>NW_028225179.1:10851846-11451846 GCF_052327205.1 Somniosus microcephalus
CGGAATGTTGAAGGTTTTTCGGATACCGCGGGTGCGATTTTTGCCCGGCCAAAACGTAAATACGCTTAAGACCGTTTGGAAGGTAAGCTTTCTTTCGACGTAACGCACGCATAGGTACGCTCTATAACTTTCGAGGGCATACCATACAGACGCACACGTGAGGACAGACAGAAGGACAGACAGAAGGACAGACAGACAGAAAGAAGCATCCGTTTATATATATAGATAGAGGTGGGCGGGCTTCAGTGTCTGCTTCCAACTGGGTCCCAGTGCCCGGGAGAGACAATCAATGTCTCAGTTATTGTATATAGAGTGGGCGGGGCTTCAGTGTCTGCTTCCAACTGGGTCCCAGTGCCCCGGGAGTGACAATCAATGTCTCAGTTAATGGCCCAGTAATTCCGTTCCAAACGCGTGAGTGTGGTTGGGGTACTCACGCGTCTGGCTGGAGGAAATGCCGGTTTTCAGCATGCACAGCGCATGCGGGGAAAACCGGCATTTCCTGTTCTCTGAACGAAGGGGTTCAGTGGCACAGCGCGTGCGACTGCACAGGCAGCTGCGGTGCGCAGTAAAATTCACCGGTTTCATTCATGCTTTCAGTGAGGTTAAGTCCTTACAACTTACACATGAAAAAAGCATGCGTACAGTTGCTCCAGAGGCTGCGGAGGAAGATATATTTTATCGTGGAGCTTCTGAAAGGCAATATTTTTGTTTGGGAAATGGAGGAAAGTTATTTTAAGAAATGCTGAGGTAAGTTTTAAGTTTAATTTTTTTTTAAAACAGGTTTTCAGTACTGTAGGTAGAAGGAGCAATTGTGGCTGTGTGAATTGAATTTGCTCTGTTTATTAAATGTGAAAATGACTGTTCTAAAATGAATAATGTAACATTTCCAACATTTTTAAGAAAGAAACTTTTCATCAGTAATATATTCTTTTAAGTAATTATGTATGTATGTCCGTATATATTCCTTTACGTATATGTATATATTCCTTTACTTATGTGTATGAATGTATGTATTTAATTATGATTTTCCAATAAGTTACTTTCTCTGAAAGTCATAATTAAATACATACATTCATACACATAAGTAAAGGAATATATACATACATACATATACGCAAAGGAATATATACAGACATACATACATAATTACTTAAAAGAATATATTACTGATGAAAAGTTTCTTTCTTAAAAATGTTGGAGTCATTTTTACATTTAATAAACACAGCAAATTCAATTCACATAGCCACAATTGCTCCTTCTACCTACAGTACTGAAAACTTTAAAAAACAAAAATAAACTTTAAAACTTACCTCAGCATTTCTTAAAATAACTTTCCTCCCTTTCCCAAACAAAAATATTGCCTTTCAGAAGCTCCACGATAAAATATATCTTCCTCCGCAGCCTCTGGAGCAACTTTTTTCATGTGTAAGTTGTAAGGACTTAACCTCACTGAAAGCATGAATGAAACCAGCGAATTTTACTGCGCACACGCTGCCTGTGCAGTCGCACGCGTTCTGCCTCTGAATCCCTTCGTTCAGAGGACAGGAAATGCCAGTTTTCCCCACATGCACTGTGCATACTGAAAACCGGCATTTCCTCTGGCCAGATGCGTGAGTACCCCGACCGTACTCACGCGTTTGGAATGGAATTACTGGGCCATTGGAAAATCATCTCGGGCTGTGAAATTGATCAGGCGGGTATGATGTATTACCAAGACGATAACACGTTTCTCCTGCCATAGGCCGGGGTGATTTTCTAGCCAGTCACTTCATTAAAATTACTTTAACAACTCTTTCCATTTCTTCCTTGCAAGGACATCTGTGTAAGCAGGAGGACTGTGAGCGAGAAAAATGCCCGGGAACTGCTATTAGCCAACACCTTCACAAGCTAGTGGCGCCTTGTACCTCCCCCTCCCCCCGCAAGGCAGAGAAAGGAGCAGACACAATTTAAAGTGAAGCAGTGAACTTTTATTGCATCATAAAACAGTTTTCAGGGTCAGTTTTGATGTAGCTAGTTTATAACTTTAAAATGTTAACTAGCTATTTCCTGCTTTTCAAACATTTGTAAACATGATAGTTCAGAAAAAAATGTGTTAACATTATAAAGTGACTTTTTCTGTTTTCTTAGTGCAATAAAGACATTCAAGGTGGAAACTAGCTATGTTCTAATTTTCAAATAGTTGTTGTAAAAATACTTTGGCTCCAATAAAAGTTGCTAATTTTTGTCAAACTGACTACAGGCTGCACTGTTTAAAGGAAAAGGTTACATATCCTTTCAGTCACAAATAAACATTTCAATGAAAACAGCAAACACAACATTTTACATGTCAATAAAATGAAAAATTTAACAATTGCACGATTTGCCCCCTCGTATCTGCGACTGAGGGTCCAAGGAGGTGCATTGCGCAAGAGGTCATCGTCGTACATATCCTCACACTGTTCCCTTGTATGCAGTGGTGGAAGGATTTCTGGCCACGTTAACGCTCCTTCCGTGACCATAACCATCTTCATACCAGCCATTAGGGTGGTTAGTCCTATGGCGCGAGGGTTTTACGGGCTCCCACAACCCATCTGAGGGGGGGTGGCCACCCACACCCGCGGACGCAAGTATCCCGCTGGATGTCCACCCAGAATTTATAGTTGGAGCTCCGACTCCACTTGCCGGGACTGTCTGGAGTGGGGTTCGAAACTCTACTCCTTCTGGCCCAGCGGCGGGGATGCTTACCGCTACGCAAAAGGCCCACTCCGTGCAAAAGGTGACACCCATATGTTTCCTGCGCCTTTTCCCTCCCCGTGACTGGAGCCCTATGCTGCCACTTGAAAGACCAAGCTATCATCTGTCCTTTTTGTGGCGCCTTGGACTTCTCATTACCAATGATGAGCAGGCGCTGCGCCTCCACCTCATTGAGAAGATTGCTGAGGTCATCATCAGTTCAATTGTGAGTTCTTTTAATGCCGTGAATTGTGCTCATTCCAGCCATTTCACATTGCTAATCAGAGTGGGCCTTTGGCGTAGCAGTAGGATCCCCGCCGCTGGGCCAGACGGGGTAGGGTTTCGAACCCCGCTCCAGACAGTCCCGGCAAGTGGAGTCAGAGCTCCAGCTCTAAATTCTGGGTAGACATCCAGTGGGATATTTGCGTCCATGGGTGTGGGTGGCCCCCCCCCCTTGTATAGGTTGTGGGAGCCCATAAAACCCTCCCGCCATAGGACTAACCACCCTAATGGCTGGTACAAAGATGGTTACGGTCACGGAAGGAGCGTTAATCACAGCCAGAAATCCTTCCACCACTTCATACAGTTCCCCAAAGGGAACAGTGTGAAGACACGTACGACGACGACGTTGCTAATTAAATAAATGGAATGAAAGAAATGCTTTCAGGGCTTTTAAAAGTCTTTAAATTGCTTTAATTCTGTTTAAAACTACTTCAGATTCTTCAAAATAATGTAAAAGTTACCAAAAGCTTCATAAAAATACCAAAAACCTATTAAAAATGCTGCTCTACATGTAAAAATGCTTTGCAGCTTGTGAGAAACATTGGGGGCGTGTCCTTTTAAAATGAGACCTCAAGGGACGTGTCTCACTTGCACTTGTCGCTCCAGGCTTGGCGTTGGCTGCACTCCTGGGTGGCGTGATGTCAGACGCTGCCTGGAGTCATCATTTTAAAACAGGAATTCCAGGTGTCCCTGAAGCTCAAACGGCCGGCGCGTCGGGTAAGTGCACATCGGGGGCTTGCACGCGCGGCAAGCCCCCGATCCTAATTTCTGCCCCATTGTATAGAGAGTGGGCGAGGCTTCAGTGTCTGCTTCCAACTGGGTCCCAGTGCCTGGGAGTGACAATCAATGTCTCAGTTATTGTATATAGAGTGGGCGGGGCTTCAGTGTTTGCTTCCAACTGGGCCCCAGTGCCCGGGAGAGACAATCAATGTCTCAGTTATTGTATATAGAGTGGGCGGGGCTTCAGTGTCTGCTTCCAACTGGGTCCCAGTGCCCGGGAGAGACAATCAATGTCACAGATATTTTATTCTCAGTCTCCACACGGGGGATTTCTCACCATCTCTCCTGAAGGCACTGGGAAGTGCCAAGCTTAGAGTTTACAGAATTGTAAGAGAAGAGGGCCAGAACTTTGTGGGTTCAATTCCCACTCTAGAGACTTGAGCGCAGAAATCTAGGCTGAAACTCCAGTGCAGTGCTGAGGGAGAGCTGCACTGTCAGATATGTCGCTTTTTCAGATGCGACGTTAAACCGAGGCCCTGTCTGTTCTCTCAGGTGGGCGTTAAAGATCCCAGGACACTATTTCGTAGAAGAGCAGGGGATTTATCCCTCAATCAACATCATTAAAACAAACCCAGATTATCTGGTCATTATCACATTGCTGTTTGCGGGAGCTTGCTGTGCACAAACTGGCTGCCGCCTGTCCTACATTACAACAGTGACTACACTTCAAAAAGTACTTCATTGGCTAGAAATCGCTTTGGGACGTCCAAGGTCATGAAAGGCGCTATAGAATTGCAACTCTTTTGTTCTATCAGAGCTGCGCCCCCATGTACAATCCCAGGGTTAGAATCCCCATGTACAGTCCCAGGGTTAGAATCCCCATGTACAGTCCCAGGGTTAGAATCCCCATGTACAGCCCCAGGGTTAGAATCCCCATGTACAGTCCCAGGGTTAGAATCCCCATGTACAGTCCCAGGGTTAGAATCCCCATGTACAGTCCCAGGGTTAGAATCACCATGTACAGTCCCAGGGTTAGAATCCCCATGTACACTCCCAGGGTTAGAATCCCCACGTACTGTCCCAGGGCTAGAATCCCCATGTCCAGTCCCAGGGTTAGAATCCCCATGTACAGTCCCAGGGTCAGAATCCCCATGTACAGTCCCAGGGATAGAATCCCCATGTACAGTCCCAGGGTTAGAATCCCCATGTACCGTCCCAGGGTTAGAATCCCCATGTACAGTCCCAGGGTTATAATCCCCATGTTTAGTCCCAGGGTTAGAATCCCCATGTACAGTCCCAGGGTTAGAATCCCCATGTACAGTCCCAGGGTTAGAATCACCATGTTCAGTCCCAGGGTTAGAATCCCCATGTACAGTCCCAGGGTTAGAATCCCCACATACAGTCCCAGGCTTAGAATCCCCATGTACAGTCCCTGGGTTAGAAACCCCATGTACAGTCCCAGGGTTAGATTCCCCATTTACGGTCCCAGGGTTAGAATCCCCATGTACAGTCCCAGGGTTAGAATCCCCATGTACAGTCCCTGGGTTAGAATCCCCATGTACAGTCCCAGGGTCAGAATCCCCATGTACAGTCCCAGGGTTAGAATCCCCACGTACAGTCCCAGGGTTAGAATCCCCATGTACAGTCCCAGGGTTAGAATCCCCAAGTACAGTCCCAGGGTTAGAATCCCCACGTACAGTCCCAGGGTTAGAATCCCCACGTACAGTCCCAGGGTTAGAATCCCCACGTACAGTCCCAGGGTTAGAATCCCCATGTACAGTCCCAGGGTTAGAATCCCCATGTACAGTCCCAGGGTTAGAATCTCCATGTACAGTCCCAGGTTAGAATCTCCATGTACAGTCCCAGGGTTAGAATCCCCACGTACAGTCCCAGGGTTAGAATCCCCACGTACAGTCCCAGGGTTAGAATCCCCATGTACAGTCCCAGGGTTAGAATCTCCATGTACAGTCCCAGGGTTAGAATCTCCATGTACAGTCCCAGGGTTAGAATCCCCACGTACAGTCCCAGGGTTAGAATCCCCATGTACAGTCCCAGGGTTAGAATCCCCATGTACAGTCCCAGGGTTAGAATCCCCAAGTACAGTCCCAGGGTTAGAATCCCCATGTACAGTCCCAGGGTTAGAATCTCCATGTACAGTCCCAGGGTTAGAATCCCCATGTACAGTCCCAGGATTAGAATCCCCATGTACAGTCCCAGGGTTAGAATCCCCACGTACAGTCCCAGGGTTAGAATCTCCATGTACAGTCCCAGGGTTAGAATCCCCATGTACAGTCCCAGGGTTACAATCCCCATTTACGGTCCCAGGGTTAGAATCCCCATGTACAGTCCCAGGGTTAGAATCCCCACGTACAGTCCCAGGGTTAGAATCTCCATGTACAGTCCCAGGGTTAGAATCTCCACGTACAGTCCCAGGGTTAGAATCTCCATGTACAGTCCCAGGGTTAGAATCTCCATGTACAGTCCCAGGGTTAGAATCCCCATTTACGGTCCCAGGGTTAGAATCCCCACGTACAGTCCCAGGGTTAGAATCCCCATGTACAGTCCCAGGGTTAGAATCCCCATGTACAGTCCCAGGGTTAGAATCCCCACGTACAGTCCCAGGGTTACAATCCCCACGTACAGTCCCAGGGTTAGAATCTCCATGTACAGTCCCAGGGTTAGAATCCCCACGTACAGTCCCAGGGTTAGAATCCCCACGTACAGTCCCAGGGTTAGAATCCCCATGTACAGTCCCAGGGTTAGAATCTCCATGTACAGTCCCAGGGTTAGAATCCCCATGTACAGTCCCAGGGTTAGAATCCCCATGTACAGTCCCAGGGTTAGAATCCCCATGTACAGTCCCAGGGTTAGAATCTCCATGTACAGTCCCAGGGTTAGAATCCCCATGTACAGTCCCAGGGTTAGAATCCCCACGTACAGTCCCTGGGTTAGAAACCCCATGTACAGTCCCAGGGTTACAATCCTCATGTACAGTCCCAGGGTTAGAATCCCCATGTACAGTCCCAGGGTTAGAATCTCCATGTACAGTCCCAGGGTTAGAATCCCCATGTACAGTCCCAGGGTTAGAATCACCAGGTACAGTCCCAGGGTTAGAATCTCCATGTACAGTCCCAGGGTTAGAATCCCCACGTACAGTCCCAGGGTTAGAATCCCCACGTACCGTCCCAGGGTTAGAATCCCCACGTACAGTCCCAGGGTTAGAATCCCCACGTACAGTCCCAGGGTTATAATCCCCATGTACAGCCCCAGGGTTACAATCCCCACGTACAGTCCCAGGGTTAGAATCCCCACGTACAGTCCCAGGGTTAGAATCCCCATGTACAGTCCCAGGGTTAGAATCCCCACGTACAGTCCCAGGGTTATAATCCCCACGTACAGTCCCAGGGTTACAATCCCCACGTACAGTCCCAGGGTTAGAATCCCCACGTACAGTCCCAGGGTTATAATCCCCATGTACAGTCCCAGGGTTAGAATCCCCATGTACAGTCCCAGGGTTAGAATCCCCATGTACAGTCCCAGGGTTAGAATCCCCACGTACAGTCCCAGGGTTAGAATCCCCATATACAGTCCCAGGGTTAGAATCCCCATATACTGTCCCAGAATTGGAATCCATGCATTGGCAGTGAGCTTGTGCCCCAGCATATGCTCATCGGAAAACCCAGGCCAAGGGCAAAGCCAGTGTGCCCGCTCTGAACCCGGTTTGCTGCTCCCTCATGCCCAGCACTGCCTGCTCCCCCGGAGCATGGAAATGGAATTTCAGCCTCAGTGTTACAAGTTTTTTCGGTTACAGGTTGGAGAGAGGAATAATTCAAACTGACCCAGAGCTGTGTGATTGGTTCAGTCTGTATATCACTGACGGGCCCTTTTAAATTTGAGTGGTCAGGTATTTCTTCCAAAATTCTGTAGACTCTGGAACAGTTCCCATGGATTGAAGGGTAGCTAATGTAACCCCACTATTCAAAAAAGGTGGTAGAGAGAAAACGGGGAATTATAGACCGGTAAGCCTGACATCGGTAGTGGGGAAAATGCTAGAGTCCATTATAAAAGATGTAATAGCAGAGCACTTGGAAAGCAGTGACAGGATCGGACAAAGTCAACATGGATTTACAAAAGGTAAATACCCCTTGATCCCTTTAGCTTTAAGAAATATATCCAACTCCTTCTTGAATATATTTAATGAATTGGCCTCTACTGCCTTCTGTGGTAGAGAATTCCACAGGTTCACCACTCTCTGGGTGAAGAAATTCCTCCTCATTTCAGTCCTAAAAGGCCTACCCCTTATCCTTAGACTGTGACCCCTGGTTCTGGATTCCCGACCATCAGGAACATCCTCCCTGCATCTAGTCTGTCCAGTCCTGCCAGAATTTTATAAGTTTCAATGTGATTCCCTCTCATTCTTCTAAACTCCAGCGAGTACAAGCCCAATCGCCCCAGCCTCTCCTCAAACGTCACTCCTGCCATCCCAGTTATCAGCCTGGTGAATCTTCGCTGATCTCCTTCCATGGCAAGAATATCCTTCCTCAGATAAGGCGACCAAAACTGCACACAATAGTCAAGATGTGGTCTCACCAAGGCTCTGTACACCTGCAGCAAGACATCCTTGTTCCTGGACTCAAACCCTCTCACTATGAAGGCCAACATACCATTTGCCTTCTTAACCGCCTGCTGCACCTGCATGCTTACCTTCAGCGACTGGTGCACAAGAACACCCAGGTCTCGTTGCACTTCCCCTTCTCCCAATCTATTGCCATTCAGATAATAATCTGCCTTCCTGTCTTTGCCACCAAAGTGGATAACCTCACATTTATCCACGTTATTTTGCATCTGCCATGCTTCTGCCCAAGCACCCAACCTGTCCAAATCATCCAGAAGTTTCTCGGCATCCTCCTCACAGCACACACCCCCACCCAGCTTTGTGTCGTCTGCAAATTTGGAGATATTACATCTAGTTCCCTTGTCTAGATCATTAATATATATTGTGAATAGCTGGGGTCCAAGGACCGATCCCTGCGGTACCCCACTAATCACTGCCTGCCACTTGGAAAAAGACCCGTTTATTCCAACTTTTTGCTTTCTATCTGCCAACCAGTTCTCTATCCAAGTCAATACCTTGCCCCCCATCCCATGTGCCTTAACTTTACATGCTAATCTCTTATGTGGGACCTTATCGAAAGCCTTCTGAAAGTCAGTATAAATAGACCAGTGTTAGTGCAAGCAGCATGGAGTGCTAGCAGCAGAGAGTGCCTTTTGGGAGTTTGGTCTCAGGATTAGCAGACATTGTGGAGGCAGAGCAGCGAGGCGAAGCCCAGTCGAGGCAGCCGGGAGCAGCAGCGGGTGTCGAGTCGAGTCGGAGCAGCGAGGCGAGGCACTAAACAGGCTCCACAGGCAACATTCCAAAGGGAGGTCAGAATTCAAAAGTGACAGCACAGCCAAGCTGGTAGGTGATTGGCTGGTTGGTGAGTACTTTTCCTTCCCTTTTAAACCTTTATAAGTTGGTAAGTTCAATTAAATAGAGGTGTGATATTCATCATCTAGAATCGGGGCAGAGGGTATTTAAAAATAATAATAATTAATTTAATTAATTACATAGAATGGCAGAGCAGGTGATGTGTTACTGCTGCAATATGTGGGAGCTGGTGGACACCATTGATGTTCACGTTGATCACATTTGCAGTAATGCTGGCTGCTCAAGGAACTCCGGCTCCGTGTTGATGAGCTGGAGTCCGAGCTTCAAACACTGCGACACATCAGGGAGGGGGAGAGTTACCTGGACTCTGTGTATCAGGAAGTAGTCACACCAATTAGATTAACTAATTCAGATGTAGTCTGTGGTCAGGGACAGGAAGGTGTGACTATGAGTGAGGCAGGTACGGGGATCCAGGAGGTAGTGTTGGAGGAGCAGCAGAACTTGCTCTTGTCCAACAGGTTTGAGGCTTTTACTCCCTGTGGGGACGGGAGCGGTGATTGCAGGGAGGATGAGCAACCTGGCCACAGCACCGTGGAACGGGGGGCCATTCAAGTGGGAGGAGTAAAAAGAAATGTTGTAGGGGATAGTATCATTAGGGGGATAGATAGGGTTCTTTGCAGCCGAGAGCGAGAGTCCCGAAGGCTGTGTTGCCTGCCCGGTGCCAGGGTTAAGGGCATCTCCTCTGGGCTGGAGAGAAACTTGGAGTGGGAGGGGGAGGATCCAGTTATCGTGGTCCATGTTGGTACCAACGACATAGATAGGACAAGGAAAGAGGTTCTGCTGAGGGAATATGAGCAGCTAGGGGCCAAATTAAAAAACAGAACCACTAGGGTAATAATCTCTGGATTACTACCTGTGCCACGAGCAAATTTGGCTAGGACAAATAAAATCAGAGAGTTAAATGCGTGGCTCAAAGACTGGTGTGGGAGAAATAGGTTTTGCTTCTTGGGACACTGGCACCAGTACTGGGACAGGAGAGAGCTGTTCCGTTGGGACGGACTTCACTTGTCCAGTGCTGGGACTAGAGTCCTGGCGAATCGAATAACTAGGGCTGTAGAGAGGGCTTTAAACTAATTAGTGGGGGGGAGGTTTCAAGAGAGCAAAAAATAAAAATGTCAGCGGAGAAGGCAATAGAGCAAGGTGGGGGAAATAAAAACCAGAGCGTGTCAGGAAGGGACAGAATGTATAAAGATAAAGGTAAAGTAGTAAAGAGGTAAAATCAGGAATAAATTGTCACAAAGCATATTTAAAAGTTCTTTATCTGAATGCACGCAGCATTCGTAACAAAATAGACGAGTTGACGGTACAAATAACTACACATGGGTATGATCTGGTGGCCATTACAGAAACATGGCTGCAAGGTGACCATGACTGGGAACTAAACATCCAGGGGTATTTGACAATTAGGAAGGACAGACAGGAAGGAAAGGGAGATGGGGTGGCTATGTTAATAAAGGATGGAATCACTGCAATAGTGAGAAATGATATTGGGTCAAAGGATCACGATAGTGAAACAGTTTGGGTGGAGATAAGGAATAATAAGGGGAAAAAGTCACTAGTGGGCGTAGTCTATAGGCCTCCTAACAGTTGCAACTCTGTTAGTCGGAGTATAAATCAGGAAATAGTTGGGGCTTGCAATAAGGGAACAGCTATAATCATGGGGGATTTTACCTTTCATATTGACTGGACAAATCAAATTGGGCAGGGCAGCCTTGAGGAAGAGTTCATAGAGTGCATTCGGGATGGGTTCCTTGAGCAGTATGTTACTGAACCAACCAGGGGGCAGGCAATCTTAGATCTGGTCCTGTGTAATGAGACAGGATTAATAAAAAACGTCCTAGTGAAGGATCCCCTTGGAATGAGTGACCATAACATGGTTGAATTCCAAATTCAGTTGGAGGGTGAGAGAGTTGGATCTCAAACCAGCGTACTAAACTTAAATAAAGGAGACTATGAAGGTATGAGAGCAGAGTTGACTAAAGCAGACTGGGAAAATAGATTAAGGTGTAAGACGGTACATGAGCAGTGGTGTACGTTCACGGAGATATTTCACAACTTGCAAGAAAAATATATTCCACTGAGGAAAAAGGGGCGTAAAAGAAAAGACAGCCATCCGTGGCTAAGTAATAAAGGATAGTATCCGACTGAAAACAAGGGCATATAAAGTAGCCAAATCTAGTGGGAGGATAGAAGATTGGGAAGCATTTAAAAGCCAGCAAAGAATAACTAAAAGATTAATTAAGAAAGGGAAGATAGATAATGAAAGTAGACTAGCAAAAAATATAAAAACAGATAGCAAGAGTTTCTACAGTTATATAAAAAGAAAAAGGGTGGCTAAAGCAAATGTTGGTCCCTTAGAGGACGAGACCGGGAAATTAGTAGTGGGGAACATGGAGATGGCAGAAACGCTGAACAAATGGTTTGTATCAGTCTTTACAGCAGAGGAAACTAAAAATATTCCAACACTGGACAAACAGGGGGCTATAAGGGGGGGGGGGAGGAGCTAAATACGATTAAAATCACGAAGGAGATGGTACTCAGTAAGATAATGGGACTTAAGGCGCATAAATCCCCTGGACCTGATGGCTTACATCCTAGGGTCTTGAGAGAAGTAGCGGTAGGGATTGCAGATGCATTGGTGGTAATTTTCCAAAACTCCCTGGATTCAGGCAAGGTCCCAGCAGATTGGAAAACTGCTAATGTAACGCCCTTATTTAAAAAGGGAGGTAGACAAAAGGCTGGAAACTATGGACCAGTTAACCTAACATCTGTGGTTGATAAAATGTTGGAGTCTATTATTAAGGAAGCAGTAACAGGACATTTGGATAAGCATAATTTAATCGGACAGAGTCAGCATGGTTTTATGAAGGGGTAGTCATGTTTGACAAATTTGCTCGAATTCTTTGAGGATGTAACAAACAGGGTGGATGAAGGGGAACCAGTGGATGTGGTGTATTTGGACTTCCAAAAGGCATTTGACAAGGTGCCACACAAAATATTACTGCACAAGATAAAAGATCATGGGATTGGGGGTAATTTACTGGCATGGGTGGAAGATTGGCTACCTAACAGAAAGCAGAGAGTTGGGATAAATGGTTCATTCTCGGGTTGGCAATCAGTAATTAGTGGTGTTCCGCAGGGGTCAGTGCTGGGACCCCAACTCTTTACAATCTATATTAATGATTTGGAGGAGGGGACCAAGTGCAACACATCCAAGTTTGCCGACGATACAAAGATGGGAGGGAAAGCAGTGAGTGAGGAGGACATAAAAAACCTGCAAAAGGACATAGACAGGCTAAGTGCGTGGGCAGAAATTTGGCAGATGGAATATAACGTTGGAAAGTGTGAGGTTATGCACCTTGGCAGAAAAAATCAAAGAGCAAGTTATTATCTAAATGGAGAGAAACTGCAAAGTGCTACAGTACAAAGGGATCTGGGGGTCCTGGTGCATGAAACACAGAAGGTTAGTATGCAGGTACAGCAGGTAACCAGGAAGGCCAATGGAATCTTGGCTTTTATTGCAAGGGGGATGGAGTATAAAAGCAGGGAAGTCTTGCTTCAGTTATACAGGGTACTGGTGAGGCCACACCTGGAATACTGCGTGCAGTTTTGGTTTCCATATTTAAGAAAAGATATACTTGCTCTCGAGGCAGTTCAGAGACGGTTCACTCGGCTGATTCCGGAGATGAGAGGGTTGACTTATGAGGAAAGGTTGAGTAGGTTGGGCCTCTACTCATTGGAATTCAGAAGAATGAGAGGCGATCTTATCGAAACATATAAGATTGTGAGGGGGCTTGATCGGGTGGATGCGGGGAGGATGTTTCCACTGATGGCTGAGACTAGAACTAGGGGGCATAATCTTAGAATAAGGGGCTGCCATTTCAAAACTGAGATGAGGAGAAACTTCTTCACTCAGAGGGTAGTAAATCTATGGAATTTGCTACCTCAGAGAGCTGTGGAAGCTGCGACATTAAATAAATTTAAAACGGAGATCGACAGTTTCCTAGCTGATAAGGGAATTAGGGGTTATGGGGAGCGGGCAGGGAAGTGGACGTGAGTCTAGGTTCGGATCGGCCATGATCCTATTGAATGGTGGAGCAGCTCCGAGGGGCCGTATGGTCTACTCCTGCTCCTACTTCTTACGTTCTTATGTTCTAAATTCCCCTGATTCTGACTGTAAAGGACCTACGCTTGACTTCACCAATCTTTTTCTCTTCACATATGTATGAAAAGCTTTTACAGTCAGTTTTTATGTTCCCTGCAAGCGTACTCTCATATTCAATTTTCCCCTTCTTAATTAATCCCTTTGTCCTCCTTTGTTGAATCCTAATCTGCTCCCAATCCTCGGGTTTACTGCTTTTACTGGCCAATTTATATGTCCTCTCCTTGGATCTTATGCTATCCCTAATTTCCCTTGTTAGCCACGGTTGAGTCACCTTTTTTGTTTTATTTTTATGCCAAACTGGGATGAACAAATTCTGTCGTTCATCCATGCGGTCTTTGAATGTTTGCCATTGCCTATCCACCGTCAACCCTTTGAGTGACATTCCCCTATCAATCCTACCCAACTCGCGCCTCAGAAGTTATGCTAAACCTTTATAAAGCGCTGGAGTATTGTGTCCAGTTCTTGTCACCACACTTTAGGAAGGCTGTGAAGGCCATTGAGAGGGTGCAGAGGAGATTTACCAGAATGGTCCGGGGATGGGGGACCTTAGCTACAAGGACAGATTGGAGAAGCTGGATTTGTTTTCCTTAGAGCAAAGGCGTTTGAGGGGTGATTTGATAGAGGTGTACAAGATTATGACGGGTTTGAATAGGCTAGATGGGGAAAGACTGTTCCCACTAGTTGATGGTACAAGGACTAGGGGACACAGATTTAAGGTTTTGGGCAAGAGATACAGGGGGGACGTGAGGAAAAACTTTTTTACGCAGCGAGTGGCGAGGACCTGGAGCTCGCTGCCGACGGAAGTGCTGGAAGCGGAGACACTCAATGTTTTCAAGGGGAGACTGGATAGGCACTTGAGGGAAATAAACTTGCAGGGCTATGGGGATAGAGCGGGGGAATGGGACTGACTGGATTGCTCTGCAGAGAGCCGGCACGGACTCGATGGGCCGAATGGCCTCCTTCTGTGCCGTTATGACTCTATGACTATGACTAGAACAGTGTGAACTCGCTGGTGTCTCAGCAGGTTGGAGAACTGAGCGAATCCCTTCTCACACACGGAGCAGGTGAACGTCTTCTCCCCAGTGTGAACTCTCTGGTGTACCTTCAGATTCCTGGAGCTTTTAAAGCTCTTCCCACAGTCAGAACATGTAAACGGCCTCTGATCGGAGTGAACTCGTTGGTGCTGCTTCAGATCCCCAGAGGTTTTAAAGCTCTTCCCACAGTCAGAACATTTAAATGGTCTCTCATCACTGTGAACTCGCTGGTGTTCGAGCAGAGTCAAGGACTGGGTGAATCCCTTCCCACACACGGAGCAGGTGAACGGCTTCTCCCCAGTGTTAAATTGCTGGTGTCTCTTCAGCTCCTTGGACCTTTTAAAGCTCTTCCCACAGACAGAACATTTAAATGGTCTTTCATCAGTGTGAACTTGCTGGTGTACCTTCAGATCCCCAGAGGTTTTAATGCTCTCCCACAGTCAGAACATTTAAATGGTCTCTCATCAGTGTGATATCGCTGGTGTTTCAACAGGGTGGATGACTGAGCAAATCCCTTCCCACACACAGAGCAGGTGAATGGCCTCTCCCCAGTGTGAACTCGCTGGTGTGTCAGCAGGTTGGATGACTGAGTGAATCCCTTCCCACACATGGAGCAATTGAACGACCTCTCCCCAGTGTGAACTTGCTGGTGTACCTTCAGATCCCCAGAGGTTTTAAAGCTCTTCCCACAGTCAGAACATTTAAATGGTCTCTCATCAGTGTGATATCGCTGGTGTTTCAACAGGGTGGATGACTGAGCGAATCCCTTCCCACACACAGAGCAGGTGAATGGTCTCTCCCCAGTGTGAACTCGCTGGTGTGTCAGCAGGTGGGATGGCTGAGTGAATACCTTCCCACACACGGAGCAGGTGAATGGTCTCTCTCCTGCTCCCTCCAGCTGGTGTCCCTTCAGCTCCTGGGAAATTTGAAAGCTTTTCCCACAGTCGGAATGTTTCACCAGCCTCTCCCCAGTGTGAACTCGCTGGTGTGCCAACAGATTCGAGGACTGAGTGAATCTCTTCCCACACACGGAGCAGGTGAACAGAATCTCTCCTGCTCTCTCCAGCTGGTGTCTCTTCAGATCCTGGGACCTTTTAAATCTCTTCCCACAGTCAGAACATTTAATGTGAACAAGCTGGTGTCTCAGGAGGGTGGCAGAATGAGAAAATCACTTCAAAAACATGGAGCAGGTCAACGGTCTCTCATCAGCGTGGACAAGCTGGTGTCTCAGCAGCACGGATGGTGCAATTAATCCCTTCCCACACACGGAGCGGGTTAAAGGTCTCTCTCTAGTGTGAATTTGCTGGTGTATCATTGGAGTGGATGGCTGAGTGAATCCCTTCCCAGACACGGGGCCCGGGTTTCCCCCAGTGTGTGGCCATTGGTGTTGCTTCAGGTATTTGTAGATTTTGAAGCTCTTTCAGAACATTTAAAAGTTCTCTCCCCAGTGTGAACTCACAGGGGTGCCAGCAGATTGGAGGAGCGATTGAATCAGGTCCTGAGGAATCGCATAACTCTCAGATCTTGAGGTGATGTTTTGATTGAGCTTCCTGTCTGTAAATGCTCCACTTCTATAACCCTGTAAAAGGAGTATAGAAAGGGTAAGGGGGGGAGCAGGAACTTTTTTGGCTTATTTTGCCTCAAAGAACAAACAGGGTAGAGCCGGTCTCACTGGTGTCCAGCCATGCCCACAATAACCAGCGGGCCAGAAACAGCCCAATCCACCTCACTGACTTGGCCCTGAAGTCAAATCAAGTCTCATCAAATGACATCCTTTGTGACTGTGACAAAGGTAAACTATCCCTCCTCACCCTTCCTGACTTGTCTGCAGCCTTTGACACGGTTGACCACTCCATCCTTCTCCCAACGCCTCACCACCGTCGTCCAACTGGGTGGGACTGCACTCGCCTGGTTCCATTCTTATCTATCTAATCATAGCCACAGAATCACCTGCAACTGCTTCTCTTCCCGCTCCCGCATCGTTACCTCTGGTGTCCCCCAAGGATCTATCCCTGGGCCCCTCCTATTTCTCATCTAAATGCTGCCCCTTGGTGACAATCTGAAAGCACGACGTCAGTTTCCACATGTACGCTGACGACACCCAGCTCTACCTCACCACCACTTCTCTCGACCCCTCCACGATCTCTAATCCAGTTCTGGGTGAACAGAAATTTTCTCCAATTAAATATTGGGAAGACTGAAGCAAGACGGAGGGTCAGAGGGATCTGGGTGTGCAAGTACACAGATCCCTGAAGGCGGCAGAACAGGTGGATAAGGTGGTAAAAAAGGCATATGGGATACTTGCCTTCATTAGCCGAGGCATAGAATATAAGAGCAAGGAGGTTATGATGGAGCTGTATAAAACACTGGTTAGGCCACAGCTGGAATACTGTGTGCAGTTCTGGTCGCCACACTACAGGAAGGATGTGATAGATTTGGAGAGGGTGCAGAGGAGATTCACCAGGATGCTACCAGGGCTGGAACGCTTCAGCTATGAAGAGAGACTGGGCAGATTGGGTTTGTTTTCCTTGGAGCAGAGGAGGCTGAGGGGGGACATGATTGAGGTGTACAAAATTATGAGGGGCATAGATAGGATGGATACTAAGGAGCTTTTTCCCTTAGTAGAAGGGTCAAAAGCTAGGGGGCATAGATTCAAGGTAAAGGGCGGGAGGTTTAGAGGGGATTTGAGAAAGAACTTTTTCACCCAGAGGGTGGTTGGAGTCTGGAACTCACTGCCCGAAAGGGTTGTGGAGGCTGGAACCCTCACAACATTCAAGACGCATTTGGATGAGCACTTGAAATGCCATACATACAAGGCTACGGACCAAATGCTGGAATATGGGATTAGATTAGACATGGCGCGATGGCCAGCACGGACACGATGGGCCGAAGGGCCTCTATCCGTGCTGTATAACTCTATGACTCTATGACTAATTGTTTTCAGTCCCTGCCACAAACTCTGTTCCCTAGCCACTGACTCCATCCCTCTCCCTAACATCTCTCTGAGGCTGAACCACACTGTTCACAACCTTGGTGTCATATCTGACCCTGAAATGAGCTTCCGAACACATATCCGCAGCATAACAAAGACCGCCTATTTCCACCTCGGGAACATCGCCCGTCTCCACCCCTGCCTCAGGTCATCCGCTGCTTTGTTACCTCTAGACTCGACTATTCCAACACACTCCTGGCTGGCCTCCCACATTCTACCCTATGTAAACTTGAGGTGATCTAAAACTACCCGTGTCGTAACTCAACGCCAAGTCCCGTTCACCCATCACCCCTGTGCTCACTGACCTACATTGGCTCCCAGTTAAGCAATGCTTCGATTTCAAAATTCTCATCCTTGTTTTCAAATCCCTCCATGGCCTCGCCCCCTCCCTATCTTAGTTATTCCCTTCAGCCTCACAACCGCCCGCCCCCCGCGATAGAATCATAGAAATTTACAGCACAGAAGGAGGCCATTCGGCCCATCTTGTCCGTGCCGGCCGATTAAGTGCTATCCACACTAATCCCACTTCCCAGCACTTGGTCCATGGCCTTGTAGGTTACGGCACTTCAAGTGCACATCCAAATACTTTTTAAAATGTGATGAGTGTTTCTGCCTCTACCACCCTGTCAGGCAGTGAGTTCCAGACCCCCACCACCCACTGGGTGAAAACATTTCTCCTCAACTCCCCTCTAAAGCTCCGACCAATTACTTTAAATCTATGCCCCCTGGTTGTGGACCCCTCTGCCAAGGGAAATAGATCGTTCCTAGCTCAGCCCCTCAGAATTTTATACACCTCAATCAGGTCTCCCCTCAGCCTCCTCGGTTCCAAAGAAAGCAACCTCCTCCCCCGCCCCCCCCCCGAGACATCTGCATTCCTCCAATTCTGCCCTCTTGAGCATCCCTGATTATAATCGCTGCACCATCAGTGGCCGTGTCTTCTGTTGCCTCGGCCCAAAGCTCTGGAATTCCCTCCCTGAACCTCTCCGCCTCTCTTTCATAGAAAATAGGAGCAGGAGTCGGCCCCTCGAGCCTGCTCCGCCATTCAATGAGATCATGGCTGATCAAAACCCACCTCTGTGACCAAGCTTTTGGCCATCTGCCCAAATTTCTCCTCATGTGGCTCGGGGTCACATTTTTCAATGTCTTACAATACTCCAGTGCAGCACCTTGGGACGTTTTCCTATGTTAAAGGCGCTATAGAAATACAGGTTGTTGTTGTTCTCATTGTTGGAGGTGAGCTCTGAACAGGCCCCGCCCCCTCCCCCTACTCCGCATGCACCGCTCCAAGGTGAGCGCGGGCTCTGAACAGGCCCCGCCCCCTCCCCCTACTCCGCATGCACTGCTCCAAGGTGAGCGCGGGCTCTGAACAGGCCCTGCCCCCTCCCCCTACTCCGCATGCACTGCTCCAAGGTGAGCGCAGGCTCTGAACAGGCCCCGCCCCCTCCCCCTACTCCGCATGCACCGCTCCAAGGTGAGCGCAGGCTCTGAACAGGCCCCGCCCCCTCCCCCTACTCCGCATGCACTGCTCCAAGGTGAGCGCGGGCTCTGAACAGGCCCTGCCCCCTCCCCCTACTCCGCATGCACTGCTCCAAGGTGAGCGCAGGCTCTGAACAGGCCCCGCCCCCTCCCCCTACTCCGCATGCACCGCTCCAAGGTGAGCGCAGGCTCTGAACAGGCCCCGCCCCCTCCCCCTACTCCGCATGCACTGCTCCAAGGTGAGCGCGGGCTCTGAACAGGCCCTGCCCCCTCCCCCTGCTCCGCATGCGCCGCTCCAAGGTGAGCGCAGGCTCTGAACAGGTCCCGCCCCCTCCCCCTACTCCGCATGCACCGCTCCAAGGTGAGCGCAGGCTCTGAACAGGTCCCGCCCCCACCCCCTACTCCGCATGCACCGCTCCAAGGTGAGCGTGGGCTCTGAACAGACCCCGCCCCCTCCCCCTACTCCGCATGCGCCGCTCCAAGGTGAGTTCGGGCTCTGAACAGGCCCCCCCTGCTCCGCATGCGCCGCTCCAAGGTGAGCGCCGGCTCTGAACAGGCCCCGCCCCCTCACCCTACTCCGCATGTGCCGCTCCAAGGTGAGCGTGGGCTCTGAACAGGCCCCGCCCCCTCCCCCTACTCCGCATGCGTCGCTCCAAGGTGAGCGCCGGCTCTGAACAGGCCCCGCCCCCTCACCCTACTCCGCATGTGCCGCTCCAAGGTGAGCGTGGGCTCTGAACAGGCCCCGCCCCCTCCCCCTACTCCGCATGCGTCGCTCCAAGGTGAGCGCCGGCTCTGAACAGGCCCCGCCCCCTCACCCGACTCCGTACGCGCCGCTCCAAGGTGAGCGCGGGCTCTGAACAGGCCCCGCCCCCTCACCCGACTCCGTACGCGCCGCTCCAAGGTGAGCGCGGGCTCTGAACAGGCCCCGCCCCCTCCCCCTACTCCGTACGCGCCGCTCCAAGGTGAGCGCCGGCTCTGAACAGGCCCCGCCCCCTCACCCTACTCCGTACGCGCCGCTCCAAGGTGAGCGCGGGCTCTGAACAGGCCCCGCCCCCTCACCCTACTCCGCACATGCTGCTCCAAGGTGAGCGCGTGCTCTGAACAGGCTCCACCCCTCCCTCTACTCCACTCGCGCCGCTCCAAGGTGAGCGCGGGCTCTGAACAGGCCCCTCCCCGACTCCGCCTGCGCTGCTCCAATGAGCACGGGCTCTGAACAGGCCCCTCCCCCTACTCCACCTGCGCCGCTCCCGAGGATGAGCCGCTACCGTGCCTACACAGGGCCTCACATTCTGGGTAAGCCCGGGCAAACGCGAGAGTCCGGATCACCGGCGGAAAGTGAGTTTTATCCGGGTTTTTTATACATATAGCGGAGAGAAGCGTGGGCGGGGAGATAAATAAACAGAAAATACAAACCGGACCGTCCCAGCGGCCTCCCGGCACCGAGCGGAGCGGATTGAGCGGCCGCAGCCCCTTATCTTCTGCAGGGAGCCGGACTGGGGCACGTCATCAACTCCACGGCGGTGACTGACGGGAGCTCCGACCAATAGGGAGAGAGCGGGCGGAACTCGGAGGACTGACGTTGCGGCGGGTCCTCCAACCAATCGGGGTGTCCGAGGGGCGGGACTTCCGCCGCCTGCTTCTCCCGCTGCTGAGGCAAGTGTAATGCAGCAGAGGGCGCTCTTCTGAGTTTGGGGCTCAGGCCTGTGAGTGGAGCAGTGCAGAGGGAACTTTACTCTGCACTGGGCTTTACTCCCTCAGCACTGCACTGGAGGGGCAGCACAGAGTATTAGACTCGAGTCTCTGGAGTGGGACTTCAACCCACAACCTTCTGACTCAGAGGAGAGAGTGCTGCCGCCTGAGCCACGGCTGACACTCTGTATCTAACCCATGCTGCACCTGCCCTTGGAGTGTTTGATGGGACAGTGTAGAGGAAGCTTTACTCTGTATCTAACCCGTGCTGTACCTGCCCTGGGAGTGTTTGATGGGACAGTGTAGATGGAGCATTACTCTGATTCTAACACATGCTGTACCTACCCTGGGAGTGTTTGATGGGACAGTGTAGGTGGAACTTTACTCTGTATCTAACCCGTGCTGTACCTGCCCTGGGAGTGCTTGATGGGACAGTGTAGAGGGAGATTTACTCTGTATCTAACGCCGTGCTGTACCTGCCCTGGGAGTGTTTGATGGGACAGTGTAGAGGGAGCTTTACTCTGTATCTAACCTGTGCTGTACCTGCCCTGGGAGTGTTTGATGGGACAGTGTAGAGTGAGCTTTACTCTGTATCTAATCCGTGCTGTACCTGCCCTGGGAGTGCTGGATGGGACAGTGTAGAGGGAGATTTACTCTGTATCTAACCCGTGCTGTACCTGCCCTGGGAGTGTTTGATGGGACAGTGCAGAGGGAGCTTTACTCTGTATCTAAGCCGTGCTGTACCTGCCCTCACGAGCAAATTTGGCTAGGGTAAATAAAATCAGAGAGTTAAATGCGTGGCTCTAAGACTGGTGTGGGAGAAATGGGTTTTGTTTCTTGGGACACCGGCACCAGTACTGGGACAGGAGAGAGCTGTTCCATTGGGACAGAGTTCACTTGGCCAGTGCTGGGACTAGAATCCTGGCGAATCAAATAACTAGGGCTGTAGAGAGGGCTTCAAACTAATTAGTGGGGGGGGGGAGGTTTCAAGATAGCGAAAAATAAAAATGTCAGCGGAGAAGGCAATAGAGCAAGATAGCAGTGGGGGAATTAAAAACCAGCGCGTGTCAGGAAGGGACAGAATATATAAAGATAAAGGTAAAGTAGTAAATGGGGTAAAAGCAGGAATAAATTGTCACAAAGCATATTTAAAAGTTCTTTATCTGAATGCACGCAGCATTCGGAACAAAATAGATGAGTTGACGGTACAAATAACTACACATGGGTATGATCTAGTGGCCATTACAGAGACATGGCTGCTGGGTGACCATGACTGGAAATTAAACATCCAGGGGTATTTGACTATTAGGATGGACAGACAGGAAGGAAAAGGAGGTGGGGTGGCTGTGTTAATAAAGGATGGAATCACTGCAATAGTGAGAAATGATATTGGGTCAAAGGATCAGGATATTGAAACGGTTTGGGTGGAAATAAGGAATAATAAGGGGAAAAAGTCACTAGTGGGCGTAGTCTATAGGCCTCCTAACAGTTGCAACTCTATTGGTCAGAGTATAAATCAGGAAATAGTTGGGGCTTGTAATAAGGGAACAGCTATAATCATTGGAGATTTTAACTTTCATATTGACTGGACAAATCAAATTGGGCAGGGCAGCCTTGAGGAAGAGTTCATAGAGTGTATTAGGGACGGGTTCCTTGAGCAGCATGTTACAGAACCAACCGGGGGACAGGCAACCTTAGATCTGGTCCTGTGTAATGAGACAGGATTAATAAAAAATGTCCTAGTAAAGGATCCCCTTGGAATGAGTGACCATAACATGGTTGAATTCCAAATTCAGTTGCAGGGTGAGAGAGTTGGATCTCAAACCAGCGTACTAAGCTTAAATAAAGGAGACTATGAAGGTATGAGAGCAGAGTTGACTAAAGTGGACTGGGAAAATAGATTAAGGTGTAAGACGGTACATGAGCAGTGGTGTGCATTCAAGGAGATATTTCACAACTTCCAAGAAAAATATATTCCAGTGAGGAAAAAGGGGCGTAAAAGAAAAGAAAGCCATCTGTGGCTAAGTAAAGTAATAAAGGATAATATCCGACTGAAAACAAGGGCATATAAAGTAGCCAAATCTAGTGGGAGGATAGAAGATTGGGAAGTATTTAAAAGCCAGCAAAGAATAACGAAATGATTAATTAAGAAAGGGAAGATAGATTATGAAAGTAAACTAGCAAAAAATATAAAAACAGATAGCAAGAGTTTCTACAGTTATATAAAAAGAAAAAGGGTGGCTAAAGTGAACGTTGGTCCCTTAGAGGACGAGACCGGGAAATTAGTAGTGTGGACATGGAGATGGCAAAAACGCTGAACAAATATTTTGTATCAGTCTTTACAGTAGAGGACACTAAAAATATCCCAACACTGGACAAACAGGGGGCTATAGGGGGGAGGAGCTAAACACGATTAAAATCCTTAAGGAGATGGTATTCGGTAAGATAATGGGACTGAAGGCGGATAAATCCCCTGGACCTGATGGCTTACATCCTAGGGTCTTGAGAGAGGTAGCGCTGGGGATTGCGGATGCATTGGTGGTAATTTTCCAAAACTCCCTGGATTCATGTAAGGTCCCAGCAGATTGGAAAACTGCTAATGTAACGCCCTTATTTAAAAAGGGAGGTAGACAAAAGGCTGGAAACTATTGACCAGTTAGCCTAACATCTGTGGTTGATAAAATGTTGGAGTCCATTATTAAGGAAGCAGTAACAGGACATTTGGATAAGCATAATTTAATCGGACAGAGTCAGCATGGTTTGATAAAGGGGAAGTCATGTTTGACAAATTTGCTCGAATTCTTTGAGGATGTAACAAACAGGGTGGATAAAGGGGAACCAGTGAATGTGGTGTATTTGGACTTCCAAAAGGCATTTGACAAGGTGCCACACAAAAGATCACTGCACAAGATAAAAAATCACGGGATTGGGGTAATATACTGGCATGGGTGGAAGATTGGCTACCTAACAGAAAACAGAGAGTTGGGATAAATGGTTCATTCTCGGGTTGGCAATCAGTAACTAGTGTTGTTCCACAGGGGTCAGTGCTGGGACCCCAACTCTTTACAATCTATATTAACGATTTGGAGGAGGGGACCGAGTGCAACATATCCAAGTTTGCCGACAATACAAAGATGGGAGGGAAAGCAGTGAGTGAGGAGGACATAAAAAACCTGCAAAAGGACATAGACAGGCTAAGTGGGTGGGCAGAAATTTGGCAGATGGAATATAATGTTGGAAAGTGTGAGGTTATGCATTTTGGCATAAAAAATCAAAGAGCAAGTTATTATCTAAATGGAGAGAAACTGCAAAGTGCTGCAGTACAAAGGGATCTGGGGGTCCTGGTGCATGAAACACAGAAGGTTAATATGCAGGTACAGCAGGTGATCAGGAAGGCCAATGGAATCTTGGCTTTTATTGCAAGGGGGATGGAGTATAAAAGCAGGGAAGTCTTGCTTCAGTTATACAGGGTACTGGTGAGGCCACACCTGGAATATTGCGTACAGTTTTGGTTTCCATATTTAAGAAAAGATATATTTGCTCTCGAGGCAGTTCAGAGAAGGTTCACTCGGTTGATTCCGGAGATGAGGGGGTTGACTTTTGAGGAAAAGTTGAGTAGGTTGGGCCTCTACTCATTGGAATTCAGAAGAATGAGAGGCGATCTTATCGAAACATATGATTGTGAGGGGGCTTGATCGGGTGGATGCGGGGAGGATGTTTCCACTGATGGCTGAGACTAGAACTAGGGCGCATAATCTTAGAATAAGGGGCTGCCGTTTCAAAACTGAGATGAGGAGAAACTTCTTCACTCAGAGGGTAGTAAATCTATGGAATTTGCTACCTCAGATAGCTGTGGAAGCTGCAACATTAAATTAATTTAAAACGGAGATAGACAGTTTCCTAGCTGATAAGGGAATTAGGGGTTACGGGGAGCGGGCAGGGAAGTGGACGTGAGTCTAGGTTCGGATCAGCCATGATCCTGTTGAATGGCGGAGCAGGCCCGAGGGGCCGTATGGCCTACTCCTGCTCCTACTTCTTATGTTCTTATGTTCTTATGTACTCGCTGGAGTTCAGAAGATTGACAGATCTCATTGAAACTTATAAAATTCTAACGGGACTAGACAGACTAGGTGCAGGAAGGATGTTCCCGATGGTGGTGGAGTCCAGAACCAGGGGTCACAGTCTAAGGATAAGGGGTAAGCCATTTAGGACAGGGATGAGGAGGAATTTCTTAACCCAAAGAGTGGTGAACCTGTGGAATTCTCTACCACAGAAGGCAGTTGAGGCCAATTCATTAAATATATTCAAGAAGGAGTTAGATATATTTCTTAAGGCTAAAGGGATCAAGGGATATGGGGAGAAGGCAGGGACAGGGTACTGAATTTGATGGTCAGCCATGATCTCATTGAATGGCGGAGCAGGCTCGAGGGGCCGAATGGCCTACTCCTGCTCCTATCTTCTATTTTTCTATGTTTAATGGAATGGACGGACACGTGGCAGATGAAATTTAACGCAGTGAAGTGCAAAGTGATACATTTTGGTAGGAAGAACAAGGAGAGGAAATATAAACTAAAGGGTACAATCCTAAAGTGGGTGCATGAACAGAGAGACCTGGGGGATGTGTGCACGAATCATTGAAGGTGGCAGGGCAGGTTGAGAAAGTGGTTCAAAAAGCATACGGGATCCTGGGCTTTATAAATAGAGGCAGAGTCCAAAAGCAAGGAAATTATGATGAACCTTAATAAAACACTGGTTCGGCCTCAACTGCAGTATTGTGTCCAATTCTGGGCACCGCACTTTACGAAGGATGTGAAGGCTTTAGAGAGGGTGCAGAAAAGATTTACCAGAATGGTACCAGGAATGAGGGACTTCAGTTACGTGGATAGACTGGAGAAGCTGGGGTTGTTCTCCTTAGAGCAGAGAAGGTTAAGGGGAGATTGACCAGAATGGTACCAGGGATGAGGGACTTCAGTTACGCGGAGAGACTGGGGAAGCTGGGGTTGTTCTCCTTGGAGCAGAGAAGGTTGAGAGGAGATTTGATAGAGGTGTTCAAACTCATGAGGGGTCTGGACAGAGTAGATAGAGAGAAACTGTTCCCATTGGCGGAAGGGTCGAGAACCAGAGGACACAGATTTAAGGTGATTGGCAGAAGGCTAGCCATCTCCTTTACCCTTTTTCTCAACTGGCCGACTTCATTGAAGCCGGAGGGGGTGAAGGATGGTTTGCATGGCTGAAAACATTGGGACAGAAATTACTGTATGGTTTGATTGTTATAAGTGGCGTAATTTTGGGAATTATTATTTTTGTAACTATTATCAAATGTTGTATAAGTCGTGCAGGAGCTACTATACTCCCTCGCCTCTCCCGAATTAGGGTAGAAGTAGACGCAGCAGAGGAGGGGGAACCCCCAGAGGAAGCCTGTTCGGTCCTACACAGTTATCTGTAAACTCGAAATCAAAACCCTTTTGGTTGTGTTCATGGCCAGAACACAAACAAAACGGAGCCACGGGGTATGGTCTTGATAAAGTGCACTATCAGGAGGATACCTTGTATATAATGATTCTTGGAGATTGTACAAAGAATCAAAGGGACGAATGTGGAAATGTGAATAAAATAGACGATGAATTGGCTTACAAAAATGGCTTCGCACAAGGAAAGTCTAGATTAGATTAAAGAGCAGCCCCAGCTTTGCAAAGTGCAAAGCTAGCAGAAAAGAGAGACACCTGCCCCAGCCTACGGCCAAGTGTTAATGATCAATAAAGGTCACTGAAAGGGCTTAACTGCTAGCTAGAAGATGATTGACTAGCTTTGTGCGGTGCCCAATCACGATCCGGTACTTCAGGAAGGCATATGCAGCAGTGAGACAAGTCAGGACTTGCCCGCCAGACTGAAGACCAGATCATGGTGATAAACCTATCAATTCAGTTCATGAAAAGCGACGAGTTAAGTTAGTAACTATAGGTTTTTATTGGCGAAATAACAGAGCCCACCCTCGTGGGTGATCGGATCCAACAAGGAGGAATACCAGCCAGTCGACCACTTTATACCTGGGCAAGCAGGCAGAGCCATGGGCGGAGTCAGCTGTGGTCAGCCCAGGTATAACAGTGTGGCAAGAGGTAACCTTGTGTAGTGATACAACAGTGTAAACAGTGATAACCATAGTGTAACAATATAAACAGTGATAACCATAGTGTAACGATAGTGAACGATAAAAGTGGTTTACCACACATGGCCAAACTGAAAGGGCTTAATTGATCCCCATTGGAGAACGCTTGTTGCCAGGGAAGTGATGTAATGACCCTTGTCCCACTGTATAAAAGGGGCTTCCCTACCGGTATTCGCTTTTAGCCAGAAGACGTGTGGATCATCAAGAGAGTCAGACACCTCCCGGGGACGTAAATGCTGGCAACATGTGCCTAACCCGGTGTGACTCTCGGGACATGAATGTACTGTAAAAGACCTCAATATACTATGTGACCACTGCGAACAGTTGGAAGTAATAAAATGTTGTTTTAACTCTCCGAACCCTCAAGCCTGAAATCATTCTTCGTACTACGGAACTCAAGACGAGGACCAGGAAAACCCGGTTCTAACAGGACTCTCTCTGACCTTTCTCCCCAGTCCATCTCCAGGACCAGTGTGTATCTGAGTCAATGGGACTCTCTCTGACCTTTCTCTCCAGTCCATCTCCAGGGCCAGTGTGCATCTGAGTCAATGGGACGCTCTCTGACCTTTCTCCCCAGTCCATCTCCAGGACCAGTGTGTATCTGAGTCAATGGGACTCTCTCTGACCTTTCTCCCCAGTCCATCTCCAGGACCAGTGTGTATCTGAGTCAATGGGACTCTCTCTGACCTTTCTCCCCAGTCCATCTCCAGGGCCAGTGTGCATCTGAGTCAATGGGACGCTCTCTGACCTTTCTCCCCAGTCCATCTCCAGGACCAGTGTATATCTGAGTCAATGGGACTCTGACCTTTCTCCCTAGTCCATCTCCAGGACCAGTGTATATCTGAGTCAATGGGACTCTCTCTGACCTTTCTCCCTAGTCCATCTCCAGGACCAGTGTGTATCTGGGTCAATGGGACTCTGTCTGACCTTTGTCCCCAGTCCATCTCCAGGACCAGTGTGTATCTGAGTCAATGGGACTCTCTCTGGCCTTTCTCCCCAGTCTATCTCCAGGACCAGTGTATATCTAAGTCAATGGGACGCTCTATGACTTTTCTCCCCGGTCCATCTCCAGGACCAGTGTATATCTGAGTCAATGGGACTCTTTTTGACCTTCCTCCTAAGTCCACCTCCAGGACCAGTGTGTATCTGAGTCATAGAAACATGGAAACATAGAAGATCGGAGGAGGATTAGGCCATTTGGCCCCTCGAGCCTGCTCCGCCATTCAATGAGATCATGGCTGATCATCCAAATTCAGTACCCTGGCCCTGCCTTCTCCCCATATCCCTTGATCCCTTTAGCCTTAAGAAATATATCCAACTCTTTCTTGAATATATTTAATGAACTGGCCTCCACCGCCCTCTGCGGCAGAGAATTCCACAGGTTCACCACTCTCTGGGTGAAGAAATTCCTCCTCATTTCAGTCCTAAATGGCTTACCCCTTATCCTTAGACTATGACCCCTGGTTCTGGACTCCCCGGACATCAGAAACATCCTTCCTGCATCTAGTCTGTCCAGGCCTGACAGAATTTTATAGGTTTCGATGAGATCCCCTCTCAATCTTCTAAACTCCAGTGAGTATAAGCCCAGTCGACACAATCTCTCCTCATACGTCATTCCTGCCATCCCAGGTAGTAGCCTGGTGAATCTTCGCTGCACTCCTTCCATGGCAAGAACGTCCTTCCTCAGGTAAGCCGACCAAAACTGCACACAATACTCAAGATGTGGTCTCACCAAGGCCCTGTACAACTGTAGCAAGACATCCTTGTTCCTGTACTCGAACCCTCTTGCAACGAAGGCCAACATACCATTTGCCTTCTTAACCTCCTGCTGCACCTGCATGCTTACCTTCAGTGACTGGTGCACAAGAACACCCAGGTCTCTTTGCACTTCCCCTTCTCCCAATCTATTGCCATTCAAATAATAATTTGCCTTCCTGTTTTTGCCACCAAAGTGGATAACCTCACATTTATCCACATTATAGTGCATTTGCCATGTTTCTGTCCAATCACCCAACCTGTCCAAATCATACTGGAGTTTCACAACATCCTCCTCACAGCCTACCCTCCCACCCAGCTTTGTGTCATCTGCAAATTTGGAGGTCTTCCATCCAATTCCCTCGTCCAGATCATTAATATATATTGTGAACAGCTGGGATCCTCGGACCGATCCTTGTGGTACCCGACTAGTCACTGCCTGCCACTCGGAAAATGACCCGTTTATTCCAACTCTTTGCTTTCTGTCCGTCAACCAGTTCTCTATCCAAGTCAATACCTTGCCTCCAATCCCATGTGCCTTAATTTTGCATGCTAATCTCTTATGTGGGACCTTATCGAAAGCCTTCTGAAAGTACAAATACACCACATCCACTGGTTCTCCCTTATCTATTTTACCAGTTACATCCTCAAAAAATTCCAGTAGCTTAGTCAAGCATGATTTACCTTTTGTAAATCCATGTTGACTTTGTCCGATCCTGTCACTGCTTTCCAAGTGCTCTGTTATTACATCTATAATAATAGACTGTAGCATTTTCCCCACTACCGATGTCAGGCTTACCGGTCTATAATTCCCCGCTTTTTCTCTACCCCCTTTTTTGAATAGTGGGGTAACATTAGCTACCCTCCAGTCCATGGGTACTGTTCCAGAGTCTATTGAGTTCTGGAAGATGACCAGCCATGCATCTACTATTTCTAGGGCCACTTCCTTAAGTACCCTGGGATGTAGATTATCAGGCCCTGGGGATTTATCGGCCTTCAGTCCCATCAATTTTCCTAACACCATTTCCCTACAAATACTGATTTCTTTCAGTTCCACCCTTTCATCAGACCCTATGTTCCCCGGCATCTCTGGGAGGTTATTTGTGTCCTCCTTTGTGAAGACAGAACCAAAGTATGTATTTAGTTGGGCTGCCATTTCTTTGCTTCCCATTATAAATTCCCCTGATTCTGACTGCAAGGGACCTACGCTTGACTTCACCAATCTTTTTCTCTTCACATAACTATAAAAGCTTTTAGTCAGTTATTATGTTCCATGCCAGCTTACTCTCATATTCTATTTTCCCTTTCTTAATTAATCTCTTTGTCCTCCTTTGTTGAATCCTAAACTGCTCCCAATCCTCAGGATTATTGCTTTTTCTGGCCAATTTATATGTCCTCTCCTTGGATCTTATGCTACCCCTAATTTCCCTTGTTAGCCACGGTTGAGTCACCTTTTTTGTTTTATTTTTATGCCAAACTGGGATGAACAAATTCTGTAGCTCATCCATTCGGTCTTTGAATGTTTGCCATTGCCTATCCACCATCAACCCTCTGAGTGCCATTCCCCAATCAATCCTACCCAACTCACTCCTCAGACCATCGTAGTTTCCTTTATTTAAATTGAGGACCCTAGTCTCTGAGTCAACTACTTCATTCTCCATCTTAATGAAGAATTCGATCATATTATGATCGCTCCGACCCAAGGGGCCTCGTACAACAAGATTGCTAATTAATCCCTTCTCGTCACATAATACCCAGTCTAAGATGGCCTGATCTCAGGTTGGTTCCTTGACATATTGGTCCAGGAAACCATCCCGTAAACATCCAGGAATTCCTCCTCCACAGTATTGTTACTAATTTGGTTGGCCCAATCTATATGTAGATTAAAGTCACCCACGCTGACTGCTGTGCCCTTATTGCACGCTTCTTTAATTTCCCTTTTAATGCCATCCCCAACCTCCGCCTTACTGTTTGGAGGTCTATATACCACTCCCACTAATGTTTTTTTCCCCTTAGTATTTCTCAATTCTACCCATACAGAATCCACATCATCAGAGCTAATATCCTTCATTACAATTGTATTAATCAATGGGACTGTCTCTGACCTTTCTCCCCAGTCCATCTCCAGGACCAGTGTTTATCTGAGTCAAAGGGGCTCTCTCTGACCTTTCTCCCCAGTCCATCTCCAGGACCAGTGTGTATCTGAGTCAATGGGACTCTGACCTTTCTCCCCAGTCCATCTCCAGGTCCAGTGTGTATCTGAGTCAATGGGACTCTGACCTTTCTCCCCTGTCCATCTCCAGGACCAGTGTGTATCTGAGTCAATGGGATTCCCTCTGACCTTTCTCCCCAGTCAATCTCCAGGACCAGTGTGTATCTGAGTCAATGGGGCTCTCTCTGACCTTTCTCCCCAGTCCATCTCCAGGACCAGTGTGTATCTGAGTCAATGGGACTCTGACCTTTCTCCCCTGTCCATCTCCAGGACCAGTGTGTATCTGAGTCAATGGGATTCCCTCTGACCTTTCTCCCCAGTCCCATCTCCAGGACCAGTGTGTATCTGAGTCAATGGGACTCTCTCTGACCTTTCTCTCCAGTCCATCTCTGGGACCAGTGTGTATCTGAGTCAATGGGACTCTCTCTGACCTTTCTCCCCAGTCCATCTCCAGGACCAGTGTGTATCTGAGTCAATGGGACTCTCTTTCATCTTTCTCCCCAGTCCATTTCCAGGACCAGTGTGTATCTGAGTCAATGGGACTCTCTTTCATCTTTCTCCCCAGTCCATCTCCAGGACCAGTGTGTATCTGAGTCAATGAGACTCTCTCTGACATTTCTCCCCAGTCCATCTCCAGGACCAGTGTGTATCTCAATCAATGGGACTCTTTCTGACCTTTCTCCCCGGTCCATCTCCGGGACCAGTGTGTATCTGAGTCAATGGGACTCTCTCTGACCGTTCTCCCCAGTCCATCTCCAGGACCAGTGTGTATCTGAGTCAATGGGACTCTCTTTCATCTTTCTCCCCAGTCCATCTCCAGGACCAGTGTGTATCTGAGTCAATGGGACTCTCTCTCACCTTTCTCCCCAGTCCATCTCCAGGACCAGTGTGTATCTGATTCAATGGGTCTTCTCTGACCCTCCTCCCCAGTCCATCTCCAGGACCAGTGTGTATCTGAGTCAATGGGGCTCTCTCTGACCTTTCTCCCCAGTCCCTCTCCAGGACCAGAGTGTATCAGAGTCAATGGGACTCTCGCTGGCCTTTCTCCCCAGTCCATCTCCAGGACCAGTGTGTATCTGAGTCAAAGGGACTCTCTGACCTTTCTCCCTGGTCCATCTCCAGGACCAGTGTGTATCTGAGTCAAAGGGACTCTCTGACCTTTCTCCCTGGTCCATCTCCAGGACCAATGTGTATCTGAGTCAATGGCACTCTCGGACCTTGCTCCCCAGTCTATCTCCAGGACCAGTGTAATCTGAGTCAATGGGATTCTCTCTGACATTTCTCCCCGGTCCATCTCCAGGACCAGTGTGTATCTGAGTCAATGGGACTCTCTGACCTTTCTCCCCAGTCTATCTCCAGGACCAATGTGTATCTGAGTCAATGAGACTCTCTCTGACCTTTCTCCCCAGTCCATCTCCAGAACCAGTCTGTATCTGAATCAATGGGACTCTTTCTGACCTTTCTCCCCGGTCCATCTCCAGGACCAGAGTGTATCTGAGTCACTGGGATTCTCTTTGTCCTTTTTCTGTGGTCCATCTCCAGGACAAGTGTGTATCTGAGTCAATGGGACTCTCTCTGACCTTTCTCCCCAGTCCATCTCCAGAACCAGTGTGTATCTGAGTCAATGGGACTCTCTCTGACCTTTCTCCCCAGTCCATCTCCAGAACCAGTCTGTATCTGAGTCAATGGCACTCTCTCTGACCATTCTCCCCAGTCCATCTCCAGGACCAGTGTGTACCTCAGTCAATGGGACTCTCTCTGCCCTTTCTCCCCAATCCAACGCCAGGACCAGTGTGTATCTGAGTCAATGGGATTCTCTCTCACCTTTCTCCCCAGTCCATCTCCAGGACCAGTGTGTATCTGAGTCAATGGGATTCTCTCTGACCTTTCTCCCCAGTGCATCTCCAGGACCAATTTGTATCTGCGTCAATGGGACTCTCTCTGACCTTTCTCCCCAGTCCATCTCCAGGACCAGTGTGTAACTGAGTCAATGGGGCTCTCTCTGACCTTTCTCCCCAGTGCATCTCCAGGACCAGTGTGTATCTGAGTCAATGGGATGCTCTATGACTTTTCTCCCCGGTCCATCTCCAGGACTAGTGTATATCTGAGTCAATGGGACTCTCCTTCATCTTTCTCCCCAGTCCATCTCCAGGGCCAGTGTGTATCTGAGTCAATGGGACTCTCTTTCATCTTTCTCCCCAGTCCATCTCCAGGACCAGTGTGTATCTGAGTCAATGGGACTCTCTCTGACCTTTCTCCCCAGTCCATCTCCAGGACCAGTGTGTATCTGATTCAATGGGTCTTCTCTGACCTTCCTCCCCAGTCCATCTCCAGGACCAGTGTGTATCTGAGTCAATGGGGCTCTCTCTGAACTTTCTCCCCAGTCCCTCTCCAGGACCAGAGTGTATCTGTGTCAATGGGACTCTCGCTGGCCTTTCTCCCCAGTCCATCTCCAGGACCAGTGTGTATCTGAGTCAAAGGGACTCTCTGACCTTTCTCCCTGGTCCATCTCCAGGAGCAGTGTGTATCTGAGTCAATGGCACTCTCGGACCTTGCTCCACAGTCCATCTCCAGGACCAGTGTAATCTGAGTCAATGGGATTCTCTCTGACCTTTCTCCCCAGTCCATCTTTAGGACCAGCGTGTATCTGAGTCAATGAGACTCTCTCTGACATTTCTCCCCAGTCCATCTCCAGGACCAGTGTGTATCTCAATCAATGGGACTCTTTCTGACCTTTCTCCCCGGTCCATCTCCAGGACCAGAGTGTATCTGAGTCACTGGGATTCTCTTTGTCCTTTTTCTGTGGTCCATCTCCAGGACAAGTGTGTATCTGAGTCAATGGGACTCTCTCTGACCTTTCTCCCCAGTCCATCTCCAGAACCAGTGTGTATCTGAGGCAATGGGACTCTCTCTGACCTTTCTCCCCAGTCCATCTCCAGAACCAGTGTGTATCTGAGTCAATGGGACTCTCTCTGAACTTTCTCCCCAGTCCATCTCCAGGACCAATGTGTATCTCGGTCAATGGGACTCTCTGACCTTTCTCCCCAGTCCATCTCCAGAACCAGTCTGTATCTGAGTCAATGGCACTCTCTCTGACCATTCTCCCCAGTCCATCTCCAGGACCAGTGTGCACCTCAGTCAATGGGACTCTCTCTACCCTTTCTCCCCAATCCAACGCCAGGACCAGTGTGTATCTGAGTCAATGGGATTCTCTCTGACCTTTCTCCCCAGTGCATCTCCAGGACCAATTTGTATCTGCGTCAATGGGACTCTCTCTGACCTTTCTCTCCAGTCCATCTCCAGGACCAGTGTGTATCTGAGTCAATGGGACTCTCTCTGACCTTTCTCCCAGTCCATCTCCAGGACCAGTGTGTATCTGAGTCAATGGGGCTCTCTCTGACCTTTCTCCCCAGTGCATCTCCAGGACCAGTGTGTATCTGAGTCAATGGGACGCTCTATGTCTTTTCTCCCCAGTCCATCTCCAGGACTAGTGTATATCTGAGTCAATGGGACGCTCTATGTCTTTTCTCCCCGGTCCATCTCCAGGACCAGTGTGTATCTGAGTCAATGGGACTCGCTCTGACCTTTCTCCCCAGTCCATCTCCAGGACCAGTGTGTATCTGAGTCAATAGGACTCTCTCTGACCTTTCTCCCCAGTCCATCTCCTGGACAAGTGTGTATCTGAGTCAATGGGACTCTCTCTGACCTTTCTCCCCAGTCCATCTCCAGGACCAGCGTGTATCTGAGTCAATGGGACTCTCTGACCTTTCTCCCCGGTCCATCTCCAGGACCAGTGTGTATTTGAGTCAATGGGACTCTCTCTGATCTTTCTCCCCAGTCCATCTCCAGGACCAGTGTGTATCTGAGTCAATGGCACTCTCTCTGACCTTTCTCCCCAGTCCATCTCCAGGACCAGTGTGTATCTGAGTCAATGGGACTCTCCCTGCCCATTCTCCCCAATCCAACGCCAGGACCAGTGTATATCTGAGTCAATGGGATTCTCTCTGACCTTTCTCCCCAGTGCATCTCCAGGACCAGTATGTATCTGAGTCAATGGGATTCTCTCTGTCCTTTCTCCCCAGTCCATCTCCAGGACCAGTGTGTATCTGAGTCAATGGGACTCTCTGACCTTTCTCCCCAGTCCATCTCCAGAACCAGTGTGTATCTGAGTCAATGGGACTCTCTCTGACCTTTCTCCCCAGTCCATCTCCAGAACCAGTGTGTATCTGAGTCAATGGGACTCTCTCTGAACTTTCTCCCCAGTCCATCTCCAGGACCAATGTGTATCTCGGTCAATGGGACTCTCTGACCATTCTCCCCAGTCCATCTCCAGAACCAGTCTGTATCTGAGTCAATGGCACTCTCTCTGACCATTCTCCCCAGTCCATCTCCAGGACCAGTGTGTACCTCAGTCAATGGGACTCTCTCTGCCCTTCCTCCCCAATCCAACGCCAGGACCAGTGTGTATCTGAGTCAATGGGATTCTCTCTGACCTTTCTCCCCAGTCCATCTCCAGGACCAGTGTGTATCTGAGTCAATGGGATTCTCTCTGACCTTTCTCCCCAGTGCATCTCCAGGACCAATTTGTATCTGCGTCAATGGGACTCTCTCTGACCTTTCTCTCCAGTCCATCTCCAGGACCAGTGTGTATCTGAGTCAATGGGACTCTCTCTGACCTTTCTCCCCAGTCCATCTCCAGGACCAATGTGTATCTGAGTCAATGGGGCTCTCTCTGACCTTTCTCCCAGTCCATCTCCAGGACCAGTGTGTATCTGAGTCAATGGGGCTCTCTCTGACCTTTCTCCCCAGTGCATCTCCAGGACCAGTGTGTATCTGAGTCAATGGGACGCTCTATGTCTTTTCTCCCCGGTCCATCTCCAGGACTAGTGTATATCTGAGTCAATGGGACTCTCCTTCATCTTTCTCCCCAGTCCATCTCCAGGACCAGTGTGTATCTGAGTCAATGGGACTCTCTCTGACCTTTCTCCCCGGTCCATCTCCAGGACCAGTGTGTATCTGAATCAATGGGACTCTTTCTGACCTTCCTCCTAAGTCCATCTCCAGGACCAGTGTGTATCTGAGTCATAGAAACATGGAAACATAGAAGATAGGAGCAGGAGTAGGGCATTTGGCCCGTCGAGCCTGCTCTGCCATTCAATGAGATCATGGCTGATCATCCAAATTCAGTACCCTGTCCCTGCCTTCTCCCCATATCCCTTTAGCGTTAAGAAATATATCCAATGCTTTCTTGAATATATTTAATGAACTGGCCTCCACCGCCCTCTGCGGCAGAGAATTCCACAGGTTCACCACTCTCTGGGTGAGGAAATTACTCCTCATTTCAGTCCTAAATGGCTTACCCCTTATCCTTAGACTATGACCCCTGGTTCTGGACTCCCCGGACATCAGAAACATCCTTCCTGCATCTAGTCTGTCCAGGCATGACAGAATTTTATAGGTTTCGATGAGATCCCCTCTCAATCTTCTAAACACCAGTGAGTATAAGCCCAGTCGACACAATCTCTCCTCATACGTCATTCCTGCCATCACAGGTATCAGCCTGGTGAATCTTCGCTGCACTCCTTCCATGGCAAGAACGTCCTTCCTCAGATAAGGCAACCAAAACTGCACACAATACTCAAGATGTGGTCTCACCAAGGCCCTGTAGAACTGCAGCAAGACTTCCTTGTTCCTGTACTCAAACCCTCTCGCTACGAAGGCCAACATACCATTTGCCTTCTTAACCGCCTGCTGCATCTGCATGCTTACCTTCAGCGACTGGTGCACAAGAACACCCAGGTCTCTTTTCACTTCCCCTTCTCCCAATCTATTGCCATTCAAATAATAATTTGCCTTCCTGTTTTTGCCACCAATGTGGATAACCTCACATTTATCCACATTATAGTGCATTTGCCATGTTTCTGCCCAATCACCCAACCTGTCCAAATCGTACTTGAGTTTCACGGCATCCTCCTCACAGCTTACCCTCCCACCCAGCTTTGTGTCGTCTGCAAATTTGGAGATCTTCCATCCAATTCCCTCGTCCAGATCATTAATATATATTGTGAACAGCTGGGGTCCTAGGATCGATCCTTTCGGTACACCACTAGTCACTGCCTGCCACTCGGAAAATGACCCGTTTATTCCAACTCTTTGCTTTCTGTCCGTCAACCAGTTCTCTATCTCAGTCAATACCTTGCCCCCAATCCCATGTGCCTTAATTTTGCACGCTAATCTCTTATGTGGGTCCTTATCGAAAGACTTCTGAAAGTCCAAATACACCACATCCACTTGTTCTCCCTTATCTATTTTACAAGTTACATGCTCAAAAAGTTCCAGTAGATTAGTCAAGCATGACTTACCTTTTGTAAATCCATGTTGACTTTGTCCGATCCTGTCACTGCTTTCCAAGTGCTCTGCTATTACATCTTTTATAATAGACTCTAGCATTTTCCCCACTACCGATGTCAGGCTTACCGGTCTATAATTCCCCGCTTTTTCTCTACCACCTTTTTTGAATAGTGGGGTAACATTAGCTACCCTCCAATCCTTGGGTACTGTTCCAGAGTCTATCAAGTTCTGGAAGATGACCAGCCATGCATCTACTACTTCTAGGGCCACTTCCTTAAGTACCCTGGGATGTAGATTATCAGGCCCTGGGGATTTATCGGCCTTCAGTCCCATCAATTTTCCTAACACCATTTCCCTACAAATACTGATTTCTTTCAGTTCCACCCTTTCATCAGACCCTATGTTCCCCGGCATCTCTGGGAGGTTATTTGTGTCCTCCTTTGTGAAGACAGAACCAAAGTATGTATTTAGTTGGGCTGCCATTTCTTTGCTTCCCATTATAAATTCCCCTGATTCTGACTGCAAGGGACCTACGCTTGACTTCACCAATCTTTTTCTCTTCACATAACTATAAAAGCTTTTAGTCAGTTATTATGTTCCATGCCAGCTTACTCTCATATTCTATTTTCCCTTTCTTAATTAATCTCTTTTTCTCCTTTGTTGAATCCTAAACTGCCCCCAATCCTCAGGATTATTGCTTTTTCTGGCCAATTTATATGTCCTCTCCTTGGATCTTATGCTATCCCTAATTTCCCTTGTTAGCCACGGTTGAGTCACCTTTTTTGTTTTATTTTTATGCCAAACTGGGATGAACAAATTCTGTAGCTCATCCATTCGGTCTTTGAATGTTTGCCATTGCCTATCCACCATCAACCCTCTGAGTGCCATTCCCCAATCAATCCTACCCAACTCGCTCCTCAGACCATCGTAGTTTCCTTTATTTAAATTGAGGACCCTAGTCTCTGAGTCAACTACTTCATTCTCCATCTTAATGAAGAATTCGATCATATTATGATCGCTCCGACCCAAGGGGCCTCGTACAACAAGATTGCTAATTAATCCCTTCTCATCACATAATGCCCAGTCTAAGATGGCCTGATCTCAGGTTGGTTCCTCGACATATAGGTCCAGGAAACCATCCCGTAAACATCCAGGAATTCCTCCTCCACAGTATTGTTACTAATTTGGTTGGCCCAATCTATATGTAGATTAAAGTCACCCGTGATGACTTCTGTGCCCTTATCGCACGCTTCTTTAATTTCCCTTTTAGTGCCATCCCCAACCTCCGCCTTACTGTTTGGAGGTCTATATACCACTCTCACAAATGTTTTTTTCCCCTTAGTATTTCTCAATTCTACCCATACAGATTCCACATCATCAGAGCTAATATCCTTCATTACAATTGTATTAATCAATGGGACTGTCTCTGACATTTCTCCCCAGTCCATCTCCAGGACCAGTGTGTATCTGACTCAAAGGGACTCTCTCTGACCTTTCTCCCCAGTCCATCTCCAGGACCAGTGTGTATCTGAGTCAATGGGACTCTCTCTGACCTTTCTCCACAGTCCATCTCCAGGGCCAGTGTGTACCTGAGTCAATAGGACTCTCTCTGACCTTTCTCCCCAGTCCATCTCCAGGACCAGTGTGTATCTGGGTCAAAGGGACTCTCTCTGACCTTTCTCCCCAGTCCATCTCCAGGACCAGTGTGTATCTGAATCAATGGGACTCTCTCTGACCTTTCTCCCCAGTCCATCTCCAGGACCAGTGTGTATCTGAGTCAATGGGACGCTCTCTGACATTTCTCCCCAGTCCATCTCCAGGACCAGTGTGTATCTGAGTCAATGGGACTCTCTCTGACCTTTCTCCCCATTCCATCTCCAGGACCAGTGTGTATCTGAGTCAATGGGACTCTCTTTCATCTTTCTCCCCAGTCCATCTCCAGGACCAGTGTGTATCTGAGTCAATGGGACTCTCTCTGACCTCTCTCCGGTTCATCTCCAGGACCAGCGTGTATCTGAGTCAATGGGACTCTCTCTGACCTCTCTCCGGTCCATCTCCAGGACCAGTGTGTATCTGACTCACTGGGACTCTCTCTGACCTTTCTCCCCAGTCCATCTCCAGGGCCTGTGTGTATCTGAGTCAATGGGACTCCCTCTGACCTTTCTCCCCAGTCCATCTCCAGGGCCTGTGTGTATCTGAGTCAATGGGACTCTCTCTGACCTTTCTCCCCAGTCCATCTCCAGGACCAGTGTGTATCTGAGTCAATGGGACCCTCTCTGACCTTTCTCCACAGTCCATCTCCAGGATCAGTGTCAATCTGAGTCAATGGGACTGCCTCTGACCTTCCTCCCCAGTCCATCTCCAGGACCAGTGTGTATCTGAGTCAATGGGACTCTCTGACCTTTCTCCCCAGTCCATCTCCAGGGCCTGTGTGTATCTGAGTCAATGGGACTCTCTCTGACCTTTCTCCCCAGTCCATCTCCAGGACCAGTGTGTATCTGAGTCAATGGGACCCTCTCTGACCTTTCTCCACAGTCCATCTCCAGGACCAGTGTGTATCTGAGTCAATGGGACTCTCTCTGACCTTTCTCCCCAGTCCATCTCCAGGACCAGTGTGTATCTGAGTCAATGGGACTCTCTCTGACCTTTCTCTCCAGTCCATCTCCAGGACCAGTGTGTATCTGAGTCAATGGGACTCTCTCTGACCTTTCTCCCCAGTCCATCTCCAGGATCAGTGTGTATCTGATTCAATGGGACTCTCTCTGACCTTTCTCCACAGTCCATCTCCAGGACCAGTGTGTATCTGAGTCAATGGGACTGCCTCTGACCTTCCTCCCCAGTCCATCTCCAGGACCAGTGTGTATCTGAGTCAATGGGACTCTCTGACCTTTCTTCCCAGTCCATCTCCAGGACCAGTGTGTATCTGAGTCAATGGGACTCTCTCTGACCTTTCTCCCCAGTCCATCTCCAGGACCAGTGTGTATCTGAGTCAATGGGACTCTCTCTGACCTTTCTCTCCAGTCGATCTCCAGGACCAGTGTGTATCTGAGTCAATGGGACTCTCTCTGACCTTTCTCCCCAGTCCATCTCCAGGACCAGTGTGTATCTGAGTCAATGGGACTTTCTCTGACCTTTGTCCCCAGTCCATCTCCAGGACCAGTGTGTATCTGAGTCAATGGGACTCTCTCTGACCTTTCTCCCCAGTCCATCTCCAGGACCAGTCTGTAGCTGAGTCAATGGGATTCTCTCTGACATTTCTCCCCAGTCCATCTCCAGGACCAGTGTGTATCTGAGTCAATGGGGCTCTCTCTGAACTTTCTCCCCAGTCCATATCCAGAGCCAGTGTGTATCTGAGTCAATGGGACTCTCTCTGTCCTTTCTCCCCAGTCCATCTGCAGGACCAGTGTGTATCTGAGTCAATGGGACTCGCTCTGACCTTTCTCCCCAGTCCATCTCCAGGACCAGTGTGTATCTGAGTCAATAGGACTCTCTCTGACCTTTCTCCCCAGTCCATCTCCAGGACCAGCGTGTATCTGAGTCAATGGGACTCTCTGACCTTTCTCCCCGGTCCATCTCCAGGACCAGTGTGTATTTGAGTCAATGGGACTCTCTCTGATCTTTCTCCCCAGTCCATCTCCAGGACCAGTGTGTATCTGAGTCAATGGCACTCTCTCTGACCTTTCTCCCCAGTCCATCTCCAGGACCAGTGTGTATCTGAGTCAATGGGACTCTCCCTGCCCATTCTCCCCAATCCAACGCCAGGACCAGTGTATATCTGAGTCAATGGGATTCTCTCTGACCTTTCTCCCCAGTGCATCTCCAGGACCAGTATGTATCTGAGTCAATGGGATTCTCTCTGTCCTTTCTCCCCAGTCCATCTCCAGGACCAGTGTGTATCTGAGTCAATGGGACTCTCTGACCTTTCTCCCCAGTCCATCTCCAGAACCAGTGTGTATCTGAGTCAATGGGACTCTCTCTGACCTTTCTCCCCAGTCCATCTCCAGAACCAGTGTGTATCTGAGTCAATGGGACTCTCTCTGAACTTTCTCCCCAGTCCATCTCCAGGACCAATGTGTATCTCGGTCAATGGGACTCTCTGACCATTCTCCCCAGTCCATCTCCAGAACCAGTGTGTATCTGAGTCAATGGGACTCTCTCTGACCATTCTCCCCAGTCCATCTCCAGGACCAGTGTGTACCTCAGTCAATGGGACTCTCTCTGCCCTTTCTCCCCAATCCAACGCCAGGACCAGTGTGTATCTGAGTCAATGGGATTCTCTCTGACCTTTCTCCCCAGTCCATCTCCAGGACCAGTGTGTATCTGAGTCAATGGGATTCTCTCTGACCTTTCTCCCCAGTGCATCTCCAGGACCAATTTGTATCTGCGTCAATGGGACTCTCTCTGACCTTTCTCTCCAGTCCATCTCCAGGACCAGTGTGTATCTGAGTCAATGGGACTCTCTCTGACCTTTCTCCCCAGTCCATCTCCAGGACCAATGTGTATCTGAGTCAATGGGGCTCTCTCTGACCTTTCTCCCAGTCCATCTCCAGGACCAGTGTGTATCTGAGTCAATGGGGCTCTCTCTGACCTTTCTCCCCAGTGCATCTCCAGGACCAGTGTGTATCTGAGTCAATGGGACGCTCTATGTCTTTTCTCCCCGGTCCATCTCCAGGACTAGTGTATATCTGAGTCAATGGGACTCTCCTTCATCTTTCTCCCCAGTCCATCTCCAGGACCAGTGTGTATCTGAGTCAATGGGACGCTCTCTGACCTTTCTCCCCAGTCCATCTCCAGGACCAGTGTGTATCTGAGTCAATGGGACTCTTTCTGACCTTCCTCCTAAGTCCATCTCCAGGACCAGTGTGTATCTGAGTCATAGAAACATGGAAACATAGAAGATAGGAGCAGGAGTAGGGCATTTGGCCCATCGAGCCTGCTCTGCCATTCAATGAGATCATGGCTGATCATACAAATTCAGTACCCTGTCCCTGCCTTCTCCCCATATCCCTTTAGCCTTAAGAAATATATCCAACGCTTTCTTGAATATATTTAATGAACTGGCCTCCACCGCCCTCTGCGGCAGAGAATTCCACAGGTTCACCCCTCTCTCGGTGAGGAAATTACTCCTCATTTCAGTCCTAAATGGCTTACCCCTTATACTTAGACTATGACCCATGGCTCTGGACTCCCCGGACATCAGAAACATCCTACCTGCATCTAGTCTGTCCAGGCATGACAGAATTTTATAGGTTTCGATGAGATCCCCTCTCAATCTTCTAAACACCAGTGAGTATAAGCCCAGTCGACACAATCTCTCCTCATACGTCATTCCTGCCATCACAGGTATCAGCCTGGTGAATCTTCGCTGCACTCCTTCCATGGCAAGAACGTCCTTCCTCAGATAAGGCAACCAAAACTGCACACAATACTCAAGATGTGGTCTCACCAAGGCCCTGTAGAACTGCAGCAAGACTTCCTTGTTCCTGTACTCAAACCCTCTCGCTACGAAGGCCAACATACCATTTGCCTTCTTAACCGCCTGCTGCATCTGCATGCTTACCTTCAGCGACTGGTGCACAAGAACACCCAGGTCTCTTTTCACTTCCCCTTCTCCCAATCTATTGCCATTCAAATAATAATTTGCCTTCCTGTTTTTGCCACCAATGTGGATAACCTCACATTTATCCACATTATAGTGCATTTGCCATGTTTCTGCCCAATCACCCAACCTGTCCAAATCGTACTTGAGTTTCACGACATCCTCCTCACAGCTTACCCTCCCACCCAGCTTTGTGTCGTCTGCAAATTTGGAGATCTTCCATCCAATTCCCTCGTCCAGATCATTAATATATATTGTGAACAGCTGGGGTCCTAGGACCGATCCTTTCGGTACACCACTAGTCACTGCCTGCCACTCGGAAAACGACCCGTTTATTCCAACTCTTTGCTTTCTGTCCGTCAACCAGTTCTCTATCTAAGTCAATACCTTGCCCCCAATCCCATGTGCCTTAATTTTGCACGCTAATCTCTTATGTGGGACCTTATCGAAAGCCTTCTGAAAGTCCAAATACACCACATCCACTTGTTCTCCCTTATCTATTTTACAAGTTACATGCTCAAAAAGTTCCAGTAGATTAGTCAAGCATGACTTACCTTTTGTAAATCCATGTTGACTTTGTCCGATCCTGTCACTGCTTTCCAAGTGCTCTGCTATTACATCTTTTATAATAGACTCTAGCATTTTCCCCACTACCGATGTCAGGCTTACCGGTCTATAATTCCCCGCTTTTTCTCTACCACCTTTTTTGAATAGTGGGGTAACATTAGCTACCCTCCAATCCTTGGGTACTGTTCCAGATTCCATCCAATGTTGGAAGATGACCAGCAATGCATCTACTATTTCTAGGGCCACTTCCTTAAGTACCCTGGGATGTAGATTATCAGGCCCTGGGGATTTATCGGCCTTCAGTCCCATCAATTTTCCTAACACCATTTCCCTACAAATACTGATTTCTTTCAGTTCCACCCTTTCATCAGACCCTATGTTCCCCGGCATCTCTGGGAGGTTATTTGTGTCCTCCTTTGTGAAGACAGAACCAAAGTATGTATTTAGTTGGGCTGCCATTTCTTTGCTTCCCATTATAAATTCCCCTGATTCTGACTGCAAGGGACCTACGCTTGACTTCACCAATCTTTTTCTCTTCACATAACTATAAAAGCTTTTAGTCAGTTATTATGTTCCATGCCAGCTTACTCTCATATTCTATTTTCCCTTTCTTAATTAATCTCTTTGTCCTCCTTTGTTGAATCCTAAACTGCCCCCAATCCTCAGGATTATTGCTTTTTCTGGCCAATTTATATGTCCTCTCCTTGGATCTTATGCTATCCCTAATTTCCCTTGTTAGCCACGGTTGAGTCACCTTTTTTCTTTTATTTTTATGCCAAACTGGGATGAACAAATTCTGTAGCTCATCCATTCGGCCTTTGAATGTTTGCCATTGCCTATCCACCATCAACCCTCTGAGTGCCATTCCCCAATCAATCCTACCCAACTCGCTCCTCAGACCATCGTAGTTTCCTTTATTTAAATTGAGGACCCTAGTCTCTGAGTCAACGACTTCATTCTCCATCTTAATGAAGAATTCGATCATATTATGATCGCTCCGACCCAAGGGGCCTCGTACAACAAGATTGCTAATTAATCCCTTCTCGTCACATAATACCCAGTCTAAGATGGCCTGATCTCAGGTTGGTTCCTCGACATATAGGTCCAGGAAACCATCCCGTAAACATCCAGGAATTCCTCCTCCACAGTATTGTTACTAATTTGGTTGGCCCAATCTATATGTAGATTAAAGTCACCCATGATGACTTCTGTGCCCTTATCGCACGCTTCTGTAATTTCCCTTTTAATGCCATCCCCAACCTCCGCCTTACTGTTTGGAGGTCTATATACCACTCTCACAAATGTTTTTTTCCCCTTAGTATTTCTCAATTCTACCCATACAGATTCCACATCATCAGAGCTAATATCCTTCATTACAATTGTATTAATCAATGGGACTCGCTCTGACCTTTCTCCCCAGTCCATCTCCAGGACCAGTGTGTATCTGAGTCAATGGGAGTCTCTCCGACCTTTCTCCCCAGTCCATCTCCAGGACCAGTATGTATCTGAGTCAATGGGACTCTCTCTGACATTTCTCCCCAGTCCATCTCCAGGGCCAGTGTGTACCTGAGTCAATGGGACTCTTTCTGACCTTTCTCCCCATTCCATCTCCAGGACCAGTGTGTATCTGAGTCAATGGGACTCTCTTTCATCTTTCTCCCCAGTCCATCTCCAGGACCAGTGTGTATCTGAGTCAATGGGACTCTCTCTGACCTTTCTCTCCAGTCCATCTCCAGGACCAGTGTGTATCTGAGTCAATGGGACTCTCTCTGACCTTTCTCTCCAGTCCATCTCCAGGACCAGTGTGTATCTGAGTCAATGGGACTCTCTCTGACCTTTCTCCCCAGTCCATCTCCAGGACCAGTGTGTATCTGAGTCAATGGGACTCTTTCTGACCTTCCTCCAAAGTCCATCTCCAGGACCAGTGTGTATCTGAGTCAATGAGACTCTCTGACCTTTCTCGCCAGTGCATCTCCAGGACCAGTGTGTATCTGAGTCAATGAGACTCTCTGACCTTTCTCCCCAGTACATCTCCAGGACCAGTGTGTATCTGAGTCAATGAGACTCTCTGACCTTTCTCCCCAGTACATCTCCAGGACCAGTGTGTATCTGAGTCAATGGGATTCTCTCTGACCTTTCTCCCCAGTCCATCTCCAGGACCAGTATGTATCTGAGTCAATGGGATTCTCTCTGTCCTTTCTCCCCAGTCCATCTCCGGGACCAGTGTGTATCTGAGACAATGGGACTCTCTCTGACCTTTCTCCCCAGTCCATCTCCAGGACCAGTGTGTATCTGAGTCAATGGGACTCTCTCTGACCTTTCTCCCCAGTCCATCTCCAGGACCAGTGTGTATCTGAGTCAATGGGACTCTCTCTGACCTTTCTCCCCAGTCCATCTCCAGGACCAGTGTGTATCTGAGTCAATGGGATTCTCTCTGACCTTTCACCCCAGTCCCTCTCCAGGACCAGTGTGTATCTGAGTCAATGGGACTCTCTCTGACCCTTCTCCCCAGTCCATCTCCAGGACCAGTGTGTATCTGTGTCAATGGGACTCTTTCTGACCTTCCTCCAAAGTCCATCTCCAGGACCAGTATGTATCTGAATCATAGAAACATGGAAACAAAGAAGATAGGAGCAGGAGTAGGCCATTTGGCCCGTCGAGCCTGCTCCACCATTCAATGAGATCATGGCTGATCATCCAAATTCAGTACCCTGTCCCTACCTTCTCCCCATATCCCTTGATCCCTTTGGCCTTAAGAAATATATCCAACGCTTTCTTGAATATATTTAATGAACTGGCCTCCACCGCCCTCTGCGGCAGAGAACTCCACAGGTTCACCACTCTCTGGGTGAAGAAATTCCTCCTCATTTCAATCCTAAATGGCTTACCCCTTATCATTAGAATATGACCCCTGGTTCTGGACTCCCCGGACATCAGAAACATCCTTCCTGCATCTAGTCTGTCCAGGCATGACAGAATTTTATAGGTTTCGATGAGATCCCCTCTCAATCTTCTAAACTCCAGTGAGTATAAGCCCAGTCGACACAATCTCTCCTCATACGTCATTCCTGCCATCCCAGGTATCAGCCTGGTGAATCTTCGCTGCAGTCCTTCCATGGCAAGAATGTCCTTCCTCAGATAAGCCGACCAAAACTGCACACAATACTCAAGATGTGGTCTCACCAAGGCCCTGTACACCTGTAGCAAGACATCCTTGTTCCTGTACTCGAACCCTCTTGCAACGAAGGCCAACATACCATTTGCATTCTTAACCACCTACTGCACTTGCATGCTTACCTTCAGCGACTGGTACACAAGAACACCCAGGTCTCTTTGCGCTTCCCCTTCTCCCAATCTATTGCCATTCAAATAATAATTTGCCTTCCTGTTTTTGCCACCAAAGTGGATAACCTCACATTTATCCACATTATAGTGAATTTGCCATGTTTCTGCCCAATCACCCAACCTGTCGAAATCGTACTGGAGTTTCACGACATCCTCCTCACAGCCTACCCTCCCACCCAGCTTTGTGTCGTCTGCAAATTTGGAGATCTTCCATCCAATTCCCTCGTCCAGATCATTAATATATATTGTGAACAGCTGGGATCCTAGGACTGATCCTTGCGGTACCCCACTAGTCACTGCCTGCCACTCGGAAAACGATCCGTTTATTCCAACTCTTTGCTTTCTGTCCATCAACCAGTTCTCTATCCAAGTCAATACCTTGCCCCCAATCCCATGTGCCTTAATTTTGCATGCTAATCTCTTATGTGGGACCTTATCGAAAGCCTTCTGAAAGTCCAAATACACCACATCCACTGGTTCTCCCTTATCTATTTTACCAGTTACATCCTCAAAAAATTCCAGTAGCTTAGTCAAGCATGATTTACCTTTTGTAAATCCATGTTGACTTTGTCCGATCCTGTCACTGCTTTCCAAGTGCTCTGTTATTACATCTATAATAATAGACTGTAGCATTTTCCCCACTACCGATGTCAGGCTTACCAGTCTATAATTCCCCGCTTTTTCTCTACCACCTTTTTTGAATAGTGGGTACTGTTCCAGAGTCTATCGAGTTCTGGAAGATGACCAGCCATGCATCTACTATTTCTAGGGCCACTTCCTTAAGTACCCTGGGATGTAGATTATCAGGCCCTGGGGATTTATCGGCCTTCAGTCCCATCAATTTTCCTAACACCATTTCCCTACAAATACTGATTTCTTTCAGTTCCACCCTTTCATCAGACCCTATGTTCCCCGGCATCTCTGGGAGGTTATTTGTGTCCTCCTTTGTGAAGACAGAACCAAAGTATGTATTAGTTGGGCTGCCATTTCTTTGCTTCCCATTATAAATTCCCCTGATTCTGACTGCAAGGGACCTATGCTTGACTTCACCAATCATTTTCTCTTCACATATCTATAAAAGCTTTTAGTCAGTTTTTATGTTCCATGCAAGCTTACTCTCATATTCTATGTTCCCTTTCTTAATTAATCTCTTTGTCCTCCTTTGTTGAATCCTAAACTGCTCCCAATCCTCAGGATTATTGCTTTTTCTGGCCAATTTATATGTCCTCTCCTTGGATCTTATGCTATCCCTAATTTCCCTTGTTAGCCACGGTTGAGTCACCTTTTTTGTTTTATTTTTATGCCAAACTGGGATGAACAAATTCTGTAGCTCATCCATTCAGTCTTTGAATGTTTCCCATTGCCTATCCACCATCAACCCTCTGAGTGCCATTCCCCAATCAATCCTACCCAACTCGCTCCTCAGACCATCGTAGTTTCCTTTATTTAAATTGAGGACCCTAGTCTCTGAGTCAACTACTTCATTCTCCATCTTAATGAAGAATTCGATCATATTATGATCGCTCCGACCCAAGGGGCCTTGTACAACAAGATTGCTAATTAATCCCTTCTCATCACATAATACCCAGTCTAACATGGCCTGATCTCAGGTTGGTTCCTCGACATATTGGTCCAGGAAACCATCCCGTAAACATCCAGGAATTCCTCCTCCACAGTATTGTTACTAATTTGGTTGGCCCAATCTATATGTAGATTAATGTCACCCATGATGACTGCTGTGCCCTTATTGCACGCTTCTTTAATTTCCCTTTTAGTGCCATCCCCAACCTCCGCCTTACTGTTTGGAGGTCTATATACCACTCCCACTAATGTTTTTTTCCCCTTAGTATTTCTCAATTCTACCCATACAGATTCCACATCATCAGAGCTAATATCCTTCATTACAATGGTATTAATCAATGGGACTGTCTCTGACCTTTCTCCCCAGTCCATCTCCAGGACCAGTGTGTATCTGAGTCAAAGGGACTCTCTCTGACCTTTCTCCCGAGTCAATCTCCAGGACCAGTGTGTATCTGAGTCAATGGGACTCTCTCCGACCTTTCTCCACAGTCTATCTCCAGGACCAGTGTGTGTCTGAGTCAATGGGACTCTCTCTGACATTTCTCCCCCGTCCATCTCCAGGACCAGTGTGTATCTGAGTCAATGGGATTCTCTCTGACCTTTCTCCCCAGTCCATCTCCAGGACCAGTGTGTATCTGAGTCAATGGGATTCTCTCTGACCTTTCTCCCCAGTCTATCTCAAGGACCAGTGTGTATCTGAGTCAATGGCACTCTCTCTGACCTTTCTCTCCTGTCCATCTCCAGGACCAGTGTGTATCTGTGTCAATGGGACTCTCTCTGACCTTTCTCCCCAGTCCATCTCCAGGACCAGTGTGTATCTGAGCCAATGGGACTTTCTCTGACCTTGCTCCGCAGTCCATCTCCAGGACCAGTGTGTATCTGAGTCAATGGGCTCTCTCTGAACTTTCTCCCCGGTCCATCTCCAGGACCAGTGTGTATCTGAGTCAATGGGACTCTCTGGCCTTTCTCCCCAGTCCATGTCCAGGACCAGTGTGTATCTGAGTGAATTGGACTTTCTCTGACCTTGCTCCGCAGTCCATCTCTGGAAGCTCTTTGAATCGGAAGGGTTCTCTGGTTGGTGCTCACAATCCTGTGCTGGTTCACCTGCTGTCGTTCCTCATTCTACAATCCCTGTTTACTTCGAGCTGAGCACCTTCCTCAATCACAGCATCATTCACCTGGACATCTAATTGTGGCAGAGCAGAAAATAAGAAGAATATTTAAAGCATGAAGTAATATAATGTAGACTTTTAATCTGCTTACTAATAATTCAATTTCAAGGCCGAGTATTTGTTTGATTTTGTCCCTTTCCTGAGATCCCCAGTTCGAGGGCTGTGTGCATAGTTTGGAGATTTTCCTCACAGTCAATTTCCGGCCCCCTGAGACTCCCCCAGTTTCACTGCTCTGGGCGGAAATGTGCCATTTTCTGTGCGGAGTTACTGCCCGGAGCGGTGACCCTGTGAGCCTCCCTCGCTGTGATCTAAACTCGGGGCTGAGCAGCCACTGTCGGGCCGGGTGCTGAATGGAGCCGAGTTCCCTCAATCACAGAGCGGGCCCTGTAACCTGGGCAACCAGCCTGTTTCTGACCCTCACTCACCGATCAACCCGCGCCACCCAGCACTGCATGGGACAGCAGCGGAGTGGCACTGCGCCTGCGCGGGAGAGAAAGGGAGCAGCACTGCGCCTGCGCAGGAGAGAAAAAGGGAGCGGCATTGCGCCTGCACGGGAGGAAGAGAAAGGGAGTGGCACTGCGCCTGCGCGGGAGAGAGTAAGTGAGTGACACTGCGCCTGCGCGGGAGTACAAGGAGCGGCACTGCGCCTGCGCGGTGGGCAGGAGTGCGGCACGGCGCCTGCGTGGGAGAGAGAAAGGAAGCGGCACTCTCAGTGGTGGGAGGACTACATCGGAACATATTAATATGTTCCGATGCAGTTCTCCCACCACTGGGAGCGATAATGATGCGTTCGTGCGACATCGCTGTCCCGCGCAGGCGCAGTGCCGCACTCTATCTCTCCCGCGCAGGTGCAGTGCCACTCCCTTTTTCTCTCCCGTGCAGGTGCAGTGCCGCTCCGCTGCCGTCCCACGCAGATGCAGTGCCGCTCCCTTGTTCCGCGCCGGTGCAGTGCCGGGCGGCGCGGGTTGATCGGTGAGTGAGGGTCAGAAACAGGCTGGTTGCCCGGGTTACAGGGCCTGCTCTGTGACTGCGGGAACTCGGCTCCATTCAGCACCCGGCCTGACAGCGGCTGCTCAGCCCCGAGTTTAGATCACAGCGAGGGAGGGTCACCGCTCCAGTTAGTAATTCCGCACAGAAAATGGCCCATTTCCGCCCAGAGCAGTGAAAATGGGGGATTCTCAGGAGGCCGGAAATTTACAGTCAGGAAAATCTCCAAACTAAATACACCGCCCCGAACTGGGGATCTGAGGAAAGGGACAAAATCAAACAAATACTCGGCCTTGAAATTGAATGATAAGTAAGCAGATTAAAAGCCTACATTACATTATTTCACGCTTTCAATATTGTTCTTATTTTCTGCTCTGTCACAGTTAGATGTCCCGGTGGATGATGGTGTGATTGAGGAAGGTGCTCAACTCGAAGTAAACAGGGATTGTAGACTGAGGAACAACAGCCGGTTAACCAGCACAGGATTGTGAGCACCAACCAGAGAGAACCCTTCCGATTCAAAGAGCTTCCAGAGATCAACTGGGGAAAAAGGTAAGAGAGAGTCCCATTGACCCAGATACACACTGGTCCTGGAGATGGACTGGGGAGAAGGGTCAGAGAGAGTCCCAGTGACTCAGATACACACTGGTCCTGGTGATGGACTGGGGAGAAAGGCCAGAGAGAGTCCCATTGACTCAGATACAAACTGGTCCTGGAGATGGACTGTGGAGAAAGGTCAGAGAGTCCCATTGACACAGATACACGCTGGTCCTGGAGATGGACTGGGGAGAAAGGTCAGAGAGAGTCCCATTGACTCAGATACACACTGGTCCTGGAGATGGACTGGGGAGAAGGGTCAGAGGGAGTCCCATTGACCCAGATACACACTGGTCCTGGAGATGGACTGGGGAGAAAGGTCAGAGAGAGTCCCAGTGACTCAGATACACACTGGTCCTGGAGAGGGACTGGGGAGAAAGGTCAGAGAGAGTCCCATTGACTCAGATACACACTGGTCCTGGAGATGGACTGGGGAGAAAGGTCAGAGAGAGTCCCATTGACTCAGATACACACTGGTCCTGGAGATGGACTGGGGAGAAAGGTCAGAGAGTCCAATTGACTCGGATACACACTGGACCTGGAGATGGACTGGGGAGAAAGGTCAGAGAGAGTTCCATTGACTCAGATACACAATGTTCCTGGAGATGGACTGGGAAGAAATGTCAGAGAGAGTCCCATTGACTCAGATGCACACTGGTCCTGGAGATGGACTGGGGAGAAAGGGCAGAGAGAGTCCCATTGAGTCAGATACACACCGGTCCTGGAGATGGACTGGGGAGAAAAGTCTGAGAGAGTCCCATTGACTCAGACACACACTGGTCCTGGAGATGGACTGGGGAGAAAGGTCAGAGAGTGCCATTGACTCCGATACACACTGATCCTGGAGATTGACCCTCCCGCACTCGCCCCCTGACCCTCCCGCACTCGCCCCCTGACCCTCCCGCACTCGCCCCCTGACCCTCCTGCACTTGCCCCCTGACCCTCCCGCAATTGCCCTGATGGGGCTCTTCTCAAGTAAACCAAGCGGTGCAATAAAACACCCCCAGAATCAAGGCCCTGCTCCTGGTGAAGGTGATCAGGCCCCAGGAACCAGTACAAGTGAGCAAAGTCAGGGTCAAGGCCCTGCTCCTGGGTAAGGTGATCAGGCCCCAGGAACCAGTACAAGTGAAGCGACTCCTTCTCCCGGAGATTTATTAAACGTGAATACTCAGGAGTTGACCAAAAATCAGGTTCGTAATATTAATCAAGGAGTCAATTTCTGCTGTAAGGAGAGATGATTCCTTAGCAGGTTCCTCTAATGAGGCCATATGGGTAGAACTTAAAGACAAAAATGGGGAAAGCACTTTGCTGGGAGTGTACTATAGGCCCCCAAACAGTAAGGGGGAGATAGAGGAACAGATATGTAGGCAAATCTCAGAGAAGTGTAGAAATAATAGGGTAATAATTGTTGGGGATTTCAACTTCCCCAATATTAACTGGGATAGTCAGAGTGTGAAAGGCTTAGAGGGTGTGGAATTCTTAAAGTGCATCCAGGAGAGCTTTTTCAGCCAACATGTAGAAAGTCCTACAGGAGATGGGGTGGTTCTGGACCTAATTCGAGGGAATGTAGCAGGGCAAGTGGTAGAAGGGTTAGTAGGAGAGCATTTTGGTGACAGTGACCATAATTCGGTGAGATTTAAAGTAGTTATGGAAAAGGACAAAGATGGACCGGAAATAAAGGTTCTAAATTGGGGGAAGGCCGATTTTAATATGATAAGGCAGGATCTGGCCAAAGTGGACTGGGATCAGCTACTTGTAGGAAAATCCACATCAGAGCCGTGAGAGTCTTTCAGAAAGGAAATAGAGAGAGTACAACGCCAACATGTTCTCGTAAAGGTCAAGGGTGGGACCAACAAGCCCAGGGAACCCTGGATGTCAAGGGACATACAAGAATGGTTTAGGAAAAAAGGGGAGGCTTTTGGCAGATACAAAGGACTAAAAACAGTGGAAGCCCTAGAGGAGTATAGAAAGTGCAGGGGGGTACTTAAAAAAGAAATTAGGAGAACGAAGAGAGGTCATGAAAAAACACTGGCAGGCAAAATAAAGGAAAATCCCAAGGTGTTTTATTAGTATATTAAGGGCAAGAGGATAACCAGGGAAAGAGTAGAGCCCATTAGGGACCAAAGTGGCAATCTGTGTGTAGAGCCAGAAGATGTAGGTGAGGTTTTAAATTAATATTTTGCATCTGTGTTCACTATGGAGAAGGACGATGCAGGCATAGAAATCATGCAGGGGGATTGTGATATACTTGAACAAATTAGTATTGAGAGGGAGGAGGTACTAGTGGTTTTAGCGGGTTTAAAAGTGGATAAACCCCCAGGCCCAGATGAGATGTATCCCAGCCTGCTGTGTGAGGCAAGGGAGGAGATTGCAGGGGCTCTGACACAAATTTTCAGAACCTCTCTGGTCACAGGGGAGGTTCCAGAGGACTGGAGAACAGCTAACGTTGTACCATTATTCAAGAAGGGTAGTAGTAGGGATAAACCAGGGAATTACAGGCCAGTGAGCCAAACATCAGTGGTAGGGAAATTATTGGAAAACATTCTGAGGGACAGAATTAGTCTCCACTTGGAGAGGCAAGGATTAATCAAGGATAGTCAGCATGGCTTTGTCAGGGGGAGATCATGTCTAACCAATTTGATTCAATTTTTCGATGGGGGTGACTAGGTGTGTAGATGAGGGCAGTCCAGTTGATGTAGTCTACATGGACTTCAGTAAGGCTTTTGACAAAGTCCCACATGGGAGACTGGTCAAGAAGGTAAGAGCCCATGTGATCCAGGGCAATTTGGCACATTGGATCCAAAATTGGCTTAGTGGCAGGAGGCAGAGGGTGATGGTCGAAGGTTGTTTTTGTGACTGGAAGCCTGTGTCCAGTGGTGTACCACAGGGTCTGGGTCCTTTGCTGTTTGTAGTGTACATTAATTATTTAGATATGAATGTAGGAGGTATGATCAGTAAGTTCGCAGATGACACGAAAATTGGTGGAGTGGTAAATAACGAGGAGGGAAGCCTCAGGCTACAGGAGAATATAGACAGGTTGGTTAGATGGGCAGCACAGTGGCAAATTAAATTTAACCCTGAAAAGTGTGAGGTGATGCATTTTGGGAGGACTAACTAGGGAATACACAATGAATGGTAGAACCCTAGGAAGGACAGAGGATCAGAGGGACCTTGGTGTGCATGTACATAGATCCCTGAGGGCAGCAGGGCAGCTAGATAAGGTGGTTAAGAAGGCATATGGGATACTTGCCTTCATTAGCCGAGGCATAGTATATAAGAGCAGGGGGGTTATGATGGAGCTGTACAAAATGCTAGTTAGGCCACAGCTGGAATACTGTGTGCAGTTCTGGTTGCCACACTATAGGAAGGATGTGCTTGCATTGGCGAGGGTGCAGAGGAGATTCACCAGGGTGTTACCTGGGCTGGAGCGCTTCAGCTATGAAGAGAGACTGGACAGGCTGGGGTTGTTTTCCTTAGAGCAGAGAAGGCTGAGGGGGGACCTGATTGAGGTGTACAAAATTGTGAGGGGCATAGATAGGGTAGATAGAAAGGAACTTTTCCCCTTAGTAGAGGGGTCAATAACCAGGGGGCATAGTTTCAAGGTAAGGGGCAGGAGGTTTAGAGGGGTTTTGGGGAAAAGCTTTTTTACCCAGAGGGTGGTTGAAATCTGGAACTCGCTGCCTGAAAGGGTGGTAGAGGCAGGAACCCTTAGAGCATTCAAGAAGCATTTAGATGAGCACTTGAAACGCCATAGCATACAAGGCTGCGGACCAAGTGCTGGAAAATGGGATTAGAATAGACAGGGCTTGATGGCCGGCGCGGACACGATGGGCCAAAGGGCCCCTTTCTGTGTTGTATAAATCTATGACTCAGGCACAAGGTTGTGGGTTCAAGCCCCACTCCAGAGACTTGAGCACAAAAATTCAGGCTGACACTCCAGTGCAGTACTGAGGCACTGTCAGAGGTGGCGTCTTTCGGATGAGATATTAAACTGAGGCCCTGTCTGCTCTCTCAGGTGGATGTAAAAGATCCCATGACGCTATTTTGAGAAAGAAAGACTTGCATTTATATAGTGCTTTCATGACCAGCAGACGTCTTGAAGTGCTTTACAGCCAATGAAGTACTTTTGAGGCGTAGTCACTGTTGTAATGTGGGAAAGAGCAGGGGAAATATCCCCGGTGTCCTAGCCAATGTTTATCCCTCAATCAATGTAACAAAAGGATAATAGCAAAATACTGCGGATGCCGGAAATCTGAAATAACAACAGGAAATGCTGGAAACACTCGGCAGGCCAGGCAACATCCGTAGAGAGAGAAACAGAGTTAACAAAAAGATAGATTATCTGGTCATTATCACATTGCTGTTTGTGGGAGCTTGCTGTGTGCTATTTGACTGCCGCATTTCCTACATTACAACAGTGACTACACTTCAAAAGTACTTCATTGGCTGTAAAGCACTTTGGGACGTCCGGTGGTGGTGAAAGGCGCTATAGAAATGCAAGTCTTTCTTTCTTCACTGGTCTCACCAGCGACCTCTTCTGGCTGATGGTTGATTGACAGATGATAGTCCGCGCATGCGCACAGGGAGCGGCGGTTTGGGCTGAGGGTAATAACCGCGCATGCCCAGAGGACACCAACCCCCCTCCCCCCACTCGGAGCTGCGCCTGCGCACTCGGATCCTGCCGGACGGAGTCGGCGCGGGCCATTCCGGGGAAAGGCCTTGGTGTCGGGTCCAGAGTCGCGATCGGTGATGCAAAGTGAGTTTTCTCCGCTCCGATTGGGTGGAGAATCACGCGGGGTGGGGGGAGGGGTGGATCGGGAGAGAATAAAGAGAAATAGAAAAACCTGAGAGTCCGTGAGGCCCCGGACCGAGCGGCATCAGTTGGATGGAGCACGTGACCTCCTCGGGGACACGTGACCCGGGCCCAGGGCCTGTGATGGGAGCTTCCAACCAATAGGGAGCGAGTGGGGCGGGGCTGGAGGAGCGAGCCGGCGGCGGGTCCTCCAACCAATCGGGGAGCCCGAGGGACGGGACTGGCGCCAGCTGATTGTCTGATCCACAGGGCAGCGAGTTTCTCCAGTCCCTTGTTCAGGGTCCGGGGCCAGGGGAGGCTGTGGGCCTTTATTCCCCTCACTGGACACAAGGCTCTTTGGCTCACAACACACTGGCTCCGGTTTTAATAGAGACATTTTAAATTCATCAATAAAAGCAGATAAACCTTGTGCTTCTGTGGAACAAACTTTCTAATATTTTATAGAATCAGAGAATGGTTACAGCACAGAAGGAGGCCATTCGGCCCGTCGAGCCCGTGCCGGCTCTCTGCAGGACCACTTCAGCTAGCCCCACTCCCCGCCCTTTCCCTGTAACCCTGCAAATGTCTTTACTTCAGGCACTTATACAATTCCCTTTTGAAAGCCATGATTGAATCTGCCTCCACCTCCCTCTCAGGCAGTGAATTCCAGATCCTAACCACTCACTGAGTAAAAAAGTTTTTCCTCATGTCGCCTTTGGTTCTTCTGCCAATCTCTGTTACCTCATCAAAAACTCAATCAGATTCAGAACGGCCGGGCCCTGCAGACGTGCGGCCAGGGCCCTGGCACCTCGAAACCCAGGGTGCAGCGCCTCCCCCATCCGAGCCGCCGCTTCCCGGTTTCTTCAGCAGGTTCCACCAAGCCTGAATTGGGAAAAGGACAGGAGCCAGGCTCCCAGAATGGCCTGCGGCCCCGGGGAGCATGCGCACTCTCAGCGGGGAAATCGGCACGTTGGATAGAGCGGTTTCTGGGGCGCGGGGAATTGTGGGTGCTGCGGCCGCCATTAGTCAGCAGCTGTGGGGAAGAGTTTTATTGCAGGCTGACGGAAGGTAGGTCCCTGGCCGCCTGTGTAGGACTTTTTGTTGCTTCATTGTTGAGGATGTAACTAGTAAAATAGATAAGGGAGAACCAGTGGATGTTGTGGATTTGGACTTTCAGAAGGCTTTCGATAAGGTCCTGCATAAGAGATTAGTGTATAAAGTTAAGGCACCTGGGATTGGGGGCAAGGTATTGGCTTGGATAGAGAACTGGTTGGCAGACAGAAAGCAAAGAGTTGGAATAAATGGGTCTTTTTACGAGTGGCAGGCAGTGACTAGTGGGGTGCCATAGGGATCGGTCCCTGGACCCCAACTATTCACAATATATATTAATGATCTAGACAAGGGAACTAAATGTAATATCTCCAAATTTGCAGATGACACAAAGCTGGGTGGGCGTGTGTGCTGTGAGGAAGGTGTCGAGAAACTACAGGATGATTTGGACAGGTTGGGTGATTGGGCAGAAGCATGGCAGATGCAATATAACGTGGATAAATGTGAGGTTATCCACTTTGGTGGCAAAAACAGGAAGGCAGATTATTATCTGAATGGCAATAGATTGGGAGAAGGGGAAATTCAATGAGACTTGGGTGTCCTTGTGCACCAGTCGCTGAAGGTAAGCATGCAGGTGCAGCAGGCGGTTTAGAAGGCAAATGGTATGTTGGCCTTCGTAGCGAGAGGGTTTGAGTACAGGAACAAGGATGTCTTGCTGCAGTTGTACAGGGCCTTGGTGAGACCACATCTTGAGTATTGTGTGCAGTTTTGGTCGCCTTATCTGAGGAAGGATGTTCTTGCCGTGGAAGGAATTCAACGAAGATTCACCAGGCTGATACTTGGGATGGCAGGAATGACGTATGAGGAGAGATTGGGACGTTTGGGCTTGTACTCGCTGGAGTTTAGAAGAATGAGAGGAGATCTCATTGAAACTTATAAAATTCTGACAGGACTGGACAGACTAGATGCAGGAAGGATGTTCCCGATGGTCGAGGAGTCCAGAACCAGGGGTCACAGTCTAAGGTTACGGGGTAAGCCATTTAGGACAGAAATGAGGAGGAATTCCTTCACCCAGAGAGTGGTGAACCTGTGGAATTCTCTACATCAGAAGGCAGTAGAGGCCAATACATTAAATATATTCAAGAAGGAGTTGGATATATTTCTTAAAGCTAAAGGGATCAAGGGGTATGCGGAGAATGCGGGGACCGGGTACTGAATTTGGATGATCAGCCATGATCGCATTGAATGGCAGAGCAGGCTCGAGGGGCCGAATAGCCTACTCCTGCTCCTATCTTCTATGTTTCTATGTTTGTATGTTTCTATGCTTCAGTTTGAGCTGGATTGGAGATGGAGGAGAAGCTGCTGGGTTTAACCCCCCAGTACTTCTGAGCCCAGGAGGACCCAACAATTTCCAATGTGAGACTGTCAAGGGAGGTGGATTCTAGGGGAGATTAGGTTGTTACACAGACACTGTCCGTACCATGTAAAAGAGTATTGTTTTAGGAACAAGTATTTCTGTACAGGCTTTTAATCCAGTTTACATCTACAGATTTGTTTTAATTAATTCTTGGGATGTGGGCGTAGCTCGCAAGAGCAGCAAATACAGGAAACTTTCTGGTATCCGGCACTGACGGGACCGAGCTGGTGCCGGTCGATCAACACTGCCGGAGAAACGCGCGCTATAGTTAAAAGATACGGAGCTTCTGAGTTCCGTCTGAAGCAACAAACCCTGTAGCTAAGCAACAGCTTCAGCTAGACGCTTGCAGAGCCACAAATGGAGAAAAAAAGCAGCTAAAATTAAAAAATGTTATCTGAACTGACTCCTGAATTTTGCCGGTGGATAGAGCATTCCGGATATTTAACCTCCGTTTAAACGAAAGTTTCCTGTATTGCCAATCCCCAGTTTCCCGTTGAGAAGGGGGTGGTGAGTCACCTTCTTGAACTACTGCAGTCCGTGTGGTGAAGGTATTCCCACAATGTTGTTCGGTAAGGAGTTCCAGGATTATGACCCAGCAATGATGAATATATCTGAGTCAGGATGGTGTGTGACTTGGCGGGGAACTTGGAGGTGATGGTGCTCCCATACAACAGCTGCCCTTGTCCTTCTAGGTGGTGGAGGTTGCGGGTTTTGGAGGTTCTATCAAAGTTCTGGTTGAGTTGCAGATGTATAAAGTTCCTTTCCTTCGCCCCCTCCCCCTCCCACACCCACCTCTCTCTCTCTCTCGCTCTCTCTCTCCTCCCATAGAGGCCAGAGTCTTGTGTAGGCCCAGACCAGGTGGTGGATTCCCTTCCCTGAAGGGCATCAGTGAACCAGTTGGGTTTTTATGACAATCCGGCAGCTTTCATGGTCACTTTTTTCTAGTGCCGGCCCAACAATTGACCAGATTCATTGAGCTCAATTTCACAACCTGCCTTTGTTTTCTTGTGGGTTGTCTCTCATGCTCCCTGTTTAATATTAATTTTATAGGACACTGGAAGGGGAGGATTTGCAGAGAGGAAACTCAAACCAAACATCACGTCAAGATCTGACAGTCACTCGACTCATCAGATCTGAATATCATCGGCCTCTGAACATGGAAGCAAAAAGCACCGTTCACAGCGGGGAGAAACCGTACACGTGTTCTGTGTGTGGACAAGGCTTCAGCCGACCCTCTGGCCTATCGAGACACAAGTGCATTCACACCGGGGAGAGGCCATTCACCTTCCCTGAGTGTGGGAAGGGATTCACTCAGTCATCCCACCTCCTGACACACCAGCGCACTCACACCGGGGAGATGCCATTCACCTGCTCTGAGTGTGGGAAGGGATTCACTCGGTCATCCAACCTGCTGATACACCAGCATGTTCACACCGGGGAGAGGTCATTCACCTGCTCTGAGTGTGGGAAGGGATTCACTCAGTTATCCAACCTGCTGATACACCAGCGTGTTCACAGTGGGGAGAGGCTGTTCACCTGCTCTGAATGTGGGAAGGGATTCACTCAGTCATCCACCCTGCTGACACACCAGCGTGTTCACACTGGGGAGAGGCCGTTCACCTGCTCTGTGTGTGGGAAGGGATTCACAGAGTTATCCCACCTGCTAAGACACCAGCGAGTTCACACTGATGAGAGACCTTTTAACTGCTCGGACTGTGGGAAGTGCTTTAAAAGTTCCAGGGAACTGATGCGCCATCAACATGTTCACACTGATGAGAGACCGTTCAGGTGCTCGCACTGCGGGACTGGGTTCAGGCGATCATCTGAGCTCACAATAGACCAGCGCACTCACACTGGAGGACGTTCACCTGCTCCATGTGTGGGAAGGGATTCACTCGTTCATCCACCCTGTTGATACACCAGCGAGTTCAAACTGGGGAGAGGCCGTTCACCTGCCCTGAGTGTGGGAAGGGATTCGCTCAGTCATCCCACCTCCTGACACACCAGCACACTCACACCGGGGCGAGGCCATTCACCTGCTCTGAGTGTGGGAAGGGATTCACTAATTTATTCCACCTGCTGACACACCAGCGAGTTCACACTGGGGAGAGGCCGTTCACCTGCTCCATGTGTGGGAAGGGATTCACTCGCTCATCCAACCTGCTGACACATCAGCGCGTTCACACCGGGGAGAGGCCATTCACCTGCTCCGTGTGTAGGAAGGGATTCACTCGCTCATCCCACCTCCTGACACACCAGCGAGTTCACAAGTGACTGCAGGGGTTGGATTCTGTTGTTGCTGCTGTTAATCACATCCAGGACTGAACCATGTTCATTCTGACAGGTGGGGATTGTTTCTGCTGATGTTAATAACTCCGGGAACTGGGCTGGAGTTTAATATTCTGGATATATGTCCAATAAATCAACTTTGTTTTAAACACATTGTTGTAGATTTTTGTCTTTCCCACCTGAGTGTTTAGCATCACCTGGCTGAAGCTCAGAAAGGACAATCTGGGGGAGGATCGTACGATGGGAACAGAACTCTAGCCTGGACACAGTCCTTCAGGGCCACACTGAGAGGGGCAAATGGCACTTTGGTCTTTCTTGTCTCTCTTCACTGACGGCAAAGTTGCCGTGCGGGTTAATCTCGAGGTGTGTGAGAAACGTGTCCTAGCCGCTCTCTGCCATGGTTCAGAGCTCCTAGGCACGGAACAGAAGGCTCCGTTAGGAATGTACCCCAGTGCTTTTTTTTTAATGGCCTTATTAACGTGTGTCGCTACTTTTAGTGATTTGTGTATCTGTGTCCCTGGATCTCTGCTCCTCCAGTCCATTTAGACTCTTGGGGGGAAATTTGGTGGTGCCCCCTTTGGGTCGCTAACGTGACCAGGACTAATTTTAGCACCCCAAAAAAGTTAGCACCCTGTGCATTATATTCAACTGTAGCACCCCAAGCAGGAGGCAGGGTGCTACTGGAAGCACTCCCCTCCATCTTGAGGTGCTACCAGTGAATTTCACGGCTCTTCATGTAACAGCGCCACGCCCGTCGGCACAAAGCACCGTGTCATAGCAGACCTCCCTTCCTGATTAAAGGGGAGGGGCCTAGCACTGCGCACACCGAGGCTCTGCTGGACCACCGGGGAGTGGGGTGTCGGATCAAGAGGAGCGCCGGGCTGTGCGATCGCGTCCGACACCCCGAAGAAGAAAGGGGAAGGGGGCAGGTGCTGGCAGTCGGCCAAAATAAAAAGTTGCCGCCAGCCACCTGCCCTTTAAGTGGCGTCGCCGCGGCTGCAGAAATTACCCCTGACCCTGTCGGTCATATCGTCTGGCGATAGGTCAGGGGTCGCAACCCAAGGTTGCAGCCGGGGTGCTGCGCGTGGCGATGACGTCATTGCCGGCGGTGCAGTGCCGCGGGGAGCTACCGACTACCTTTGCCGCTAACCTCCCGCTGAATATCACAGGAGGCACAAAGCAACCCTATTTCACCCCCTTGTCCAAGTAGTGAGTGCCCTCCTCATTCTTCCCACCAAAACACACCGCCTCACACTGATCTACAGTGAAATTCATTAACCCACCGCCTCACACTGATCTATAGTGAAATTCATTAACACACCACCTCACACTGATCTATAGTGAAATTCATTAACCCACCACCTCACACTGACCTATAGTGAAATTCATTAACACACCACCTCACACTGATCAAGTGAAATTCATTAACACACCACCTCACACTGATCTATAGTGACATTCATTAACACACCACCTCACACTGATCTACAGTGGAATTAATTAACACACCACCTCACACTGATCTACAGTGAAATTCATTAACACACCAACTCACTGATCTATTGTGAAATTCATTAACACACCACCTCACACTGATCTATAGTGACATTCATTAACACACCACCTCACACTGATCTACAGTGAAATTCATTAACACACCCCCTCACACTGATCTACAGTGTAATTCATTAACACAGCACCTCGCACTGATCTACAGTGAACTTCATTAACACACCACCTCACACTGATCTACAGTGAAATTCATTAACACACCCCTCACACTGATCTACAGTGAAATTCATTAACACACCACCTCACACTGATCTACAGTGAAATTCATTAACACACCACCTCACACTGATCTATAGTGAAATTCATTAAAACACCACCTCACACTGATCAATAGTGAAATTCATTAACACACCAGCTCACACTGATCTACAGTGAAATTCATTTGCCAATTACATGCCCATTCTGAAATTTATTAATGTCTTCTTGCATTTTGTCTTCTTCAGTATTAACTCTACCTCCCAATTTGGTGTTATCGACAAACTTTGAAATTGTTCTTCTGATTCACGAGTCCAAATCGTTTATGTAAATGGTGAACATTAGTGATACCAGCGCCGATCCCTGTGGAACACCACTTCCCACCTTTTGCCAGTCTGAGTAGCTACTCTTAAACCCCACTCTCTGTTTTCTGTTTTGTGACCAGCTTGCTATCCATAACAGTATGTAAAATCGACAAGATGACCAAGGGCAGGCCATGTGGAGGGAAGGGCCAGGCAGCAGAATGGATGGAAAGCTGGCTACAAAACAGAAATCAGAGGGTTGGAGTTAAGGGAAGTTTGTAGCGATCTTTCCATCCATTCTGTTGCCTGGCCCTTGACTCCACACGGCCTGACCATGGTCACCTTGTAGACCGTACATACTGCAGACACAGTGCACCAGTGGTGGAAGGGGTGGATATTGAGTCCTGTGGCAGGGGCGCTGATGAAGTGGATTTCTCTGTCCGTGAGTTTTGAGGCATCGCTAGTTGCATTTTTCACCTTTCCACCTTTAAAAAAAACCTTGCTGCCAGTTTATTAAAGCTATTAACAGCCGCTCGGGTGGGACACACCAATAAATGAGGCCTTGTTTCCCTCAGAATGACAGGCCTGAACCCGAGTTAGAAAACATTTAGTAATTAAACCAGGCTGGGCGGGGCCTAAGGTGCGAGTTAGTAACGGAAAATTGGTGGCCAGCGTACTTCACACCAGGGCTGAGGATCTGGGGACTCGGGTTTCTGTGTCATTTATTGATTAATTTTGTTTATTGCCGAATTTCAATCAGACTGGCGGGTCATCTTGCTGTCTGATGGAGGCGAGGGTCCCCAATGGAGGGCTCTCTATGTGGGAGTCCTTCCCAGCACCATTGGGGATCTGGGGTGGAGACTGTTGCAGGGAGCTGTCATGTGCAACAGTTTAAGATCCTTTATGGACTCCAAGCTCAGATGTGTTTTCTGCGGCCTAGAGGAGTCCCCGGGCCGTGTATATATTCAGTGTGAGAGGTTGCAGCCCCTGTATAGTTACCTGAAGGGGCTGCTCCTCAACTCTTGGTTACACTTTAGCCCCACGCTCCTAATCTTTGGCCGCCCGGTGCGGAGGGGGGTGGGTAAGTCGGAGGATCTTCTGTTGGACCTACTCTTGGGCCTGGTGAAAACAGCAATTTGTAGGGCCTGGATGGGTGGGGCCCATGGGGGGTTCACTCTGGCTGCCTGCCTCTCTCCCATGGTCTTGTCCCTGCCCGGGTGGCCCTGGAGAGGGAGCAGGCGGTGTTCACCAGTTCAATTGATACCTTCCTCGACTGGTGGACACGGAAGTTATCAAGAGGCGATAATCGATCCTCAAAATCACATTGTGATTTAATGATTAATTGTGTGTGTGTCACAAATACATTTCTTCTATTTTGCTACAAAAGCTCTACTAGACATGTTAAACTACTAGTTATTTAATCAGGGCTGCAGCTGCTGAAAGGTTGTCTGCACTGAGGTTTGTGGCCAGAGCTGGCAGACGTGTTGTTCTGAAGTCTGATGTCTCACACCTGAAGAGTCTGTTTATGTCGTGTTGTAATGACCTTTTTCTGTTGCCTGGTGTCAGAAATAGAAATCAAAGGAAGATGATGCCCCACTCTGTTAATCAACTCTTTGACACATTTCCATTTCTTAATTTACAAAGATCACAACTCCATTAGTGAACAATGGATTGCCAGTCTGCCACTTTTTAGTGAGGCTTGAAAGGATTCGCTGTGAAGCTACACCTGCCCATCTGTCTGTGTGTCACTGTGTTTGGATTGTGTTAGACAACAGTCCTGATATCTCGCCTACATCCATTACAATTTTTGAAATGTTAGATTGTACTTGGAAGAAGTTGAGTTTGAATCTAACAATTCTGAAATTGGGAGATTTTAATGATTTCTGTTTTTCACATAACTATATAGCGATGTGATCAGTCAAAGCGAATTAACAGATGGTGCTATTTACTGAACACAACTGAATAATTCTACAAGGATGCTATCGCAGTCTTCCTCAGTATTAACTACACCCCCCAATTTAGTGTCATCAGCAAATTTTGAAATTGTACTTCTGATTCCCAAGTCCAAATCATTCATGTAAATGGTGAACAACAGTGGTCCCAGCACTAATCCCCGTGGAACACCACTTCCCACCTTCCGCCCATCTGAGTAAATACCTTTAACTCATCCCATCACTATAACTGGACTTGTCTCCATTCCCGTGCCGAGGGGATTGCTGTACCAGATGGGAGGGGCAACATTTGGGGACTCTCGATTCTCCACCAATTCCCATTCCCCTTCTTTCTGGTGGATAATGGAGGTGCCACTGTGTGTAATGTGCAAGTCAGTAAGAGTTGTCAGTGAGGATTAATCAGCACTTTCTAATTGGAGATGATAATCAATGGAATCTTTCAGACAATGAATTGTAGATTTTATAGCAAAGATTAATATACGATTGAAGTAAAAGTTCATAATTTTATTGTAAAATATTTCAGGGACACACATCAGAAATTAAGGGGAAAGATCAGACAGCAGTACTTAAAGGGACACTGTTGCCCCGACAACTCAATCAGCTATATATCCAGAATATTAAAATCCAGCCCAGTTATAGGGGTTATTAACATCAGCAGAAACAAACCCCAACTGTCAGAATCAACATGGTTCAGTCCTGGATGTGACTAACAGCAGCAATAACAGCAGAATCGAACCTCTGCAGTCACTTGTGAACTTGCTGGTGTCTCAGCAGGTTGGATGACTGATTGAATCCCTTCTCACACACTGAGCAGGTGAACGGCTTCTCCCCGGTGTGAACTCGCTGGTGTGCCAGCAGGTTGGATGAATGATTGAATCCCTTCTCACACACTGAGCAGGTGAACGGGCTCTCCCCGGTGTGAACGCGCTGGTGTGTCAGCAGGGTGGATGACTGATTGAAGCCCTTCTCACACACTGAGCTGGTGAAAGTCCTCTCCCCAGTGTGAACTCGCTGGTGTGTCAGCAGGTTGGACGATTGAGTGAATCCCTTCCCACACATGGAGCAGGTGAACGGCCTCACCCCAGCGTGAGCTCGCAGGTGTGTCAGCTGGTTGGATGACTGATTGAATCCCTTCCCACACACGGAGCAGGTGAATGGCCTCTGCCCAGTGTGAATGCGCTGGTGTCTGAGAAGGTCAGAGGAATTAGTGAATCCCTTCTCACACACGGAGCAGGTGAAGGGCCTCTCCCCAGTGTGAATGTGCTGGTGTCTCAGAAGGTCAGAGGAATTAGTGAATCCCTTCTCACACACGGAGCAGGTGAATGGCCTTTCCCCAGTGTAAAGCGCTGGTGTCTCAGAAGGTCAGAGGAATTAGTGAATCCCTTCTCACACATGGAGCAGGTGAATGGCTCTCCCCAGTGTGAATGTGCTGGTGTATCAGCAGGTTGGATGAATTAGTGAATCCCTTCTCACACACGGAGCAGGTGAATGGTCTCGCCCCAGTGTGAATGTGCTGGTTTATCAGCAGGTTGGATGAATTAGTGAATCCCTTCCCACACTCAGAGCAGGTGAACGGCCTCTCCCCGGTGTGAACTCGCTGCGTTGATGAGTTTCCAGCTGGGACATGGAGCTGAATCAGTTGAAGCCTCATCCACACACACACACATGTACGGTTTCTCCCCACTGTGAACGGTGCGATGTTTTTTCAGACTGAGTAACTGTTTAAAGCTCTTTCCACAGTCAGTGCACTGGAACACTCTCACTCGGGTGTGTGTGTCTCGGTGCTTTTCCAGTCACACCAATCTTCGAAATCTTTTCCCACAGACAGAACAGGCAAACATTTCTCCTTCCACATTCAAAGGCCGATATTCCCTGTAAAAGCAGTTTACAAAAGAGAGCACTGTAAGTTCAGGATTAAAATTTGGAACAGATAATTCTAGTTTCTATGGAACATTCTCTCTTCTCTTATTACATAGAATTACACAGATTGTACAGTACAGAAACAGGCCATTTGGCCCAACTGGTCCATGTGGTGTTTATGCTCCACACGAGCCTCCTCCCATCTCTCTTCATCTCACCCTATCAGCATCTCCTTCTATTCCTTTCTCCCATGTGTTTATCCAGCTTCCCCTTAAATACATCCATGCTCTTCACCTCAACTACTCCCTGTGGCAGCAAGTTCCACATTCTTAGCACCCTCTGGGTGAAGGACTTTAATCTAAATAGGACTTCCCTGGGCAGCCAATCAGCACTGCTGCCTCTTTTGTGCATTTCCTGGTGAGGCGAAACAGTTGATATTTTCTGATCAAAAAGAGCTGAGCTCGGCAGCATTAGTCCTGTTTTGCCTCCTTTGGAGACCAGGGCCTAGAAATTCAGTGGGTTGCGCCAGCCGCTAACGCCATAAAAGGGCTATATTTCCGGCGCTAGACACTTAGCGCCTGAACGCAGACCGATCTGCGCCGACGCCCAAATTCAGTTGACATTTAGCGCCGGCGCAAAGTGTTTGCGCCCGTTCAGGTGCGCGCGCAGCTTATGATGTCATATCATCACGCAATGCTGTTTGTGCGCCCCAAACTGGAAATTCAGTGGCGCCCGCCCAATGTGGGCGTGGCGCTGCTAAGAACTGTGAGGTGGAACGCAAAAGAGGCCCTGTGGGCCTCGGGGAGCGCAAATTAAAGGGCACTTACACTGACCTATAAAGCCCAGCCATTTTGCTGCAATTACTTTACTGCTTTGGATTTCTGGACAGAGACCAAGGGACAGAGGTTACAGATTTGGGACAACATAGGAGAGGTATTTTTGGCTTCTGGCCAGTGCTTTGACATTTGATTCATTGTGATTTATCTGTTCTCCACTTTATTATGGGGGCTGTATGGGGGGCCAACCCTCAGATGCAGCATTATGTGCGAAGGGCTCGCAGACGCTGTGAGAGAGGGCCAGCCATGCCTAGACGCAGATGGGCCATCAGGCATCGGCAACGTAGGCCTTACCCACTCAGGCAATACCGGCAGCAGGTGTCCTATCTCACCATGACTGCGGCGCATTGTGTGAAGAGGCTGCGCTTCAGAAGGGAGGTGGTTGCAAAGATCTGCCAGCTGCTTCACACAGATCTGCGTCCACAGCTGATGTGCAGGACGTCTCTGTCGGTGGAAGTGAAGGTCACGGTGGCTCTGAACTTTTATGCAAGCGGCTCCTTCCAAGCCGCTGCTGCGGACATAGTGAACATCTCCCAGTTCGCCGCGCATCGCTGCATCCGGCAGGTCATTGATGCACTTTACGCGAGGAGACACAATTCATCTCCTTCCCCATGACCCGACAGAGGCAGGAGCAGCGTGCAGTTGGATTTGGCAGGATCGCGGGCTTCCCCATGGTGCAGGGCGCCATTGACTGTACGCATGTGGCTATGCGGGCACCTATCCACAATGCCGAGGATTACCGCAACTGGAAGGGCTACCATTCCCTAAATGTACAGCTGGTGTGTGACCACAGGCAGCGCATCCTAGCTGTTAATGCCCGCTTCCCAGGAAGCAGCCACGATGCATTTATCCTGCACCAGACTACTGTGGCTGACATGTTCGAGGCACAGCCTCCACCAAGGGGATGGCTTATCGGGGACAAGGGCTACCCTTTGTGTACATGGCTCATGACCCCGCTCCGCGCGCCCAGGACCCCAGCGGAGGAGGCATACAACGAAAGCCATCAAGCCACAAGGAACATCATCGAGCAAACGATAGGCATCCTCAAGCAACGGTTCCGCTGCCTGGATCATTCCAGAGGATCTCTTCAGTATTCGCCGGATAGAGTCTCCCAGTTCGCCGTCGTGTGCTGCATGCTGCACAACCTGGCTATCCGCAGGACTCAGGCACTGCCACCTGGCATTGCACCACCACCTCAGGAGGACGAGCAGGAGGAGGAGGAGGAGGAGGAGGACCAGCCCAGGAGGGAGCGACAAGGGCCAAGGGCCGTCCGCCGGGGGCTTATTGATCGACACTTCTAGGCCCCCTGTCAGGGAATGGCCTCTGGCAATGAACGCACCTGAGGCAGCCGCTCCGCAAGCCCTCAGCCGGTTAATGCGACAACCACTTCAAACATGACACCTGGACATGCTGAATAAATCAAAAGCTTTATTTCACAAACTCAGGGCCCTTCCCACATGAAACAGAAAAACAGACAAGACCCCCAAAAAACAGTCAAAAACATCTGTCACTCCCAAAACCTGGGGAGGACTAACAAAACTTGCCCATCCAAGAGGCCTTCAACAGCGGCCTTACAAAAATAAGCCCCCCCTCCACAACAGAGACACCCCCATGAAAACAAAAAATGCCTTGATCCTCGGCCTTAACAAAATAATGCCCCCCACAACACAAGTCCCCCAATATAAAAGAAACCGCTGTCACCACACTCTAATGGGTGTTCCAAGAGGGCGAGTCCTTAGACAGGCTTCTCCGGCCCCTGGCCGACCTGCTGCTCCACCTCAACCTGGGCCCTGTGGGTGTGGCGAGGCTGGGGGAAGGCTCATGAGGGCCACAAAGCGTGTCGGCAGACGCCCTTGGGGGTCGGCCTAGACGAGGCCTGGCCCGGGAGGGGCCGGCTGCTGACTGCTGCAGCTGTGGCTGGGCAGCATCAGTCTTAGCAGCAGCTCGTCGCACCTTGACTGGGGGAGTGGCAGTGTCGGCAGCACCATTGGGGGCAAGCTGGCTGATGGCAGGTGCACGCTGCTCGCCAGAGACACTGGCACTCGGCCGGGCTGGCAGTGCAGCAAGCGCAGCAATGTGGGGGAGGCCAGACCGCTGTGCTGCAGCAGGGTGATGGGTGCCATGGCGATGCCTCCGTGCCACAGCGAGTGTGACAGAAGTGAGTGCCCGAACTGCCCTGGTATGTGCCCGCATCAGCTCTGCCAGTGTGTGGACGGCACCACTCATCTCGCGAGTCGCGTCCTGCGCTGCCGCCAGTTGCTGCACACCCGCGTCCTGCGCTGCCGCGAGTTGCTGCACACCCCTGTCGTGCGCTGCGGCCAGTTGCTGGACACCCCCGTCGTGCGCTGCCGTGAGTTGTTCGAACCCCCTGGCCTGTGATTCCCCGAAAGCCACCACACTCTGAGCCAGGGACTCAATGGCGTGAGGCATCTGTTCGACCACCCCCATGAACTCTTGGTGGCGCCGCTCAGACGCCGCCGACATCTCATCGAGGACGCGCACCTCCTGGGCGAGGACCGTGTCCGGACTGGAGGGCGGACTCTCCCTCCGGGGAGAAGGCCGCTGAGCTGGCCGACCCTTCCCGCATGCGTCGACCCCACTTGGGCCAGGTTCAGCCCTCCCCTCCAACACCTCCCCCTGGCTCTCCTGCAGGCCAGATGTCTCCCCTCCATTGCCATCCCCTGGCGCGGAGGAGGGTTCCCCCGATGTGCCGCCTTCCTCCTGGTCCTCGACGTCCTCCTCCTCCAAGGGCCTGGCTCTCTGCGCTTCAGGGACCACCTCCTCCTCAGCAGCTGAAAGCAGGAAGGCACAAGAGTAGCTTTAGAGTGAGGACAGGCCGTCAGTGAGGGAGGCCTGAGTGGTGCATTATGCGCATTTGTTGGTCAGTGGGAAAGGATGTAGGTCTGAAGCGTGAGGGCAACGAGAGAGGTGCAACCGGTCATGTCCTTACCAGTGGGTACCAGTACAGGGTCCGCCTCGCCGATCGCGACAGGGCCAGTCACCCGGCCACGCAGGAGTCATGCCACGCTCTCCTCCAGATCAGTGAGCGCCTGGTACTCGGGATGGCCTCCACCAGTGACAGCCTGGCTCCTTACATTGCTTGCCAGCTTGGCCTGCAAGAGAAAGGACGGCCTCTAAGTACAGTGTGGTGCCCTGTCGCTGTGTGCACTGCCTCCCATGGTGGAATAGCTTGGCCAGTGTGGTGCCCTGTTGCTGGGTGCACTGCCTCCCATGGTGGAATAGCTTGGCCAGTGTGGTGCCCTGTTGCTGGGTGCACTGCCTCCCATGGTGGAATAGCTTGGCCAGTGTGGTGCCCTGTTGCTGGGTGCACTGCCTCCCATGGTGGAATAGCTTGGCCAGTGTGGTGCCCTGTTGCTGGGTGCACTGCCTCCCATGGTGGAATAGCTTGGCCAGTGTGGTGCCCTGTTGCTGGGTGCACTGCCTCCCATGGTCGAATAGCTTGGCCAGTGTGCTAAGTGCAGAAAGTGCTATTGATGAACATGCAAGTGCCATTGATGCGGGTGGAGGGCTGGCCATTAGGCCTTTGAGGTCCCTTTGCCCATAATGTGAGGTGCACATGCAAGGATGAGGGGGACACTGGAAAGGGTACTCACCCTGACCAACCGAGTGAGGTCATTGAACTTCTTGCGGCATTGGTCCGCACTCCTGGGGACATCACAGGTGGATGACACCCTGCGGGCGATTTTGCCCCAGGCTCTCCTGTACTGGCTCCTGGGAGCCTTCCTGCCACTGTCCGGGCACAGGATCTCTCTTCTCTTCTCCACACCATGAATGAGCACACTCAGAGCATGCTCTGAGAAGCGCTGCACTCACTCACGGGCCCTCTCCATTGCTCCAGGTGCTATTTTGCCACACCAGTAGTGCTGAGGCCTAGCTGCAGGGCTCCAGTATGCAGGGCGTGGCAGCAGTCAAAGTTGACCCTTCCCCCTTTAAGAGCTGGCCGGCGTCAGGGTGTCTGCTGTCAATCAAAACATGACCGCACCTGCGCTGCGCCCGGCTTCGGCATTATTAGGCCGCATCGCCGGCTTAGCGCCGGAACACAGCATTTCAACGCTAGTTTCAGCGCTCGGCCAAACTTAGGGCCAACTCTACTGAATTTCGGCGATGTGGCCTACACTTTCCGGCGGCCGCTAACTTTAGCGAGCGCCCGACTTTAGCGCCCCAAAAGTGTCCAGACTGAATTTCTAGGCCATTATCTGGTGATTATCACATTGCTGTTTGTGGCAGCTTGCTGTGCGCTGCCGCATTTCCCACATTACAACAGTGACTCCACTTCAAAAAGTACTTCATTGACTGTAAAGCGCTTTGAGATGTCTGGTGGTCGTGAACGGCGCTATATAAATGCAAGTCTTTCTTTAATTATGCTACTCTCTTCCTTTTTGATGCTTCTGAATTAATTTTTAAACATTTAATAAATTATTGCAGTGACAAAGGCTGTCTCTGAAACTGCAGGGAATTTGTCTTTAAATAAGCTTTTTAAAAATTTATTATATATATATTTTTTTTCGTGAAGCTGCTGTCACTCTGGCCCTTTGCCAGGCCCACTGCCTGCAGCCCCTCTCCCAGATACCAGCCCTAGCTCTGTGCTGACTGTGGCCCCTCTCCCAGATTCCAGCCCCAGCTCTGTGCTGACTGTGGCCCCTGTCCCAGATTCCAGCCCCAGCTCTGTGCTGCCTGAGCTGCTCTCACCTGGGGACAGCGCGTCACAATCGGCCCCAGCGCACCTGAGCTGGAGAGGAGGCCCCGCCCTCTTGCCGCGCCACCATTGGTTGGAGGACCCGGGCCCGCCCCCATCCTATTGGCCAGAGTTCCCGTCAGTCACAGGCCGGGTCGAGCCTTCATCCACCTGATTGGGCCTCTTCCTCTGAAGACGTCACAATCGGGCCCCAGCCTCAGCGCAGGGGAGGAAGGTCCCGCCCCCTTGCCGCGCCGCCATTGGTTGGAGGACAAGGCCGCCTAGTTCAGTCCTCCCAGCTCAGCCCTCTTCCTATTGGTCCGCACTCCCGTCAGTCAGAATCACACTGCTCCGGGTCACACTGCCACCCCGCGCGACTCAACCGCTGCGTTCGGCGTTCGCGGAGGTCCCGCCCGCCCGACTCTCAGGTTTGGTTTTTCTCGTATTTTACTTTATAATCTCGCTCTCCGCTCCCCCCTCACCTCGATTTAAATCGATTCCCCAACAGTTTACCCGGCCGCTGATTCTGCTTCCTCCCGGGCCTGGCTTTCCGTGTGCTCGCCGGAGGACCCGCGCAGGCGCACTGGCAGCCTGGTTTTTGATGGGGCCGAATGAGCATGCGCGGCCCCGCCTCTCCACATTTAAAGGGACACCCACCCACTCCCCATTTAAAGGGATACAAACCCCCTCCACATTTAAAGGGACACCCACCCCTCCATATTTAAAGGGACACCCACCCCCTGCACATTTAAAGGGACAGCCACCCCCTGCACATTTAAAGGGACTCCCTCCCGCCCTCTCATGTCCTCTACTGTGGAGGAGGAATTCCTGGAGTGCTTACGGGATGGTTTCCTGGACCAATATGTCGAGGAACCAACCAGAGATCAGGCCATCTTAGACTGGGTATTATGTAACGAGAAAGGATTAATTAGCAATCTTGTTGTATGAGGCCCCTTGGGTCGGAGCGATCATAATATGATCGAATTCTTCATTAAGATCGAGAATGAAGTTGTTGAGTGAGAGACTAGGGTCCTAAATTTAAATAAAGGAAATTACGATGGTCTGAGGAGCGAGTTGGGTAGGATTGATTGGGGAATGTCACTCAAAGGGTTGACGGTGGATAGGCAATGGCAAACTTTCAAAGACCGCATGGATAAACTACAGAATTTGTTCATCCCAGTTTGGCATAAAAATAAAACAAAAAAGGTGACTCAACCGTGGCTAAAAAGGGAAATTAGGGATAGCATAAGATCCAAGGAGAGGACATATAAATTGGCCAGAAAAAGCAGTAAACCTGAGGATTGGGAGCAGTTTAGGATTCAACAAAGGAGGACAAAGGGATTAATTAAGAAGGGGAAAATAGAATATGAGAGTAAGCTTGCAGGGAACATAAAAACTGACTGTAAAAGCTTTTATAGATATGTGAAGAGAAAAAGAACATAAGAACATAAGAAGTAGGAGCAGGAGTAGGCCATATGGCATCTCGGGCCTGCTCCGCCATTCAATAGGATCATGGCTGATCCGAACCTAGACTCACGTCCACTTCCCTGCCCGCTCCCCGTAACCCCTAATTCCCTTATCAGTTAGGAAACTGTCTATCTCCGTTTTAAATTCATTTAATGTCACAACTTCCACAGCTATCTGAGGTAGCAAATTCCATAGATTTACCACCCTCTGAGTCTAGAAGTTTCTCCTCATCTCAGTTTTGAAACAGCAGCCCCTTATTCTAAGATTATGCCCCCTAGTTCTAGTCTCACCCATCAGTGGAAACATTCTCCCCGCATCCACCTGATCAAGCCCCCTGATAATCTTATATGTTTCGATAAGATCGCCTCTCATTCTTCTGAATTCCAATGAGTAGAGGTCCAACCTACTCAACCTTTCCTCATAAGTCAACCCCCTCATCTCCGGAATCAACCGAGTGAACCTTCTCTGAACTGCCTCGAGAGCAAGTATATCTTTTCTTAAATATGGAAACCAAAACTGTACGCAATATTCCAGGTGTGGCCTCACCAGTACCCTGTATAACTGAAGCAAGACTTCCCTGCTTTTATACTCCATCCCCCTTGCAATAAAAGCCAAGATTCCATTGGCCTTCCTGATCACCTGCTGTACCTGCATACTAACCTTCTGTGTTTCATGCACCAGGACCCCCAGATCCCTTTGTACTGTAGCACTTTGCAGTTTCTCTCCATTTAGATAATAACTTGCTCTTTGATTTTTTCTGCCAAAGTGCATAACCTCACACTTTCCAACATTATATTCCATCTGCCAAATTTCTGCCCACTCACTTAGCCTGTCTATGTCCTTTTGCAGGTTTTTTATGTCCTCCTCACTCACTGCTTTCCCTCCCATCTTTGTATCGTCGGCAAACTTGGATATGTTGCACTCGGTCCCCTCCTCCAAATCGTTAATATAGATTGTAAAGAGTTGGGGTCCCAGCACTGACCCCTGCGGAAAACCACTAGTTACTGATTGCCAACCCGAGAATGAACCATTTATCCCAACTCTCTGTTTTCTGTTAGATAGCCAATCTTCCACCCATGCCAGTATATTACCCCCAATCCCGTGATTTTTTATCTTGTGCAGTAATCTTTTGTGTGGCACCTTGTCAAATGCCTTTTGGAAGTCCAAATACACCACATCCACTGGTTCCCCTTTATCCACCCTGTTTGTTACATCCTCAAAGAATTCGAGCAAATTTGTCAAACATGACTTCCCCTTCATAAAACCATGCCGACTCTGTCCGATTAAATTATGCTTATCCAAATGTCCTGTTACTGCTTCCTTAATAATGGACTCCAACATTTTACCAACCACAGATGTTAGGCTAACTGGTCTATAGTTTCCAGCCTTTTGTCTACCTCCCTTTTTAAATAAGGGCGTTATATTAGCAGTTTTCCAATCTGCTGGGACCTTGCCTGAATCCAGGGAGTTTTGGAAAATTACCACTAATGCATCCGCAATCCCCACCGCTACCTCTCTCAAGACCCTAGGATGTAAGCCATCAGGTCCAGGGGATTTATCCGCCTTAAGTCCCATTATCTTACCGAGTACCATCTCCTTAGTGATTTTAATTGTGTTTAGCTCCTCCCCCCTTATAGCCCCCTGTTTGTCCAGTGTTGGGATATTTTTAGTGTCCTCTACTGTAAAGACTGACACAAAATATTTGTTCAGTGTTTTTGCCATCTCCATGTTCCCCACTACTAATTTCCCGGTCTCGTCCTCTAAGGGACCAACATTCACTTTAGCCACCCTTTTTCTTTTTATATAACTGTAGAAACTCTTGCTATCTGTTTTTATATTTTTTGCTAGTTTACTTTCATAATCTATCTTCCCTTTCTTAATTAATCTTTTAGTTATTCTTTGCTGGCTTTTAAATGCTTCCCAATATTCTATCCTCCCACTAGATTTGGCTACTTTATATGCCCTTGTTTTCAGTCGGATACTATCCTTTATTACTTTACTTAGCCACGAATGGCTGTCTTTTCTTTTACGCCCCTTTTTCCTCAGTGGAATATATTTTTCTTGAAAGTTGTGAAATATCTCCTTGAATGTACACCACTGCTCATGTACCGTCTTACACCTTAATCTATTTTCCCAGTCCACTTTAGTCAACTCTGCTCTCATACCTTCATAGTCTCCTTTATTTAAGCTTAGTACGCTGGTTTGAGATTCACATCGCTCACCCTCCAACTGAATTTGGAATTCAACCATGTTATGGTCACTCATTCCAAGGGGATCCTTTACTAGGACATTTTTTTAAAATCCTGTCTCATTACACAGGACCAGATCTAAGATTGCCTGCCCCCTGGTTGGTTCAGTAACATACTGCTCAAGGAACCCGTCCCTAATGCACTCTATGAACTCTTCCTCAAGGCTGCCCTGCCCAATTTGATTTGTCCAGTCAATATGAAAGTTAAAATCTCCCATGATTATAGCTGTTCCCTTATTACAAGCCCCAACTATTTCCTGATTTATACTCCGACCAATAGAGTTGCAACTGTTAGGAGGCCTATAGACTATGCCCACTAGTGACTTTTTCCCCTTATTACTCCTTATTTCCACCCAACCCGTTTCAATATCCTGATCCTTTGACCCCATATCATTTCTCACTATTGCAGTGATTCCATCCTTTATTAACACAGCCACCCCACCTCCTTTTCCTTCCTGTCTGTCCTTCCTAATAGTCAAATACCCCTGGATGTTTAGTTCCTAGTCATGGTCACCCTGCAGCCATGTCTCCGTAATGGCCACCAGATCATACCCATGTGTAGTTATTTGTACTGTCAACTCATCTATTTTGTTACAAATGCTGCGTGCATTCAGATAAAGAACTTTTAAATATGTTTTGCGACAATTTATTCCTGCTTTTACCCCCTTTACTACTTTACCTTTATCTTTATATATTCTGTCCCTTCCTGACACGCTCTGGTTTTCAATTCCCCCACTGCTACCTTGCTCTATTGCCTTCTCGGCTGACATTTTTATTTTTCACTCTCTTGAAACCTCCCCCCCACTAATTAGTTTAAAGCCTTCTCTACGACCCTCGTTATTCAATTCACCAGGATTCTAGTCCCAGCACTGGCCAAGTGAAGTCCGTCCCAACGGAACAGCTCTCTCCTGTCCCAGTACTGGTGCCAGTGTCCCAAGAAGCAAAACCCATTTCTCCCACACCAGTCTCTGATTTTATTTACCCTTGCCAAATTTGCTCGTTAGGGCAGGTACAGCACGGGTTAGATACAGAGTAAAGCTCCCTCTACACTGCCCCATCAAACACTCCCAGGGCAGGTACAGCACGGGTTAGATACAGAGTAAAGCTCCCTCTGCACTGTCCCATTAAACACTCCCAGGGCAGGTACAGCATGGGTTAGATACAGAGTAAAGCTCCCTCTATATTGTCCCATCAAAAACTCCCAGGGCAGGAACAGCACGGGTTAGATACAGAGTAAAGCTCCCTCTACATTGTCCCCATCAAACACCCCCAGGGAAGGTACGGCACGGGTTAGATACAGAGTAAAGCTCCCTCTACGCTGTCCCATCAAACACTCCCAGGGCAGGTACAGCACAGTTTAGATACAGAGTAAAGCTTCCTCTACACTGTCCCATCAAACACTCCCAGGGCAGGTACAGCATGGGTTAGATACAGAGTAAAGCTCCCTTTACAATGTCCCATCAAACACTCCCAGGGCATAAAGAGCACGGGTTAGATACAGAGTAAAGCTCCCTCTACACTGTCCCATCAAACACTCCCAGGGCAGGGACAGCACGGGTTAGAATCAGAGTAAAGCTCCGTCTACACTGTCCCATCAAACACTCCCAGGGCAGGTACAGCACGGGTTAGACACAGAGTAAAGCTCCCTCTACACTGTCCCATCAAACACTCCCAGGGCAGGTACAGCACGGGTTAGATACAGAGTAAAGCTTCCTGTACACTGCCCCATCAAACACTCCCAGGGCAGGTAGAGCACGGGTTAGATACAGAGTAAAGCTCCCTCTACACTGTCCCATCAAACACTCCCGGGGCAGGTACAGCACGGGTTAGAAACAGAGTAAAGCTCCCTCTACACTGTCCCATCAAACACTCCCAGGGCAGGTACAGCACGGGTTAGATACAGAGTAAAGCTCCCTCTACACTGTCCCATCAAACACTCCCAGGGTAGGTACAGCACAGCTTAGATACAGAGTGAAGCTCCCTCTACACTGCCCCATCAAACACTCCCAGGGCAGGTACAGCACGGGTTAGATACAGAGTAAAGCTCCCTCTACACTGTCCCATCAAACACCCCCAGGGCAGGTACAGCACGGCTTAGATACAGAGTGAAGCTCCCTCTACACTGCCCCATCAATCACTCCCAGGGCAGGTACAGCATGGGTTAGATACAGAGTAAAGCTCCCTCTACACACTGCCAGGGCAGGTACAGCACGGATTAGATACAGAGTAAAGCTCCCTCTACAGTGTCCCATCAATCACTCCCAGTGCAGGTACAGCATGGGTTAGATACAGAGTGTCAGCCGTGACTCAGGCGGTCGCCCTCCTCTGAGTCAGAAGGTTGTGGCTTGAAGTCCCACTCCAGAGACTGGAGTCTAAAACTCTGTGCTGCCCCTCCAGTGCAGTGCTGAGGGAGTAAAGCCCAGTGCAGAGTAAAGTTCCCTCTGCACTGCTCCACTAACAGGCCTGAGCCCCAAACTCAGAAGAGCGCCCTCTGCTGCATTCCACTTGTCTCAGCAGTGGGAGAAGCAGGCGGCAGAAGTCCCGCCCCTCGGGCACCCCGATTGGTTGGAGGACCCGCCACCACCTCAGTCCTCCCAGCTCCGCCCGCTCTCTCCCTATTGTCAGAGTTCCCGTCAGTTGATGACGTGCCCCAGTCCGGCTCCCTGCAGAAGACACGGGGCTGCGGCCGCTCAATCCGCTCTGCTCGGTGCCGGGAGGGCGCTGGGACGGTGCGGTTTGTATTTTCTTTTGATTTATCTCCGCACTCACACTTCTCTCCGCTATATATAGAAAAACCCTGATAAAACTCACTTTCCGGCAGTGATCCGGACTCTCGCGGTTGCCCGGGCCAACACAGAATGCGAGGCCCTGCGCAGGTGCGGTAGCAGCTCATCCTCGGGAGCAGGGCCCGGCGGAGTAGGGGGAGGGGGCGGGGCCTGTTCAGAGCCGGCGCTCACCTTGGAGCGGCACATGCGGAGTAGGTGGAGGGGGCAGGGCCTGTTCAGAGCCCACGCTCACTTTGGAGTGGCGCATGCGGAGTAGGGGGAGGGGGCGGGGCCTGTTCAGAGACCGCGCTCACCTTGGAGCGGCGCATGCGGAGTAGGGGGAGGGGGCGGGGCCTGTTCAGAGCCCACGCTCACCTTGGAGCGGCGCATGCGGAGTAGGGGGAGGGGGCGGGGCCTGTTCAGAGCCCGCGCTCACCTTGGAGCGGTGCATGCGGAGTAGGGGGAGGGGGCGGGGCCTGTTCAGAGCTCACCTCCAACAATGAGAACAACAACAACTTGTATTTCTATAGCGCCTCTAACGTAGGAAAACGTCCCAAGGTGCTGCACAGGAGTATTGTAAGACTTTGAAGAATGTGACCCCGAGCCACAAAAGGAGAAATTAGGGCAGATGGCCAAAAGCTTGGTCACAGAGGTGGGTTTTGATCAGCCATGATCTCACTGAATGGCGGAGCAGGCTCGAGGGGCCGAATGGCCGACTCCTGCTCCTATTTTCTATGAAAGAGAGGTGGAGAGGTTCAGGGAGGGAATTCCAGAGCTTAGGGCCGAGGCAACAGAAGACACGGCCACCGATGGTGCAGCGATTATAATCAGGGATGCTCAAGAGGGCAGAATTGGAGGAGCACAGATATCTCGGGGGGAAGGAGGTTGTTTTCTTTGGAACCGAGGAGGCTGAGGTGAGACCTGATTGAGGTGCATACAATTCTGAGGGGCTGAGAAAGGAAGGACCTACTTCCCTTGGCAGAGGGGTCCACAACCAGGGGCATAGATTTAAAGTAATTGGTTGGAAGTTTAGAGGGGAGTTGAGGAGAAATGTTTTCACCCAGTGGGTGGTGGGGGTCTGGAACTCACTGCCTGACAGGGTGGTAGAGGCAGAAACTCTCATCATATTTTAAAAAGTACTTGGATATGCACTTGAAGTGCCGTAACCTACAAGGCTACGGACCAAGTGCTGGAAAGTGGGATTAGTGTGGATAGCACTTAATCGGCCGGCACGGACAAGATGGGCCGAATGGCCTCCTTCTGTGCCGTAATTTTTCTGTGATTCTATCGCGGGCGGCGGGTGGTTGTGAGGCTGAAGGGAATAACTAAGATAGGGAGGGGCGAGTCCATGGAGGGATTTGAAAACAAGGATGAGAATTTTGAAATCAAAGCCTTGCTTAACCGGGAGCCAATGTAGGTCAGCGAGCACAGGGGTGATGGGTGAACGGGACTTGGCGTTGAGTTACGACACGGGTAGTTTTGGATCACCTCAAGTTTACGTAGGGTGGAATGTGGGAGGCCAGCCAGGAGTGCATTGGAATAGTCGAGTCTAGAGGTAACAAAGGCCCGGGTGAGGGTTTCAGCAGCGGATGAGCTGAGGCAAGGGCGGAGACGGGCCATGTTACGGAGGTGGAAATAGGCGGTCTTTGTTATGCTGCGGCTATGTGTTCGGAAGCTCATTTCTGCGTCAAATATGACACCAAGGTTGCAAATAGTGTGGTTCCGCCTCAGACAGATGTTAGGGAGAGGGATGGAGCCAGTGGCTAGGGAACAGAGTTTGTGGCAGGGACCGAAAACGATTGCTTCAGTCTTCCCATTATTTAACTGGAGAAAATTTCTGCTCACCCAGAACCGGATTAGAGACCGTGGAGAGGTCAAGAGAAGTGATGGTGAGGTCGACCTGGGTGTCGTCAGCGTACATGTGGAAACTGATGTCGTGTTTTCAGATGATGTCGCCAAGGGGCAGCATTTAGATGAGAAATAGGAGGGGCCCAAGGATAGATCCTTGGGGGACACCAGAGGTAACGATGCGGGAGCGGGAAGAGAAGCCATTGCAGGTGATTCTGTGGCTATGATTAGATAGATAAGAATGGAACCAGGCGAGTGCAGTCCCACCCAGCTGGACGACGGCGGAGAGGCGTTGGGAGAAGGATGGAGTGGTCAACCATGTCAAAGGTTGCAGACAAGTCAGGAAGGATGAGGAGAGATAGTTTACCTTTGTCACAGTCACAAAGGATGTCATTTGATGAGACTTTGATTTGACTTCAGGGCCAAGTCAGTGAGGTGGATTGGGCTGTTTCTGGCCCGCTGGTTATTGTGGGCACGGCTGGACACCAGTGGGACCAGCTCTGCCCTGTTTGTTCTTTGAGGCAAAATTAGCCAAAAAAAATCCTGCTCCCCCCTTACCCTTTCCACATTCCTTTTACAGGGCTTCAGAAGTGGAGCATTTACAGACAAGAAGCTCAAACCAAACATCACCTCAAGATCTGACAGAGTTCCGCGATTCATCAGGACCTGATTCAATCACTCTTCCAATCTGCCTGTACACCCGTGAGTTCACACTGATGAGAGACATTTTAAATGTTCTGAAAGAGCTTCAAAATCTACAAGTACCTGAAGCGACACCAGTGGCCACACACTGGGGGAAATCTGGGCCCCGTGTGTGGGAAGGGATTCACTCAGTCATCCACTCCGATGATAGACAAGCAAGTTCACACAAGGGACGGACCTTTAACCCACTCCGTGTGTGGGCAGGGATTAATTGCACCCTCCGTGCTGCTGAGACACCAGCTTGTCCACACCGATCAGAGACCGTTGACCTGCTCCGTGTCTTTGAAGCGATTCTCTCATTCTGCCACCCTCCTGAGACACCAGCTTGTTCATAGTGATGAGAGACTGATTAAATGTTCTGACTGTGGGAAGAGATTTAAAACATCCCAGGATCTGAAGAAACACCAGCTGGAGAGAGCAGGAGAGATTCTGTTCACCTGCTCAGTGTGTGGGAAGAGATTCACTCAGTCCTCGAATCTGCTGGCACACCAGCGAGTTCACACTGGGAAGAGGCTGGTAAAACATTCCGACTGTGGGAAAAGCATTAGAAGGTCCCAGGAGCTGAAGGGTCACCAGCTGGAGACATTAGGAAAGAGACCGTTCACCTGCTGTGTGTGTGGGAAGGGATTCACTCAGCCATCAAGCCTGGTGAGACACCAGCAATATCACACCGGGGAGAGGCCGTTCACCTGTTCTGTCTGTGGGAAGGGACTCACTCAGTCATCCCACCTACTGACACACCAGCGAGTTCACACTGGGGAGAGACCGTTCACCTGCTCTGTGTGTGGGAAGGGATTCACTCAGTCATCCCACCTGTTGAGGCACCAGCGATATCACACTGATGAGAGGCCATTTAAATGTTTCAACTGTGGGAAGAGCTTTAAAACCTCTGGGGATCTGAAGGGACACCAGCGAGTTCACACCGATGAGAGACCATTTAAATGTTCTGACTGTGAGAAGAGCTTTAAAAGCTTCAGGGATCTGAAGCAACACCAGCGAGTTCACACTGATGAGAGACCATTTAAATGTTCTGACTGTGAGAAGAGCTTTAAAAGCTCCGGGAATCTGAACGGACACCAGCGAGTTCACACCGGGGAGAGGCCATTCACCTGCTCTGTGTGTGGGAAGGGACTCACTCAGTCATCCCACCTGTTGGCACACCAGCGGGTTCACACTGATGAGAGACCATTTAAATGCTCTGACTGTGGTAAGAGCTTTAAAAGCTCCGGGGAGCTGAAGAGACACCAGCGAGCTCACGTTGTTCTGTAGCACAGGGCACTGTAGACAGTTGGGGTGACATGAACGTGGAATGGATGAATGTTTTATAAATTCTTGGATTGCTGTTTAATCTTTAAGACTGTTGTGCTGATGATTCCCTTTGATTGACTGTTCATGGTGTTACTTAGAATGTACAGCACAGAAACAGGCCATTTGGCCCAACTGGTCCATGGCAGTGTTTATGCTCCACACCCACCCTACTTCAATTAACCCAATCAACACACCCTCCCATTCCTTTCTCCCTCATATGCCTTCCCCATAAATGCATCTGTGCTGTTTACCTCAACTGCTCCTTGTGGTAGCGAGTTCCCCATTCTCACCATTCTCTGGGTAAAAAAGTTTCTCCTGAATTCCCTCCTGGATTTATTAGTGACTATTTTAAGTTTGTGGCCTCATAAATATGATGAGATTCTGTTAATCTGACCAGTATGTTGTTGTACTTTGTCTTTTTCTGATGAATTAAACATTACTGAGCCCTTGTACGCGTGTTATGGGATGACTTTTTTATGCGTTCATGGGATGTGGGCGTCGCTGGCAAGGCCAGCATTTATTGCCCATCCCTAATTGCCCTCGAGAAGGTGGTGGTGAGCCGCCGCCTTGAACCGCTGCAGTCTGTGCAGTGAAGGTACTCCCACAGTGCTGTTAGGGAGGGAGTTCCAGGAGTTTGACCCAGCGACGATGAAGGAATGGCGATATACTTCCAAGTCAGGATGATGTTTGACTTGGAGGTGGTGGTCATAGAGTCATAGAGCTATAAGCACAGAAAGTGGCACTTCAGCTCATCGTGTCCGCGCTGGCCATCAAGTCCTGTCTATTCTAATCCCATTTTCCAGCACTTGGTCCGTAGCCTTGTATGCTTGGCGTTTCAAGTGCTCATCTAAATGCTTCTTGAATGTTGTGAGGGTTCCTGCCTCTACCACCCTTTCAGGCAGTGAGTTCCAGATTCCAACCACCCTCTGGCTGAAAAGATTTTTCCTCAAATCCCCTCTAAACCTCCTGTCCCTTACCTTGAATCTATCCTCCTGGTTATTGGTCCCTCTACTAAGGGGAAAAGTTCCTTTCTATCTACCCTATTTATGCTCCTCATAATTTTGTACACCTCAATCAGGACCCCCCTCAGACTTCTCTGCTCCAAGGAAAACAACCCCAGCCTGTCCAGTCTCTCCTCATAGCTGAAGCGCTCCAGCCCAGGTAACATCCTGGTGAATCTCCTCTGCACCCTCTCCAATGCAATCACATCCTTCCTATAGTGTGGTGACCAGAACTGCACACAGTATTCCAGCTGTGGCCTAACTAGCATTTTGCACAGCTCCATCATAAACTCCCTGCTCTTATATTCTATGCCTCAGCTAATGAAGGCAAGTATCCCATATGCCTTTTTAACCACCTTATCTACCTGTCCTGCCGCCTTCAGGGATCTATGTATTCTATCAGGTGTTCCCAGGCACCTGCTGCCCTTGTCCTTCTAGAAACATAGAAACATAGAAGATAGGAGCAGGAGTAGGCCATTCGGCCCTTCGAGCCTGCTCCGCCATTCAACGAGATCATGGCTGATCATCCAAACCCTAGCACCCGGTCCCTACACCAACAGCCATCCCACCCAAGCCCTATCCCCGTAACCCCACGTATTTAATCCCCCCTAACACTAAGGGCCATTTTTTTTTTATCATGGCCAATCAACCTAACCCACACATCTTTGGACTGTGGGAGGAAACCGGAGCACCCGGAGGAAACCCACGCAAACACGGGGAGAATGTGCAAACTCCACACAGACAGTCACCCGAGGCCGGATTTGAACCCGGGTCCCTGGCGCTGCGAGGCAACAGTGCTAACCACTATGCCACCATGCTGCCCATAAGGTGGAAGAGGTCGCGGGTTTGGTAGGTGCTGCCGAAGAAGCCTTGGCGATTTGCTGTAGTGCATCTTGTAGATGGAACACACTGCAGCCACGGTGCGCCGGTGGTGGAGGGAGTGAATGTTTGAGGTGGTGGATGGGGTGCCAATTAAGCGGGCTGCTTTGTCTTGGGTGGTGTCGAGCTTCTTGAGATCCCCTCTCATTCTTCTAAACTCCAGCGAGTATAAGCCCAATCGACCCAATCTCTCCTCATACGTTATTCCTGCCATCCCAGGTATTAGCCTGGTGAATCTTCGCTGCCCTCCCTCCACGGCAAGAACATCCTTCCTCAGATAATGTAAGGGGGGGCTTCTTTTAACTGGTTTATGGTAATTTACCTGGCCTCTTCAGCCTTTGCCTCTGAGCTCTGACCAATTCCAACCTTTTACCTGGTTTACGGTAATTCACCTGGTCAGCAGGCTTTTGCTGCTGCACTCTAAACCAATTTACAAACAGCGGTTTTGAATCGCTACACCTCCTTCAGTTCTGAGTGGAGGAACTTATAATTAATGATATTAAAATGGACAAGTGGTTTGGATGAGAGATAAATCAAGTTTTATTACCTAAATAAAGTACAATCAAAAGAATAAACTATACCAGACGAACACAGTAATTACAGTAAAACTATATAACAGGGGGTTGCAGACGGCGAAAACGAGGGATAAAATGACTCCAATGTTACTTAAACAATCTTAGCAATCACCCTCAAATCACCACCCCCTAACTCCTGCTAGGTTGCCTTGCCGAGGAGTCAGAACACCCTGCTCACCTGTGGTCCAGCGAAGTAAAGAGAGAGTGATAGCTTCTCAGCAGCTATCTTTTATACCTGGTGAGGTCCTGCCGTTCTGCCCTGCAAGGGCTGTGTGCAAAATTCCCCGCCCAAAGGGTCCAATACACAAGAGAAAGCTGTGATTGGCTAACTCAAAGTGGTTGGACTGGGTTAGAGTCTGCACTGTGGGGCCGAAATGACCCCGCCCACATCCGGAGTTCACCTGGGCTAAAACAAAAGAGAATGCAACAGCCCTATTGTCCAGTGCTGGGTGATTTAAAAACCCATTCAATTCTTAAACGGTTCCCATTCAAGATACAAAAGTCTCTTTTGCAGTTTAGATGTATCCACTCGATATACAAATAAATGCTAATAGCATTCAATTGCTTTGTAAACAAAGCATTGTCCTGTGGTAACGTTTTGTAAACAGACATCGATTGTCCTGCTGCAGGGCGGGTGGGGACACCCCTTTAATTGGCTCCATTGAACCTTACTTCCAGACACAGAAAGCTGCATTCCAAGCCTCTTTGTCTTCGGCCATGTGGTGCAACAGCCATTTTTTATCCCTGGAAATTTAAAAGCACAACACCCAGGGATTCTTTAATCAAAAACATTGATCTTCAGAACTGTAAATTATTGCGAATTCTTACAGTCCGCCCTTGGATACTTCCAGCTTGCTTGTAGTATCCTCTTGAAGAAATGAGCAATAATTTCTGACCCCTCACAAACAACCATCCCCTGTATTTACCTAATAGCTATCTGCCACTGATCCCCATCCCGTCTATTCCCCTTAAATTCAAGAAAAAAAACCATGGTACGGTAGGCATCTTACAGATACTTCAGTTTTCAACACGGGGTCTCATACCCCTACACGCTTGTAAAATTATACAGTGTAAACCAAATTTACAATCACTTTTTTACATCATAAGTTATTACAAAATGTTGCAATCTTAGTTACACAATGTAATCAAAATGATCCCAAGCACGGAGAGGGTCCTCCGCCTCTGCTCAACTTGGGGCTGCAACACAAAATACAAAAAATCATTAAACAACATGCTTAAATGAACCCCGATCATCACGTGCCGATGATGGGTCGTGAAATTCGAGTGGGCATTGCTCCTCCCACTTGGGCAGTAAAAGTACCTTCCACCTCCTTTTGATTGTCTTTAACTTTAAAACAGGCAGAATGGATTACAGACCAGCCTGCTCCGCCAGCCCCGAGCCGTTCCCTTGTCCTTTTGTGGAGGCGGGGTACCCCTCACGTTTAAAATTACCTTGGCACAAACCGAGACTGAGGAGTATGGGATCATGACTCCCAGTCCCTCCCCCTCCCGTCTTCCCTCGACTGGCTGCAGGAAAAATGATGGGTGCCTGTGTGGCGGCTCTCCCTGGCCCCACCCAGATTCGGCCACCCACTCATCCTTCCCAGCCACACTTACCCTCTTTGCCCGTGGGCCCCCGGGTGAGTTCCTCCCTTCCCCGAACACACCCACGCGACTCTTGGGTCTCCCCCTCCTCTATACAATCTTTCCCGGGCCATCACCACCCACCCCCGGGGAACGCGTCCCTATGACCAGGCGCCCGCGCTTCCCCATCATGACTCCTCAACAGCGAGGTCTCCCGCAAGTGAACTTCGGTCAGGATAGTGCTGGGTTGGGGGCCATGCCCCACCCAGCTGGGGCCATCTCCTCCCCGTAGGAGGAGTAGGCAAGTTCCTCCGGACCCTGTCCGGTTTTTCCCGAAGATCGCTGCGGGGTCTCCTGGATTCGTCCAGTGGCGAGGTGATCCCCAATATTCCGTATCCGTATCTTCATTCGATGCCCAGCTCGGGCTGGGCGAACATGGCTGCTTCATTTTCCAATCTCCTGCAAAACTTAAAAGGACATGCAGCCAGGTCTCACTAACCTGCTGCCTTAGGTGGAGACATGGTCGGGTCCCTGACCTTGGACCAAAATACAAACATTCGGCACGCATGTAAACTTAAACTCTTTAAACTTAAGCTTAAAACTAGTTATATCAACAAAACTTAAAATACACCTTAAAGCAAGCTATATACACACACATAGCTATAATACAAATGCCGCCCGTCTCCGGACGGCCAGGCTAATCTCTGGCACTGTCGCAGATTGCTGCTGGCTGCAGCGAAGCTGGACTGCCTCCTGTCTCTGGTGCCTCGCAGCTTATGGCTGTTGAGTGGGGGCCTCTGTTCTTTGGCTTCTCCCCGGTTCGGGAGACCGCCTTACTCCACTGTAAAGTGGGTGACCATCTTTTTTCGGGCTTGCGGGCCCACGGAGACCTTCTGAGGGGTGTCTCAGTGGGGGAAACTTTGGCTGGCGGACCCTGAGCTTGGGTCACAGCCCTAGCTGGCTGGGAGCCTTCTCCCCCATGTCCAAATAGCCCGCACTGTATAATGTACCTGGCAGCCTGCCGGTGTAAATCTCTCTCTGGGTTTGTCTGCTCTTCCCTGCCCACTCCTGTGCTGGGGGCAGGTCTACTCTCACCACCTGCTGCTGGTGGCTGGAAATTTTCCTCCCCATGTTTAAAACCTGGTGTTAGCTCCCTCCCTATGTCTCCTGCAAGAGCGATTGCTATCCCTGCCCCCCCAGGGTCCCACATCATGGGGGGCACCACTCTAGAAGTGGGCTGGGAAGCTGGTCCCTTTAAACAGGCCACAGTGCCTGTCTTTACAGGCGGTGAACTTGAACTTGCATGGACAGCAAACTCATGTTCCCTCACCCAGGTGGCTTTAACTGGGGAATTTTGGACCTGCCTTTTTTCTGGGGCCAAAACTATCCCCTGTGTGCCTCCCTTGTCCCGGATTTCTGCTACTGGACCTGCTCTACAGGGGTCCCAGAACTCTCCTTCCCTGTTCCCTGGCTTAAACAGCTTACTCTGAACATGAATGGCTCCTCCCCCCACACAAGCCACAGTGCTTGCCTGTGAACTCGAACTTGCTGTGGGCTGAGGATTCCTATTCTCAGGCTCACTCCTCACGGGCGGACCGTACCTCCGTTGTTGGAGGGGGTACACTGGTCCTGGTCCCCACCTGCCTAGCAGGACCTGCTGGCATTCTCCTACCACCCCATTGTCTGCCCCATCTTGCCGCCAGAGCCCCTGGAGACTCGGGGCTGTGGGCTGCGGTCTTGGGATCTCTAATTCCCTATCCAGCCCCGTTCTGGGTGCTGCCTGTGGGATGGTTTCACTTGGGCTGCCAGTAAAATCCGGCTGACCTGCCTTTGGGATGATCATGCAAATCATTCCCTTTGATGCCTTTAAAGCCATGTTAAGGCTTTCTATCTCTGCCCTACAGGGGCCATGATCTGCTTCCTCAAACCTTTCCTCCTGCTCTTTTACTTCTGAGATGAGGCGGTCATTCTCTTCCCGCAGTCTCATCTCACTGTCTCTGGCCTCAGTGACTTCCTGCACAAGGTGCTCTATAACCTCCTCCTGCTCTCTCTTCACATCCTTTCTAACCCAGCCACCTATACCATGATAGGTCAGCCTACACACTGCTGCTAACATCCGCAGGGCTACCCACATACTGAAAACGAGAGAAACAAGAGCTGATGCTTTCTCCAGATCCAGACCACTTATTAAATCAAAAACTGCCTCCACTCCTACCTGGCTCGCCATTTGTAAGGGGGGGGGGCTTCTTTTAACTGGTTTAAGGTAATTTACCTGGTCAACAGCCTTTTGCTGCTGCACTCTAAACCAATTCACAAACAGTGGTTTCTAATCACTACCCCTCCTTCAGTTGTGAGTGGAGGAACTTATAATTAATGATATTAAAACGGACAAGTGGTTTGGGTGAGAGAAAAATCAAGTTTTATTACCTAAATAAACTACAATCAAAAGAATAAACTATACCACACGAACACAGTAATTACAGTAAAACTATATAACAGGGGGTTGCAGACGGCAAAAACGAGGGATAAAATGGCTCCAATGTTACTTAAACAATCTTAGCAATTACCCTCAAATCACCACCCCTAACTCCTGCTAGGTTGCCTTGCCGAGGAGTCAGAACACCCTGCTCACCTGTGGTCCAGCGAAGTAAAGAGAGAGATAGCTTTATACCTGGTGAGGTCCTGCCGTTCTTGGATAGTGATGGCCTGTTCTGGGACTATTTTGAGGGGGTGCAAGAGCAGAGGGACCTGGGGGTCCATATTCACAAGTCTTTGAAAGTGCCACGGCACGTTGGTGAGGCAGTTCAGAAAGCGTATGGGATACTTCGCTTTGTAAATAGTGCCATTGAATACAAAAACAAGGAAGTTACACTAAACCTTTACAAATCACTAGTTAGGAACATAGGACAGGAGGAGGCCATTCAGCCCCTTGAACCTGTTCCGCCATTCAACGAGATCATGGCTGATCTGTGACCTAACTCCATACACCCACCTTTGGCCCATATCCCTTAATACCTTTGGTTAACAAAAACCTATCAATTTCAGATTTAAAATTAACAATTGATCTCGCATCAATTGCTGTTTGCGGAAAAGAGTTCCAAACTTCTACCACCCTTTGTGTGTAGAAGTGTTTCCTAATTTCACTCCTGAAAGGTCTGGCTCTAATTTTTAGACCATGCCCCCAGTCCTAGAATCCCCAACCAGCGGAAATAGTTTCTCTCTATCTACCCTATCTGTTCCCCTTAATATCCTGTAAACTTCGATCAGATCACCCCTTAACTTTCTAAATTCTAGGGACGACAACCCTAATTTATATAATCTCTCCTCGCAACTTAACTGTAGTATATACTTTAGTTTATGTTAGAATATGTATAAGGTAGCACCAGTGTACAGGGTGGAGGTAGCAAATTAATTCATACCTTGAGTTAAACGGTAGATAGGTCTGAATTTATTGTATTTATCCAGCTAAACTCTAAAAGACAAGTACTGAGATGATGGAAATTAAACTGCGGAGTCAGCTGCAAAGTCTGGCTCGTGGGAAGATTCAGCCAGGCCGGGTAGCACGCATACAAGATAACATACATAAGAATTGAGTAACAAGGCGGTCTTCGCTTGCTTGTGAAGCTACAACATGGTTGTCTAAAAGACAAAATGGCTTACATCAAAGTCTGGTGGAACTAATTACACATATGCTTGCCTTGCAGAAGTAACATGAGCAGGTTACAAGGTCAGAATCTGTGCTTTGCAGAGATAGTTCGGACCAGTAGGCCGATTGAACAAGATCTGTTACCTTGTGAAAATATGTTACTGAGCCAGACCATCTGGCAGAGATAATGGACGGCTGTGGCTCCAGGCTACAAGAGTAGATAAGAAGAAGGCCACGGTGATAGAGGAGTTGGAATAAGTCAAACAAGCAAAAAACATGATTAACTGCGGGATATGGGGAGAAGCGTAAAAATGTCACGCGGTAGAAGCAATGGATATAATGGAAAACTCGAGACTATGATTGATAGATTTGTATCCGCCCCTAGGGCAGGATATGACTGATAAGATTATGTATAAGAATGTAACTCACTAAACTTTCGGTGGAGTCAGATCTGAGAGCGGTCTCAGAAGGTTCTCCCTAGGCCTGTGAATAAAGACCGTTTTCAACCTCCGATCGAAGTCTGTCATCTGTACTATAGCTCAGCGTCGACCTTGGATATCACTTGGTCTGCCTGTAGCTTACATCATTAACCCTTGGAGTCCAGGTATCATTCTGGTAAACCTACGCTGCACTCCCTCCAAGGCCAATATATCCTTCCTAAGGTGTGGTGCCCAGAACTGCTCACAGTACTCCAGATGTGGTCTAACCAGGGTTTTGTACAGCTGCAGGGTTTTGAGGATGTAACTAGCAGGGTATATAAAGGGGAACCAGTGGATGTAGTATATTTGGATTTCCAAAAGGCATTCGACAAGGTGCCACATAAAACGTTATTACACAAGATTAGGGCTCACGGGGTTGGGGGTAATATAGTAGCATGGATAGAGGATTGGTTAATGGGCAGAAAACAGAGAGTAGGGATAAACGGATCTTTTTCATGTTGGCAGGCTGTAACTAGTGTGGTGCCGCAAGGATCAGTGTTGGGGCCTCAGCTATTTACAATCTATATTAATGACCGAGATGAAGGGACCGAGTGTCATGTATCCAAGTTTGCTGATGATACAAAGCTAGGTGGGTCAGTAAGCTGTGAGGAGAACACAGAGTCTGCAAAGGGATATAGATAGACTGAGTGAGTGGGCAGTAAGGTGGCAGATGGAGTATAATGTGGGGAAATGTGAGGTTATTCACTTTGGTAGGAAAAATAGAAAAACAGAATATTTTTTAAATGGTGAGAAACTTTCAAATGTTGGTTTTCAGAGAGATTTGGGTGTCCTCGTGCAAGAAACACAGAAAGCTAGCATGCAGGTACAGCAAGCAAGAAGGAAGGCAAATGGCATGTTGGCCTTTATTGCAAGGAGGTTGGAGTATAAGAGTAAGGAAGTCTTGCTCCAATTGTACAGGGCCTTGGTGAGACCACACCTGGAGTACTGTGCACAGTTCTGGTCTCCTTATCTAAGGAAGGATATACTTGCCTTGGAGGCGGTGCAACGAAGGTTCACTAGATTGATTCCTGGGATGAGAGGGCTGTCCTATGATGAGAGATTGTGTAGAATGGGCCTATACTCTCTGGAGTTTAGAAGAATGAGAGGTGATCTCATTGAAACATATAAGATTCTGAAGGGGATTGACAGGGTAGATGCTGAGAGGTTGTTTCCCCTGGCTGGAGTGTCTAGAACTAGGGGTCACAGTCTCAGGATAAGGGGTCGGCCATTTAAGACCGAGATGAGGAAGAATGTCTTCACTCAGAGGGTTGTGAATCTTTGGAATTATCTGCCCCAGAGGGCTGTGAATGCTGAGTCTTTGAGTATATTCAAGGCTGAGATCGATAGATTGTTGGACTCTAGGGGAATCATGGGACATGGAGATCAGGTGGGAAAGTGGAGTTGAGGTCGATGATCAGCCATGATCTTATTGAATGGCGGAGCAGGCTCGGGGGGCCATGTGGCCCACTCCTGCTCCTATTTCTTATGTTCTTATGGACTTTCAAAAGGCATTTGATAAAGTACCACGTAAGAGACTTACTCGGAAAAGAGAAGCACATGGTATTAAAGGGCTGATGGTAATTTGGGTATATAATTGACTGAGGGATAGGAGACAGTGAGCAGTGCTGAGGGATGTTTTTCTGACTGGAGGGAAGTATGCAGTGGGTTCCCCCAGGGGTCGGGATTAGGACCATTGCTTTTAGAGTCATAGAGTCATACAGCACGGAAAGAGGCCCTTTGGCCCATTGTGTCCGCGCCGGCCATCAAGCCCTGTCTAATCTAATCCCATTTTCCAACATTTGGTCCGTAGCCTTGTATGCTATGGCATTTCAAGTGCTCATCCAAATGCTTCTTGAATGTTGTGAGGGTTCCTGCCTCTACCATCCTTTCAGGCAGTGAGTTCCAGATTCCAACCACCCTCTGGGTGAAAAAGTTTTTCCTCAAATCCCCTCTAAACCTCCTGCCCCTTACCTTGAATCTATGCCCCCTTGTTATTGACCCCTCTACTAAGGGAAAAAGTTCCTTTCTAGCTACCCTATCTATGCCCCTCATAATTTTGTACCCCTCAATCAGGTCCCCCCTCAGCCTTCTCTGCTCCAAGGAAAACAACCCCAGCCTGTCCAGTCTTTCTTCATAGCTGAAGTGCTCCAGCCCAGGTAACATCCTGGTGAATCTCCTCTGCACCCTCTCCAAAGCAATCACATCCTTCCTATAGTGTGGCTACCAGAACTGCACACAGTACTCCAGCTGTGGCCTAACTAGCGTTTTGTACAGCTCCATCATAACCTCCCTGCTCTTATATACTATGCCTCGGCTAATGAAGGCAAGTATCCCATATGCCTTTTTAACCACCTTATCCACCTGTTCTGCTGCCTTCAGGGATCTATTTACATGCACACCAAGGTCCCTCTGCTCCTCTGTCTTACCTAGGGTCTTACCATTCATTGTGTATTCCCTTGCCTTGTTAGTCCCTCCAAAATGCATCACCTCACACTTTTCAGTGTTAAATTCCATTTGCCACTGTTCCGCCCATCTGACCAACCCATCTATATTGTCCTGCAGACTGAGGCTACCCTCCTCGCTATTTACCACCCCACCAATTTTCGTGTCATCTGCGAACTTACTGATCATACCTTTTACATTCACATCCAAATCATTAATGTAGACCACAAACAGCAAGGGACCCAGCACCGATCCCTGCGGTACCCCACTGGACACAGGCTTCCAGTCACAAAAACAACCTTCGACCATCACCCTCTGCCTTCTGCCGCTAAGCCAGTTTTGGATCCAATGTGCCAAGGCACCCTGGATCCCATGGGCTCTTACCTTCTTGACCAGTCTCCTATGCGGGACTTTATCGAAAGCCTTGCTGAAATCCATGTATACCACATCCACTACACTACCCTCATCCACACACCAAGTCACCCCCTCAAAAAATTCAATCAAGTTAGTCAGACATGATCTTCCCTTGACAAAGCCATGCTGACTATCCCTGATTAATCCTTGCCTCTCCAAGTGGAGACTAATTCTGTACCTCAGAATTTTTTCCAATAAATTCCCTACCACTGATGTTAGGCTCACTGGCCTGTAATTCCCTGGTTTATCCCCACTACCTTTCTTGAATAATGGTACTACGTTAGCTGTTCTCCAGTCCTCTGGCAAATCCCCTGTGGCCAGAGAGGTTCTGAAAATTTGTGTCAAAGCCCCTGCAATCTCCTCCTTTGCCTCACACAGCAGCCTGGGATACATCTCGTCCGGGCCTGGAGATTTATCCAATTTTAAGCCTGCTAAAACCGCCAGTACCTCCTCCCTCTCGATGCTAATATGTTCAAGTATATCACAGTCCCTCTGCCTGATTTCTATGTCTGCATCGTCCTTCTCCATAGTGAACACAGATGCAAAAAATTCAGTTAAACCCCACCTACATCTTCTGGCTCCACACACAGATTGCCACTTTGGTCCCTAATGGGCCCTACTCTTTCCCTAGTTATCCTCTTGCCCTTAATATACTTATAAAACACCTTAGGATTTTCCTTTATTTTGCTCGCCAGTGTTATTTCATGGCCCCTCCTCGCTCTCCTAATTTCTTTTTTAAGTATCCCCCTGCACTTTTTATACTCCTCTAGGGCTTCCTCTGTCTTTAGTCCTTTGTATCTGCCAAAAGCCCTCCTTTTTTTCTTAATCCATTCTCGTATATCCCTTGACATCCAAGGTTCCCTGGGCTTGTTGGTCCCACCCTTGACCTTTACGGGAACATGTTGCCATTGTACTCTCTCAATTTCCCTTCTGAAAGACTCCCATTGCTCCGATGTGGATTTTCCTACAAGTAGCTGATCCCAGTCCACTTTGGCCAGATCCTGCCTTTTCATATTAAAATCGGCCTTCCCCCAATTTGGAACCTTTATTTCCGGTCCATCTCTGTCCTTTTCAATGACTACCTTATATCTCACCGAATTATGGTCACTGTCACCAAAGTGCTCACCTACTAACACTTTTTCCACTTGCCTGGCCACATTCCCTAGAATTAGGTCCAGTACCGCCCCCTCTCTTGTAGGACTTTCTACATGCTGGCTCAAAAACCTCTCCTGGATGCACTTTAAAAATTCTGCACCCTCTAAGCCTTTCACACTCTGACTATCCCAGTTAATATTGGGGAAGTTGAAATCCCCCACTATTATTACCCTATTATTTGCACATTTCTCTGAGATTTGCCTACATATCTGTTCCTCAATCTCCCCCTGACTGTTTGGGGGCCTATAGTACGCTCCCAGCAAAGTGCTTACCCCCTTTTTGTTTTTAAGTTCTACCCATATGGCCTCATTACAGGAACCTGCTAATATATCATCCCTCCTTATAGCAGTAACTGACTCCTTAATTAATATTGCGACACCCCCTCCTTTTACGCCCCCCCCCCGTCTCGCCTGAAGATTCTATACCCCGGAATATTGAACTGCCAGTCTTGCCCCTCCCTCAACCATGTCTCTGTGATAGCAACAATATCATACTCCCATGTGTTCATCAACACCTTCAGTTCATCCACCTTATTCGCAAGACTCCTTGCATTAAAATAAATGCCATCCAGCCTTGCCCTACTCCCTTGTGCCGTTACATATTTGCTCTGCCTTCCAAGCTGACTTGTTTTTTCCTCTATATTTGGCTGTACATCACCCCCTATTATCGCTCCACTCTGTATCCCATCCCCCTGCCAAGTTAGTTTAAACCCCCCCCAACAGTGCTAGCAAACCTCCCCGCAAGGATATTTGTCCCACTCCGGTTCAGGTGCAACCCATCCGAATTGTACAAGTCCCACCTTCCCCAGAAGCAGACCCAGTGATCCAGGAAACTAAACCCTCCCTCCTGCACCAACTCTTTAGCCATGCATTCATCTGCTCTATCCTCCTATTCCTATACTCACTAGCACGTGGCACCGGGAGTAATCCAGAGATTACAACCTTTGAGGTCCTGCTCTTTAATCTGCTACCTAGCTCCCTAAAATCTTGCTGCAGGACCTCATCCCTCTTCCTACCCATGTCGTTGGTCCCAATGTGAACCACGACCTCTGCCTGTTCACCCTCCCCCTTCAGAATGCCCTGCAGCCGTTCAGTGACATCCTTGACCCTGGCACCCGGAAGGCAACAAACCATCCTGGAGTCACGTCTACAGCCACAGAAATGCCTATCTGTTCCCCTTACGATAGAATCCCCTACCACTATTGCTCTCCCACTCTTTTTCCTCCCTTCCTGAGCAGCAGAAGCACCCCTGGTGCCAGGAAGTTGGCTGCTGCTGCCTTCCCCATGTAAGGCATTCCCCTCAACAGTATCCAAATCGGTATACCTTTTTGAAAGGGGGATGGCCACAGGGGTCCCCTGCACTACCTGCCTGCTTTTATAGCTCCGCCTGATGGTCACCCATTTCCCTTCTGCCTGTGCAGCCCTAACCTGCGGTGTGACCAACTCACTAAACGTGTTATCCATGACCCTCTCAGCATCGCGAATGCTCCAAAACCCATCCATCCGCAGCTCCAGCGCCTCAATATGGTCTGCTAGTAGCTGCAGCTGGATGCATTTCTGGCACACATGGCCGTCAGGGACACTGGCAGCGTCCCTGAATTCCCACATAGAGCTAGAGGAACATAACACGGGGCTGGGCTGTCCTGACATGACTTACCCTTTAATTTTCTTGTTATATATAACTGACCTGGACTTCGGTATAGGTGTACAAGTTTGAAGTTTACAGATGATACATAGATACATAGATACATAGAAGATAGGAGCAGGAGTAGGCCATTCGGCCCTTCGTGCCTGCTCCGCCATTCAATGAGATCATGGCTGATCCTTTAATTCAGTATCCCGTCCCCGCCTTCTCTCCGTAACCCTTAACCCCTTTTGCCCGTAGAAATATATCTAATTCCCTCTTAAATATATTTAATGAGCTGGCGTACACTGCCCTCTGTGGCAATGAGTTCCACAGGTTCACCACTCTCTGAGTGAAGAAATTCCCCCTCATCTCTGTCCTAAATGGTTTAGCCCTTATCCTTAAATTATGTCCTCTAGTTCTGTTCTCACCCGCCAAGGGAAACATTCCTTCTGCATCCAGTCTGTCTAGACCTGTCAGAATTTTATACACTTCTATGAGGTCCCCTCTCAATCTTCTAAACTCCAGCGTGTACATCCCTAAACTACATAGTCTCTCCTCATAGGTCATTCCCGCCATTCCTGGTATCAGCCTGGTGAATCGCCGCTGCACCCCCTCCATGGCAAGAACATCCTTCCTCAGATGAGGCGACCAAAACTGTACACAGTACTCGAGGTGTGGTCTCACCAGTGCCCTGTACAGCTGCAGCAAGGTATCCCTGTTCCTGTATTCTAACCCTTTTGCTATGAAGGCCAGCATACCGTTTGCCTTCTTGACCGCCTGTTGCACCTGCATGCTCGCCTTCAGTGACTGGTGTACAAGAACACCCAGGTCTCTCTGTACTTCCCCCTCTCCCAATCTATTGCCATTTAAATAATAATTTGCCCTCCCGTTCCTGCACCCAAGGTGGATAACTTCGCACTTGTCCACATTATAGTGCATCTGCCATTTATCCGCCCAATCGCCCAGTCTGTCCAAATCGCTCTGGAGCTTCCTGGTCTCTTCCTCTGAGCCCACCCCCCCTCCTAGTTTAGTGTCGTCTGCAAATTTGGAAATGCTGCATCCGACTCCCTGATCCAGGTCATTAATGTAAATTGTGAACAGCTGGGGGCCCAGGACAGATCCCTGTGGTACCCCACTTGTTACTGCCTGCCATTCAGAAAATGAGCCGTTTATTCCAACTCTCTGTTTTCTATCTGACAGCCAGTTCCCTATCCACGCCAATACTTTCCCCTTTATCCCATGAGCCTCAATTTTCCATGCTAATCTTTTATGTGGGACCTTATCGAAGGCCTTTTGGAAGTCCAGGTACACCACATCTACTGGCTCTCCCCCATCTATTCTACCAGTTACTCCCTCAAAAAATTCCAATAGATTAGTCAAGCACGATTTACCCTTTGTAAATCCATGTTGACTCTGTCCTATCCTGTCCCCATTTGCTAAGTGCTCCGCTATTTCATCCTTAATGATGGACTCCAGCATTTTGCCCACAACTGATGTAAGGCTTACAGGTCTGTAATTACCTGCTTTTTCCCTACCCCCCTTTTTGAATAGTGGGGTAACGTTAGCTACCCTCCAATCCATGGGCACTGTTCCCGAGTCTAATGAATTCTGAAAAATCATCCTTAGTGCATCCGCTATCTCTAGGGCCACCTCCTTCAGTACCCTAGGATGCATGTTATCAGGCCCTGGGGATTTGTCCACCTTCAATCCCTTTAGCTTCCTTAACACCATATCCTTAGAGATATTGATTTGCGTCAGTTCCTCCTTTGCCAATGTCCCTATTTTTCCCGATATCCCAGGGAGGTTTTTTGTGTCTTCCTTCGTAAAGACTGACCCAAAGTATGCATTTAGTTGATCTGCCATTTCCTTATTTCCCATTATATATTCCCCCGTATCTGACTGCAATGGACCAACTTTGGTTTTCACCAGTCTTTTCCTTTTGATATACTTATAAAAGCTTTTGGAGTTAGTTTTTATATTTTCCGCCAGCTTGTTTTCGTAAGCTATTTTGCCCCTCTTGATTATGCCCTTTGCCCTCCTTTGCTCTATCTTAAACTGTTCCCAATCTTCCGCTCTGGTGCTTTTTTTGGCTATTTTATACGCCCTATCTTTGGATTTTATGCTGTCTCTAATTTCCCCTATTATCCACGGTTGAGTCACCTTTTTAGATTTCCTTTTATGCCAGATTGGTATAAACAATTTTTGCAATTTTGTCATTCTATCTTTAAATGTTTGCCATTGTTTATCTACCTCCAGTCCTCCCAGGAACGTTGTCCAATCAGACCTACTCAGTTCCCGTCTCATGGCATCATAATTCCCCTTGTTTAAATTCAGGACCTTAGTCTCTGAGTCAATTTCTTCGCTCTCCATTTCGAGTGAGAAATCGATCATGTTATGATCGCTCTGACCCAAGGGTCCCCGTACAACAAGATTACTGATTAGTCCCTTCTCATTGCACAGTACCCAGTCCAATATAGCCTGTTCCCGAGTTGGTTCCTCGACATATTGATCCAGATAACCATCCCTTAAACACTCAAGGAATTCCTCCTCCTCATTATTTTTACTGATTAGGCTAGTCCAATCTATATGTAAGTTAAAGTCACCTATGATGACAGCTGTGCTCTTATTGCACGCTTCTCTAATTTCCCTCGTGATGCCCTCCCTAACCTCTATTTTACTATTTGGAGGCCTATATACCACTCCTATTAATGTTTTTCGCCCCTCGCTATTTCTTAGCTCCACCCATATAGATTCTGTATTAACTGAGTTAATATCCTTCCTTTCAATTGCATTTATCCCCTTTTTTACTAGCAATGCTACCCCTCCTCCCTTTCTTTTTTGTCGATCCTTCCTAAATACTGAATACCCCTGTATGTTAAGCTCCCAGCCCTGCTCACCCTGCAACCATGTTTCCGTAATCCCAATTAGATCATAATTATTAACCTCTATTTCCACAGCTAATTCATCTACCTTGTTCCTGATGCTTCTCGCATTAAGGTATAAAACCCTCAGGCTTTTTTTATGCTCACATTTTTTATGAATTAGTTTGGCCCTTTGTTTTTTGTTCCTCACCCTTTTACCATTTATTTCTGTCTGCCTTTCACTTTCCTCTATTTCACTACATAGGTTTCTAGCCCCCTGCCATACTAGTTTAAATGCTCCCGAACTGCTTTATCAAAAATTACCCCGAGAACATCAGTTCCATCTCTGCACAGGTGTAGACCGTCCCTTTTGTATAGGTCACACCTACCACAAAACTGGTTCCAATGCCTCAAAAATTTAAAACCCTCCCTCTTACACCACTGCTCAAGCCACGTATTTAGCCTAACTATCCTGTTCTCTGTACTCTTACTAGCACGTGGCACTGGTAGTAATCCAGAGATTACTACCTTCGAGGTCCTACTTTTTAGTTTGGCTCCTAACTCCCTAAATTCTACTTGTAGGACCTCTTCCCTTTTTTTAGCTACGTCGTTGGTACCAACATGTATCATACAAAACTTGGCAACGTAGTAAATAGTGAGCATAGTAGTAGCAGACTTCAGAAGGACAGAGACAGACTGAAATGAGCAGACGCAAGTCAGATTTAATTAAATGAGGGTAAGTGTGAAGTGATGCAGTTTGGGAGCAACAACAGGGAGAGGTCGTCTAATCTAAATGGGACTATTTTGAGTGGGTGCAAGAGCAGAGGGACCTGGGGGTCCATATTCACAAATCTTTGAAAGTGCCACGGCACGTTGGTGAGGTGGTTCAGAAAGCGTATGGGATACTTGGCTTTGTAAATAGGGCCATTGAATACAAAAACAAGGAAGTTACACTAAACCATTACAAATCACTAGTTAGGAACATAGGACAGGAGGAGGCCATTCAGCCCCTCGACCCTATTCCACCATTCAATGAGATCATGGCTGATCTGCGATCTAACTCCATACACCCGCCTTTGGCCCATATCCCTTAATACCTTTGGGTAACAAAAACCTATCAATCTCAGAATTAAAATTAACAATTGATCGAACATCAATTGCCATTTGCAGAAGGAAGTTCCAAACTTCTACCACCCTTTGTGTGTAGAAGTGTCTTCTAATTTCACTCCTGAAAGGTCTGACTCTAATTTTCAGACTATGCCCCCAGTCCTAGAATCCCCAACCAGCGGAAATAGCTTCCCTCTATCTACTCTATCTGTTCCTCTTAATATCCTGAAAACTTTGATCAGACGACCCCTTAACTTTCTAAATTCCCAGGAATACAACCCTAATTTGTGTAATCCCTCCTCGTAACTTAACCCTTGAAGTCCGGGTATCATTCTGGTAAACCTATGCTGCACTCCCTCCAAGGCCAATATATCCTTCCTAAGGTGTGGTGCCCAGAACTGCTCACAGTGCTCCAGGTGTGGTCTAACCAGGGTTTTGTACAGCTGCAGGGTTTTGGCCTCAGCTGGAGTCTTGTGTACAGTTCTGGGCACCACACTTTAGGAAGGGTGTCAAGGCCTTGGAGAGGGTACAGAGGAGGTTGACCAGGATGGTACCAGGGATGAGGGACTTCAGTTATGTGGAGAAATTGGAGAAGCTGGGATTGTTCCCCTTAGAGCAGAGAAGGTTAAGAGACCTAATAGAGGTGTTCAAAATGATATGGGGTTTTGATCGAGCAAGTAGAGAGAAACTGTTCACTCTGGTAAGTGGGTTGGTAACCAAAGGTCACAGATTTAAAATAGTTACTAAAAGAACTAGAGGGGAAATGAGGAGAATTGTTTTCACACAGAGGGTTGTTAAAATCTGGAACGCACCATCTGAAAGGATGCTGGAGTCAGGTTTCACAGGAACTTTCAAACGGTAATTGGACATGTCCTTGAAGAGGACTAGTTTGCAGAGTTCTGGGGATAAAGCTGGGGTTTGGGACTAAATTGGACAGCTCTTTCAAAGAGCCGGCACAGACACGATGGGCCGAATCACCTCCTTCTGTGCTGTTAGATTCTATGATCAGTGTGAAGACACTGGTGTCCCTTAAGGCTCTTCAAGATTTTAAAGCTCTTTCCACATTCCGAACATTTAAAGGGTCTCTCGTCAGTGTGAACAAGCTGGTGTGACAGGAGGGTGGATGACTGAGTGAATCCCTTCCCACACACGGAGCAGGTGAACGGCCTCTCACCAGTGTGGAGGAGCCGATGTAGCATTCATAACAAAATGAATGAGTTAACGGCACAAATAATGACATATGGGTATGATCTTGTGGCCATTACAGAAACATCGCTGCAGGGTGACCATGACTGGGAATTAAACATACCAGGTTATTTAACAATCAGGAAGGACAGGCAGGAAGGGAGAGGAGGTGGGGTGGCTATGTTAATAAAGGAAGGAATCACTATAATACAGAGAAATGATATTGGGTCAAAGGAGCAGGATAGTGAAACAGTTTGGGTGGAGGTAAGGAATAATAAGGGGAAAAAAACACTAGTGGGTGTAGTCTATAGGCCTCCGAACAGTTGCAACTCTGTTGGACGGAGTATTAATCAGGAAATAGTTGAGGCTTGTAATAAGGGAACAGCTATAATTATGGGGGATTTTAATTATCATATTAACTGGACAAATCAAATTGGGCAGAGCAGCCTTGAGGAAGAGTTCATTGAGTGTATTAGGGATGGGTTTCTTGAGCAGTATGTAACTGAACCGACCAGGGGGCAAGCAACCTTAGATTTGGTCCTGTGTAATGAGACAGGATTAATTAAAAATGTCCTAGTAAAGGATCCCCTTGGAATGAGTGACCATAACATGGTTGAGTTCCATATTCAATTAGAGGGTGAGAAGGTTGGATCTCAAACAAGCGTGCTGAGCTTGAATAAAGGAGACTATGAAGGTATGAGAGCGGAATTAATTAGAGTGGACTGGGAAAATAGATTAAAGGGTAAGACGGTACATGACCAGTGGTGTACATTTAAGGAGTTATTTTACAACTTCCAAAAAAAATATATTCCACTGAGGAAAAAAGGGTGTAAAAGAAAAGATAGCCATCCGTGGCTAAGTAAAGTAATTAAGGATAGTATCCGACTAAAAACAAGGGCATATAAGGTAGCCAAATCTAGTGGGAGGATGGAAGATTGGGAAGTCTTTAAAAGACAGCAAAAAATAACAAAAAGATTGATTAAGAAAGGGAAGATAGATTATGAAAGTAAATTAGCAAAAAATATAAAAACAGACAGTAAAAGTTTCTATAGTTATATAAAAAGAAAAAGGGTGGCTAAAGTAAATGTTGGTCCCTTAGAGGATGAGACCGGGAAATTAATGGTGGGAAACATGGAGATGGCAAAAACACTGAACAATTATTTTGTATCAGTCTTTACAGTAGAGGACACTAAGAATATACCAACACTGGACAAACAGGGGGCTCTAGGGGGGGAGGAACTAAATACGATTAAAATCACTAAGGAAGTGGTACTTGGTAAAATAATGGGACTCAAGGCGGATAAATCCCCTGGACCTGATGGCTTGCATCCCAGGGTCTTGAGGGAAGTAGCGGTAGGGATTGTGGATGCATTGGTAATAATTTTCCAAAACTCACTGGACTCAGCAAAGGTCCCGGCAGATTGGAAAACTGCTAATGTAACACCCTTATTTAAAAAGGGTAGTAGGCAGAAGGCTGGAAACTATAGACCTGTTAGCCTAACATCTGTGGTTGGTAAAATGTTAGAGTCCATTATTAAGGAGACAGTAACGGGACATTTGGATAAACATAATTTCATAGGGCAAACTCAGCATGGTTTCATGAAGGGGAAGTCATGTTTGACAAATTTGCTTGAGTTTTTTGAGGAAGTAACATACAGGGTGGATAAAGGGGAACCAGTGGACGTAGTGTATTTAGACTTCCAAAAGGCATTTGACAAGGTGCCACACAAAAGATTATTGCTCAAGATAAAAAATCACGGGATTGGGGGTAATATTCTGGCGTGGGTGGAGGATTGGCTCTCTAACAGAAAGCAGAGAGTTGGGATAAATGGTTCGTTCTCAGATTGGCAACCAGTAACTAGTGGTGTTCCGCAGGGGTCAGTGCTGGGTCCTCAACTCTTTACAATCTATATTAACGATTTGGAGGAGGGGACCGAGTGTAACATATCAAAGTTTGCAGATGATACAAAGATGGGAGGGAAAGTAGTGAGTGAGGAGGACATAAAAAACCTGCAAAGGGACATAGACAGGCTAAGTAAGTGGGCAGAGATTTGGCAGATGGAATACAATACTGGAAAGTGTGAGGTTATGCACTTTGGCAGGAAAAATCATAGAGCAAGTTATTATCTTAATGGCAAGAAACTGGAAAGTACTGTAGTACAAAGGGATCTGGGGGTCCTGGTGCACGAAACTCAAAAAGTTAGTATGCAGGTGCAGCAAGTGATTAAGAAGGCCAATGGAATGTTGGCTTTTATTGCTAGGGGGTTGGAATATAAAAACAGGGAGGTATTTCTGCAGTTGTACAAGGTATTGGTGAGGCCGCACCTGGAATACTGCATACAGTTTTGGTGTCCATACTTAAGAAAAGACATACTTGCTCTCGAGTCAGTACAAAGAAGGTTCACTCGGTTAATCCCGGGGATGAGGGGGTGGTCATATGAGGAGAGGTTGAGTAGATTGGGACTCTACTCATTGGAGTTCAGAAGAATGAGAGGCGATCTTATTGAAACATATAAGATTGTGAAGGGGCTTGATCGGGTGGATGCGGTGAGGATGTTCCCAATGATGGGTGAAACTAGAACTAGGGGGCATAATCTTAAAATAAGGGGCTGCTCATTCAAAACTGAGATGAGGAGAAACTTCTTCACTCAGAGGGTGGTAGGTTTGTGGAATTTGCTGCCCCAGAAAGCTGTGGAAGCTACATCATTAAATAAATTTAAAACAGAAATAGATAGTTTCCTAGAAGTAAAGGGAATAAAGGGTTACGGGGAGCGGGCAGGAAATTGGACATGAGTCTGGGTTCGGAATGGTCATGGCCCTGTGGGTAGTGGAGCGGGCCCAGGGGCCGTGTAGCCTTGTTCTGCTCCTACTGTGTTCTAATTCTGTTAGATTTCAGGAGATGGTTTTATTCCTGTTCCTGGCTGGGGTGGAGATCGCCTTTACAGAAGGTAAGTACTGTAGAAAATATAGGGACAGAGTGATCTCCTGGAAGAATTTCGATCGCCTAGATGGGTCGGAGAGGAATTTCCCAGATTTTTTTCTCCCAAATTGGCCATTGGGTCTTTATCTGGTTTTTCGCCTCTCCCGGGAGATCACATGGGTTCGGGTGGATGCAGAGTGATAGAAGATTTGAGGTTAGGATCAGATCAGCCATGATCTTATTGAATGGTGGAGCAGGCTCGAGGGGCCGATTGGCCTACTCTTGCTCCTATTTCTTATGTTCTTATGTTCTTATGTTCTTCAGCTCCCTGGAACTTTTAAAGATCTTTCCACAGTCAGAACATTTAAAGGGTCTCTCGTCAGTGTGAACTCGCTGATGTTCCAGCAGGTGGGGATGACTCAGTGAATCCCTTCCCACACACGGAGCAGGTGATCGACCTCTCACCAGTGTGAACTCGCTGGTGTCTCTTCAGCTCCCCGGAGCTTTTAAAGCTCTTCCCACGGTCAGAACAGTTAAATGGTCTCTCATCAGTGTGAACAAGCTGGTGTCTCAGCAGGGTGGAGGACTTCAGGAATCCCTTCCCACATACGGAGCATGTGAACAGACTTTCCGCAGTGTGAACAAGCTGGTGTCCCTTCAGATCCCCAGAGCTTTTAAAGCTCTTCCCACAGTCAGGACAGTTAAACGGCCTCTCATCAGTGTGAACAAGTTGGTGTCTCTTCAGCTCCCCGGAGCTTTTAAAGCTCTTCACACAGTCAGAACATTTAAAGGGTCTCTCATCAGTGTGAACTCGCTGGTGTCACACCAGATCCCTGGGGCTTTTAAAGCTCTTCCCACAGTCAGGACATTGAAATGGTCCCTCATCATTGTGAACGTGCTGGTGTCCCTTCAGATACTGGGGGCTTTTAAAGCTCTTTCCACAGTTAGGACACTGAAATGGTCTCTCATCAGTGTGAACAAGCTGGTGGTGTCTCTTCAGTTCCCCGGGGCTTTTAAAGCTCTTCCCACAGTCAGAACATTTAAATGACCTCTCCCCAGTGTGAACAAGCTGTTGTCCCTTCAGATCCCCGGGGCTTTTAAAGCTCTTCCCACAGTCAGAACACTGAAATGGTCTCTCATCAGTGTGAAGTCGCTGGTGTGTTTGCAGGTGGGATGAACAAACAAATCCCTTTCCACACACGGAGCAGGTGAATGGATTGTCCCTGTTGCGACTGCGCCGTTGAACTTCTATTGCAGATGGGGAACTGAATCCATTCCCCCCGTCCCCACCTTTACCCGGTTTTTCCCTGGTATGACGGTGCACGTGTCTCACCAGGTCAGGCAATTGGCTGAATCTGCGTCCACACACCGAACACGTGTGCGGTTTGTCTGCGCTGTGATCGCTGCTGTCTCCTTCCATATGCAAAGGCCGATGATATTCAGGTCCTGATGAACCGAGTGACTCTGTCTGATCTTGACGTGATGTTTGGTCTGAGCTTCCCACCTGTAACTGCTCCACTTCTATAACCCTGTAAATTGAGATCAGAAAATGATCAGAGGCAAACTGTTGTTTAATTTTCCCCTTTCCGAACGTAGGGGCAGTGAAGCTGATTTTCAGGCTCCAGCTGCTGCAGAGGTTGGTTGAAAGGATCAGCAGTAATGGCAGCTGTATTACCCACAAGCCCCCGCGCTCCAGAAAGCACTCTGTTGACTCTGAGTCCCGCGCATGCACCTCATGGCCCCCGCACTTTCCCTCCTGCTCCACAATCGCCCGTCCCATTCGGTCCGCAATGCGCATGCTCAGCACACAAAACCCCACGGTGCATAGGCAATGGCAGAATTTGTTCATCCCTGTTTGGCATAAAAATATAACAAAAAAGGTGACTCAACCGTGGCTAACAAGGGAAATTAGGGATAGCATAAGATCCAAGGAGAGGACATATAAATTAGCCAGAAAAAGCAGTAAACCTGAAGATTGGGAGCAGTTTAGGAATCAGCAAAGGAGGACAAAGGGATTAATTAAGAGGGGGAAAATAGAGTATGAGAGTAAGCTTACAGGGAACATAAACACTGACTGTAAAAGCTTCTATAGATATGTGAAGAGAAAAAGATTGGTGAAGTCAAGCGTAGGTCAGAATCAGGGGAATTTATAATGGGGAACAAAGAAATGGAACACCAAGTAAATACATACTTTGGTTCTGTCTTCACAAAGGAGGACACAAATAACCTCCCAGAGATGCCGGGGAACATAGGGTCTAATGAAAGGGAGGAACTGAATGAAATCAGTATTTGTAGGGAAATGGTGTTAGGGAAATTGACGGGTTTGAAGGCCGATAAATCCCCAGGGCCTGATAATCTGCATCCTAGGGTACTTAAGGTAGTGGCCCGAGAAATAGTAGATAAATTGCTGGTCATCTTCCAAAATTCGATAGACTCTGGAACAGTTCCCATGGATTGGAGGGTAGCTAATGTTACCCCACTATTCAAAAAAGGTAGTACAGAGAAAATGGGGAATTATAGACCGGTAAGCTTGACATCGCTAGTGGGGAAAATGCTAGAGTCCATTATCAAAGATGTAATAGCAGAGCACTTGGAAAACAGTGACAGGATCGGACAAAGTCAACATGGATTTACAAAAGGTAAATCGTGCTTGACTAATCTACTGGAATTTTTTGAGGATGTAACTGGTAGAATAGATAAGGGAGAACCAGTGGATGTGGTGTATTTGTACTTTTAAAAGGCTTTCGATAAGGTCCCGCATAAGAGATTAGCGTGTAAAGTTAAGGCAAATGGGATTGGGGGCAAGGTACTGACTTGAATAGAGAACTGGTTGGCAGACAGGAAGCAAAGTGTTGGAATAAACGGGTCTTTTTCTGAGTGGCAGGCAGTGACTCGTGGGGTACATCAGGGATCGGTCCTAGGACCCCAGCTATTCACAATATATATATAAATGATCTAGACGAGGGAACTAGATGTAATATCTCCAAGTTTGCAGACGACACAAAGCTGGGTTGGCGTGTGTGCTGTGAGGAGGATGCCGAGAAACTCCAGTATGATTTGGACAGGTTGGGTGATTGGGCAAATGCATGGCAGATGCAGTATAATGTGGATAAATGCGAGGTTATCCACTTTGGTGGCAAAAACAGGAAGGCAGATTATTATCTGAACGGGAATAGATTGGGAGAAGGGGAAGTGCAATGAGACCTGGGTGTCCTTGTGCACCAGTCGCTGAAGGTAAGCATGCAGGTGCAGCAGGCGTTAAGAAGGCAAATGGTACGTTGGCCTTCGTAGTGAGAGGGCTTGAATACAGGAACAAGGATGTGTTGCTGCAGTTGTACAGGGCCTTGGTGAGACCACACCATGAGTATTGTGTGCAGTTTTGGTCGCCTTATCTGAGGAAGGATGTTCTTGCCATGGAGGGAGTGCAGCGAAGATTCACCAGGCTGATACCTGGGATGGCAGGAATGATGTATGAGGAGAGATTGGGTCGCTTGGGCTTATGCTCGCTGGAATTTGGAAGATTGAGAGGGGATCTCATTGAAACTTATAAATTTCTAACAGGACTAGACAGACTAGATGCAGGAAGGATGTTCCCGATGGTCGGGGAGTCCAGAACCAGGGGTCACAGTCTAAGGATAAGGGGTAAGCCATTTAGGACAGAGATGAGGAGGAATTACTTCACCCAGAGAGTGGTGAACCTGTGGAATTCTCTATCAAAGAAGGCAGTTGAGGCCAATTCATTAAATATATTCAAGAAGGAGTTAGATATATTCCTTAAGGCTAAAGTGATCAAGGGATATGGGATGAAGGCAGGGACAGGGTACTGAATTTGGATGATCAGCCATGATCTCATTGAATGGCGGAGCAGGCTTGAGGGGCCGAATGGCCTACTTCTGCTTCTATCTTCTATGTTTCTATGTTTCTATGAACATCGGGCGCGCATGCGGAGCTGCAACATTTGGTACTGGTGCCCGGCTCAGGTGGGGGCGAGTCGGTGTTTTGCCTCAGCCGCCAGGGACGTGCGCATGCACAGGACGACCCAACATTCTTCCTGTCAGCAATCACTCCCTCATTTCTTTAATAAAAACAGAAAATGCTGGAAATACTCAGCAGGTCAGGCAGCATCTGTGGAGAGAGAAACAGAGTTAACGTTTCAGGTCGATGACCTTTCGTCAGAACTGCTTGTTCTTTAGTGTCAGCCAGTGGCTCAGTGGGCAGCACTCTCTTGGTGGGAGGGGCTAGGAGGGAGCCAGGTGTTACTGGTTGCCTGATTGCAGCTGGGAGTTGGAGGGAGTTTTGTAAAAAGTTGGTGGTGGGTTTTGGGGTTTTGTTTTTAGGTTTTAGTGCCTTTTTGACCCACAAAAAACAGCCAGATGGCTGCTGAGGGATCCGGAGTGCCAGGCCCCTCAGAGGACAGTGTTCCCGAGAGGAATTTAATTAGGGAAGAAACTGTGGTGGGAAAGGAAAAAAGAAGGCCCAAAGATTTGGGCCGTGACCCCAGGAGGTTTGGTAACGAAAACACGGTGGTGGTGCAGTGTGAGGATAAGAAGATTCGAGCTTGGGATATTATCCAGGCGGTTCATGAGGACTGTGGCGAGGGAAGCTGCTTTGCCTGCCGACCAAAGCTGAATGTGGGATTTGAGGTGACGGTCAGTGGCCGTGAGGAGGTGGAAAGACTGTTACTCAGTCTGAAAGTTGGTGAGAAATTCTTGGAGGTGACTCTGCTATATTCAGAGGAGGTGGTGGTTTCATTTTTGAACTTGCCAGTTTACATCGAAGACGAAGTGCGGAGCAAAAAGTTGGAGTCGTAGGACATTAAAATCTGTTCTGAAATAAAGAGGAGGTACTATCCTGGAACACGGGTAGCAGACGGAACCCAGTATGTAAAGGTGCAGTTCCCAGAGGGGGTGAGGTCTTTGCCGTACACTATGAAGTTCGAGACACTGGAAGGAGTGCAGTACTTTCGTGTGCTGCACGATAACCAAGTAAAGGTGTGCTATTATTGTCTGGGACATGACCATCTCGTAAGAAACTGTCCAGATTTGTATTGTTACAATTGCGGTGAGTCAGGACATATTGCTCAGAGCTGCAAGGCGGAGAGCTGTGGGGTGTGTCACAAAGGCCCCACCCGCTGTGAGTGTGTGGCAGAAGGGAGCGATATGAGTGATGAGGAGATGAGAGAAGGAGAAGGAGATGAGAGTGGGACGGCCGGAGGAGCGGTGCAGTCAGAGGACACAGCTGTTAAATAAAGGAGAAAGGACCACAGGAAGAGGCAGAGGATGGCGGAACGGAGGATGGGATGGAGGTGGCGGAAAACACGCCGAGTGCTGTGGAGGGGAACAAAGACAGCAGCGGGCAGCGAGGGTCGAGTGTAGACTCGAGCCTTAGTGTGGTTCGGCTTCCCCTGGGGAGTCTGGTGGCTGCGGAGGGAGAGGAGGCGGGAGCGGGGTGTGTGGTGGAAGTGAGTGCTCCGGGGAGAGGCGGGGAGTCTGATATCTTGGTAAGTGGGAGGGGGCAGGACGGGGAGAGGGAGCAAGAGGCAGGAGCCTTAAAGGGACAGCAGGATGGGATCGGTGAGATAGAGACATCAGAAGGGAACAATTTAGGTGCGCCATTGTCCCATGGAGAGAGGGAACAGGGTGCAAGGGTCAGAGGTAGAGACGTGGTTGAAGGGAGCGGCACAGTGGGAGAAACTGCGATAGCAGGAAGACTCTCTGTGGGAGATGAAGTATCTGACGGGAGGCAGGATTATGTATCTGACGGGGAGCAGGCACGGGGTTGCAGAAGAGCTTGAGTGTGAGGAATTAGAGGGGGACAGAGACATGGAAGTTGGGGGTGGGGTGGCATCATGTGGAAAGGGAAAGATTAGTGAGGGGCAGAAGGAGGGAGGAAGGGCAGCTCCTGGGCCCAAACTTAATGCAAGGAAGAGGCTGAAACAGCAGGGAAAGTTTCAACAGGAGGCGAAAAAGAGTCGGAGGCCGCAGGAAAAAGCAACAGCTGCCCGAGAAGTTGGGAAGGAGCATATGAGGAGGGAAGGGCCAGAGATTAAATGATGGGGGGATTATCAGGCATACTTCCCTTCTTTGGAGCCATGATTACATTGGTCTCGATTAATGTGAACGGACTGAGGGGTGAGAAGAAATTGCAGCAGTTGTTGCAGGGTTTTAAAGGTACGGACTTGCTGTGTCTGCAAGAAACCTTTTGGGATGAGGATATCCTAGAAAGAGTTCAGAAGGTTTGGAAAGGAGAGGTATTTGCAAGTTGTGCAAACAATAACCGTAGAGGGGTGGCTGTTTTGGTGAGTCCGTCCATAAAAGAGAACATTGCCTTGATGGATGAGGACGCTGAGGGGAGATTTTTACGGCTAAGGGTAAAATTGGAGGGATTTAATTGTGATCTCTTTAATATCGATGCACCGAACGACCATTGCAAGCATCGCGAGTTTTTTCGGGGGTTATTCACTGAAGCGGCAGAGGTGGAAAATCCTTGTGTAGTGGGGGATTTTAATGTATTTTTATCTTGGATGGACATTTCAGCCCAGATGACCTTTAAGGATGATAACTCCAGAGGGATGATTGTAAAAATGACAGCAAATTTAAATTTGAGAGACTTATGGAGGGACCGGAACCCCATAAAAAGGGAGTTCTCCAGAGCAGGTTGGGTGGCTGATGTTTTAAAACAGAGCCGAATAGATTTTGTGTTAATGCGGGAAGGGTTAAGTTCTGTGTTGATTGGAGATTTATTATAAAAAAAGTATTTTTTAGTGATCACTCGGCTTTGGTTCTTAGAATTAGGAACAGCAGAGTTAAGATCGGTTCAGGGGTGTGGATTTTAAACAATCAATACCTGGAAGAAATTGCTTATAAAGAAGGGATTATAAATATAATAAAGGATGCTTGGAAGGAACCTTTGTTCTTGAAAGAAAGAAGAGTTTGGTGGGATAATTTCAAATATGAGGTAAAAGTTTTTTCGGTATGTTATGGGAAAAAGAGGGCGGCAGCTAACCAGCGTCGAGAAGAGAATATAAATAAAAGGTTTACGGATGTCTGTAAAGCAGTTGACGGAGGGGATAAGGGAGCAGAGACTAAGTTCCGGGTGCTAAAGGAAGAGTGGGAATTATTGCAAGCTGAAATAACTTTTCAAGAAAAATATATTCCACTGAGGAAAAATGGGAGTAAAAGAAAAGACAGCCATCCGTGGCTTAGTAAAGTAATAAAGGATAGTATCCGACTGAAAACAAGGGCATATAAAGTAGCCAAATCTAGTTGGAGGATAGAAGATTGGGAAGCATTTAAAAGCCAACAAAGAATAACTAAAAGATTAATTAAGAAGGGGAAGATAGATTATGAAAGTAAACTAGCAAAAAATATAAAAACAGATAGCAAGAGTTTCTACAGCTATATAAAAAGAAAAAGGGTGGCTAAAGTAAACGTTGGTCCCTTAGAGTATGAGACCGGGAAATTAGTGGTGGGGAACATGGAGATGGCAAAGACGCTGAACAAATATTTTGTATCAGTCTTTACAGTAGAGGACACTAAAAATATCCCAACACTGGACAAACAGGGGGCTATAAGGGGGGAGGAGCTAAACACAATTAAAATCACTAAGGAGATGGTACTCGGTAAAATAATGGGACTTAAGGCGGATAAATCCCCCAGACCTGATGGCCTACATCCTAGGGTCTTGAGAGAAGTAGCGGTAGGGATTGTGGATGCATTGGAGATTATTTTCCAAAACTCCCTGGACTCAGGAAAGGTCCCGGCAGATTGGAAAACTGCTAATGTAACACCCTTATTTAAGAAGTGAAGTAGACAAAAAGCTGGAAACTATTGACCAGTTAGCCTAACATCTGTGGTTGGTAAAATGTTGGAGTCCGTTATTAAGGAAACAGTAACAGAGCATTTGGATAAACATAATGGCCCAGAAATTCGTGTCGGGGGCTTCCCGCGGGTGCAAGCCCCCGACCTACACTTACCTAGCGCGCCGGCCGTTGAGGCCTGGGCCTGCGTGGATTTCCTGTCTGTGGCCCGGTCCAGCTCCCGGCGCGCTGTGCTTGCGTGATCCAGCGGCGTAGTTAGTGCGATACGTCCGCTGGGATCACGTGAGCCACGGGCAACCAATCGGAGGAGGGAAAAGTCCATTCATGAGTTTGACAGAAAGAACTGTCAAACTAATGAAAACTCCGGCCCCCAAAACAGTACTTAACCTTGAAATACATTGTTTAAAAAATCACACTTTTTAAATAAACTATAAATAACATTAAATAACTATTTTAAACAATAATTTAAATTTTTGAAAAAAATAATTTTATAAAAAACAGGGCTAAAAATACACTTACCTTACTTTAAAGTATTTAAAAATAATAAGCCTGTGGAAAAAATGTTCTAATTTTAATTAATTGACCACTTACCTTTTAAAATGAAGTCCTTACGCCTGGTTTTTAAATGTGTAAAATGTAGAGGCCCTTCACGCACGGACAAACCTGTAAAAAAAGAGGAAGTTCAACGCACACGCGCAGACTCCCGCGCGCACGCATTCGACCTCTGAACCCCTTGGTTCAGAGGATCGGAAATGCCGGTTTCCCGCGCATGCGTAGTGCATGCAAGAAACCGGCACTTCCATCGGGTCCACGCGTGAGTACTCCGTGCGTACTCACGCGTTGGGACCCGAATTTCTGGGCCATTTTAATAGGACAGAGTCAGCATGGTTTTATGAAGGGGAAGTCATGTTTGACAAAATTGCTCGAATTCTTTGAGGATGTAACATGCAGGGTGGATAAAGGGGAACCAGTGGATGTAGTGTATATGGACTTCCAAAAGGCATTTGACAAGGTGCCACACAAAAGATTACTGATCAAGATAAGAAATCACGGGATTGGGGGTAACATACTGGCATGGGCGGAAGATTGGCTATCTAACAGAAAACAAAGAGTTGGGATAAATGGTTCGTTCTCGGGCTGGCAATCAGTAACTAGTGGTGTTCCGCAGGGGTCGGTGCTGGGACCCCAACTCTTTACAATTTATATTAATGATTTGGAGGAAGGGACCGAGTGCAACATATCAAAGTTTGCCGACGATACAAAGATGGGAGGGAAAGCAGTGAGTGAGGAGGACATAAAAAACCTGCAAAAGAACATAGACAGGCTAAGTGAGTGGGCAGAGATTTGGCAGATGCAATATAATGTTGGAAAGTGTGAGGTTATGCACTTTGGCAGAAAAAATCAAAGAGCAAGTTATTATCTAAATGGAGAGAAACTGCAAAGTGCTACAGTACAAAGGGATCTGGGGGTCCTGGTGCATGAAACACAGAAGGTTAGTATGCAGGTACAGCAGGTGATCAGGAAGGCCAATGGAATCTTGGCTTTTATTGCAAGGGGGATGGAGTATAAAAACAGGGAAGTCTTGCTGCAGTTATACAGGGTACTGGTGAGGCCACACCTGGAATACTGCGTACAGTTTTGGTTTCCATATTTACGAAAAGATATACAGGAAACTTTGTGCTATCCGGAGGTTGTATGTCCGGCAACTTCGAGCTAATGGCAGAAATCAGCAGCCATTTTTGTTAGGTTTTTTTTCTCCCCCTAGCATCTTTTTTAAACAGCCAGGCTCTGGAAAGTGTCTCTGTAACTTAGCAACAGCTTCAGAGATGCTTCCAAGGTACGGGCCAAGTGTTGACAAGCTGTTGCTAAGCAACAGTCTTTGTTGTCAGATACGGAGATGAAAAGCTCCGTATCTGATAACATTGCCGCTGGTCTATCCGGAAGTTTTGAGGCAACGGCAGCAGCTCGGTCCCGTGGGTGCCGGATAGCACAAAGTTTCCTGTGCTTGCTCTCGAGGCAGTTCAGACAAGGTTCACTCGGTTGATTCCGGAGATGAGGGGGTTGACGTATGAGGAAAGGTTGAGTAGATTGGGCCTCTACTCATTGGAGCTCAGAAGAATGAGAGGCGATCTTATCGAAACATAATAGATTGTGAGGGGGATTGATCGGGTGGATGCGGTGAGGATGTTTCCACTGATGGGTGAGACTAGAACTAGGGGGCATAATCTTAGAATAAGGGGCTGCCCTTTCAAAACTGAGATGAGGAGAAACTTCTTCACTCAGAGGGTGGTGAATCTATGGAATTTGCTACTCCAGAGAGCTGTGGAAGCTGCAACATTAAATAGATTTAAAATGGAGATAGACAGTTTCCTAGCAGATAAGGGAATTAGGGGTTCCGGGGAGAGGGCAGGGAAGTGGACGTGAGTCTAGGTTCGGATCAGCCATGATCCTATTGAATGGCGGAGCAGGCCCGAGGGGCCGTATGGCCTACTCCTGCTCCTAGTTCTTATCTTATGTTCTTATAAATGCAAGGGGGCCATTCTCCGTGCAAAGGCTAGGGATGCATTGGAGGGCGAAAGATGCACTGGATATTTTCGAGAGCAAGAAAAGCTGCGACAGAGATTATCGTTAATTGAAGAGTTGAAGATCATTCATGAAAGTGGGGAGATTTTAGAGGCGGCTAGCAGCTTTTATCAAGATTTATATACTAAAGAAGACATTTCCAATTTGGCGATGGAGAAGGTTACTGCTTTTATTGAAGAGGGTTTAAAGGAGGATGAGAGAAGCATGTGTGACAAAGAAGTAGGATTAGCGGAAATAAAAGTAGCAATAAGTGGAATGAAGGGGGGGAAAAGTCCAGGGTCCGATGGACTAAGTGCAGAATTTTATAAAAAATATTGTGAGATTTTAACTCTTAGAAGTTTTTAAGGAAATTAAAATTGAGGGAAGCCTGGCCCCATCTATGAGGAGAGGGATCATAAGCTTAGCTTATCTATCTATATATATAAATCGGTCGATCTGTCATTCTGTCATTCTGTCTGTCATTCTGTCATCGCCTGTGCGTCTGTCGGGCTATGCGCTCGAAAGTTACAGGGCGTACCTATGTGCGCATTACCTCCAAAGAAAGCTTAGGCTTCCGAGACGGTTTTAAGCGTATTTATGTTTCGGCCGGGCTAAAATCCCGCCCGCGGTATCCCAAAAACCTTCAACGTTCCGCTCATTAGCATCTCATTATCCGCTCATTAGCGACAGAGTGACCTCGAGCTCGACCAATCGTACGCCGGGTTGCTGGCGTGTGCCGCCGGGCCAATCGGTGTGCGTGTGGCCGGGCCTTATCCTTCTGAACCAAGGTGAGTCGCCGCCATCTTGATTCCAAACTTTTCCTTTCTTTTTCCCGCTTTCTGCGTCTTAAAAAAAAACGTTGCTTTTAAAACACATATTGTTTTTTAAAAAAATGATTTAGAAAGTAATTAACTTATCTAACCTCATTAATTTTCCTACCTTTCCCCGTTTTTCCAGGTAGGCCTAGAAGCCTCGGCGTCTCCTCCGCACCCACGCCCGAGCAATGCACCTCCCGGCCCCACTCGAAGGCTGGAGGGCCGAGCCTCAGCCCAGCGCCACTAGGGTGCGCGCGCAGCAGGAGCTGAGACGCGGCATCTCTCTCTGGCTCGGCCGGGGGGGGCGGGGCTTGCTGAGCGTCAAGCGTTACCCTGGCAACCCCGGCCGGCCGTCTCGCACAGCCGCAATCGGCGGTCTTCACCTCGGGCGGGGGGGGTGGGCGGTCGCGACCCTCGGGGGGGGGGGCCGCGACCCTCGGGGGGGGCCGCGACACTCGGCGGGGGGGGGCCGCGCGCGCAGCAGGAGCAGCTGAGATGCGGCGTCTCTCTCTCTCTGGCTCGGCCCGGGGACGGGGCTTGGTCAGCGTCACGGTTACCCTGGCAACCGGGCCCGCCAGCCGAGCCAGAGACGCTGCGTCTCAGCTCCTGCTGCGCGCGCAATCGGCGGTCTTCACCTCGGGGGGGGCGCGACCCTCGGGGGGGCGCGACCCTTGGGGGGGGCGACCCTCGGGGGGGCGCGACACTCGGGGGGGCGCGACCCTCGGGGGGCCCCCCCGCCCTCCCTTCTCCCCCCCGCCCTCCCTTTCACCCCCTTTTCCCTCCCCCCTCCCTTCCCCCCGCCCTCCCTTTCCCCCCTCCCTTCCCCCCCGCCCTCCCTCCCCTCCCCCCCGCCCTCCCTTCCCCGCCCTCCCCTCCCCTCCTCCCCCTCCCCCCTCGCCTCCCCCTCCCCTCCTCTCCCCCCCTCCCCTCCCCCCCTCCCCTCCCCTCCACTCCCCTCCCCCCTCCCCCTCCCCTCCCCCTCCCCTCCCCCCCTCCCCTCCCCTCCCTCTCTTCTCCCCAGTCGCTCTCTCTCTTCCCCCCAGTCGCTCTCTCTCTCTCTTCCAACAACAACATTCCCTCGAAAAAGCCTCGGCACCGCCGGGCACTTCAGCTAGTATAAAAATAAAGGGGATAGATGGGATCTGAAGAATTGGAGGCCCATCACATTATTAAATGTGGATTATAAGATCTTGGCGAGGGTTATGGCAAATTGTTTGGAGGAGGTGTTACCGCAGATAGTTTGGCCCTCTCAGTCCTATGGAGTCATAGGCCGGGACATCGCAGACTCTGTGGTCTCAATCCGAGATGCGATAGAGCTCATGGAAGAGAGTGGGAGGGAGGCTTATATGTATTAATTAAAGATAGATCAAGAGAAAGCCTTTGATAGGGTCTCTCATGAGTTTTTATTGAAGGTTTTGGAAACATTTGGTTTCAAGGAAAATTTCATTCAGTGGATAAGGATTTTTTATTCAAACATATTTAGCTGTGTTAAATGTAATGGTTTTTTATCCAAGTATTTTCCGATATAGAGATCAGTGAGACAGGGTTGTCCCCTGTCCCCATTGTTGTACACATTGGTAGCAGAACCATTAGGTTACATGATGCGAAAGAAACAAGGTGTAGTTGGGATTGTGGTCCCCAGTTCTGGGCTGGTGTCGGTGATACACCAATATGCAGATGACACAACCTTAACATTGAGAAATGGGGAGTCAGTGAGGAAAGCTATGGATGTAGTGGAGGAATATTGTAGAACTTCAGGAGCCAGAGTGAATTATAGTAAGTCCCAATGCCTGGTTGCAGGGAGGGGTAGGGGGGAATGATTGGGGGAATGTCCCTTTAAGGTGGTGGAGGTTTTGGAAGTTCTGGGGTTGCATATGGGGTGCAAGAAAGACAGGGATGAAGTGGATCGATTAAATTGGGAACCGAAGGTTATGAAAATTAAAAAGATTTTGGGAAGATGGGAAAGAAGGTGGTTGAAAGTGCAAGGAAGAGCTACAGTGGTGTTTGCTCTCCTGCTATCTAAGCTATGGTACTTATTGACGGTGGAGGATATTCCTGAGTGGGCGGAAAAGTCCATCCGAGAGGCTTGTGTGAGGTTTTTATGGGAAGGGAAACCAGCCTTGGTGGCTTACAATACCATCATTGGACGGAGAAATCAGGGAGGACTCAATTTCCCAGATATTGATATGAAGAAAAAATCCTTTAGAATCAAATGGGTGAAGAGATTTCTTCAGAAGTCAAATACAAGTTTTTGGAAGAGTTGTTTTGAGCATTTTTTAAAACGAAGTGGGATAGGAGGGCAGGGGATATTGTATATGGAATACAATAATATGTTTTTGAAATCGATTAAACTTCTCCCTAGGTTTTATAAGGGGGTTGTCGAGACTTGGGCCCCATTTTTAAAAAGTGTGCAGTTTATGCCCAAGGGGGCTGAGGAATTTTTAGAACAGCCCTTATTTTTGAACAGGTGGGTCAACATCGAAGGAGAGGTTTTATTTAATCAAGCTTTTATAAAAGCTGGGATTATATCTGTGAAAGATGTATTATACGAGGTGATTCCAGGTTGGTTGCCAGAAGCGATAGTGAGGGGCATGGTGTGGGAGGAGGATCAGGAGGTAGAGGAAAAAGCAATAGGAATTATGTATGAAAAGATTGTGAGGGCAATGCCACAGGATTGAATGGAAGAAATAAATGTGGAAATCTCCAAAGGAAGTAAAATGCGTCCTGCTTTTCCAAGCTTAGTACTGGAGAAAGGGGGAGAGTTGGTCCAATTTGACAACTGTAATACTCGAGATTTCTATGAGGTATTCAGAGAATGGAGATTCAAGACACCTGCTGGTCAGGAGTTTTGGCAGAATATATACCCACAGCTGAACTTCAACAGAATTTGGAAGGGAGTGTGGGCGAACTTTAAATGTCCAGAGTGGATTGAACTGGATTTCAAACTGGCTCATAACTGAATTTTTACCATGACGGTCTTGTGCAAGATTGGGCGAGTGGAGGCGGCAACTTGCCCAGTGTGTGGGACATGGGATGAGACTCTGTCCCATTTACTGGTGTTATGTCCGCAGTTAAATGACTTTAAGTACTATGTTCGACAGTTGTGTGAAGCTTTTTTGCTGGGTGGGGACCGAAGAGCAAGAATGGGAATCCCGTGGGACTCAATTTTGAGATGGGGATTGCAGGAGAGTCTGCCCGAGTCTAGCGGAGCGGCAATTCATTTAATGTTCAGTTTGGCTAGATTCGTGATTGTGCAAAGAAGGAATGCTCTGTTTTTTAAGGGGAGGAGAATCAATCTAAAAGAGTATTTTAAATATAAGCTAAAAGATCATTATAAGGTTCTGTGGATGTTTTATTCAGAAAGGAATTTAAGGATGGTATTTTACAACCAATTTTTAAAGTACAATCGATTAATATATGTTATGGGAGACAAATTAAACTTCAGGTTTTGATGTTAAAATGTGGTGGCGGAATGGCTGTGCAGAGCGGCGGAATTGATTTGTATCATACAATGAAATGATCAAGATGTTGTAAATGTTCTTAATGTTCAATAAAGTATACTCATTAAAAAAAAGTGGGTCTCACTCTCGCCTCTGAGTCAGAAGGTTGTGGGTTCAAGACCCACTCGAGACTTGAGCACCAAAATCCAGGCTGACACTCCAGTGCAGTGCTGTGGGAGTGTGGCACTGTCGGAGGTGCCGTCTTTTGGATGAGACATTAAACTGAAGTCCCGTCTGCTCTCTCAGGTGGATGTAAAAGATCCCATGGCACTATTTCAAGAAAGAAACAGAAACATAGAAACATAGAAGATAGGAGCAGGAGTAGGCCATTCGGCCCTTCGAGCCTGCTCCGCCATTCAATGTGATCATGGCTGATCATCCAAATTCAGTACCCTGTCCCTGCCTTCTCCCCATATCCCTTGATCCCTTTAGCCTTAAGAAATATATCTAACTCCTTCTTGAATATATTTAATGAACTGGCCTCCACCGCCCTCTGTGGCAGAGAATTCCACAGGTTCACCACTCTCTGGGTGAAGAAATTCCTCCTCATTTCAGTCCTAAATGGCTTACCCCTTATCCTTAGACTATGACCCCTGGTTCTGGACTCCCCGGCCATCAGAAACATCCTTCCTGCATCGAGTCTGTCCAGACCTGACAGAATTTTATAGGTTTTGATGAGATCCCCTCTCAATCTTCTAAACTCCAGTGAGTATAAGCCCAATCGACACAATCTCTCCTCATATGTCATTCCTGCCATCCCAGGTATCAGCCTGGTGAATCTTCGCTGCACTGCTTCCATGGCAAGAACGTCCTTCCTCAGATAAGGCGACCAAAACTGCACACAATACTCAAGGTGCAGTCTCACGAAGGCCCTGTACAACTGCAGCAAGACATCCTTGCTCCTGTACTCGAACCCTCCTGCTACGATGGCCAACATACCATTTGCCTTCTTAACTGCCTGCTGCACCTGCATGCTTACCTTCAGCGACTGGTGCACAAGAACACCCAGGTCTCTTTGCACTTCCCCTTGTCCCAATCTATTGCCATTCAAATAATAATCTGCCTTCCTGTTTTTGCCACCAAAGTGGATAACCTCACATTTATCCACATTACAGTGCATTTGCCATGTTTCTGCCCAATCACCCAACCTGTCCAAATCATACTGGAGTTTCATGACCTCCTCCTCACAGCATACCCTCCCACCCAGCTTTGTGTCATCTGCAAATTTGGAGCTATTACAACCAATTCCCTCGTCCAGTTCATTAATATATATTGTGAACAGCTGGGGTCCTAGGACCGATCCTTGCGGTACCCCACTAGTCACGGCCTGCCACTCGGAAAACGACCCGTTTATTCCAACTCTTTGCTTTCTGTCCGCCAACCAGTTCTCTATCCAAGTCAATACCTTGCCCCCAATCCCATGTGCCTTAATTTTGCACGCTAATCTCTTCTGCGGGACCTTATCGAAAGCCTTCTGAAAGAGCACATCCACTGGTTCTCCCTTATCGATTTTACCAGTTACATCCTCAAAAAATTCCAGTAGATTAGTCAAGCATGATTTACCTTTTATAAATCCATGTTGACTTTGTCTGATCCTGTCACTGCTTTCCAAGTGCTCTGCTATTACATCTTTTTTAATGGACTCTAGCATTTTCCCCACTACCGATGTCAGGCTTACCGGTCTATAATTCCCCGCTTTTTCTCTACCACCTTTTTTGAATAGTGGGGTAACATTAGCTACCCTCCCATCCATGGGTACTGTTCCAGATTCCATCCAATGTTGGAAGATGACCAGCAATGCATCTACTATTTCTAGGGCCACTTCCTTAAGTACCCTAGGATGTAGATTATCAGGCCCTGGGGATTTATCGGTCTTCAGTCCCATCAATTTTCCTAACACCATTTCCCTACAAATACTGATTTCTTTCAGTTCCACCATTTCATCAGACCCTATGTTCCCGGCATCTCTGAGAGAAAGACTTGCATTTGTATAGTGCTTTCATGACCACCAGATGTCTTGAAGTGCTTTACAGCCAATGAAGTACTACAATGAAGCAGTCACTGTTGTAATGTTGTAAAGAGCAGAGGAATTATCCCCAGTGTCCGAGCCAATGTTTATCTCTCAATCAACATAAAAAGATAGATTATCTGGTCATTATCACATTGCTGTTTGTGGGAGCTTGCTGTGCGCTAATTGACTGCTGTGTTTCTTACATTACAACAGTGAGCACACTTCAAAAGTACTTCATTGGCTGTAAAACACTTTGGGATGTCCGGTGGTGGTGAAAGGTGCTATATAAATGCAAGTCTTTGTTTCTTCACTGATCTCACCAGCGACCTCTTCTAGCTGATGGTTGATTGACATTACAAGAGGATTTGAGTACAGGACTAAAGAAGTCCTACTCCAATTGTACAGGGCCTTGGTGAGACCACACCTGGAGTACTGGGTACAATTGTGGTCTCCTTACCTAAGGAAGGATAAACTTGCCATAGAGGGAGTGCAACGAAGGTTCACGAGATCGATTCCTGGGATGGCGGGAATGTCGTATGAGGAGAGATTGAGTAAACTAGGCCTGTATTCTCTTGAATTCAGAAGAATGAGAGGGGATCTTATTGAAGCATACAAAATTATTACAGGGCTTGATAGGGTGGATGCTGGGAGAATGTTTCCCTTGGCTGGGGAGTCTAGAACCAGGGGCCACAGCCTCAGGATAAAGGGTTGGCCATTCCGGACTGAGATGAGAAGACATTTCTTCACTCAGAGGGTGGTGAATCTTTGGAATTCTCTACCCCAGAGGGCTGTGGAGGCTCAGTCATTGGGTATATTCAAGGCTGAGATCGATTTTTGGACTCTAGGGGAATCAAGGGATGTGGGGATCGGGCCGGTGAATGGAGTTGAGGTGGATGATCAGCCATGATCTCATTGAATGGTGGAACAGGGTCGAGGGGCCGAATGGCCACTCCTGCTCCGACTGGGGACAGCCGAGAGTCCGCGCATGCGCACGCAGGGCGGCGGTTTGGGCCGAGTCCGGCACAGCGACCCCTCCCGGTCACCAAGGGTAATAACCGCGCATGTCCAGAGGAGGCCAACCCCCTCCCCCACTCGGAGCTGCGCCTGCGCACTCGGATCCTGCCGGACGGAGTCGGTGCAGGGCATTCCAGGGAGAGGCCTTGGTGTGAGGTTCAGAGTCGCGATCGGTGACGCAAAGTGAGTTTTCTCCGCTCCGATTGGGTGGAGAATCGCGCGGGGTGGGGGGGGAGGGGTGTATCGGGAGAGAATAAAGAGAAATAGAAAAACCTGAGAGTCCGCGAAGCCCCAGACCGAGCGGCGTCAGTTGGATGGTTCACGTGATCTCCTCGGGGACACGTGACCCGTGCCCGCGGGCTGAGTGACGGGAGCTTCCGACCAATAGGGAGCGAGCGCGGCGGGGCTGGAGGAGTTAGCTGGTGGTGGGTCCTCCAACCAATCGGGGAGCCCGAGGGGCAGGACTAGCGCCGGCTGATTGTCTGATCCGCAGGGCAGCGAGTTTCTCCAGTCCCTTGTTCAGGGCCCGGGGCCAGGGGAGGCTGTGGGCCTTTATTCCCCGCATTGGACACAAGGCTCTTTGGCTCACAACACACTGGCTCAGGTTTTAATAGAGACTTTTTAAATTCATCAATAGAAGCAGATAAAATCCCGTGCTTCTGTGGAACAAACTTTCTAATATTTTATAGAATCAGAGAATGGTTACAGCACAGAAGGAGGTCATTCAGCCCGTCGAGCCCGTGCCGGCTCTCTGCAAGACCACTTCAGCTCGTACCACTCCCCGCCCTTTCCCCGTAACCCTGCAAATTTCTTTACATCAGGTACGCGAGGGGGCGAATGGCCAACTCCTGCTCCTATCTTCTATGTATCTATTATCCGAGGCGCAGGTAGGCCCCACAGCGGGGGCGGACCTGTGTGGAGCGAGGTGGCGGTGATATAAAGAGCGAGGCGGCGGAGCAGGTAGGCCCCACAGCGGCGGCGGACCTGTGAGGAGCGAGGCGGTGATATAAAGAGTGAGGCAGCGGAGCAGGTAGGCCCCACAGCGGGGGCGGACGGTGATATAAAGGGGGGAAAATTCTCCATTGGTTGGAATCATACCTAGTACAAAGGAAGTTGGCTGTGGTTGTTGGAGGTCATTCATCTCAATCACATGACATCACTGCAGGAGTTCCTCAGGGCAGTGTCCTAGGCCCAACCATCTTCAGCTGTTTCATCAATGACCTTCCCTCCATCATAAGGTCAGAAGTGGGGATGTTCGCTGATGAGTGCACACTGTTCAGCACCATTCGAGACTCGTCAGATAATGACGCAGTCCGTGTCCATATGCAGCAAGACCTGGACAACATTCAGACAGGCAAGTAACATTCGCACCACACAAGTGCCAGGCAATGACCATCTCCAACAAGCGAGACTCTAACCATCTCCCCTTGACATTCAATGGCATTACCATCGCTGAATCCCCCACTATCAACATCCTGGGGGTTACCATTGATCAGAAACTGAACTGGACCAGCCATATAAATACTGTGGCTACAAGAGCAGGCCAGAGGCTGGGAATTCTGCAGCGAGTGTCTCACCTCCTGACTCCCCAAAGCCTTTCCACCATCTACAAGGCACAAGTCAGGAGTGTGATGGAATACTCTCCACTTGCCTGGATGAGTGCAGCTCCAACAACACTCAAGAAGCTTGACACCATTCAGGATAAAGCAGCCCGCTTGATTGGCACTCCTCCACCACTGGCGCACTGTGGCTGCAGTGTGTACCATCTACAAGATGCACTGCAGCAACTCGCCAAAGCTCCTTCAAAAGCACCTTCCAAACCCGCGACCTCTACCACTTAGAAGGAAAAGGGCAGCAGACGCATGGGAACATCACCACCTACAAGTTCCCCTCCAAGCCACACACCATCCTGAGTTGGACCTGTATCGCTGATCCTTCACTGTCGCTGGGTCAAAATCCTGGAACTCCCTTCCTAACAGCATTGTGGGTGTACCTACACCATATGGACTGCAGCGGTTCAAGAAGGCGGCTCACCACCATCTTCTCAAGGGCAATTAGGGATGGGCACTAAATGCAGGCCTAGCCAGCGACGCCCACATCCCATCAATGAATTTTAAAAACTTTAAAAAAAATATAAAGAGCGAGGCAGCGGAGCAGGTAGGCCCCACAGCAGCGGTGGACCTGTGAGGAGCGAGGTGGCGGTGATATAAAGAGCGAGGCGGCAGAGCAGGTAGGCCCCACAGTGGCGGCGGACCTGTGAGGAGTGGCGGCGGTGATATAAAGAGCGAGGCGGCGGAGCAGGTAGGCCCCACAGTGGGGGCGGACCTGTGTGGAGCGAGGCGGCAGTGATATAAAGCGAGGCGGCAGAACAGGTAGGCCCCACAGCGGGGGCGGACCTGTGTGGAGCGAGGCGGCAGTGATATAAAGTGAGGCGGCGGAGCAGGTAGGCCCCACAGCGGGGGCGGACCTGTGAGGAGCGAGGCGGCAGTGAAATAAAGCGAGGCGGCGGAGCAGGTAGGCCCCACAGCGGGGGCGGACCTGTGTGGAGCGAGGCGGCAGAGATATAAAGCGAGGCGGCGGAGCAGTTAGGCCCCACAGCGGGGGCGGACCTGTGAGGAGCGAGGTGGCAGTGATATAAAGCGAGGCGGCAGTGATATAAAGCAAGGCGGCGGAGCAGGTAGGCCCCACCAAACTCAGAGCTCCGAGAGCGTGAGAGAGAAGTAAAAAGTAATCGAACTGTAACGTCACCAGAAAGCAGGTACGTGATTGGTTGGTGAGTATTTCTCTCTTTCTCCTTTTTTACAAACTTAAATTTTGTGGTTTTTAGTTTATCGGGTGTCTGTGGTGTAGCAGGGACTGCTGGTAAACAAGGGCCCTTGAGTATATCATTTAATTGTTGTGTAATTGGTGGGATTGATTTGATTTAATTTAATTTGAATTAATTAAAGGGTAAGTCATGGCAGGAGAGCTCAGCCCCGTGGTATGCTCCTCCTGCGCTATGTGGGAAATCTGGGACACTTCCTGTTTCCCTGATGACCATGTGTGCGGGAAGTGTATCCAGCTGCAGCTACTGACAGACCGCATTGCGGCACTGGAGCTGCAAGTGGATACATACTGGAGCATTTGAGATGCTGAGGAGGTCGTGGATAACACGTTTAGGGAGTTGGTCACACCACAGGTAAAGGCTGCACAGGCAGGAAGAGACTGGGTGACCACCAGGCAGAGTAGTAGGCGCAGGCAGGTAGTGCAGGAGTCCCCTGTGGCCATCCCCCTCTCAAACAGATATACCGCTTTGGATATTGGTGAGGGAGATGGCTTATTAGAGGATGGCAGCAGCAGCCAACTTCCTGGCATCAGGGGTGTTCTGCTGCACAGGACGGGAGGAAAAAGAGGGGTGGAGCTATAGCAATAGGGGATTCTATTGTAAGGGGAATAGATAGGTGTTTCTGTGGCCGCAAACGAGACTCCAGGATGGTATGTTGCCTCCCTGGTGCAAGGGTCAAGGATGCCTCAGAATGGCTGCAGAACATTTTGGAAGGGGAGGGTGAACAGCCAGTTGTCATGGTGCATATAGGTACCAACGATATAGGTAAAAAATGGGATGAGCTCCTAAAAGCTGAATATAGGGAGTTAGGAGGTAAATTAAACAATAGGACCCCAAAGGTAGTAATTTCAGGATTGCTACCAGTGCCACGTGCTAGTCAAGAGTAGAAATAGAAGGATATTTCAGATGAATATTGGCTAGAGGAATGGTGTAAGGGAGAGGGATTCAAATTCCTGGAACATTCGAAACGGTTCTGGGGGAGGTGAGACCAGTACAGACCGGACGGTTTGCACCTGGGCAGGACCGGGACTGCTGTCCTAGGGGGAGTATTTGCTAGTGCTCTGGGGGAGGGTTTAAACTAAAATGGCAGGGGGTTGGGAACCTGAGCAAGGAGACAGAGGAAAGGGAAACCAGGATAGAAGCAAAAGAAAGGAAGGAGAAAAACAAAGGCGGCAGTCAGAGAAATCAAGGGTTTAAATCAAACATGGCCACAGTAAATAATAATTCTAAAAGGTGTAAGAGTGTTAAAAAAAAACAAGCCTGAAGGCCTTGTGTCTTAATGCGAGAAGCATTCGTAATAAGGTGGATGAATTATCTGCGCAAATAGAGGTAAACGGATATGATATCATTGGGATTACGGAAACATGGCTCCAGGGTGACCAAGGCTGGGAACTCAACATCCAGGGGTATTCAATATTCAGGAAGGATAGGCAAAAAGGAAAAGGAGGTAGGGTAGCATTGCTGGTTAAAGAGGGGATTAACACAATTGAAAGGAAGGATATTAGCTCCGATGATGTGGAATCTGTATGGGTAGAACTGAGAAATACCAAGAGGCAGAAAATGTTAGTGGGAGCGGTATACAGACCTCCAAACAGTAATGCGGAGGTTGGGGATGGCATTAAATGGGAAATTAGAGATGCGTGCAATAAGGGCACAGCAGTTATCATGGGTGACTTTAATCTACATATAGATTGGGCTAACCAAATTAGTAACAATACTGTGGAGGAGGAATTCCTGGAGTGTATACGGGATGGTTTCCTGGACCAATATGTCGAGGAAGCAACTAGAGATCAGGCCATCTTAGACTGGGTATTATGTAATGAGAAAGGATTAATTAGCAATCTTGTAGTGCAAGGCCCCTTGGGTCGGAGCGATCATAATATGATAGAATTCTTCATTAAAATGGAGAGTGAAGTAGTTGACTCAGAGACTAGGGTCCTGAATTTAAATAAAGGAAACTACGATGGTCTGAGGTGCGAGTTGTCTAGCATGGATTGAGGAATGTTACTTAAAGGGTTGACGGTGGATAGGCAATGGCGAACATTTAAGGATCGCATGGATGAACTACAGAATTTGTTCATCCCAGTTTGGCATAAAAATAAAACAAAAAAGGTGACTCAACCGTGGCTAACAAGGGAAATTAGGAATAGCAGGACATATAAATTGGCCAGAAAAAGCAGTAAACCTGAGGATTGGGAGCAATTTAGGATTCAACAAAGGAGGGTTAAGGGATTAATTAAGAAGGGGAAAATAGAGTATGAGAGTAAGCTTGCAGCGAACATAAAAACTGACTGTAAAACCTTTTACAGATATGTGAAGAGAAAAAGATTGCTGAAGTCAAGCGTAGGTCCCTTGCAGTCAGAATCAGGGGGATTTATAATGGGGAACAAAGAAATGGCAGACCAATTAAATACATACTTTGGTTCTGTCTTTACAAAGGAGGGCACAAATAACCTCCCAAAGGTGTTGGGGAACATAGGGTCTAATGACAGGGAGGAACTGATAGAAATGGTTTTAGGGAAATTGATGGGATTGAGGGCTGATAAATCCCCAGGGCCTGATAATCTACATCCTCGGGTACTTAAGGAAGTGGCCCTAGAAATAGTAGATGCATTGCGGGTCATCTTCCAAAATGCGATAGACTCTGGAACAGTACCCATGGATTGGCGTGTAGCTAATGTTACCCCACTGTTCAAAAAGGGTGGTAGAGAGAAAACGGGGAATTACAGACCGGTAAGCCTGACATCGGTAGTGGGGAAAATGCTGGAGTCAGTTATAAAGGATGTAATAGCAGAACACTTGGGAAAAAAGTGACCGGATTGGACAAAGTCAACATGGATTTACAAAAGGTAAATCGTGCTTGACTAATCTACTGGAAATTTTTGAGGATGTAACTGGCAAAATAGATAAGGGAGAACCAGTGGATGTGGTGTATTTGGATTTTCAAAAGGCTTTCGATAAGGTCCCGCATAAGAGATTAGCGTGTAAAATTAAGGCACATGGGATTGGAGGCAAGGTATTGACTTGGATAGAGAACTGGTTGGCAGACAGAAAGCAAAGAGTTGGAATAAACGGCTCTTTTTCTGAGTGGCAGGCAGTGACTAGTGGGGTACCGCAGGGATCGGCCCTTGGACCCCAGCTATTCACGATATATATTAATGATCTGGATGAGGGAACTAGATGTAATATCTCCAAGTTTGCAGACAACACAAAGCTCGGTGGGCGTGTGTGCTGTGAGGAGACCAAGAAACTCCAGTATTATTTGGTCAGGTTGGGTGATTGGGCAGAAGCATGGAAGATGCAATATAACGTGGATAAATGCGAGGTTATCCACTTTGGTGTCAAAAACAGGAAGGCAGATTATTATCTGAATGGCAATAGATTGGGAGAAGGGGAAGTGCAATGAGACCTGGGCATCCTTGTGCACCAGTCGCTGAAAGTAAGCATGCAGGTGCAGCAGGCGGTTAAGAAGGCAAATGGTATGTTGGCCTTCGTAGCAAGAGGGTTTGAGTACAGGAACAAGGATGTCTTGCTGCAGTTGTACAGGGCCTTGGTGAGACCACACCTTGAGTATTGTGTGCAGTTTTGGTCACCTTATCTGAGGAAGGATGTTCTTGCCATGGAAGGAGTGCAGCGAAGATTCACCAGGCTGATACCTGGGATGGCAGGAATGACGTATGAGGAGAGGTTGGGTCGATTGGGCTTGTACTCACTGGAGTTTAGAAGAATGAGAGGGGATCTCATTGAAACGTATAAAATTCTAACAGGACTACACAGACTAGATGCAGGAAGCATGTTCCCGATGGTCATGGATTCCAGAACCAGGGTTCGCATAGAAACATTGAAGATAGGAGCAGGAGTAGGCCATTCGGCCCCTCAAGCCTGCTCTGCCATTCAATGAGGTCATGGCTGATCATCCAAATTCAGTACCCTGTCCCTGTCTTCTCCCCATATCCCTTGATCCCTTTAGCTTTAAGAAATATATCTAACTCCTTCTTGAATAAATTTAATGAATTGGCCTCAACTGCTTTGTGTGGTAGAGAATTCCACAGGTTCAACACTCTCTGGGTGAAGAAATTCCTCCTCATCTCTAAGTCTAAGGATAAGGGGTAAGCCATTTAGGACAGAGGCCATAGGCAGTAGGCCAATTCATTAAATATATTCAAGAAGGAGTTAGATATATTTCTTAAGGCTAAAGGGATCAAGGGATATGGGGAGACAGCAGGGACAGAGTACTGAATTTGGATGATCAGCCATGATCTCATTGAATGGCGGAGCAGGCTCGAGGGGCTGAATGGCTGACTCCTCTTCCTATCTTCTATGTTTCTTCTTTGTTTAATCTGAAGAACACATGAGAGAGGGGGAGGGAGTCCCTTTAAATGTAGAGGAGGTGGGTGTCCCTTTAAATGTGGAGGGGTGGGTTTCCCTTTAAATGTGGAGGGGGTGGTTGTCCCTTTAAATGTGGAGGGGTGGGTGTCCCTTTAAATGTGGAGGGGGTGGGTGTCCCTTTAAATGTGGAGGGGGTGGGTGTCCCTTTAAATGTGGAGGGGGTGGGTGTCCCTTTAAATGCAGAGGGGGTGGGTGTCCCTTTAAATGTGGAGGGGGTCCATTTAAATGTGGAGCGGGTGGGTGTCCCTTTAAAAGTGGAGGGGGTCCCTTTAAATGTGGAGGGGGTGGGGGTCCCTTTAAATGTGGAGGGGGTGGGTGTCCCTTTAAATGTGGAGGGGGTGGGTGTCCCTTTAAATGGGGAGAGGCGGGGCCGCGCCTGCTCATTCGGCCCCCTCACCACACCACCAGGCTGCCAGTGCGCCTGCGCGGGGCCTCGTGGGACCGGATGGAAGGCCGGGCCCGGGAAAAAGGCGGAATCAGCGGCCGCGGTAAAGTCAAGTGTTGGGGAATCGATTTAAATCGAGGTGAGGGGGGAGCGGAGAGCGAGATTATAAAGTAAAATACGAGAAAAACCAAACCTGGGAGTCGGGTGGGCGGGACCTCCGCGGACGCCGAAAGGAGCGGATTGAGTTGCGCGGGGTGGCGGTGTGAGCCGGAGCAATGTGATTCTCACTGACGGGAGCGCTGACCAATAGGAAGAGGGATGTGTTGGGAGGACTGAACTGGGCGGCCTGGTCCTCCAACCAATGGCGGCGCGGCAAGGGGGCGGGGCCTCCTCTCCAGCTCAGGTGCGCTGGGGCCGATTGTGACGCGCTGTCCCCAGGTGAGAGCAGCTCAGGCAGCACAGAGCTGGGGCTGGAATCTGGGAGAGGGGCCGCAGTCAGCACAGAGCTGGGGCTGGAATCTGGGAGAGGGGCCGCAGTCAGCACAGAGCTGGGGCTGGAATCTGGGAGAGGGGCCGCAGGCAGCACAGAGCTGGGGCTGGAATCTGGGAGAGGGGCCGCAGGCAGCACAGAGCTGGGGCTGGAATCTGGGAGAGGGGCCGCAGGCAGCACAGAGCTGGGGCTGGAATCTGGGAGAGGGGCCGCAGGCAGCACAGAGCTGGGGCTGGAATCTGGGAGAGGGGCCGCAGGCAGCACAGAGCTGGGGCTGGAATCTGGGAGAGGGGCCGCAGGCAGCACAGAGCTGGGGCTGGAATCTGGGAGAGGGGCCGCAGGCAGCACAGAGCTGGGGCTGGAATCTGGGAGAGGGGCCGCAGGCAGCACAGAGCTGGGGCTGGAATCTGGGAGAGGGGCCGCAGTCAGCACAGAGCTGGGGCTGGAATCTGGGAGAGGGGCCGCAGGCAGCACAGAGCTGGGGTTGGAATCTGGGAGAGGGGCCGCAGGCAGCACAGAGCTGGGACTGGAATCTGGGAGAGGGGCCGCAGGCAGCGGGCCTGGCAATGGGGCACAAGCTTCACAATACAAGCTTCCTTCAAATGCACAATTGTTTCCAACAGACAGCCTTGGTCACTCTGCAAAAAAAACTGTTTGACAATTCATCATAACTCCCCTGCTTTTGGAGAGGCGGAGAGTGCAAAAGCAAGGAAGTTATGATGAAACTGTGTAAAAGACTGGAGTCAGCTGTGGCTCAGTGGATAGCAGAGTCAGAAGGTTGTGGGTTCAAATCCCGCTCCAGGGACTTGAGCATATAAAGTGAGGCTGACACTCCAGTGCGGTGCTGAGAGAGCGCTGCACTGTTCGAGGAGCAGTACTGAGGGAGCGCCGCACTGTTGGAGGGGCAGTGCTGAGGGAGCGCCGCACTGTCGGAGGGGCAGTGCTGAGGGAGCGCCGCACTGTCGGAGGGGCAGTACTGAGGGAGTGCCGCACTGTCGGAGGGGCAGTACTGAGGGAGTGCTGCACTGTCGGAGGGGCAGTACTCAGGGACCGCTGCACTGTCGGGGGGCAGTACTGAGGGAGCGCCGCACTGTCGGAGTGGCAGTAAGAACATAAGAAATAGGAGCAGGAGTAGGCCAATCGGCCCCTCGAGCCTGCTCCGCCATTCGATAAGATCATGGCTGATCTGATCCTAACCGCCAATCCACTATCACAGAACCATCTCCTGAATCTAACAGAATTAGACACACGAAATAGGAGCAGGATCAGGCTACACGGCCCCTGGGCCTGCTCCGCCACCCACAGGGCCATGACTGATCCGAACCTAGACTCATGTCCAAATTCCTGCCCGCTCACCATAACCCCGAATTCCCTTTACTTCTAGGAAACTGTCTATTTCTGTTTTAAATTTATGTAATGATGTAGCTTCTACAGCTTTTTGGGGCAGCATATTCCATGGACCTACCACCCTCTGAGTGAAGTAGTTCCTCCTCATCTCAGTTTTGAAAGAGCAGCCCCTTATTCGAAGACTATGCCCCCTAGTTCTAGTTTCACCCATCATCGGGAACATCCTCCCCACATCCACCCGATCCAACCCCTTCACAATCTTATATGTTTCAATAAGATCGCCTCTCATTCTTCTGAACTCCAATGAGTAGAGTCCCAATCTACTCAACCTCTCCTCATATGTCCATCCCCTCATCCCCGGGATTAACCGAGTGAACCTTCTTTGTACTGACTCGAGAGCAAGTATGTCCTTTCTTAAGTATGGACACCAAAACTGTACGCAGTATTCCAGGTGCGGTCTCACCAATACCTTGTACAACTGAAGCAATACCTCCCTATTTTTATATTCTATCCCCCTAGCAATGAAAGCCAACATTCCACTGGCCTTCTTAATCACTTGCTGCACCTGCATACTAACCTTTTGAGTTTCGTGCACCAGGACCCCCAGATCCCTTTGTACTTCAGTACTTTCAGTTTCTTGCCATTAAGATAATAACTTGCTCTACGATTTTTCCTGCCAAACTGCATAACCTCACACTTTCCAGTATTGTATTCCATCTGCCAAATCTCTGCCCACTTACTTAGACTGTCTATGTCCCCTTGCAGGTTTTTTATGTCCTCCTCATTCACTACTTTCCCTCCCATCTTAGTATCATCTGCAAACTTTGATATGTTACACTCAGTCCCCTCCTCCAAATCGTTAATATAGATTGCAAAGAGTTGGGGACCCAGCACTGAACCCTACGGAACACCACTTGTTACTGATTGCCAGTCTGAGAATGAACCATTTATCCCAACTCTCTGCCTTCTGTTAGATAGCCAATCCTCTATCCATGCCAGAATATTACCCCAATCCCGTGATTTTTTATCTTAAGCAATAATCTTTTGTGTGGCACCTTGTCAAATGCCTTTTGAAAGTCTAAATACATTACGTCCACTGGTTCCCCTTTATCCACCCTATATGTTACTTCCTCAAAGAACTCCAGCAAATTTGTCAAACATGACTTCCCCTTCATAAAACCATGCTGACTTTGTCCTATTAAATTATGATTGTCCAAATGTCCTGTTACTGTCTCCTTAATAATGGACTCCAAAATTTTACCTACCGCAGATGTTAGGCTAACTGGTCTATAGTTTCCAGCCTTCTGTCTACTGCCCTTTTTAAATAAGGGTGTTACATTAGCAGTTTTCCAGTCTGCCGGGACCTTTGCTGAGTCCAGGGAGTTTTGGAAAATTATTACCAATGCATCCACAATCCCTACCACCACTTCCCTCAAGACCCTAGGATGTAAGCCATCAGGTCCAGGTGATTTATCCGCCTTGAGTCCCATTATTTTACCGAGTACCACTTCCTTAGTGATTTTGATCGTGTTTATCTCCTCCCCCCCTTTAGCCCCCTGTTTGTCCAGTGTTGGGATATTCTTAGAGTCTTCTACTGTAAAGACTGATATAAAATATTAATTCAGTGTTTTTGCCATCTCCATATTTCCCACCATTAATTTCCCGGTCTCATCCTCTAAGGGACCAACATTTACTTTAGCAACCTTTTTTTTTTATATAACTATAAAAACTCTTACTCTCTGTTTTTATATTTTTTGCTAATTTACTTTCATAATCTATCTTCCCTTTCTTAATCAATCTTTTTGTTATTTTTTGCTGTCTTTTAAAGTTTTCCCAATCCTCTATCCTCCCACTAGATTTGGCTACCTTATATGCCCTTGTTTTTATTCGAATACTATCCTTAATTTCTTTACTTAGCCACGGATGGCTGTCTTTTCTTTTACACCCTTTTCTCCTCAACTATTTCCTGATTGATACTCTGTCCAACAGAGTTGCAACTGTTCGGAGGCCTATAGACTACGCCCACTAGTGTTTTTTTCCCCTTATTATTCCTTATCTCCACCCAAATTGTTTCATTATCCTGCTCTTTTGACCCAATATCATTTCTCTTTATTACAGTGATTCCTTCCTTTATTAACATAGCCACCCCACCTCCCCTTCCTTCCTGCCTGTCCTTCCTGATCGTTAAATAACCTGGTATGTTTAATTCCCAGGCATTGTCACCCTGCAGCCATGTTTCTGTAATGGCCACAAGATCATACCCTTATGTAGTTATTTGTGCCATTAACTCATCTATTTTGTTACGAATGCTACGTGCATTCAGATAGAGAACTTTCAAATATGATTTGTGACACTTAGTTCCTGCTTTTGCCCTTTTTATTACTTTACCTTTTACTCCATACCTTCTACCCCTTCCTGACACGCTCTGGTTTTTAATTTCCCCACTGCTACCTAAGTCTATGACCTTCTCTGTTGTCATTTTTATTATTTGCTCTCTAGGAACCTCCCCCCAACTAGTTAGTTTAAAGCCCTCTCTACAGCCCTAGTTATATGATCCGCCAGGACTCTATTCCCAGCACTGGCCAAGTGAAGCCCGTCCCAAAGGAACAGCTCCCTCCTGCCCCAATACTGGTGCCAGTGTCCCAGGAAGCAAAACCCATTTCTCCCACACCAGTCTTTGAGCCACGCATTTAACTCTCTAATTTTATTTGTCCAAGCCAAATTCGCTCATGGCTCAGGTAAGTGGTTCTGCTTTTTAATTTGGCCCCTAGCTGCTCAAACTCCCTCAGCAGAACCCCCTTCCTTGTCCTATCTATGTCGTTGGTACCAACATGGACCATGACAACTGGATCCTCCCCCTCCCACTCCAAGTTTCTCTCCAGTCCAGAGGAGATGTCCTTAACCCTGGCACCGGGCAGGCAACACAGCCTTCGGGACTCTCGCTCTCGGCTGCAAAGAACTCTATCTATCCCCCTAACGATACTATCCCCTACCACTACAACATTTCTTTTAACTCCCCCCACTTGAATGGCCCCCTGCTCCACGGTGCTGTGGCCAGGTTGCTCATCCTCCCCGCAGTCCCTGTTCTGAGGGAGCGCTGCACTGTCGGAGCGGCAGTACTGAGGGAGCGCCACACTGTCAGAGGGGCAGTGCTCGGAGCGCCGCGCCATCGGAGGGGCAGTACTGCGGAAGCGCCGCACTGTCGGAGGGGCAGTAATGAAGGAGCGCCGCACTGTCGGAGGTGTAGTACTGAGGGAGGACTGCACTGTCGGAGGGGCAGTACTGAGGGAGCGCCGCACTGTCGGAGGGGTAGTACTGAGGGAGCGCCGCACTGTCGGAGAGGCAGTACTGAGGGAGCACTGCACTGTCGGAGGGGGAATACTGAGGGAGCGCCACACTGTCGGAGGGTCAGTACTGAGGGAGCACTGCATTGTCGCAGGGGCAGTAATGAAGGAGCGCTGCAGTGTCGGATGTGCCATCCTACGGACGAGACGTTAAACCGAGGCTCCCGTCTACCCCCTCAGGTGGATGTAAAAGATCCCGTGGTGCTATTTCGAAGAAGTTATCCCCGGTATTTTGAACCCAATATTTATCCCTCAATCAACATGACGAAAAAACAGATACCTGGTCATTATCACATTGCTGTTTGTGGGAGCTTGCTGTGCGCAAATTGGCTGCTGCGTTTCCCACATTACAACAGTGACTACACTTCAAAAGTACTTCATTGGCTGTAAAGCGCTTTGGGACGTCCGGTGGTCGTGAAAGGCAGTTAAGAAGGCAAATGGTATGCTGGCCTTCATTACAAGAGGATTTGAGTACAGGAGTAAAGAAGTCTTACTCCAATTATATCTTCTTCTTTCTTCTTAGGCAGTCCCTCGGAACCTAGGATGACTTGCTTCCACATTAAAAATGAGTTCTCGGGTGTAAGGGTAAACCGGAAGAGCTTCTTCTCCCCGAGACGGACCCTCTGATATAAAGGGTCGACTGGATCCATGTTTATCCGTAATTTAAACAGAGGTCTGGTCATCTTCCGAGCTCTTTCCCCTAGAGGAGAGGGTAGAATGGGGGTCTTTAGTGTTAAATGGTTTTACCTGGGTCCATTGCTTCCATCGCATACCCATCGGTTCCTGTAGACAAACACACGTATCACTTGTCATTAATACAGTACATGGCCCCATCCAACGGGCCCCATTCCCTTTCTTCCGATAACTTGTGTCATTACTTGTTGACCTATTCTGGGCATCTCATCTGGTTTAAGTCCAGCATTCTGCCTTTCTAGATCTTTAATCTGTTGTTGGTTCCTTACTTCTTTATTTAGTGCTTGTACCTCCTGATTTAGTTGTACTAAGTATCGCCTTAATCTATCTTGTACTGGTCCTGGTTCTCCCACCCCTCCAGCCAAATCCTCTGGTAGTCTCATAGCTCGTCCTGTCATTAACTCATAGAGGGTCAGTCTGGTCGTTCGTCCTGGGGTGGCTCGCAGCCGGATTAGTATGCTGGGTAATAATTCCGACCATCCCTTCCCTGTTTCTTGGATGGCTTTTGTCGGCGCGTTTTTCAGTGTCCTATTCATTCTTTCTACCATCCCCGAGCTCTGGGGGTGATATGGTATGTCATATTTTTGTGTCACATGTAGCAGTTTACAGATTTCTTTCATTATTTTGCCAGTGAAATGAGTGCCGTTGTCTGAGTCAATTTGCAGAGGCACTCCCCAATGGGGTATAACCTCGGTAGCCAATATTAGTGCAACTGTTTTTGCAGAGCCGTCTCGGGTGGCAAAGGCTTCCACCCACCTGGTAAATTGGTCAATTATTACCAGGCAATATTTCTTCCCCCGGTCCTGCGCTAAGGGGCCGGTAAAGTCAATTTGTAAGTTTTCCCAGGGTCCTTGGGGCCTGGGTTGGTTTGCTGCTCTAACTCGACATCTCTGTCCTACATTATTCTTGTGCATATTAAACAGCGGTGGCAATATTTCGCTACTTCCTGACCTATCTTTGGTCACCACCAGTACTGTGTCAGTAGGTGCAACATGTTCCTTCTGCCAGTATGTGTTACACCATGGTATAGCGCCATCAGTTGTTGTCGACAACATTCCGGTGCCATCACCTGGTTACGTGGGCCCCATTTCCAAATTCCATCTTGTAATTGCGCGCCAGCTTGTCTCCATTTCTCCTTTTGCTCTTTACTAGTATTTTCTTGTAGCTCCATTATATTCACTTCCTGTACCCCACTGACTATCATGACCATATTCATTTCGTTTTTGAACGCGTCATCTGGTTGCATTTCTTCCGCAGCTAGCTTTGCGCCTAGATCTGCATACCTATTCCCCATAGGGGCCTGGTCCTGGGGGTCATAGAAACATAGAAGATAGGAGCAGGAGTAGGGCATTCGGCCCCTCGAGCCTGCTCCGCCATTCAATGAGATCATGGCTGATCATCCAATTTCGGTACCCTGTCCCTGCCTTCTCTCCATATCCCTTGATCCCTTTAGCCTTAAGAAATATATCCAACTCCTTCTTGAATATATTTAATGAATTGGCCTCCACTGCCTTCTGTGGTAGAGAATTCCACAGGTTCATCACTCTCTGGGTGAATACATTCCTCCTAATCTCTGTCCTAAATGGCTTACTCCTTATCCTTAGACTGTGACCCCTGGTTCTGGACTCCCTGGCCATCGGGAACATCCTTCCTGCATCCAGTTTGTCCAGTACTGTTAGAATTTAACAAGTTTCAATGAGATCCCCTCTCATTCTTCTAAACTCCAGCGAGTATAAGCCCAATCGACCCAATCTCTCCTCATACGTCATTCCTGCCATCCCAGGTATATCATGGTGAATATTCGCTGCACTCCCTCCATGGCAAGAACATCCTTCCTCAAATAAGGCGACCAAAACTGCACATAATACTCAAGGTGTGGTCTCACCAAGGCCCTGTACAACTGCAGCAAGACATCCTTATTCTTGTACTCGAACCCTCTCGCTATGAAGGCCAACATACCATTTGCCTTCTTAACCACCTGCTGCACCTGCATGCTTACCTTCAGCGACTGGTGCACAAGGACACCCAGGTCTCGTTGCACTTCCCCTTCTCCCAATCTATTGCCATTCAGATAATAATCTGCCTTCCTGTTTTTGCCACCAAAGTGGATAACCTCGCATTTATCCACATTATACTGCATCTGCCATGCTTCTGCCCAATCACCCAATCTGTCCAAATCATCCTGTAGTTTCTCAGCATCCTCCTCACAGCACACACGCCCACCCAGCTTTGTGTCGGCGGTAAACTTGGAAATATTTCATTTAGTTCCCTCGTCTAGATCATTTATATACATTGTGAATAGCTGGGGCCGTAGGACCGATCCCTGCGGTACCCCACTAGTCACTGCCTGCCACTCAGAAAAAGAGCCGTTTATTCCAACTCTTTGCTTCCTGTCTGCCAACCAGCTCTTTATCCAAGTCAGTACCTTGCCCCCAGTCCCATGTGCCTTAACTTTACACGCTGATCTCTTATGCGGGACCTTATCGAAAGCCTTCTGAAAGTCCAAATACACCACATCCACTGGTTCTCCCTTATCTATTCTACCAGTTACATCCTCAAAAAATTCCAGTAGATTAGTCAAGCACGATTTACCTTTTGTAAATCCATGTTGACTTTGTCTGATCCTGTCACCGTTTTCCAAGTGCTCTGCTATTACAATTTTTATAATGGACTCTAGCATTTTCCCCACTACCGATGTCAGGCTTACCGGTCTGTAATTCCCTGTTTTCTCTCTACCACCTTTTTTGAATAGTGGGGTAACATTAGCTACCCTCCAATCCATGGGAACTGTTCCAGAGTCTATCGAATTTTGGAAGGTGACCAGCAATTCTGTCCCTCTGGTGCTACTTGTCTCTCCCAGTCCTCTCTGCACCCTGTTTCTCCTCTCTAATGTTTCATCCTGGTGCCCATCCCCCTCTCAAATTAATTTAAACCCTCCCCCACAGCACTAGTTAACCGTCCCATCAGGACATTGGTCCCAGCTCTGTTGAGGTGCAACCCGTCCACCTTGGACAGGTCCCTCCTGCCCCAGAACTGGTCCCTCCTGCCCCAGGAATCTGAAGTCCTGCAATATTTCTCCTTCAGGTACTTGTCCAATTCCCTTTTGAAAGCGGTGATTGAATCTGCCTCCACCACCCTTTCAGGCAGTGCATTCCAGATCCTAACCACTCGCTGCGTAAAAAAGCTTTTCCTCATGTCGCCTTTGGTTCTTTTGTCAATCACCTTAAATCTGTGTCCTCTGGTTCTCGACCCCTCTGCCAATTGGAAGAGTTTCTCTCTATCTACTCTGTCCAGACCCCTCTTGATTTTGAACACCTCTATCAAATCTCCTCTCAATCTTCTCTGCTCCAAGGAGAACAACCCCAGCTTCTCCAGTCTATCCATGTAACTGAAGTCCCTCATCCCTGGAATCATTCTCATAAATCTTTTCTGCACCCTCTCTAAGACCTTCACATCCTTCCTAAAGTGCGGTGCCCAGAATTGGACACAATACTTCAGTTGAGGCTGAACTAGTGTTTTATACAGTTTCTTCATAATTTCCACACTTTTGTACTCTATACCTCTATTCATGAAGCCCAGGTTTCCATCAGCTTTTTTAACTGCTTTCTCAACCTGCCCTGCCACCTTCAATGATTTGTGCACATATACCCCCAGGTCTCTCTGTTCATGCACCCACTTTAGGATTGTACCCTTTAGTTTAGATTTCCTCTCCTCATTCTTTCTACCAAAATGTATCACTTCACATTTTTCTGCATTAAATTTCATCTGCCACGTGTCCGACCATTCCACCAGCCTGTCTATGTCCACTTGAAGTCTATCACTATCTTCCTCACTGTTCACTATACTTCCAAGTTTTGTGTCATCTGCAAATTTTGAAATTGTGCCTTGTACACCCACATCCAAGTCATTAATATATATCAAGAAAAGCAGTGGCCCTAGAACCGACCCCTGGGGAACACCACTGTGTACCTTCCTCCAGTCCAAAAAACAACCGTTCACCACTACTCTCTGTTTCCTGTCACTTAGCCAATTCCTTATCCATGCAGCCACTGTCCCTTTTATTCCATGGGCTTCAACTTTGCTGGTAAGCCTATTATGTGGCACTTTGTCCAACGCCTTTTGGAAATCCATGCACACCACGTCAACCGCATTGCCCTCATCAACCCTCTCTGTTACCTCATCAAAAAACTCGATCAAGTTGGTTAAACACTACTTACCTTTAACAAATCTGTGCTGGCTTTCCTTAATTAATCCACACTTGTCCGAGTGATTGTTAATTTTGTCCCTGATTAATGTTTCTAAAAGTTTCCCCACTACCGAGGTTAAACTGACTGGCCTGCAGTTGCTGGGTTTTGTATCTGTCTTCACAGTAGAAGACACACAAAGCATACCAAAAATGGTGGGGATCCAAGGGCCTAATGAGGGTGAGGAACATAAGAAGTAGGAGCAGGAGTAGGCCATATGGCCCCTCGGGCCTGCTCCGCCGTTCAATAGGATCATGGCTGATCCGAACCTAGACTCACGTCCACTTCCCTGCCCGCTCCCCGTAACCCCTAATTCCCTTATCAGCTAGGAAACTGTCTATCTCCATTTTAAATGTATTTAATTAATGTTGCAGCTTCCACAGCTCTCTGAGGTAGCAAATTCCATAGATTTACTACCCTCTGAGTGAAGAAGTTTCTCCTCATCTCAGTTTTGAAAGGGCAGCCCCTTATTCTAAGATTATGCCCCCTAGTTCTAGACTCACCCATCAGTGGAAACATCCTCACCGCATCCACCCGATCAAGCCCCCTCACAATCTTATATGTTTCGATAAGATCGCCTCTCATTCTTCTGAATTCCAATTCCAACCTACTCAATTTTTCCTCATATGTCAACCCCCTCATCTCCGGAATCAACCGAGTGAACCTTCTCTGGACTGCCTCGAGAGCAAGTATATCTTTTCTTAAATATGGAAACCAAAACTGTACGCAGTATTCCAGGTGTGGCCTCACCAGTACCCTATATAACTGAAGCAAGACTTCCCCCTTGCAATAAAAGCCAAGATTCCATTGGCCTTCCTGATCACCTGCTGTACCTGCATACTAACCTTCTGTGTTTCATGCACCAGGACCCCCAGATCCCTTTGTACTGTAGCACTTTGCAGTTTCTCTCCATTTAGATAATAACTTGCTCTTTGATTTTTCCTGCCAAAGTGCATAACCTCACACTTTCCAACATTATATTCCATTTGCCAAATTTCTGCCCACTCACTTAGCCTGTCTGTGTCCTTTTGCAGGTTTTTTATGTCCTCCTCACTCACTGCTTTCCCTCCCATCTTTGTATCGTCGGCAAACTTGGATATGTTGCACTCGGTCCCCTCCTTCAAATCGTTAATATAGATTGTAAAGAGTTGGGGTCCCAGCACTGACCCCTGCGGAACACCACTAGTTACTGATTGCCAACCCGAGAATGAACCATTTATCCCAACTCTGCTTTCTGTTAGATAGCCAATCTTCCACCCATGCCAGTAAATTACCCCCAATCCCGTGATTTTTTATTTTGTGCAGTAATCTTTTGTGTGGCACCTTGTCAAATGCCTTTTGGAAGTCCAAATACACCACATCCACTGGTTCCCCTTTATCCACCCTGTTTGTTACATCCTCAAAGAATTCGAGCAAATTTATCAAACATGACTTCCCCGTCATAAAACAATGCTGACTCTGTCCGATTAAATTATGCTTATCCAAATGTCCTGTTACTGCTTCCTTAATAATGGACTCCAACATTTTACCAACCACAGATGTTAGGCTAACTGGTCTATAGTTTCCAGCCTTTTGTCTACCTTCCTTTTTAAGTAACGGCGTTACATTAGCAGTTTTCCAATCTGCTGGGACCTTTCCTGAATCCAGGGAGTTTTGGAAAATTACCACCAATGCACCCGCAATCCCTACCGCTGCTTCTCTCAAGGCCCGAGGATGTAAGCCATCAGGTCCAGGGGATTTATCCGCCTTAAGTCTCATTATCTTACCGAGTACCATTTCCTTAGTGATTTTAATCGTGTTTAGCCCCTCCCCCCCCCTATAGCCCCCTGTTTGTCCAGTGTTGGGATATTTTTAGTGTCCTCTACTGTAAAGACTGTAAGGCACTCTGCAGCCTTCCGGACTCAATATCGAGTTCAACAATTTCAGATCATAACCTCGGCCCCTATTACACATTTTTTCTTGTAATTTTTCCAGTCCTTTCTCCCCCCCCTTTTCCTTTTGTTTCTCTCTCACACCTGGCAGCTATCTCTTGCCCTGCCAGTACACTTCACACCTAATCTCAGCCTATTACCATCTCGTCTAGCTCTTTTGTTTCTTTCACTTCTTTTGTCCAATCGCAGCCCAGCCTTCGATCTAATTTCTTTTCTTTCCAGTTTTGAAGAAGGGTTCGACCCGAAACGTCAACTCAAATTTCTCTCCACGGGTGTTGCCTGACCTGCTGAGTTTTTCCAGCATTTTCTGTTGTTATTTCGGATTTCCAACATCTGCAGAATTTTGCTATCGATACAAAATATTTGTTCAGCGTTTCTGCCATCTCCATGTTCCCCACCACTAATTTCCCAGTCTCGTCCTCTAAGGGACCAACATTCACTTTAGCCACCCTTTTTCTTTTTATATAACTGTAGAAACTCTTGCTATCTGTTTTTATATTTTTTGCTAGTTTACTTTCATAATCTATCTTCCCTTTCTTAATTAATCTTTTAGTTATTCTTTGCTGGCTTTTAAATGCTTCCCAATCTTCTATCCTGCCACTAGATTTGGCTACTTTATATGCCCTTGTTTTCAGTCGGATACTATCCTTTATTACTTTACTTAGCCACGGATGGCTGTATTTTCTTTTACGCCCCTTTTTCCTCAGTGGAATATATTTTTCTTGGAAGTTGTGAAATATCTCCTTGAATGTACACCACTGCTCATGTACCGTCTTACACCTTAATCTATTTTCCCAGTCCACTTTAGTCAACTCTGCTCTCATACCTTCATAGTCTCCTTTATTTAAGCTTAGTACGCTGGTTTGAGATCCAACTCTCTCACCCACCAACTGAATTTGGAATTCAACCATGTTACAGTCACTCATTCCAAGGGGATCCTTTATTAGGACATTTTTTATTAATCCTGTCTCATTACACAGGACCAGATCTAAGATTGCCTGCCCCCTGGTTGGTTCAGTAACATAGGGAATTGGATGTAATATCTCCAAATTTGCAGATGACACAAAGCTGGGTGGGAGGGTATGCAGTGAGGAGGATGTCGTGAAACTCCACTACGATTTGGACAGGTTGGGTGATTGGGCAGAAACATGGCAAATGCAGTATAATGTGGATAAATGTGAGGTTATGCACTTTGGTGGCAAAAACAGGAAGGCAGATTATTATTTGAATGGCAATAGATTGGGAGAAGGGGAAGTGCAAAGAGACCTGGGTGTTCTTGTGCACCAGTCGCTGAAGGTAAGCATGCAGGTGCAGCAGGCGGTTAAGAAGGCAAATGGTATGTTGGCCTTCGTAGCAAGAGGAGTACAGGAACAAGGATGTCTTGCTACAGTTGTACAGGGCCTTGGTGAGACCGCACCTTGAGTATTGTGTGCAGTTTTGGTCGCCTTACCTGAGGAAGGACATTCTTGCCATGGAAGGAGTGCAGCGAAGATTTACCAGACTGATACCTGGGATGGCAGGAATGAAGTATGAGGAGAGATTGGGTTGATTGGGCTTATACTCACTGGAGTTTAGAAGATTGAGAGGGGATCTCATCGAAACCTATAAAATTCTGTCAGGCCTGGACAGACTAGATGCAGGAAGGATGTTTCTGATTGCCGGGGAGTCCAGAACCAGGGGTCATAGTCTAAGGATAAGGGGTAAGCCATTTAGGACTGAAATGAGGAGGAATTTCTTCACCCAGAGAGTGGTGAACCTGTGGAACTTTCTGCCACAGAGGGCGGTGGAGGCCAGTTCATTAAATATATTCAAGAAGAAGTTGGATATATTTCTTAAGGCTAAAGGGATCAAGGGATATGGGGAGAAGGCAGGGACAGGGTACTGAATTTGGATGATCAGCCATGATATCATTGAATGGCGGAGCAGGCTTGAAGGGCCGAATGGCCTACTCCTGCTCCTATCTTCTATGTTTCTATGCTGCTCAAGGAACCCATCCCTAATGCACTCTATGAACTCTTCCTCAAGGCTGCCCTGCCCAATTTGATTTGTCCAGTCAATATGAAAGTTAAAATCCCCCATGATTATAGCTGTTCCCTTATTACAAGCCCCAACTATTTCCTGATTTATACTCCAAGCAACAGAGTTGCAACTGTTAGGAGGCCTATAGACTATGCCCACTAGTGACTTTTTCCCCTTATTATTCCTTATCTCTACCCAAACTGTTTCACTATCCTGATCCTTTGACCCAATATCATTTCTCACTACTACTTCTGAATTAGTTAATCTAATTGGTGTGACTACTTCCTGGAACACAGAGTCCAGGTAACTCTCCCCCTCCCTGGTGTGTCGCAGTGTTTGAAGCTCGGACTCCAGCTCATCAACACAGAGCCGGAGTTCCTCGAGCAGCCAACACTTACTGCAAATGTGATCACTGTGAACATCAATGGTGTCCACCAGCTCCCACATATTGCAGCAGAAACACATCACCTGCTCTGCCATTCTATGTAATTAATTAAATTTATTATTATTTTTAAATGATATATTTAAAGGCCCTGGTTTACAAACTGTCCCGCTACACCACAGAGACCTTAAAAACTATAAACCACAGAGTTAAAGTTTTAGAAAAGAGAGAAATACTCCCAACCAATCACTTACCTGCTTTGTGGTAACGTCACACCTCTATTACTTTTTACTTCTCTCCCTCTTAGATTGGAGATTGGTGAAACCTACCCACGCTCGGGCTCACCTTTTATAGGTCGCTGCCGCTCGAACTGCTCCCGCCGCTCTGAGGCCTACCCACGCTCGGGCTTACCTTTCATAGGTCACTGCCGCTCGGATTCCCGCCGCCGCTCTGAGGCCTACCCACGCTCGGGCTCACCTTTTATAGGTCGCTGCCGCTCGGATTCCCGCCGCCGCTCTGAGGCCTACCCACGCTCGGGCTTACCTTTTATAGGTCACTGCCGCTCGGATTCCTGCCGCCGCCGCTCTGAGGCCTACCCATGCCTCGGGCTCACCTTTTATAGGTCGCTGCCGCTCGAGTTCCCGCCGCTGCTGTGAGGCCTACCCACGCCTCAGGCTCACCTTTTATAGGTCGCTGCCGCTCGAGTTCCCGCCGCTGCTGTGAGGCCTACCCACGCCTCAGGCTCAATTTTTATAGGTCGCTGCCGCTCGAGTTCCCGCCGCTGCTGTGAGGCCTACCCACGCCTCAGGCTCACCTTTTATAGGTCGCTGCCGCTCGAGTTCCCGCCGCCGCTCTGAGGCCTACCCACGCCTCAGGCTCACCTTTTATAGGTCGCTGCCGCTCGGATTCCCCCCGCCGCCGCCGCTCTGAGGCCTACCCACGCTCGGGCTCACCTTTTATAGGTCGCTGCCGCTCGAGTTCCCGCCGCTGCCGCACTCATCTCTCTCCTGAATGGCTTACCCCTTATCCTTAGACTTAGAGATGAGGAGGAATTACTTCACCCAGACTGTGGTGAACCTGTGGAATTCTCTACCATAGAAGGCCGTTGAGGCCAATTCATTAAATATATTCAAGAAGGAGTTAGATATATTTCTTAAGGCTAAAGGGATCAAGGGATATGGGGAGAAAGCAGGGACAGGGTACTGAATTTGGATGATCAGCCATGATCTCATTGAATGGCGGAGCAGGCTCGAGGGGCCGAATGGCCGACTCCTGTTCCTATCTTCTATGTTTCTTCTTTCTTTAATCTGAAGAACGCATGAGAAGGGGGGAGGGAGTCCCTTTAAATGTAGAGGAGGTGGGTGTCCCTTTAAATGTGGAGGGTGTGGGTGTCCCTTTAAATGTGGCGAGGGTGGGTGTCCCTTTAAATGTGGAGGGTGTGGGTGTCCCTTTAAATGTGGCGAGGGTGGGTGTCCCTTTAAATGTGGAGGGGGTGGGTGTCCCTTTAAATGTGGAGGGGGTGGGTGTCCCTTTAAATGTGGAGAGTGTGGAAATATGATTTTGCCCTTACTAGTGCATGATGGGATACTTGACATCTAATGTATTTTTGTACCATTGCCTGTGGACTATAACCAAGTCAGCAGCAACTAACGTAATCTTCTGACCTATTGCAATTAAGTTAATCACAACGTGCCAGAGCAATACATTGCAGAACTATTGGGTAACCGCACTGCTAATGACATCTGGCCAAAGAATGAAAACAATTCTGTTAAAGGTCAATCTCGTTTCTCTTTATACATGATCATATTGAACTTGTGTTCTTCACTGTATAAATATGATAATCAGACATGAGTGAGCAAATCATTTTTTGGTAACAAGATTCAAACAAAACCTCCTGACAGAATATAATTAACTAACTTTGTCTGAAGACATTTCTGTCCTGCTGACCTTTTTATTGTCCTTGTTTAAACTCTGAATGTGTTTAAGATGATACAATACCATTACACGTGATCTATGGAACGCTTGCTTGTTTGAGTGTATAAATATGTTGCATTTGCTGATGTCCTTTAGAGATGTTGGCCTAGCCTTTGTCCAGGCATCTCTCTCCTTGTATACACTTGTAAGCAAGTAAAATAAGGCTTTGCTTATCTGACGGTACAGTTTGTTTCAGAGTCTTACTCGGAGTCGAGACTTCGACAGTATTTCTTGGAGGTTCCACCGAGATCGCTTGCTGTACCGGTGAGTAAACGGACGAAGACACGGTATCTTTCTGGGAACGAATCCTAACTGGCCAGTTATAAGTGGCATTAGCCACCAAAGGGATTCCCTCTCAGTCTGAAAACTAGTGTCTTCTGTTTGCTATTGGCTACAGTACTGCGATCAGTTGAGACTCATTTTTCCAGGGTTGAGTTGTCATTTTTGTAATTATTTCCTCTTTCAGCCTATCAGAAAAGGAGACGATTTCGGAAACCTGAGCCCTGAAATAGACCGTCCAGATAAGACACAGTAAAGTCGGGTGATTCTGGATTAAGAAAGGTACCAAGGGTAAAAGGAAAAGCGCTAGAAGTTTGATACTGCAGTGGGGGGTGGGTCCCCCCGGAGATTAAGTTAAGACTATAGTAGGGGGTGGGTCCCCTGGAGATTAAGAAGCCGGAGAGAGAGTCTTGCGGCAGAAGGCAGGAGACCTTCAGAGATAGTAGGGGGTGGGTCCCCCGGAGATTAAGAAGCCGAAGAGAGAGTCTTGCGGCAGAAGGCAGGAGACCTTCAGAGATTTCATTAAAGTATAAGGACTCAGTTCTGCAGTGGCGAATAACAGACTGAGAATTGTCTATTGTTCAGTATATAGTATAAGATTATAATGAGTTACCTAATTTGTTTACCTGTGTGGTCTGTCGCGTTAGTTATTATTAGTCTTGTTATTGTTAGTACGTGTTTCTTTTCCTCTCTTACAGCAACTTGGTTGCAAAATCGCAAAGGGGAAACGGGTTATTGCGATCCAGAGAAATTACGCCTAGTTGAGACTAACCAACAGGAAAGTCCCAATTAAGTAAAAAAAAAAGGGTGCCAAATCTAGTAAAATCCCAGAGAAAGGCACCCCTGCTTGTTATATTTTTCAAAACTGCGGTCAAGTTTCAATCAATGACCTGCCAAGGTGGTCCAGAGGGACCCGAAATGGGAAATACCCATTTCCACCAGATGGCACCTTTAACAGAGACAGAATTACCTGTCTCGAGGAACGCCTCATAAAAACAAAGGGACCCAACTAGAAAAGGAAAAAAAGTCAATTGGTCAGCCTTCTCAGATTGGAAAAAGGAAGCAGAGAGGCGACGCGAACGAAGTATAGAAGTTAGTAAACATAATAAAAAGAGGGATGAGATTAATCAGGAACAGAATAAACAACAAAAAGTTAAACAAATCAGGGTTGGCAGGGTCCACAAAATTTATCCGGAAACAGAAATACCCGAGCCCAGGTTCACACTCGTCCACAGACTAATTGGACAACTAGCAATCCCTGGGGAAATCAACGTGGCCCAAACGAAGAGTTTGGACAAAATCCAAATTGTTCAGCATGACGTTACTTCGAGCCCACCCCAGACATTGCCCAGGAACAACAGGCTGTGGTACAATTGCCTGCAGTATCGTTAAATTCTAAAGAAGAGCCATTTATAAATTTAAATATGAATGGAACACAAGTTCCATTTTTTGGTAGACACTGGAGCAACTAATTCGGTCTTGACTAAACAATACGCAGTAGGAGCACCTTGTACCAATCAGTGTCAAGTGTGTAGGACTTTCAGGAACAACCCAGACTATGGTATGGCCCACTCCATTGGATGTACAGGTGAAAGACTTTCATGAACAGCATGCATTCTTATTATCTGAAGACGTTCCCATCAACTTATTAGGAAGAGATTTGTTGTGTAAAATGAAAGCAGTGATATCATGTACGGAAAAAGGACTGAAGGTATATGTTCCAACTGACAGATGCGGGATGTACCCATTGCAGGTCCACAATTCTCCTATTTTGTATTGTTGGACTAATCATGATGACCTCAGTAAACAATTACTGATGGCTGTGGGAGCATTGCAGTATGCCACAAGATCAGTATCAGAATACCAGAAGCAGTTTAATTTGGGACATTGGCATGATAAATTGCACTGTATAGCCTATTATGACAAAACGGGAGAAGATCTAGAAGTGGCAATTAATTACAAGTCCTTTCTGCATCAGAAATATTCACTTAAAATCCAAAGAATTTTAATTGGGCAAGAAGGAATAGCGTCACCAATCTTGTTGACCCAAACAGCATGGGAATTATTCAGGGTAAAAGACTCTAAGCCACACTGTACACTAGCAGTGGCGCATGAATTCAAATCTTCTGATCTAGGACAGATGGTCCTACGCCTATCAAAAGCTGCAGTTCAACAGGAGTGGAGAATAAGTCAGGGTTGGTTCAAGACCTAAGAGCAGTTAACGAGTCTGTTCTCCCTGCCTACCCGGTGGTCCCAAACCCAGCCACTATCCTGACCAGTATACCTCCTAATTCAAGGTATTATACGGTCATTGATCTCTGCTCAGCCTTCTTCAGCATTCCTATTCACCAAGATTTCCAGTTCCTGTTTGCCTTCACGTTCAAAGGAACCCAATACACATGGACCAGGCTGCCACAAGGCTATACAGAAAGCTCAACTCTCTTTTCGCAGTGCCTCAAACATGATTTACAGAACATTGTCTTAACCGATGGGTTAACCCTCATACAGTAAGTAGACGACCTGCTAATTGCATCACCTACCCAAGAGGCATTGTGAATCAGTGACTCAGCTTATCACTAAGCCTCGTATAGACATTGTAGAAACTCCTCTGGACAATAACGACTTTATATTTTATGTGGATGGATCAGCCCTCAGAGACGAAAAGGGCTCGCCAAAAAGTGCATATGCCATTTCCGATGATCATTCAATTATCGAAGTATGCTCACTACCATCTTTCTTTTCAGCACAACAAGCAGAACTGTTTGCCGTTACAAGAGCATGTATTTTAGCTACAGGAAAATCAGTGAATATTTATATTGACTCTCGGTATGCATTTGGAGTCACTCATAATTATGGTCAAATTTGGAAACTTAGAGGATTCCTGACTTTATCAGGATCTACAGTTAAAAATGCTGAACAAATTGATAACCTTTTAAAGGCTCTCCAGTGTCCTACAAAAATTGCTGTTATTAAATGCAAAGCACATACAGGCAATCAAGACCAGGCTTCTTTGGGCAATGATAGGGCGGATCGAGCAGCTAAGGCTGCTGCTCTATCTGATACAGGGTCACAAGTGTCTGCATATGTTCTTGGAAATCAAGATCCAGACAATCCGCCACCCACAATTGATGACGTTTTGGCCTATCAATTACAGGCCAGTCCGGACGAAGTGTTAGCTTGGGTGAATGATTCTTGTTTTAAAACACCTGAAGGAGTATGGGTCTACCATGACGGCCGCATGGTGGCTCCCAAGTCAATACTCCCATGGATTGCCTGATGTGTCTACATGTTCACATGCAGGCAAAGGGGGGATGGCAGACTATATCACACAAACTTGGTATTCACCAGGCAGTGACAATTACAAAACAAATTAGTGAACAACGCATTACCTGCCAAACAATGAACCCAGGTAAAACGGAAAAGGTACAGGCTGCCTCCCACCCAAATCCAACAGGGCCCTTTGTACATTTACAGATGGATTTTATTGAATTACCGGTATGTTTAGGATTTAAGTATGTATTAGTTATTGTAGATGTGTTTTCACGATGGATTGAAGCCTTTCCATGTAAAAAAAAAAAAATGATGCAGTTACTGTTGCAAAATGTTTGTTAAAAGAAATTGTACCACGATTTGGTATACCTGCACAACCTCCAAGTGACAATGGATCACATTTTACTGGGACAGTTGCGCGAGAAATGTGTAAGGCTTTACAGATCAACCAACACTTCTACTGCAGCTATCATCCACAGTCAGCGGGACTGGTAGAAAAATATAATGGTATGCTGAAAAACAAACTTTCCAAACTCTGCAGCGAGACAGGACTTAAATGGGTCGAACTGTTACCCTTGGCATTGATGGTAAGGCGATCAGCAACAAACAGAACGACGGGACTGTCACCACGTGAAGTAGTCATGGGACGACCTCAGAGACTGCCATTTTCTGCACCCTTCACTGCCAAGCAGATGGACATTCACAAGATGAATGAACATATGTTGAATTATTGCATTGCCTTAACTAAGTGTATTTCCAGTTTCCACCAACAGGTCAAGCAAGCCCAGGGTGAACCAGCTGAAGGAAGGTGCCATAACCTAGAACCAGGAGACAACGTATACGTGAAAGTATTCAAGAGAAAAGTATTCAAGAGAAAGAACGGTCTCCAACCCAGATTCGAAGGTCCGTACCAAGTACTCCTAGCAACGAATACTGCTGTAAAGGTGAAAGAGAGACCAACATGGATCCACGCTTCCCACTGCAAAAGAGCTCCAGAAAACAAGAAAAAGGAATCACCAACCCCATCAGTAAATGGGACTGGACATTAGGACTATGTTTCCTTGGGACACTTATAATACCTGCAATGCCCGAATTGTATATAAATACATTTTTGTATATGGCATACACGTACGCAACAACGGTAAGCGCTTCCAGCTGTTGGGTTTGTGCCCATGTTCCCATACATAGTAAAGGGGGAATTCCATTAAGACCTATCCCCTTCAATGAGTCAGGGACGATGGAATGGATTTTACGCCAAAATGGGTGTATTACCAAGTATGAGTTAAATGGCCCCAAAAAGATTATAGTAGATGAAGACTGGCAAAGGCATTGGACCTCGGCAGGGTGCGATTTGGACACCCTCAAAGGATGGTATCAGCCTAAGTATAACCATGCTAGACAGCTCCCCTCCCTGGTCCTCACCAATACATCTGGGATAGGGAGGCCAGTAAGCTCATGGTGCCTGGATAAGAGTAAGAGTAGAGGACCAAGCGTTGGCCACAGTTATTATGCAGAACCAGTTAAAGTAATGATGCAGGTACAGATCAAGGACCTATTTGATGGAGAAGGAAAGATTAAATGCAATCTTGCTAGACTAGGTTGTCCTTGATAAGGACAAAAGGAGGGAATGTGGAAATATGATTTTGCCCTTACTAGTGCATGATGGGATACTTGACATCCAATGTATTTTTGTACCATTGCCTGTGGACTAAAACCGAGTCAGCAGCAACTAACGTAATCTTCTGACCTATTGCAATTAAGTTAATCACAACGTGCCAGAGCAATACATTGCAGAACTATTGGGTAACCGCACTGCTAATGACATCTGGCCAAAGAATGAAAACAATTCTGTTAAAGGTCAATCTCGTTTCTCTTTATACATGATCATATTGAACTTGTGTTCTTCACTGTATAAATATGATAATCAGACATGAGTGAGCAAATCATTTTTTGGTAACAAGATTCAAACAAAACCTCCTGACAGAATATAATTAACTAACTTTGTCTGAAGACATTTCTGTCCTGCTGACCTTTTTATTGTCCTTGTTTAAACTCTGAATGTGTTTAAGATGATACAATACCATTACACGTGATCTATGGAACGCTTGCTTGTTTGAGTGTATAAATATGTTGCATTTGCTGATGTCCTTTAGAGATGTTGGCCTAGCCTTTGTCCAGGCATCTCTCTCCTTGTATACACTTGTATGCAAGTAAAATAAAGCTTTGCTTATCTGACGGTACAGTTTGTTTCAGAGTCTTACTCGGAGTCGAGACTTCGACAAGAGGCGGGGCCACGCATGCTCATTCGGCCCCCTCACCACAACACGAGGCTACCAGTGCGCCTGCGCGGGGCCTCCGGGGAGCAGATGGGAGCAGACGGAAGGCCGGGCCCGGGGAAGAGGCGGAATCAGCGGCCGGGGTAAACTGTTAGGGGAATCGATTTAAATCGAGGTGAGGACAGTGGGGGGGGGAGCGGAGAGCAAGATTATAAAGTAAAATACGAGAAAAGCCAAACCTGAGTCGGGTGGGATCGCCGCGGAAGCCTAACGGAGCGGATTGAGCCGCGCAGGGGGCGGAGTGAGCCGGAGCAATGTGATCCTGACTGACTGGAGCGCTGACCAATAGGAAGAGCGTTGAGCTGGGAGGACTGAACTGAGCGGCCTGGTCCTCCAACCAATGGCGGCGCGGCTAGGGGGCGGGACCTTCCGCTCTGACGCTGAGGCTGGGTCCCGATTGTGACGTCATCACAAGAAGAGGCCATTCAGGGATGGAGGCCGGCCCGGCCTGTGACTGACGGGCGCTCTGACCAATAGGATGAGGGCTGAGGTGGGAGGACTGAACTGGGTGGCCTGGTCCTCCAACCAATGGCGGCGTGGCAAGGGGGCAGGGCCTCCTCTCCAGCTCAGGTTCGCTGGGGCCGATTGTGACGCGCTGTCCCCAGGTGAGAGCAGCTCAGGCAGCACAGAGCTGGGGCTGGAATCTGGGAGAGGGGCCGCAGTCAGCACAGAGCTGGGGCTGGAATCTGGGAGAGGGGCCGCAGTCAGCACAGAGCTGGGGCTGGAATCTGGGAGAGGGGCCACAGGCAACGGGCCTGGCAAAGGGGCACAAGCTTCACAATACAAGCTTCTTTCAAATGCAAAATTGTTTCCTACAGACAGCCTGGGTCACTCTGCAAAAAAAACTGTTTAACAATTCATCATAACTCCCCTGCTTTAGGAGAGGCATAGAGTGCAAAAGCAAGGAAGTTATATTGAAACTGTGTAAAAGACTGGAGTCAGCTGTGGCTCAGTGGATAGCAGAGTCAGAAGGCTGTGGGTTCAAATCCCACTCCAGGGACTTGAGCATATAAAGCGAGGCTGACACACTAGTGCGGTGCTGAGGGAGCGCCGCACTGTCGGGGGGGCAGTACTGAGGGAGCGCCGCACTGTCGGAGGGGCAGCGCTGAGGGAGCGCCACACTGTCGGAGGGCAGTACTGAGGGAGCGCCGCACTGTCGGAGGGCAGTACTGAGGGAGCGCCGCACTGTCGGAGGGCAGTACTGAGGGAGCGCCGCACTGTCGGAGGGGCAGTACTGAGGTAGTGCCGCACTGTCGGAGGGGCAGTACTGAGGGAGCGCCGCACTGTCGGAGGGGCAGTACTGAGGTAGTGCCGCACTGTCGGAGGGGCAGTACTGAGGTAGTGCCGCACTGTCGGAGGGGCAGTACTGAGGGAGAGCTGTATTGTCGGAGGGGCAGTACTGAGGGAGCGCTGCAGTGTTGCAGGTTCCGTCCTACGGATGAGACGTTAAACCGAGGTCCCCGTCTGCCCCCTCAGGTGGAGGTAAAAGATCCCGTGGTGCTATTTCGAAGAAGTTATCCCCGGTGTTTTGAGCCCAATATTTATCCCTCAATCAACATGACGATAAAACATTATCTGGTCATTATCACATTGCTGTTTGTGGGAGCTTGCTGTGTGCAAATTGGCTGCTGCGTTTCCCACATTACAACAGTGAATACACTTCAAAATACTTAATTGGCTGTAAAGCACTTTGGGACGTCCGGTGGTCGTGAAAGGCAGTTAAGAAGGCAAATGGTATGCTGGCCTTCATTACAAGAGGACTTGAATACAGGAGTAAAGAAGTCTTACTCCAATTATATCTTCTTCTTTCTTCTTAGGCAGTCCCTCGGAACCGAGGATGACTTGCTTCCACATTAAAAATGAGTTCTCAGGAGTAAGGGCAAACCGGGAGAGCTTCTTCTCCCCGAGACGGACCCTCTAATATAAAGGGTCAACTGGATCCATGTTTATCTGTAATTTAAACAGAGGTCTGGTCGTCTTCCGAGCTCTTTCCCCTAGAGGAGAGGGTAGAATGGGGGTCTTTAGTGTTAAATGGTTTCACCTGGGTCCATTGCTTCCATCACATACCCATCGGTTCCTGTAGACAAACACACGTATCACTTGTCATTAATACAGTGCATGGCCCCATCCAATGGGCCCCATTCCCTTTCTTCCGATAACTTGCGTCATTACTTGTTGACCTATTCTGGGCAACTCGTCTGGTTTAAGTGCAGCATTCTGCCTTTCTAGATCTTTAATCTGTTGTTGGTTCCTTCTTTATTTAGTGCTTGTACCTCCTGATTTAGTTGTACTAAGTATCGCCTTAATCTATCTTGCACTGGTCCTGGTCTTAAATACATATTTTGGTTCTGTCTTCACAAAGGAGGGCACAAATAACCTCCCAAAGATGTCAGGGATCATAGGGTCTAATGAGAGGGAGGAACTGAAAGAAATCAGTATTTGTAGGGAAATGGTGTTAGGGAAATTGATGGGATTGAAGGCCGATAAGTCCCCAGGGCCTGATAATCTACATCCTAGGGTACTTAAGGAAGTGGCCCTAGAAATAGTAGATGCATTGCTGATCATCTTCCAAAATTCGATAGACTCTGGAACAGTACCCATGGATTGGAGGGTAGCTAATGTTACCCTACTATTCAAAAAAGGTGGTAGAGAGAAAACGGGGAATTACAGACCGGTAAGCCTGACATCGGTAGTGGGGAAAATGCTAGAGTCCATTATAAAAGATGTAATAGCAGAGCACTTGGAAAACAGTGACAGGATCGGACAAAGTCAACATGGATTTACAAAAGGTAAATCGTGCTTGAGTAATCTACTGGAATTTTTTGAGGATGTAACCGGTAAAATAGATAAGGGAGAACCAGTGGATGTGGTGTATCTGGACTTTCAGAAGGCCTTCGATAAGGTCCCGCATAAGAGATTAGCATGTAAAGTTAAGGCACATGGGATTGGGGGCAAGGTATTGACTTGGATAGAGAACTGGTTGGCAGACAGAAAGCAAAGAGTTGGAATAAACGGGTCTTTTTCCGACTGGCAGGCAGTGACTAGTGGGGTACCGCAGGGATCGGTCCTTGGACCCCAGCTATTCACAATATTTATTAATGATCTAGAGAAGGGAACTAAATGTAACATCTCCAAATTTGCAGATGACACAAAGCTGGGTGGGCGTGTGTGCTGTGAGGAGGATGTCGAGAAACTCCAGAATGATTTGGACATGTTGGGTGATTGGGCAGAAACATGGCAGATGCAATATAACGTGGATAAATTTGAGGTTGTCCACTTTGGTGGCAAAAACAGGAAGGCAGATTATTATCTAAATGGCAATAGATTGGGAGAAGGGGAAGTGCAATGAGACCTGCATGTACTTGTGCACCAGTCGCTGAAGGTAAGCATGCAGGTGCAGCAGGCGGTTAAGAAGGCAAATGGTATGTTGGCCTTTGTAGCAAGAGGGTTTGAGTACAGGAACAAGGATGTCTTGCTGCAGTTGTACAGGGCCTTGGTGAGACCACATCTTGAGTATTGTGTGCAGTTTTGGTTGCCTTATCTGAGGAAGGATGTTCTTGCCATGGAGGGAGTTCAGCGAAGATTCACCAGGCTGATACGTGGGATGGCAGGAATGACGTATGAGGAGAGATTGGGTCGATTGGGCTTGTACTTGCTGGAGTTTAGAAAAATGAGAGGTGATCTCATTGAAGCTTATAAAATTCTGACAGGACTGGACAGACTAGATGCAGGATGTTCCCGATGGTCGGGGAGTCCAGAACGAGGGGACACAGTCTAAGGATAAAGGGTAGGCCATTTAGGACAGAAATGAGGAGGAATTTCTTCACCCAGAGAGTGGTGAACCTGTGGAACTCTCTACCACAGAAGGCAGTGGAGGCCAGTTCATTAAATATATTCAAGAAGGAGTTGGATATATTTCTTAAGGCTAAAGGGATCAAGGGGTATGGGGAGAAAGCAGGGACCGGGTACTGAATTTGGATGATCAGCCATGATCGAATTGAATGGCGGAGCAGGCTCGAGGGGCCGAATGGCCTACTCCTGCTCCTATCTTCTATGTTTCTATGTATAGCCTGCTCTCTGGTTTGCTCCAGAACGTGCTTTTCAAAGAAACTATCCCGAAACATTCTATGAACTCCTCATCTAGGCTACCTTTGCCCATCTGATTTTTCCAGTCTATATCTAGATTAAAATCCCCCATGATTATTGCCATACCTTTCTGACAAGCTCCCATTATTTCTTCCTTTATACTCCATCCTACCGTGTGGTTACTGTCAGGGGGCCTGTACACCACTCCCACAAGTGACTTCTTGCCTTTGTCATTTCTCATCTTAACACACAGGTGCAGCAAGCAATTAGGAAAGCAAATGGTACGTTAGTCTTTATTACAAGAGGATTGGAGTATAAGAGTAAAGTCTTACCGCAATTATACAGGGCCTTGGTGAGACCACACCTGGAGTATTGTGTACAGTTTTGGTCTCCTTACCTAAGGAAGGATATACTTGCCTTAGAGGGAGTGCAGCGAAGGTTCACCAGACTGATTCCTGGGATGGGGGGATTGACCTATGAGGAGAGATTGAGGAGACTGGGCCTATATTCCCAGGAATTTTGAAGAATGAGAGGTGATGTCATTGAAACATAAATTCTTACAGGGCTTGACAGGGTAGATGCTGGGAGACTGTTTCCCCTGGCTGGGGAGTCTAGAACCAGGGGTCACAGTCTCAGAATAAGGGGTCGGCCATTTAGGACTGAGATGAGGAGAAATTTCTTCACTCAGAGGGTGGTGAATCTTTGGAATTCTCTGCCCCAGAGGGCTGTGGGGTCTCAGTCATTGAGTATAATCAAGGCTGAGATCGATAGATTTTTGGACTCATGGGGAATCAAGGGATATGGGGATCGGGCGGGAAGGTGGAGATGAGGAAGAAGATCAGCCATGATCTTATTGAATGGCGGAGCAGGCTCAAAGGGCCGAATGGCCTGCTCCTGCTCCTATTTCTTATGTTCTTAAGAAAGCGGTTTGCTATAGCCGGCTGCACCACGACAAATACACAGAGGATTTCAGTTACGTGGAGAGACTGGAGAAGCTGGGATTGTTCTCCTTGGAGCAGAGAAGGTGCAGCGGAGATTTAATAGAGGTGTTCAAAACATGAAGGGTTTTGATAGAGTAAATAGGAGCATGGGAACAGGAGGAGGCCATTCAGCCCCTCCAGCCTGTTCCGCCATTCAATGAGATCATGGCCGATCTGTGTCTTAACTCCACCCACCTGCCTTGGCTCCATATCCCTTTGCTCCCTTGTCCAGCAAAAATCTATCGCTCTTGGATTTAAAATGATTAATTGAGCTGGCATCGACTGCTTCCTGTGGGAGAGGGTTCCACACTTCTACCACCCTTTGTGTGAAGAAGTGTTTCCCAACTTCTCTCCTGAATGGCCTGGCTCTGATTTTAAGGTGATGTCCCCTTGTCCTCGACTCCCCCACCGGCGGAAAAAGTTTCGCTCTATCTACTCTACCAATTCCTTTCAAAATCCTAAAATCCTCAATCACTCCCTAACCTTCTAGATTCCAGGGAATACAAGCCTAGTTTATGTAATCTCTCCCTCATAACCTAACCCTTGGAGCCCGGGTAACATTCTGGTGAATCTGTGCTGCACTCCTTCCAAGGTCAGTATATCCTTTCTGAGGTGCGGTGCCCAGAACTGTACACAGTGCTCCAGGGAGTTCCTGGGAGTTAATGTGCGTAGGTCGCTGAAGGTAGCAGGACATATTGAGAGAGTGGTTAACAAAGCATATGGGATCTTGGGCTTCATAAATAGAGGTATTGAGTACAAAAGTAGAGAAGTTATGCTGAACCTTTATAAAGCGCTGGTTAGACCACAACTGGAGTATTGCGTCCAGTTCTTGTCACCACACTTTAGGAAGGATGTGAAGGCCCTTGAGAGGGTGCAGAGGAGATTTACCAGAATGGTTCCGGGGATGGGGGATCTTAGCTACAAGGACAGGTTGGAGAAGCTGGATTTGTTTTCATTAGAGCAAAGGAGGTTGAGGGGTGATTTGATAAGAGGTGTACAAGATTATGACGGGTTTGGATAGGCTAGACGGGGAAAGGCTGTTCCCACTAGTTGATGGTACAAGGTCTAGGGGACACAGATTTAAGGTTTTGGGCAAGAGATACAGGGGGGATGTGAGGAAAAACTTTTTTACGCAGCGAGTGGTGATGACCTGGAACTCGCTGCCGACGGAAGTGGTGGAAGCGGAGACACTCAATGTTTTCAAGGGGAGACTGGATAGGCACTTGAGGGAAATAAACTGGCAGGGCTACGGGGATAGAGCGGGGGAATGGGACTGACTGGATTGCTCTACAGAGAGCCGGCACGGACTGGATGGGCCGAATGGCCTCCTTCTGTGCCGTTATGACTCTCTGAGGTCTAACCCGGGCTTTGTATAGCTGTAGCTTATAAGGAGAAACTGGTTCCAGTGGCAGGAGGGTCGGTAACCAGAAGACACAGATTTAAGGTCATTGACAAAAGAACCAGAGGCGAGGTGAGGAGAATTTTATTGACGCAGCGAGTTGTTGTGATCTGGAATGCGCTGCCTGAAAGGGCGGTGGAAGCAGAGTCAATAATAACGTTCACTGGGGAATTGGATAAATACTTGAAGGGGAAACATTTTCAGGGCTATGGGGAAAGAGCAGGGGAGTGGGACTAAATGGAGAGCTCTTTCAAAGAGCCGGCACAGGCACGATGGGCTGAATGGCCTCCTTCTGTGCTGTATGATTCTAGGAGCCACTCCTGGAGTGGAGTGGTGCCCGCAGGGATCGCTTGGCAGGAAATTGGGAGGAGGTGGTTCACACGCAGACAGCACCTGATTTCGAGACGCTGTCCTTTTAAAATTGGCCCTCCACAGGCAAGGAGGGACTCGGTCCCTTTAATGAAAATCACTTTGAAAAGAAGAGTCCCTGTCCCTTTAAGAGCCCTCCGCCCACCATTCCCACCTTTTTCGTAAAGTCTTTGAAAGTAATAATAAAAGTTAATGCAGAAAAAATGTGAGTGTGTGTCTGACTGTATTTTAGTGAGTATCTGTATGTGTGTCTGTCTGACTGTATGTGTGTGTGTCTGTGTATCATAGAATGATACAGCACAGAAGGAGGCCATTCGGCCCATCGTGCCTGTGCCGGCTCTTTGAAAGAGCGATCCAATTAATCCCACTCCGCCTGCTCTTTCCCCAAAGCCCTGTAAATGATTTCCCTTCAAGTATTTACCTCAATCTCTTTTGAATTATAATATCGAATCTGCTTCCACCGCCCTTTCAGGCAGCGCATTCCAGATCACAACAACTTGGTGTAAAAATCTGTTTCCTCATGTCACCTCTGGTCTTTTGCCAATCGCCTTAAATCTGGTTTCTGTCCCTTCAGCCATTGGAAACGGTTTCTCCTTATTTACTCTCTCAAAATCCATCCTGATTTTGAACAACTCTATTAAATCTCTTAATCTTCTCTGCTCTAAGGAGAACAACCCCAGCTTCTCCCGTCTCTCCACGTAACTCAAGTCCCTCATCCCTGGTCCCATTCTCATCAATTTCTTCTGCACCCTCTCCAAGGCCTTGACATCCTTCCTAAAGTGTGGTGCCCAGCGGAAGCCTAGCCAGTGTTTTATAAAGGCTTAGCATAACTTCCTTGCTTTTGTACTCTATTCCTCTATTAATAAAGTCAAGGATCCTGTTTGCTTTATCAACAGCCTTCTCAACTTGTCCTGCCACCCTCTAAGATTTGTGTACATACCCCCCGAGGCCTCTCTGTTCCTGCACCCTCTTTAAAACTGGACCATTTAGTTTATATTGCCTCTCCTCATTCTTCCTGCCAAAGTGAATCACTTCACACTTCTCTACATTAAATTTAATCTGCCACGTTTCTGCCCATTTCACCAGTCTGGCTACATCCTCCTGAAGTCTGTTACTATCCTCATTGTTTGCTACATTTCCGAGTATCGTGTCATCTGTAAATTTTAAAATTTTGCCCTGGATCCCCAAGTCCAGGTCATTAATATATACCAAAAAAAGCAGTGGTCTGAATCAATGTTCACGTTAAGTTGCGCGGCCATGCAGCGGTCTGGAGGTCCCGCGCAGCCGGCTCACCGCCCTATAAATGGAATAAATGCGCATGCGCGGAAATTTGAATGGGCCGTGCAGCCCTTTAAAGGGGCCACGCACCTCAAAAAAAGAGAGAACATTGATCCTAATACTGACCCCTGGGGAACATCACTGTTTACCTCCCTCCAGTCTGAAAAGAAACCGTTCATCACTACTCTCTGCTTTCTGTCCCTTGGCAGAAAATTGGGAGGGGAAGAGTGCAAACAGCACCTGATTTCTCACCAAGCACTCACGGGAGCAGGGGATTTGCCCTACTTTAAATGTCAGTCTCTTAAATATACATTATAAAAAGGGAGATGCTGTCCCTTTAAAATCGGTCATCCACGGGGACGCGGTCCCTTTAATGAAAACTCATAGAAAAAGAGAGCGCCTGTCCCTTTAAGAGAACCCCCACCACTCCCATATTTCTCTTAAAGTGCTTGAAATTAATAATTAAAAACGCAGAAAATTAATATTTAAAAAATTAATTCAGGCAGAAAAAATATTTTTACTCACATTTGCTCCACAGGGTTTCTTGTTTCTGTTTCATCAATTTAAAAATGAACTGCTTTTTTTATGATCAGCCATGATCGCATTGAATGGCGGAGGAGGCTCGAGGGGCCGAATGGCCTACTCTGCTCCTATCTTCTATGTTTCTCTGTTTAAAACAAGTATCTTCTGTAAAATAAAATTAGTTTGAGCTGTAAAATGGGAAAGGAACATTAAAAATAAACTTTCCCAGGCTCACAGATTCTGACCAGGCCGCTTTACAAAATGGCGGCGGGCCGATCCCAGGCCCCGCCTCCTCCTTCGCCGCGATTGGTTGGAGGACCAGAGCCCCTCGGTCGTTCCTCCAGGCTCCGCCTCCCCTCGCTCATTGGTGGAGAGACTCAGTGTCAGTCGGTGCACGCCGGCGACGTCCTGACGTGGTAGGGTGGGCAGTTGCAGCAGGCGGGAAATTAAATTCATTTACATTAAATCTCCCGTCAGCCTCCTCTGTCCCACTCAGCCGGCGCAAGTCCCGCCCCTCAGGCTCCCCGATTGGTTGGAGGACCCGCCGCGGGCTCGCTCCTCCAGCCCCGCCCACTGGGTGCCGCTAGTCCCGCCCCTCGGGCTCCCCGATTGGTTGGAGGACCCGCCGCCGGCTCGCTCCTCCAGCCCCGCCCACTGGGTACGGCTAGTCCCGCCCCTCGGGCTTCCCGATTGGTTGGGGGATCCGCTGCCGGCTCGCTCCTCCAGCCCCGCCCCGCTCGCTTCCTATTGGTGGGAAGCTGCCGTCAATCAGGCCGTGGGCCCGGGTGACGTGTCCCCGAGGAGATCACGTGCACCGTCCAAGTGTCGCCGCTCGGTCCGGGGCCTCGCGGACTCTGAGGTTTTTCTGTTTCTCTCTATTCTCTCCCGATCCACCCCGCGCCATTCTCCGCCCAATCGGAGCGGAGAAAACTCACTTCGCGTCACCGATCGCGACTCTCGAACCGACACCAAGGCCTTTCCCCGGAATGGCCCCGCGCCGACTCCGTCCGACAGGATCCGAGTGCGCAGGCGCAGCTCCGAGTGGGGGAGGGGGGTTGGTCTCCTCTGGGCATGCGCGGTCGTTACCCTTAGTGACCGGGAGGGGTCGCTGTGCCGGACTCGACCCAAACCGCCGTCCCGCGTGCGCATGCGCGGACTCTCGGCTGTCATTCAACCAACCGCCAGAAGAGGTCGCTGGTGAGACCAGTGAAGGAAGAAAGACTTGCATTTATATAGCGCCTTTCACCACCACCGGACGTCCCAAAGTACTTTACAGCCAATGAAGTACTTTTGCACTGTTGTAAAGTAGGATATGCGGCAGTCAATTAGTGCACAGCAAGCTCCCACAGACAGCACCGTGATAATGACCAGATAATCTATCATTTTTCATGTTGATTGAGGAATAAACATTGGCTCGGACACTAGGGATAATTCCCCTGCTCTTTCCCACATTACAACAGCGACTACTTCAATGTAGTACTTCATTGGCTGTAAAGCACTTTAGGATATCTGGTGGCACTATATAAATGCAAGTCTTTCTTTCCTGAAATAATGCCATGGGATCTTTTACATCCACCTGAGAGAGCAAACAGGGCCTCAATTTAACATCTCATCCGAAAGACGACACCTCCGACAGTGCCGCACTCCCTCAGCACTGCACTGGAGTGTCAGCCTGGATTTTTGTGCTCAAGTTTCTGGAGTGGGACTATGAACCCACAACTTTCTGACTCAGAGGCGAGAGTGCTGCCCACTGAGCCACTGGCTGACACTAAAGAGCAAGCAGTTCTGACGAATGGTCATCGACCTGAAATGTTAACTCTGTTTCTCTCTCCAAAGATGCTGCCTGACCTGCTGAGTATTTCCAGCATTTTCTGTTTTTATTAAAGAAACGAGGGAGTGATTGCTGATGGGAAGAATGTTGGGTCGTCCTGCGCATGCGCACCTCCCTGGCGGCTGAGGCGAAACACCGACTCGCCCCCACCTGAGCCGCTCACGCGTACCAGATGTTGCAGCTCCGCATGCACGCCCGATGTTCCAACCGCGGGGTTTTGTGTGCTGAGCATGCGTGTTGCGGACCGATCGGGACGGGTGATTGTAGAGCAGGAGGGAGAGCACGGGGGCCATGAGCACATGCGCGGGACTCAGAGTCAACAGAGTGCTTTCTGGAGCGTGGGGGCTTGTGGGTATTACAGCCGCCATTACTGCTGATCCTTTCAACCAACCTGTGCAGCAGCTGGGGCCTGAAAATCAGCTTCACTGCCCCTAGGTTCGGAAAGGGGAAAATTAAACAACAGTTTGCCTCTGATCCTTTTCTGATCTCAATTAACAGAGTTATAGAAGTGGAGCAGTTACAGGCGGGAAGCTCAGACCAAACATCACGTCAAGATCTGACAGAGTCGCTCGATTCATCAGGACTTGAATATCATCGGCCTTTGCACATGGAAGGAGAGAGCAGCGATCGCAATGCAGACAAACCGCACACGTGTTCAGTGTGTGGACGCGGATTCAGCCGATCGCCTGACCTGGTGAGACACGGGCACCGTCACACCGGGGAGAAACCGGGTAAAGGTGGGGACGGGGGGAATGGATTCAGTTCCCCGTCTGCATTGGAAGTTCAATGGCGCAGTCGCACCAGGGACAGTCTGTTCACCTGCTCCGTGTGTGGAAAGGGATTTGTTTGTTCATCCCACCTGCAAACACACCAGGGAGTTCACACTGAGGAGAGACCATTTCAGTGTCCTGACTGTGGGAAGAGCTTTAAAAGCCCTGGGGAACTAAAGCAACACCAACTTGTCCACACTGATGAGAGACCATTTCAATGTTCTGACTGTGGGAAGAGCTTTAAAAGCGCTCAGTATCTGAAGGAACACCAGCTTGTTCACACTGATGAGAGACCATTTCAATGTTCTGACTGTGGGAAGAGCTTTAAAAGCCCCAAGGAACTAAAGCTACACCAACTTGTTCACACTGACGAGAGACCCTTTAAATGTTCTGACTGTGGGAAGAGCTTTAAAAGCTCCGGGGAGCTGAAGGGACACCAGCGAGTTCACACTGGGGAGAGACTCTTGCAATGTTCTGAGTGTGGGAGTAGTTTTAAAAGCTCCGGGGCGCTCAAGAAACACCAACACCTACACACTGGGGAGAGGCCGTTCACCTGCTCCGTGTGTGGGAAGGGATTCACTGTGTCATCCAACCTGCTGGCACATCAGCGAGTTCACACTGGGGAGAGACCGTTCACCTGCTCTGTGTGTGGGAAGGGATTCACTCAGTCATCCCACCTGCTGACACATCAGCGAGTTCACACTGACGCGAGGCCCTTTAAATGTTCTGACTGTGGCAAGAGCTTTAAAAGCTCCAGGGAGCTGAAGAGACATCAGCGAGTTCACACTGGGGAGAGGCCGTTCACCTGCTCTGTGTGTGGGAAGGGATTCACTCAGTTATCCAACCTGCTGAGACATCAGCGAGTTCACACTGACGAGAGGCCCTTTAAATGTTCTGACTGTGGGAAGAGCTTTAAAAGCTCCGGGGATCTGAAGAGACACCAATACCTACACACTGGGGAGAGGCTGTTCACCTGCTGCGTGTGTGGGAAGGGATTCGCCCGGCCCTCCAACCTGCTGATACACCAGCGAGTTCACACTGACGAGAGGCCCTTTAAATGTTCTGACTGTGGGAAGAGCTTTATAAGCTCCGGGGAGCTGAAGGGACATCAGCGAGTTCACACTGACGAGAGGCCCTTTAAATGTTCTGACTGTGGGAAGAGTTTTAAAAGCTCCCGGGAGCTCAAGAGACACCAACACCTACACACTGGGGAGAGGCCGTTCACCTGCTCCGTGTGTGGTAAGGGATTCAATCAGTCATCCTACCTGCTGGTACATCAGCGAGTTCACACTGGGGAGAGACCGTTCACCTGCTCCGTGTGTGGGAAGGGATTCACTCAGTCATCCAACCTGCTGACACACCAGCGACTTCACACTGATCATAGAATCTAACCGCACAGAAGGAGGTGATTCGGCCCATCGTGTCTGTGCCGGCTCTTTGAAAGAGCTGTCCAATTTAGTCCCACACCCCAGCTTTATCCCCAGAACTCTGCAAACTAGTCCTCTTCAAGGACTCATCCAATTACTGTTGGAAAGTTCCTGTGGAACCTGATTCCAGCATCCTTTCAGATGGTGCGTTCCAGATCTGAACAACCCTCTGTATGAAAACAATTCTCCTCATTTCACCTCTAGTTCTTTTAGTAACTATTTTAAATCTGTGACCTTTGGTTACCGACCCACTTGCCAGAGTGAACAGTTTCTCCCTACTTGCTCGATCAAAACCCCTCATCATTTTGAACACTTCTATTAGGTCTCCTCTTAACCTTCTCTGCTCTAAGGGGAACAATCCCAGCTTCTCCAGTCTCTCCACATAACTGAAGTCCCTCATCCCTGGTACCATCCTGGTCAACCTCCTCTGTACCCTCTCCAAGGCCTTGACATCCTTCCTAAAGTGTGGTGCCCAGAACCGTACACAAGACTCCAGCTGAGGCCAAAACCCTGCAGCTGTACAAAACCCTGGTTAGACCACACCTGGAGCACTGTGAGCAGTTCTGGGCATCACACCTTAGGAAGGATATATTGGCCTTGGAGGGAGTGCAGCGTAGGTTTACCAGAATGATACCCGGACTTCAAGGGTTAAGTTACGAGGAGAGATTACACAAATTAGGGTTGTATTCCCTGGAATTTAGAAAGTTAAGGGGTAATCTGATCGAAGTTTTCAGGATATTAAGGGGAACAGATAGGGTAGATAGAGAGAAACTATTTCCGCTGGTTGGGGATTCTAGGACTGGGGGCAGAGTCTAAAAATTAGAGCCAGACCTTTCAGGAGTGAAATTAGGAAACACTTCTACACACAAAGGGTGGTAGAAGTTTGGAACTCTCTTCCACAAACAGCAATTGATGCTCGATCAATTGTTAATTTTAAATCTGAGATTGACAGGTTTTTGTTAACCAAAGGTATTAAGGGATATGGGATGTGGAAACGTGAATAAAATGGGCAATGAATTGGCTTACAAAAATGGCTCCACACAAGGAAAGTCTAGATTAGATTAAAAAGCAGCCCCAGCTGTGCAAAGTGCAAAAGCTAGCAGAACAGAGAATCTGCCTCAGCCTGAGGCCAAGTATTAATGAAGTGCTAACGACCAGATCAGGGTCACTGAAAGGGCCTAACTGCTGACTAGAGAATGATTGACTAGCCATTGTTCGGTGACCACAACAGTGAGACAAGTCAGGACCTGCTTGCCAGACTGAAGAACAGAGCATGGTCAAACCGAAAGGGCTTGAGTGATTCCCATTGGAGAACACTTGTTGCCAGGGAAGTGATGTAACAAAACACTTGTTGCCAGGAAAGTGATGTAGTGACCCTTGTCCCACGGTATAATAGGGGCTTCCCCACCGGTATTCTCTCTCTTAGCCAGAAGGCGTGTGGAACATCAAGAGGGTCAGACATCTCCCGGGGACGTAAATGCTGGCACCACGTGTCTAACCCGGTGTGACCCTCGGGACACGAATGTACTGTCGATATGCTGTATGACCACTCCGAACAGTAATGAATAAAATGATGTTGTTTTAACTCTCCGAACCCTCGAGCCTGGAATTCTTCGTACTACGGAACTCAAGAAGAGGACCAGAAAAACCCGGTTCTTACAGGGCCAAAGGCGGGTGTATGGAGTTAGGTCGCAGATCAGCCGTGATCTCATTGAATGGCGGAACAGGCTCGAGGGGCTGAATGGCCTCCTCCTGTCCTATGTTCTTAGTGATTTGTAAAGGTTTAGTGTAACTTCCTTGTTTTTGTATTCAATGGCCTATTTACAAAGCCAAGTATCCCATACGCTTTCTGAACCGCCTCACCAACTTGCCGTGGCACTTTCAAAGATTTGTGAATATGGACCCCCAGGTCCCTCTGGTCTTCCACCCGCCTCAAAATAGCCCCATTTAGATTATACGGCCTCTCCCTGTTGTTTCTCCCAAAGTGCATCACTTCACACTTATCCTCATTTAATTTCATCTGCCTTGTGTCTGCTCATTTCACAGTCTGTCTCTGTCCTTCTGAAGTCTGCTACTACTATGCTCACTATTTACTACGTTGCCAAGTTTTGTATCATCCGTAAACTTCAAAATTGTTCACCTATACCCAAGTCCAGGTCATTTATATATAACAAGAAAAACAATGGTCCTAATCCTGACCCCTGGGGGAACCCACTGCATACTTCCCTCCAGTCAGAAAAACATCCCTCAGCACTGCTCACTGCCTCCTCTCCCTTAGCCAATTATATACACAAATTACCATCGGCCCTTTAATTCCCTGTGCTTCTATTTTCCGAGTAAGTCTCTTGTGTGGTACTTTATCAAATGCCTTTTGAAAGTCCATATATACAACATCTGCTGCACTACCTTCATCAACCCTCTGTTACTTCATCAAAGAACTCAGTCAGGTTAGTCAGACAGGATTTACCTTTAACAAATCCATACTGGCTGTCCCTTATTAACCCATGTTTCTCCAAGTGAGAATTAATTTTGACCTTGACAATGGTCTCTAGTCGTTCACCCACACTGATATTAGACTGATTGGCCTGTAGTTACCAGGTTTAACCCTCTCCCGTTTTTTAAACAGGGTGTAACATTTGCAATCTTCCAGTCCTCTGTCACCACTCCCATATATCTGAGGGAGATTGAAAGATTGTGGTCGGAGCTTCTGCTATCTCCACCCTAGCTTCCCTCAGCAATCTAGGATGCATCACATCTGGACCGGGTGACTTGTTAACTTTGAGTGATGACAACCTATTTAGCACCTCCTTTCTATCCATTTTTATCCAATTTCTCTACTCCCCTCTCCTCTACTGCGACATGAACTTCATCCTCTTTTGTGAAGACAGATGCTAAGTACTCATTCAGTACCTCAGCCATGCCCTCTGCCTCTGTATGATGAGCTCCTATTTGGTCGCTAATCGGCCCCACCATTCCTTTCACTATCCTTTTTACTTTTCATATGTTTATAGAAGATTTTTGGGTTCTCTTTTATGTTACCTGCTAATCTTTTCTCATATTCTCTCTTTGCCCTTATATCCTGTTTCAATTTCCCCCGCACTCTCTGTATTCTCCTGGTTTTTGACTCTATTCTGTACCTGACATTTGTCGTAAACCTTTTTCTGTTTTATTCTAACCTTGATGTCCTTTGTCATCAGGAGCTCTAGCTTTGGATGGCCCATCTTCCCTCCTTATGGGAATATGCTTGGTTTGTACCTGAACTATCTCAGCCTTGAAGACCTGCCATTGGTCATTCACTGTTTTCCTGGACAATCTTTGTTTCCAGTCCACCTGTGCTCGATCCCTTCTCAAATCACTGAAATTGGCTCTCTTCCAGCTGGGTATTTTCACCGTTGATTTTTCTTTGTCCCTTTCCATAACTACTTTAAATCTAATGATATTGTGATCACTGTTAACCAGATCCCTCCTGCCCCAGAACCGATGAGAGACCCTTTAAATGTTCTGACTGTGTAAAGAGGTTTCAGAGTTCATCCAACCTGCTGAGTCACCAGCGAGTTCACACAGATCCTCAAAGACAGGAAGATGTTTTAGAAAGGCTGGTGGCACTAAAAGTTCGCAGCCATCTCAGAGTAGTGTCCCTTTAATTACAATCTCGTGGAACAAGAAAAATTGCTGTCCCTTTAACTACCACAAATCCCTGTGTGGAGGAGAGGGGGAGATACAGTCTGTCCCAGTAACTGTTGCAGAACAGAATTAGTGACCCTGTCCCATAAGGGTTTGACCCTCCCCCACTCCCTGCTTTTCCTCAAGTGTCTCATCCTTAAAATTCTCATCCTTGTTTTCAAATCCCTCCGTGGCCTCGCCCCTCCCTATCCCTGTAATTTCTTTCAGCCCCTCCAACCTTCCGAGATATTAGCGCTCCTCTAATTCTGCCCTCTTGAGCATTCCCGATTTTAATCGCTCCACCATTGGCGGCCGTGCCTTCAGTTACCTGGGCCCTGAGCTCTGGAATTCCTTCCCTAAACCTTTCCATCTCTCTACCTCTCTCTCTCCTTTAAGATGCTCCTCTTTGACCAAGCTTTTGGTCATCTGCCCGAATATCTTACGTGGCTCGGTGTCAAATTTTGTTTTCTAACGCTCCTGTGAAGAGCCTTGGGACGTTTTACTACATTAAAGGCGCTTTATAAATACAAGTGGTTGTTGTTTCCTGAAACTAATAACAAATTCCCCAGAGGGAAAAAAACTTGTACTTTTACTCCCAAACAGTAGAAAGTTTGTTCCACAGAAGCACGGGGTTTATCTGCTTTTATTGATGAATTTAAAAAGTCTCTATTAAAACCTGAGTGATGCGCCATCAATTACTCAAAAGACTGAGGTTGAGCGAGTAACAATCAGGCTTTTATTAACTAAAGAATGAAGGTCTTGTCTCGAGTGGTCGACCCGTCCAGAATACTAAGGGACTGGGAGGTAGTCACTTATATACCTGGAATAGTGGGAGGAGTCAGCCGAGGCATGTCCAGACCTGTACCTAGTGGAATACACATACAGACACAGACAGGTATGACAGTGGTTTACCACATTCACCCCTTGTTTAAAAATGAGTCCGGCGGGGTGAAGTGTATTTAAAAGTTCGTGTATTGGAGTCTCTCCGGAGGTCTTGTCTGCCGCTGTGATCGACGTGGCGACGGCAGGGGTGGTGGAGCTTCCGGCGTCGCGTCCCGTGTAGGCTGGGGCCCTGGAGTGTAGTCCTCATGGGTGACGGTCCAAGGCGAGCCGGCTGCTGGGGTTGGATATCGGGTCGTGGGGGGGGGTGGTAATGGGTAGTGGGTTACAGCGGTCCCCGAGGGTGCGAGGTCTCGTATGGAGACTGTGTCCTCCCGCCCGTCCGGGTACGCAATGTAAGCGTACTGGGGGTTGGCGTGGAGGAGGTCGACCCTCTCGACCAGGGGGTCCGTTTTATTGGCCCTCACGTGTCTTCTCAGTAGTACCGGCCCTGGGGACGTCAGCCATGGCGGTAACGATGTCCCCGATGTGGACTTCCTTGGGAAGACAAACATTTTCTCGTGAGGGGTGGCATTGGTGGCAGTGCAGAGAAGTGACCGAATCGAGTGGAGCGCATCGGGGAGCACCTCCTGCCAGCGGGAGGTCGGAAGGCCCCTAGACTTTAAGGCTAGTAGGGCAGCCTTCCAAACAGTTGCATTCTCTCTTTCCACCTGTCCGTTCCCCCGGGGGTTGTAACTGGTGGTCCTGCTTGTGGCTATACCCCTAGCGAGCAGGTACTGGCGGAGTTCGTCGCTCATAAACGATGAGCCCCGGTCGCTATGGATATAGCTGGGGAAACCGAACAGGGTGAAGAGGGAAGAGGCTGTTCAGACATTTAATGACCGTGGCACTGGTCATGTCCGGGCAGGGGATAGCGAACGGGAACCGGGAGTACTCGTCAATGATGTTGAGGAAGTACACATTGCGGTCGGAGGAGGGGAGAGGCCCTTTAAAATCGACGCTCAGGCGTTCGAAAGGGCGAGTGGCTTTTATCAGGTGGGCTCTGTCTGGTCTATAAAAGTGCGGTTTGCACTCAGCGCAGACTTGGCAGTTCTTGGTCATGGTCCTGACCTCCTCAATGGAGTAAGGCAGGTTGCGGGCCTTGATGAAGTGGAAGAACCTGGTGACCCCCGGGTGGCAGAGGTCATTGTGGAGGGCCCTCAGCCTATCGATCTGCGCGCTGGCGCAGGTGCCACGCGATAGGGCATCTGGGGGTTCATTGAGCTTCCCAGGCCGGTACAAGATCTCGTAATTGTAGGTGGAAAGTTCGATTCTCCACCTCAAGATCTTGTCATTTTTGATTTTGCCCCTCTGCTTGTTGTTGAACATAAAAGCAACTGAACGCTGGTCAGTGAGCAGGGTAAATCGTTTTCCGGCCAGGTAGTGCCTCCAATGACGCACAGCCTCCACGATAGCCTGGGCCTCCTTCTCGACCGCGGAGTGTCTGGTCTCCGGGCCCTGGAGGGTTCGTGAGAAGAATGCCACAGGTCTCCCCGCCTGATTAAGGGTGGCGGCCAGAGCGAAGTCGGACGCATCGCTTTCCACCTGGAAGGGGATGGATTCGTCCACTGCGTGCATGGTGGCTTTGGCAATGTCTTCCTTGATACGGTGGAAGGCTAAGCGGGCCTCTGCCGTCACGGGAAAAGAGGTGGACTTGATCAGCGGACGGGCTTTGTCTGCATAGTAGGGGACCCACTGAGCGTAGTAGGAAAAAAACCCTAGGCACCTCTTCAGAGCTTTTAGGCAGTGGGGCAGTGGGAGTTCCATAAGGGGACGCATCCGGTCCGGGTCGGGACCGATGACCCCGTGTTCTACAACACAGCCAAGGATGGCGAGGCGGTCTGTGTGGAATATGCACTTCTCCTTGTTATATGTCAGGTTCAGGAGTTGGGCGGTGCGGAGGAATTTCTCGAGGTTTGCGTCATGGTCCTGCAAGTCATGGCCGCAGATGGTCACATTATCTAGGTAAGGGAAAGTGGCCTGCAGCTCGTTTTGATCGACCATCCGGTCCATCTCCCTTTGGAAGACGGAGACCCCGTTGGTAACGCCGAAGGGAACCCTAAGGAAGTGATAGAGGCGGCCGTTTGCCTCAAAAGCAGTATACTGGCGGTCTTCAGGGCTGATGGGGAGCTGGTGGTACGCTGATTTCAGGTCAATGGTCGAAAAGACGCGGTACTGCGCGATCTGGTTGACCATGTCAGCTATGCGGGGGAGTGGGTAGGCGTCCAGCAGGGTGTAGCGGTTTATTGTTTGGCTGTAGTCGATGACCAGGCGTTGTTTCTCGCCGGTCTTAACGACCACAACCTGGGCTCGCCAGGGGCTGGAGCTGCCCTCAATAATCCCCTCCTTCAGGAGCCGTTCCACTTCGGTTTTGATGAAAACCCTGTCCCCGGCACTGTATCGCCTGCTCTTTGTGGCGATGGGCTTACAGTCGGGGGTGAGGTTAGCAAACAGTGGGGGGGGTGGGACTCTGAGTGTGGAGAGGTTGCATCTAGTGCGCGGCGGGCAATTTGGAGGCTGCTGGCTGCGGACTGTGAGTGGGGGGAGGGGGCCACCGTACGCCATCGTAACGCTTTTGAGGTGGCACTGGAAATCCAACCCCAGTAGAACGGCAGCGCAGAGGTCGGGCAGGACCAGGAGTTTAAAATTATTGAACACAGTCCCGTCTACTACTAGTGTCACCACGCAGTAGCCGCCAATGTCCGCTGACTGGGACTCGGAGGCCATAGAAATCAGCTGGTGCGCAGGCAGGACTGGGAGAGAGCAACGCCGCACCGTGTCGGGGTGGATGAAGCTCTCTGTGCTCCCGGAGTCAAAAAGGCAGTTTATTGCATGGCCGTTTACCTTAACGTCCATTTTGGACCGAGCTAGCTGGTGCGGTCTCGTTTGGTCCAGCGTCACAGAGGCCAGCGTAGGGGTCGGTGTGTCGCTGCGAGTATCAGATGGGGGGGGGTTGGCGGTCTGCTGCGTCCCGGCTGGTGTCCAAGATGGCGGCGCCCATGATTCCCATGTGGCTGGAGTCGTCCAAGATGGCTGCTGCTGCGGTGGTTCGCACATGGCTGGGGAGGCCCAAGATGGCGGCTCGCACGGCCCACACGTGGCGCTGCTGGCGTTCGGGGTGGCTTTGGCCTTGCAGACGCTGGCGTAGTGTCCCTTTTTCCCGCAGCCCGAGCAGGTTGCATTCTTCGCCGGGCAGCGCGCTCTGGGGTGTTTGGCCTGGCCACAGAAGTAGCATTTCTGGCCTTGGGATACTGCTGTCTGGCTTTGGGACACTGCTGCGGTAGTTGGGCCGTTGTTGGGCTGTGGCTGGGGTGGCACGGTGCTATGGGGCTGTCCTACCGTGTCCCAGGTTGTCGTTCCCCGCGGCGTCCACGGTGCAGAGGAGTAGGCATCCATGCCCCGGAAGGCTGCGTCCAGCGTTAGTGCGATGTCGGAGGCTTTGTCGAGGGTGAGGTCACTCTGCTCCAGCAGTCGCTGTCTGGTGTAGTTGGACCTGTGGCCCGCTACGAAGGCATCCCGGATCAGTTCCTCCGTGTACTTAGTGGGCGTTACCGCCTTACACCCACAGGCCCGGCCAAGCACGGACAGTGCTTGGAGGTATTCCTCTGTCGATTCCCCAGGTTGTTGCTTGCGACTCCCCAGAAGGTGCCTAGCGTATACTTCGTTCACAGGGCGCGTGTACTGGGTCTTGAGGAGCTGGAGGGCGGCTGTGTACGAGGTCGCATCCCGGATGACTGAGTACACTCGGTGGTTCACCTTGGAGAACAGGACAGACAGTTTGTCCGCATCCGTTTCGACCGCAGTGGAGGCAGTCAGGAATGTCTCGAAGCACGTGAGCCAGTGAGCAAACTTGGTGGAAGCGTCCGCTTCCCGACTGTCCAGGTCCAGGCATGCTGGTGTGAGGATCTTCTCCATTATAAAAAATTTAGTTAATAAAATTGATGCGCCATCAATTACTCAAAAGACTGAGGTTGAGCGAGTAACAATCAGGCTTTTATTAACTAAAGAATGAAGGTCTTGTCTCGAGTGGTCGACCCGTCCAGAATACTAAGGGACTGGGAGGTAGTCACTTATATACCTGGAATAGTGGGAGGAGTCAGCCGAGGCATGTCCAGACCTGTACCTAGTGGAATACACATACAGACACAGACAGGTATGACAGTGGTTTACCACACTGAGCCAGTGTGTTGTGAGACAAAGAGCCTTGTGTCCAATGCGGGAATAAAGGCCCACAGCCTCCCCGGGCCCCGGGCCCTGAACAAGGGACTGGAAAAACTCGCTGCCCTGCGGATCAGACAATCAGCCGGCGCTAGTCCCGCCCCTCGGGCTCCCCGATTGGTTGGAGGACCCGCCGCCGGCCCACTCCTCCAGCCCCGCTCACTGTGTGCCGCTAGTCCCGCCCCTCGGGCTCTCCGATTGGTTGGAGGACCCGCCGCCGGCTCGCTCCTCCAGTCCCGCTCACTGTGTGCCGCTAGTCCCGTCTCTCGGGCTCTCCAATTGGTTGGAGGACCCGCCGCCGGCTCGCTCCTCCAGTCCCGCCCCGCTCGCTCCCTATTGCTCGGAAGCTCCCATCACTCAGGCCGTGGGCCCGGGTTGCGTGTCTGAGGAAGTCTAACCCGCTCCGCGAGGCTGAATCCGCTCCGTTCGCTTCCCGGGACCCTCAAACTCCCAGGTTTGTGTTTACCGTCATTTATTTCCCCCGTCCCTCTCCGCTCGTCCGTCTAACTGAGAAAACTCGCTTTCCGCCGGTAATTCCGACTCTTCAAGCATTAGCGACCGTTACCCAGTGTGTCGCCCCCGAGCATGCGCACTAGCAGCTGGTCCTGGGACTCTGCCCCTGAGCATGCGCACTCGCAGCTGGTTCTGGGACTCTGCCTCTGAGCATGCGCACTCGCAGCTGGTCCTGGGACTCTGGGCCCCTGAGCATGCCCACTAGCAGCTGGTCCTGGGACTCTGCTGCCCTGAGCATGCCCACTAGCAGCTGGTTCTGGGACTCCGCTGCCCCTGAGCATGCCCACTAGCAGCTGGTCCTGGGACTCTGCTGCCCCTGAGCATGCCCACTAGCAGCTGGTCCTGGGACTCTGCTGCCCTGAGCATGCCCATTAGCAGCTGGTCCTGGGACTCTGCTGCCCTGAGCATGCCCACTAGCAGCTGGTCCTGGGACTCTGGGCCCCTGAACATGCCCACTAGCAGCTGGTCCTGGGACTCTGCCCCTGAGCATGCCCACTAGCAGCTGGTTCTGAGACTCTGCCCCTGAGCATGCCCACTAGAAGCTGGTCCTGGGACTCTGCCCCTGAGCATGCCCGCTAGCAGCTGGTCCTGAGACTCTGCCCCTGAGCATGCCCACTAGCAGCTGGTTCTGGGACTCTGCCCCTGAGCATGCCCACTAGCAACTGATCCTGGGACTCCACTGCCCCTGAGCAAGCCCACTTGCAGCTGGTCCTGGGACTCCGCTGCCACCGAGCATGCACACTAGCAGCTGATCCTGGGGCTCTGCTACCCCTGAGCATGCCCATTAGCAGCTGGTCCTGGGACTCCACTGCCCCTTAGCATGCCCACTAGCAGCTGGTCCTGGGACTCCGCTGCCCCTGAACATGCCCACTAGCAGCTGGTCCTGGGACTCTCTGCCCCTGAGCATGCGCACTGGCAGCTGGTCCTGGGACTCTGCCCCTGAGCATGCCCACTAGCAGCTGGTCCTGGGACTCTGCTGCCCCTGAGCATGCCCACTAGCAGCTGGTCCTGGTACTCTGCCCCTGAGCATGCCCATTAGCAGCTGGTTCTGGGACTCTGGGCCCCTGATCATGCCCACTAGCAGCTGGTTCAGGATCACTCGCTTGTGCATTCTCCAGCCACACCAGCGAGTTCACACTGGGGAGAGGCCGTTCACCTGCTCAATGTGCGAGAAGGGATTTAATCGATCATCTAACCTGCTGACACACCAGCGAGTTCACATGTGACTGCAGGGGTAGGATTCTGCTGTTCATCACATCCAGGACTGAACCATGTTCATTCTGACAGTTGGGGTTTGTTTCTGCTGATGTTAATAACCCCTATAACTGGGCTGGAGTTTAATATTCTGGATATATAGCTGATTGAGTTGTCGGAGCTGCAGTGTTTATTTAAGAACTGCTGTCTGATCTTTCCCCTTAATTTCTGATGAAAGTCCCTGAATTATTTTACAATAAAATTATGAACTTTTACTTCAATCGTATATTAATCTTTGGTATAAAATCTACAATTCAGTGTCTGAAAGGTTCCACTGATGAACATCTCCAATTAGAAAGTGATTAATCCTCGCTGACAATTCTTACTGACTTACACATTACACACAGTGGCACCTCCATTATCCACCAGAAAGAAGGGGAATGGGAATTGGTGGAGAATCGAGAGTCCCCAAATGTTGCCCCTCCCGTCTGGTACAGCAATCCCCTCGGCACGGGAATGGAGACAAGTCCAGTTATAGTGACGGGATGAGTTAAAGGTATTTACTCAGATGGGCGGAAGGTGGGAAGTGGTGTTCCACGGGGATTGGCGCTGGGACCACTGTTGTTCACCATTTACATGAATGATTTGGACTTGGGAATCAGAAGTACAATTTCAAAATTTTCAGATGACATGAAATTGTGGGGTGTAGTTAATACTGAGGAAGACTGCGATAGCATCCTTGTAGAATTATTCAGTTGTGTTCAGTAAATAGCACCATCTTTTAATTTGCTTTGACTTATCACATCACTATATAGTTATGTGAAAAACAGAAATCATTAACAGCTCCCAATTTCAGAATTGTCAGATTCAAACTCAGCTTCTTCCAAGTACAATCTAACATTTCAAAAATTGTAATGGATGCAGGCGAGATATTAGGACTGTTGTCTAACACAATCCAAACACAGTGACACACAGACAGATGGGCAGGTGCAGCTTCACAGCGAATCCTTTCAAGTCTCACTAAAAAGTGGCAGACTGGCAATCCATTGTTCACTAATGGAGTTGTGATCTTTGTAAATTAAGAAAGGAAATGCATGGGAATGTGTCAACAAGTTGATTAACAGAGTGAGGCATCGGCCCAGAAATTCGGGTCGGGGGCTTCCCGCGGGTGTAAGTCCCCGATCTGCACTTACCTAGCACGCCGGCCGTTGAGCTCTGGGCCCCCGTGGAATTCCAATCCGGGGCCTGGTCCAGCTGCCGGCGCGCAGTGCTTGCGTATTCCAGGGGCGCAGTTAGTTCGATGCGTCCCCTGGGATCACGTGGGCCACGGGGAGCCAATCGGAGCAGGGAATGCTCCATTCATATATCTGACAGGAAGACCTGTCAAGACTTATAAATACTACGGCCCCAAAACAGCACTAAATCTTCAAATACATTTTTTTTAAATCACATATTTTAAATAAACAGTAAATTACATGAAATAACTATTTTAAACAATAATTTAAATTTTTGAAAAAAATAATTTTATTTTCTAACGGGGCTAAAAATCAACTTACCTTGCTTTAATGTATTTAAAAAATAATAAACCTGTGGGGGAAAATTGTTTTAATTTTAATTAATTCACCACTTACCTTGTAAAAAGCAGGCCTTACGCCTGCTTTTTATATTTCTAAATTCTGCAGGCTTACCCTCCCGGGAAAACCTGTATATAAAAAAAAAACGAAGTTTGATGCGCACGCGCAGGCGCCCCCGTGCACGCGTTCGACCTCTGAACTTCTTCGTTCAGAGGAACGGAAGTGCCGGTTTCCCGCACATGCGCAGTGCATGCAGGAAACCAGCACTTCCATCGGGCCCACGGGTGAGTACCCCATGCGTACTCACCCGTGGAGACCCGAATTTCTGGGCCATCATCTCCCTTTGATTTCTATTTCTGACACCAGGCAACAGAAAAAGGTCATTACAACACGACATAAACAGACTCTTCAGGTGTGAGACATCAGACTTCAGAACAACACGTCTGCCAGCTCTGGCCACAAACCTCAGTACAGTCAAACTTTCAGCAGCTGCAGCCCTGATTAAATAACTAGTAGTTTAACATGTCTAGTAGAACTTTTGTAGCAAAATAGAAGAAATGGATTTGTGACACACACACAATTAATAATTAAGTCACAATGTGATTGTGAGGATCGATTATTGTCTCTTTAACCTGAGGTGTCCACCGGTCGAGGAAGGTATCAAGTGAACCGGTGGACACCGCCTGCTCCCTCTCCAGGGCCACCCGGGCAGGGACAAGCCCACGGGAGAGAGGCAGGCAGCCAGAGCGAACCCCCGTGGGCCCCACCCATCCAGGGCCTACAAATTGCTGTTTTCGCCAGGCCCAAGAGCAGGTCCAGGAGAAGATCCTCCCACTTACCCACCCCCACTCCGCACCGGGCGGCCAAAGATTAGGAGCGTGGGGCTAAAGTGTAACCAAGAGTTGCGGAGCAGCCCCTTCAGGTAACTATACAGGGGCTGCAACCTCTCACACTGACTATATACACGGCCCGGGGACTCCTCTAGGCCGCAGAAAACACATCTGGCCTTGGAGTCCGGAAAGGAGTTTAAAAGCTGTTGCACACGACAGCTCCTTGCAACAGTCTCCACCCCAGATCCCCAATGGTGCTGGGAAGGACTCCCACATAGAGAGCCCTCCATTGGGGAACCTCGCCTCCGCCAGACAGCAAGATGACCCGCCAGTCTGATTGAGATTGGGCAATAAACAAAATGAATCAATAAATGATACAGAAACCCGAGTCCCCGGGTCCTCAGCCCTGGTGTGAAGTACGCTGGCCACCACTTTTCCATAATTAACTCACACCTTAGGCCCCGCCCAGTCTGGTTTAATTACTAAATGGTTTCTAACTCGGGTTCAGGCCTGTCATTCTGAGGGAAACAAGGCCTCATTTATTGGTGTGTCCCACCCGAGCGGCTGTTAATGGCTTTAATAAACTGGCAGCAAGGTTTTTTTAAAGGTGGAAAGTGGTGAAAAACGCAACTAGCGATGCCTCAAAACTCATGGACAGAGAAATCCACCTCATCAGCGCCCCTGCCACAGGACTCAATATCCACCCCCTCCACCACTGGTGCACTGTGTCTGCAGTATGTACGGTCTACAAGATGACCACGGTCAGGCCGTGTGGAGTCAAGGGCCAGGCAACAGAATGGATGGAAAGATCGCTACAAACTTCCCTTAACTCCAACCCTCTGATTTCTGTTTTGTAGCCAGCTTTCCATCCTGCCTGGCCCTTCACTCCACACAGCCTGACCTGGGTCATCTTGTAGATCTTACATACTGTTTATGGATAGCAAGCTGGTTACAAAACAGAGAGTAGGGGTTGGGAGTAGCTACTCAGACTGGCAAAAGTTAGGAAGTGGTGTTCCACAGGGATCGGCGCTGGGCTCACTGTTGTTACACCATTTACATAAACGATTTGGACTTGGGAATCAGAAGAACAATTTCAAAGTTTGTCGATGACACCAAATTGGGAGGTAGAGTTAATTCTGAGGAAGACAAAACGCAAGAAGACATTACTAAATTTCAGAATGGGCGTGTAATTGGCAAATGAATTTCACTGTAGATCAGTGTGAGGTGGTGTGTTAATGAATTTCACTATAGATCAGTGTGAGGTGGTGTGTTAATGAATTTCACTGTAGATCAGTGTGAGGTGGTGTGTTAATGAATATCACTGTAGATCAGTTGTGAGGTGGTGTGTTTAATGAATTTCACTGTAGATCAGTGTGAGGTGGTGTGTTAATGAATTTCACTACAGGTCAGTGTGAGGTGGTGTGTTAATGAATTTCACTATAGATCAGTGTGACGTGGTGTGTTTAGGTGGGAAGAATAAGGAGGCCACACACTACTTGGACAACAAGGGGGTGAAATTGGGTTGCTTTGTGCCTCCTGCGATATTCAGCGGGAGGTTAGCGGCGGCGGTAGCACCCCGTGGCACTGCACCACCGGCAATGACGTCATCATCGTGCGCAGCACCCCGGCTGCAACCTTGGGTTGTGACCCCTGACCTATCGCCGGACGATCTGTCCGACAGGGTCAGGGGTCGATCCTGCAGCCACGGTGGTGCCACTTAAAGGGCAGGTGTCGGGCGGCATCTTTTTATTTTGGCCGACTGCCAGCACCTGTCCCCTTCCCCTTCTTCGGGGTGCTGGCCGCGATCGCTCAGCCCGGCGCTCCTCTTGATCTGACACCCCGCTCCCCGGTGGTCCAGCAGGGCCCTGGTGTGCGCAGCACTAGGCCCCTCCCCGTTAATCAGGGAGGGAGGTCTGCTATGACGCGGTGATATGTGCTGACGGGCATGGCGCTGTTACACAAAGCACCGTGAAATTCACTGGTAGCGCCCCAAGAGGGAGGGGAGCGCTTCCAGTAGCACCCCGCCTCCTGCCTGGGGTGCTACCACTGAATTTAATGCGCAGGGGTGCTAACTTTTTTGGGGGGCTAAAATTAGCCCCAGCGACATTAGCGACCCAAAGGGGGTGCCACCGAATTTCCCCCTAAGAGTTTAAATAGGCTGGAGGAGCAGAGGGTTCCAGGGATACAGATACACAAATCACTAAAAGTAGCGACACAGGTTAATAAGGCCATTAAAAAAAAAGCACTGGGGTACATTCCTAAAGGAGCCTTCTGTTCCATGCCTAGGAGCTCTGAACCATGGCAGAGAGCGGCTGGGACACGTTTCTCACACGCCTCGAGATTAACCCGCACGGCAACTTTGCTGTCAGTGAAGAGAGATGAGAAAGACCAAAGTGCCGTTTGCCCCTCTCAGTGTGGCCCTGAAGGACTGTGTCCAGGCTGGAGTTCTGTTCCCGCCATACGATCCTCCCCCAGATTGTCCTTTCTGAGCTCCAGCCAGGTGATGCTAAACACTCAGGTGGGAAAGAAGAAAATCTACAACAATGTGTTTAAAACAAAGCTGGTTTACTTGACATCTATCCAGAATATTAAACACCAGCCCAGTTACAGGAGTTATTAACATCAGTAGAAACAAACCCCAATTGTCAGAATGAACATGGTTCAGTCCTGGATGTGATTAACAGCAGCAATAACAGCAGAATCCGACCCCTGCAGTCACTTGTGAACTGGCTGGTGTCTCAGCAGGGTGGATGACTGAGTGAATCCCTTCCCACACACGGAGCAGGTGAACGGTCTCTCCTCGGTGTGAGTGCGCTGTTGGACAGTGAGTTCAGATGATCGCCTGAACCCAGTCCCGCAGTGAGAGCACCTGAGCGGTCTCTTGTCAGTGTGAACACGTTGATGGTACGTCAGTTCCCAGGAACTTTTATAGCACTTCCCACAGTCCAGGCATTTAAAAGGTCTCTCATCAGTGTGAGCGCGCTGATGATTCAGCAGGTTGGATGACTGAGTGAATCCCTTCCCACACACCGAGCAGGTGAATGGCCTCTCCCCAGTGTGAACTCGCTGGTGTCTCAGTAGGTGAGATGAATTAGTGAATCCCTTCCCACACTCAGAGCAGGTGAACGGTCTCTCCAGTGTGAATGCACTTGTGTGTCGATAGGCCAAAGGATTGGCTGAAGCCTCGTCCACACACACAACACGTGTACGGTTTCTCCCCGCTGTGAACGGTGCTTTTTGCTTCCATGTTCAGAGGCCGGTGATATTCAGATACGATGAGTCGAGTGACTCTGTCAGATCTTGGCGTGATGTTTGGTTTGAGCTTACCATCTGTAAATTCCTCCCCTTCTAATACCCTGTAAAATTACTTTAAAATGGGGAGTGTGAGAGAGAACCCACAAGAAACCAAAGCCAGGTTGTGAAACTGAGTTTAATGAATCTGGTCATTTGTGGGGCCGGCACTAGAAAAAGTGACCATAAAAGCTGCCGGATTGTCATAAAAATCCAACTGGTTCACTAATGTCCCTCAGGGAAGGGAATCCACCACCTGGTCTGGGCCTACACACGACTCTGGCCTCTATGGGAGGAGAGAGGTGGGAGGGGGAGGGGGAGGGGGGTGAAGAAAATGGATTTTATACATCTGCAACTCGACCAGAACTTTGACAGAACATCCAAAACCCACAACCTTCACCACCTAGAAGGACAAGGGCAGCTGTTGCATGGGAGCACCATCATCTCCAAGTTACTCTCCAAGTCACACACCACCCTGACTTAAGACATATTCATCGTTGCTGGGTCAAAATCCTCAAACTCCTTACCAAACAACATTGTGGGAGTACCTTCACCACACGGACTGCAGGAGTTCAAGAAGGCGACTCACCACCACCTTCTCAATGGGCAACTGGGGATTGGCCATATTTGCTGCTCTTGCGAGCGGCGCCTGTAACGTCCATGTGTAATTGAGACACGGACTGCAGGAGTTGGTTATAACAGGTGTTTACTGAATGGAGACAAAACTGGAACTGCTATACAAAGTTACTACACAGGCTTATATACCGGGGTGGTCACTACCGGTACTGCAGTATACAGAGGCTGCAGAATATAGTTCCTTCTTCAAAGTACATGCACAACAATTCCTCCCCTTTTAGCTAAACAGTACATAACATTCGATTAATAATTAAATAACATATTTACAATTACAGTTGCTATATACATTAGCTGAAGTTAAGCAATTATAAGTTCAGTCTTTGAGGAGGCTTCCTGATTCTGTCCGGATAACGCCTCTTTGGGGTATCAGGTTCTTCTGGCAAAGTTGATTTGGGATCAACGTCGTTGTTTGGTTCATCTGCTTCCAATATCACCGATTCTGAGGTAGATGCAATTGGTACTTCGGTATCATCACCAGGTGTATCGGATCGTGGTGTGGATTTGACGTTTTCCAGTGACTCTAGAATCTGGTCAGCATAGCGTCTTACAATGCTCTCTCCAATGTCCACGGTATACATTAGAGGTCCTTGCCGTGTACAGATCGTTCCTGGCTGCCATTTCTCTGTGCGGTAGTCCCGGGCCAAAACTGGTTGACCTATCTTAAAACTCCTGGTTGGCCTTTCATTCATATTCTGAAACTGCCTGTTCTCCACATCTCTTCTGATGTTTGGCTTAACCAAATCCAAGCGGCATCTTAGTCTTCGATTGAAGAACATCATGGCTGGAGTTTGGTTGGTAACCGCATGTGTCGCAGCACGGTGGCATAGTGGTTAGCACTGTTGCCTCACAGCGCCAGGGACCCGGGTTCGAATCCGGCCTCGGGTGACTGTCTGTGTGGAGTTTGCACATTCTCCCTGTGTTTGCGTGGGTTTCCTCCGGGTGCTCCGGTTTCCTCCCACAGTCCAAAGATGTGCGGGTTAGGATGATTGGCTATGATAAATTGACCCTTAGTGTTAGGGGGATTAAATACGTGGGGTTACGTGGATAGGGTGGGATATGTGTTGGTGTAGGGGTTACGGGGATCGGGTGGGATATGTGTCGGTGCAGGCTCGATGGGCCGAAATGGCCTCGATCTGCACTGTGGGGTTTCTGTGATTTCTGTGATTCCGGTAGGCAAACAAGAAGTTATCCACCTTGTGTTGTAGGGGTATGTCTTCATTACACATTGCCTTGATAGCCTTCTTGAATGTTTGAACGAACCTCTCAGCCAATCCATTGGTGGCTGGGTGATGTGGGGCGGATGTGTAATGCTTAACACCATTGTTCTTTAAGAACCTCCGGAACTCTTCCGACACAAACTGTGGTCCATTGTTGGAGCAAATCTGTTCAGGCAGCCCATTTCTGGCGAATATGGTTCGTAAGACTGTGATGGTTTTTTCTGTGGTGGTTGAGGACATTTTTATTACCTCTGGCCACTTTAAATGTGCATCCACCGCAATTAAAAACATCGAGTCCATAAATGGACCAGCAAAATCAATGTGTACCCTTTGCCATGGAGGTGAGGGCCACTCCCATGGATGTAGAGGGGCTTGTGGTGGGGCGTTTTGGACCTTCTGGCATCCTGTACAGCTCTTGGTCATCTCTTCGATTTCTCTATCAATTCCCGGCCACCACACAAACGCTCTGGCTAAGTTCTTCATTTTTACCCCTCCCAGATGACCCTCATGAAGCTCATTGAGCACTCTATCCTTCAATTTGGGTGGAATTACTACTCTGGATCCACACATCAAGGTTCCTCGGCACACTGACAGCTGTTCTCTTCTTGGTGAGAATGCTGGCAACAGTGGTTCGCCATGTGCTGGCCATCCCTTCACCGTTAAATCATAGACCCTGGAGAGTGTCGGGTCATTTCGTGTTTCCTTTTCTATGTTTGCATTCGTCGCAGGTAGACATTCGACTATGGTCGAGTGGAATATCTCCACAGGATCCACTGCAGGTGCTTCTTCCACCGTCGGCAACGGTAGGCGCGACAATCCATCAGCATTCCCATGCTGTTTAGTTCCTTTGTACTCGATGTCATATTGGTGTGCCCCTAGGAAAAGGGACCACCTCTGTAGCCGTTATGCTGTCATTATCGGGACGCCCTTCTTAGGGTTGAAAATGGAGACAAGAGGTTGATGATCAGTTAGTAGAGTAAATTTCTGTCCGTGCAGGTAGTGATTGAACTTCTTCACCCCCCACACCAGGCTGAGGGCCTCTGTCAATCTGGGCGTAGTTACGCTCGGCTGCAGTTAACGAGCGTGACGCAAAAGCTATCGGCCTCTCTGAACCATCAAGGGATTTATGTGACAGTACCGCTCCAACGCCATAGGGAGATGCATCACACACCAGTCTTATTGGTAGTGATGGGTTGTAGTGAGCCAATACTTCTCTTGAAGTGATCAGGCCTTTACACTTCTGAAAGGCCCGCTTACATTCATCGCTCCATTTCCATGGTACTCCAGTTTGTAGCAGGGCATTCAGTGGGTGCAGAATTGTGGACAAATTCGGCAAAAACGTATGGTAGTAATTCACCAATCCGAGGAATGACCTCAGTTGCGACACATTTTCAGGTGCTGGAGCCTTAACTACCGCTTCAATTTTGTCAGGGGACTTATGTAACCCCTCTTCATCAATCACGTGGCCACAATACGATATTTGTTTCTTAAAAACTCGCACTTGGGGCGATTGGCTCGTAGCCCATGTTCTCTTAGTCTAGTGAGCACCTGCTCTAGGTTGGCAAGGTGTTCACTGTCATTTTCACCTGTCACTAGGATGTCGTCCAAGTAACACTGAGTCCCCGGAATCCCTTGCAGGACTTGTTCCATCGCTCTTTGCCATATCGCCGGAGCTGATGCAACTCCGAATACCAGTCGATTATACTGGTAAAGATCTTTGTGAGTGTTTATCGTGAGATATTTCCTAGAGGATTCTTCAACCTCCATCTGCAAATATGCTTGCGCTAGGTCAATTTTTGTAAAACGTTTCCCTCCAGATAGTGAGGCGAAAATATCTTCTATCCTCGGAAGAGGATACTGTACCATGTGAAGGACTGGGTTCACAGTCACCTTGAAGTCCCCACAGATGCGAACCTTCCTTGGCTCCTCAGACTTATTGTTTAACGTTTTCTTCATGACAGGAACGATGGGTGTCGCCCACTCGCTCCAGTCTACCTTAGTTAGCACGCCTGCATTCTCCAGCTCTGCCTCGACGGCTGGGTGAATTGCATACGGTACCAGTCTTGCTTTGAAAAACTTGTGAATTGCATTCTCTTCTATTTTTATCGAGGCAGTTACGCCTTTAAGAGTTCCCAGTTCTTGTTGAAATACCTCTTTAGCTTTAGCCAAGATTTTTGACAATCGTCCAGGTGTGACATCGTCATCCTTTTTACCAGCCACCGTCAGTGCCTGAATGGAGTGCCAGTCTAAACTTATCTTTCTGATCCATTCACGTCCCAATAACGGTGGTCCACCATCTTGCAGTATGTACAGATACAATTTCTGTATTTCCTTGCCGTTGTATTAGACAGGCACCCTTATTTTCCCTCTGGGGTATACTTTCTGCCCCGTATATGTCTTCAAGACAATGGATGTGTCTTTCAAGGGTATGTGTGAAAATAGCCGCTCGTAGTCTCGTCGATTCATGACGGTCAGGGCCGATCCTGTATCCAATTCCATTTTGACTTGGGACCCTGCTATCGTGAGGGTGACCCAAATGGTTCGGTGATCCTCTTTTGTGATTACGTTGTGTAGTTTGAGACAGCTTAGTCTCTTGTTCCCGGATTCACTATCGCTCTTCTGGTCTTCGGAACTACTGTCCGTCATCTTTTGTACTTTCCTGTACTTTTCCTTAGTAGTCTTTTTGTTGTCGTTAGTCTTCTTCCCGGACCTGCAAACTCGTGCAATGTGTCCCATCTTTCCGCATTGCCTGCGTGTTTTGTCCTTGGACCAGCAGTCCTTCTGGTCATGGGTTGTTCTGCCGCAGCGATAACATTTTTCAAATCCCCGTGTCATTTCATGGGTGCCGTATTCCTGTGGCTTTTGCTGTATTTCCACAGCTCCCCTTGCTGCTGCTTCGTATGATACTGCCACGCTGAAAGCCTTATCTAGCGTCAGCTCTTTCTCTGCGAGTAACCTCTTCTGGGTTCCTTCACTCAGGAGTCCACAGACAAATTTGTCCCGTAGGGTATCTGCCAGTCCTGCTCCGAACTGGCAGTGCTTTGATAGCTTGCGTAGTTCCGTAAGGTAATCAGCATTGCTCTCATCTTTATGCTGATTTCTCTTGTGGAATTTCAATCTTTCTGCTATCAGCAGCGGTGTAGGATTTGGGTGCTCCTGTAGGATATCAACAATTTCGTTAAAACTCTTCACCATCGGTTTGACTGGAGTGATCAGGTTCCGCAATAGGCCGTACGTTCTTGCGCCCATTAAGTTTAGTAGTACCGATGCCTTTTTCTCATCGGCTACTTCATTTGCCTTGCAATATACTTCGACTCTTTCCACATACGTGGTCCAGTCTTCTATTGCATTATCGAAGGCAGTGATATTGCCAGTCTTCGGCATCTTGGAGATCTAAGATGTCGCCTCCCGTGCTTTGCCTTCTTCCCCGATTGAAAAAAATGGCACCTCCCGCGCTTTGCCTTCTTCCCCGCTGGATTAAGATGGCGCCTCCCGCGCTTTCTGTCTTTTCCGCTGCTGCTAGCACTGTTGCTGGCATTTTTATGCCTTGATGGCGATGCCCTATGGTCTTCGCGCACTTCCCCCCCGCACTGCTGCCAACGCCGCTCTCTGCGGTCCCCGTGGCAAACTGCAGCTCCTCGCGGCTTTCTGCGCTTCTAATTTCTTTTATTTTAATTACTGTTCCCGTCATCAGAGCAGACCCTATGGGACACTTTCCTCCCTCTTCTCGGGTCTGTACGCTGCCCGGCTTCGTAGCACTGGCCGCGCCCTGTGTGCTCCACCCTCTCTCTCTCCTCTTCCCGACAACGCTGCTCGGCCCCGTTGAAAAGCCACCCAATCGAGCTCTAGCCCGCCACAGCCCAGGAAGGATCAGTGTACTAGCTGCCACCAGCCCGATTAGCTGGAACACCATAGACTGGATAACCAAGCCCAGCTCTCGACAGCCTCTCCTGCAAATCTTCGAATTCGATGAATCAGAGGGCGGTTGCCCACGGTCGACGCCCGTTTCTTCTGTTTGTTTTTTTTTTCTTTTTGGATTTCTTCCTTCTGGCCTCGACCTCTAACACTTCGCTTCAGGGATGAATCCCCGTGAGGTGGTGCAGAACTGTAGGTAAGTTCGGATCTGTTCATCGCCAGTGTAACGTCCATGTGTAATTGAGACATGGACTGCAGGAGTTGGTTATAACAGGTGAATGGAGACAAAACTGGAACTACTATACAAAGTTACTACACAGGCTTATATACCGGGGTGGTCACTACCGGTACTGCAGTATACAGGGGCTGCAGAATATAGTTCCTTCTTCAAAGTACATACGCTACAGTGCCCACATCCCAAGAATGAATTAAAGCAAATCTGTATATGTAAACTGGATTAAAAGCCTCTACAGAAATACTTGTTCCTAAAACAATATTCTTTTACATTGTAGGGACAGTGTCTGTTTAACAACCTAATGTCCCCCAGAATCCACCTCCCTTGACAGTCTCGCATTGGAAATTGTTCGGTCCTCCTGGGCTCAGAAGTACTGGGGGTTAAACCCAGCAGCTTCTCCTCCATCTCCACTCCAGCTCAAACTGAAGCAACAAAAAGACCTACACAGGCGGCCAGGGACCTACCTTCCGTCAGCCTGCAATAAAAATCTTCCCGACAGCCGCTGACTAATGGTGGCCGTAGCACCCACAATTCCCCGCGCCCCAGAAACCGCTGTATCCAATGCGCTGATTTCCCCGCTGAGAGTGCGCATACTCCCCGGGGCCGCGGGCCATTCTGGGAGCCTGGCTCCTGTCCTTTGACCTGAGTCGGACTCTGTGGAACCAGCTGAAGAAACCGGGAAGGGGCGGCTCGGATGGGGGAGGCGCTGCACCCTGGGTTTCCTGGTGCCGGGGCCCTGGCCGCACGTCCGCTGGGCCCGGCCGCTCTGATTCTGATTGAGTTTTTGATGAGGTAACAGAGAGGGTTGATGAGGGCAATGCGGTTGACGTGGTGTACATGGATTTCCAAAAGGCGTTCGACAAAGTGCCACATAATAGGCTTGCCAGCAAAGTTGAAGCCCATGGAATAAAAGGGACAGTGGCAGCATGGATACAAAATTGGCAAAGTGACAGGAAACAGAGAGCAGTGGTGAACGGTTGTGTTTCGGACTGGAGGAAGGTACACTGTGGTGTTCCCCAGGGGTCGGCACTAGGACCACTGCTTTACTTGATATATATTAATGACTTAGACTTGGGTGTACAGAGCACAATTTCAAAATTTGCAGATGTCACAAAACGTGGAAGTAAAGTGAACAGTGAGGAGGATAGTGATAGATTTCAAGAAGACATAGACAGGCTGGTGGAATGGGCGGACACATGGGAGATGAAATTTAACGCAGAAAAGTGCAAAGTGATACATTTTGGTAGGAAGAACCAAGTGAGGCAATATAAACTAAAGGGTACAATTCTAAAGTGTGTGCATGAACAGAGACACCTGGGGGTATGTGTGCACAAATCGTTGAAGGTGGCAGGGCAGGTTGAGAAAGCGGTTAAAAAAGCATACGGGATCCTGGGCTTAATAAATAGAGGCAGAGAGTCCAAAAGCAAGGAAATTATGATCAACCTTTATAAAACACTGGTTCGGCCTCAACTGGTGAATTGTGTCCAATTCTGGGCACCGCACTTTATGAAGGATGTGAAGGCCTCAGAGAGGGTGCAGAAAAGATTTACAAGAATGGTTCCAGGGATGAGGGACTTCAGTTACGTGGATAGACTGGAGAAGTTGGGGTTGTTCGCCTTAGAGCAGAGAAGATTGAGAGGAGATTTGATGGAAGTGTTCAAAATCATGAGGGGTCTAGACAGAGTAGATAGAGAGACACTGTTCCCATTGGCGGAAGGGTCGAGAACCAGAGGACACAGATTTAAGGTGATTGGCAGAAGAACCAAAGGCGACATGAGGAAAAACTTTTTTATGTAGCGAGTGGTTAGGATCTGGAATGCACTGCCTGAAAGGGTGGTGGAGGCAGATTCAATCACCGCTTTCAAAAGGGAATTGGATAAGTATCATTAAATATATTCAAGAAGGAGTTAGATATATTTCTTAAGGCAAAAGGGATCAAGGGATATGGCGAGAAGGCAGGAACAGGGTACTGAGTTTGGATGATTAGCCATGATCTTATTGAATGGCAGAGCAGGCTCAACGGGCCAAATGGCCTCCGTCTGTGCTGTAATCATTCTATGATTCTATAAAATATTAGAAAGTTTGTTCCACAGAAGCACGGGGTTTATCTGATTTTATTGATGAATTTAAAAAGTCTGTATTAAAACCTGAGCCAGTGTGTTGTGAGACAGAGCCTTGTGTCCAATGCGGAGAATAAAGGCCCACAGCCGCCCCTGGCCCCGGGCCCTGAACAAGGGACTGGAGAAACTCGCTGCCCTGCGGATCAGACAATCAGCCGGTGCTAGTCCCGCCCCTCGGGCTCCCCGATTGGTTGGAGGACCCGCCGCCGGCTCGCTCCTCCAGCCCCGCCCCGCTCGCTCCCTATTGGTTGGAAGCTCCCGTCAATCAGGCCGTGGGCCCGGGTCACGTGTCCCTCACCAACTTCACAAAGAAATTCTCGCGCGGTCGCCGGGCGGAGCTGCAGGTCGGCGGGAGCGGAGTCGGGAGATTAATAAACTGCGGGTAGGCCGCACCGCAGGGTTTATAAAGTTGGAGAATGGCCTCAGGCCCGAATGAGATCCAGCGGCTCGGTCTGTGTTCTGCTGGACGGCAGCTACGCGCCGCCATCTTGGTGGAGGAAAGACCGGCCGGTTCCACCTGCAGCACAGGGAGTGGGCAGGGCTTCAGCGTCCCAGTGGCCTTTCCCCGAATGCCCCGCGCCAACTCCGTCCGACAGGTTCCGAGTGCGCAGGCACAGCTCCGAGTGGGGGAAGGGGGTTGGTCTACTCTGGGCATGCGCGGTTATTACCCTTGGTGACCGGGAGGGGTCGCTGTGCCGGACTCGACCGAAACCACCGTCCCGCCTGCGCATGCGCGGACTCTCAGCTGTCAATCAACCGTCAGCCAGCAGAGGTCGCTGGTGAGACCAGTGAAGGAAGAAAGACTTGCATTTATATAGCGCCTTTCACCACCACCAGACGTCCCAAAGCGCTTTATAGCCAATGAAGTACTTTTGAAATGTTGTCACTGTTGTAATGTAAGAAACGCAGCAGTCAATTAGCGCACAGCAAGCTCCCACAAACAGCAATCTGATAATCTATCATTTTGTTATCTTAATTGAGGGATAACCATTGAAACATAGAAGATAGGAGCAGGAGTAGGCCATTCAGCCCCTCGAGCCTGCTCCCCATTCCATGAGATCATGACTGATCATCCAAACTCAGTACCCTGTCCCTGCCTTCTCCCCATATCCCTTGATCCCTTTAGCCATAAGAAATATATCTAACTGCTTCTTGAATATATTTAATGAATTGGCCTCAACTGCCTTCTGTGGTAGAGAATTCCACAGGTTCACCACTCTCTGGGTGAAGAAATTCCTCCTCATCTCTGTCTTAAATGGCTTACCCCTTGTCCTTAGACTGTGACCCCTGGTTTGGACTCCCCGACCATCGGGAACATCCTTCCTGCATCTAGTCTGTCTAGTCCTGTTAGAATTTTATAAGTTTCAATGAGATCCCCTCTCATTCTTCTAAACTCCAGCGAGTATAAGCCCAATCGACCCAATCTCTCCTCATACGTCATTCCTGCCATCCCAGGTATCAGTCTGGTGAATCTTCGCTGCACTCCCTCCATGGCAAGAACATTCTTCCTCAGATAAGGCGACCAAAACTGCACACAATACTCAAGGTGTGGTCTCACCAAGGCCCTGTACAACTGCAGCAAGACATCCTTGCTCCTGTACTCGAATCCTCTCGCTATGAAGGCCAACATACCATTTGCCTTCTTAACCGCCTGCTGCACCTGCATGCTTACCTTCAGCGACTGGTGCACAAGGACACCCTGGTCTCGTTGCACTTCCCCTTCTCCCAATCTATTGCCGTTCAGATAATAATCTGCCTTCCTGTTTTTGCCACCAAAGTGGATAACCTCACATTTATCCACATTATACTGCATCTGCCATGCATCTGCCCAATCACCCAACCTGTCCAAATCATACTGGAGTTTCTCAGCATCCTCCTCACAGCACACACGCCCACCCAGCTTTGTGTCATCTGCAAACTTGGAGATATTACATCTAGTTCTTTACATAGGAGCAGGAGAGGGCCATTCAGCCCCTCAAGCCTGCTCCGCCATTAAATGAGATCATGGCTGATCTTCTGCCTCAACTCCATTCACCGGCCCTATCGCCATATCCCTTGATGCCCTTACTGGTCAGAAATCTATCAACTTCTGTTTTGAATATACCCAATGACTGAGCCTCCACAGCCCTCTGGGGTAGAGAATTCCAAAGATTCATCACCCTCTGAGTGAAGAAATTTCTTCTCATCTCAGTCCTGAATGGCCGACCCTTTATCCTGAGGCTGTGGCCCCTGGTTCTAGACTCCCCAGCCAAGGGAAACATTCTCCCAGCATCCACCCTATCAAGCCCTGTAATAATTTTGTATGCTTCAATGAGATCCCCTCTCATTCTTCTGAATTCAAGAGAATACAGGCCTAGTTTGCTCAATCTCTTCTCATACGACAGTCCCGCCATCCCAGGAATCAATCTCATGAACATTTGTTACACTCCCTCTATGGCAAATATATCCTTCCTTAGGTAAGGAGACCAAAATTGTACACAGTACTCCAGGTGTGGTCTCACCAAGGCCCTATATAATTGGAGTAAGACTTCTTTATCCTGTACTCAAATCCTCTTGTAATGTCAATCAACCAACAGTCAGAAGAGGTCGCTGGTGAGGCCAGTGAAGAAAGAAAGACTTGCATTTATATAGCGCCTTTCACCACCACTGGACATCCCAAAGTGTTTTACAGCCAATTAAGTACTTTTGAAGTGTAGTCACTGTTGTAAGAAATGCGGAGGTCAATTAGCGCACAGCAAGCTCCCACAAACAGCAATGTTATAATGACCAGATAATCTATCTTTATGTTGATTGAGAGATAAACATTGGCTAGGAGACTGGGGATAACTGCCCTGCTCTTTCCCACATTACAACAGTGACTACTTCATTGTAGTACTTCATTGGCTGTAAAGCACTTCAAGACATCTGGTGGTCATGAAAGCACTATATAAATGCAAGTCTTTCTTTCTTGAAATTGTGCCATGGGATCTTTTACATCCACCTGAGAGAGCAGACAGTTTAACGTCTCATCCGAAAGACGGCACCTCCGACAGTGCAGCACTCACTCAGTACTGCACTGGAGTGTCAGCCTAGATTTTTGTGCTCAAGTCTCTGGAGTGGAACTTGAACCCACAACCTTATGCCTCAGAGGCGAGAGTGCTACCAACTGAGTCACAGCTGACACTAAAGAACAAGCAGTTCTGACGAAAGGTCATCGACCTGAAACGTTAACTCTGTTTCTCTCTCCACAGATGCTGCCTGACCTGCTGAGTATTTCCAGCATTTTCTGTTTTTATTAAAGAAACGAGGGAGTGATTGCTGACAGGAAGAATGTTGGATCGTCCTGTGCATGCGCACCTCCCTGGCGGCTGAGGCAAAACACCGACTCGCCCCCACCTGAGCCGCGCACGCGTACCAGATGTTACGGCTCCACATGCGCGCCCGATGTTCCAACCGCGGGGTTTTGTGCGCTGAGCATGTGCGTTGCGGACCGATCGGGACGGGCGATTGTGGAGCAGGAGGGAGAGCGTGGGGGCCATCAGCACATGCGCGGGACTCAGAGTCAACAGAGCGCTTTCTTCAGCGCCAGTGCTTGTGGGTATTACAGCCGCCATTACTGCTGATCCTTTCAACCAACCTGTGCAGCAGCTGGGACCTGAAAATCAGCTTCACTGCCCCTAGGTTTGGAAAGAGGAAAATTAAACAACAGTTTGTCTCTGATCCTTTTCTGATCTCAATTTACAGGGTTATAGAAGTGGAGCAGTTACAGGAGGGAAGCTCAGACCAAACATCACGTCAAGATCTGACAGAGGCGCTGGATTCATCAGGACCTGAATATCATTGGCCTTTGCACATCACAGAATCACAGAAACCCCACAGTGCAGATAGAGGCCATTTTGGCCCATCGAGCCTGCACCGACACATATCCCACCCGATCCCCGTAACCCCTGCACCAACACACATCCCACCCTATCCCCGTAACCCCACGTATTTAATCCCCCTAACACTAACGGTCAATTTATCAGCCGATCGCCTGACCTGGCGAGACACGTGCACCGTCACACCGGGGAGAAACCGGGTAAAGGTGGGGACGGTGGGAAGGGAGTCAGTTGCCCGTCTGCAATAGAAATTAAATGACGCAGTCACACCAGGGACTGTCCATTCACCTGCTCCGTGTGTGGAAAGGGATTTGTTCGTTCATCCCACCTGCAAACACACCAGCGAGTTCACACTGACGAGAGACCATTTCAGTGTTCTGACTGTGGGAAGAGCTTTAAAAGCCCCCAGGATCTGAAGGGACACCAGCGATTTCACACTGATGAGAGGCCGTTCACCTGCTCCGTGTGTGGAAAGGGATTTGTTCGTTCATCCCAACTGCAAAGACACCAGCTTGTTCACACTGATGAGAGACCATTTCAGTGTCCTAACTGTGGGAAGAGCTTTAAAAGCCCCGAGGATCTGAAGGGACACCAGCTTGTTCACACTGATGAGAGACCATTTCAGTGTCCTAACTGTGGGAAAAGCTTTAAAAGCGCCAGGGAACTGAAGCAACACCAGCTTGTTCACACTGATGAGAGACCATTTCAGTGTCCTAACTGTGGGAAGAGCTTTAAAAGCGCCAGGGACCTGAAGCAACACCAGCGAGCTCACACTGATGAGAGACCATTTCAGTGTCCTAACTGTGGGAAAAGCTTTAAAAGCCCCGGGCATCTGAAGCAACACCAGCTTGTTCACACTGGGGAGAGACCATTTCAATGTTCTGACTGTGGGAAAAGCTTTAAAAGCGCCAGGGATCTGAAGGGACACCAGCGAGTTCACACTGATGAGAGACCATTTCCGTGTTCTGACTGTGGGAAGAGCTTTAAAAACACCGGAGATCTGAAGGGACACCAGCGAGTTCACACTGATGAGAGACCATTTCAATGTCCTGGCTGTGGGAAGAGCTTTAAAAGCGCCGGGGATCTGAAGGGACACCAGCACACTCACACTGGGGAGAGACCGTTCACCTGCTCCGTGTGTGAGAAGGGATTCACTCAGTCATGCACTCTGCTGAGACACCAGCGAGTTCACACTGAGCGATCTTTCACCTGCTCTTATTGTGGGAAGGTTTTCGCTTGGAAGTCTAACCTGCTTAATCACCAGCAAGTTCACACTGGGGAGAAACCATTCACCTGCTCCATGTGTGGCAAGGGATTCACTCAGTGTGGTGATTATTCTTTATGTTTAGTAAGAAGTATTGTGATTGGTTGTTTGTTTCCTGCCTTGGGATATATGCTGTAATCTCATTGGTAGTTGATGTCATGTGATTTGTGGTGGCCATCTTAAATTCAGTTCTTTCCAGCCTTTCGTTGGGACTGGGTGTTGAAAGATGTGCTACAGGATTTTTAAGTTAATAAAGCCTAGATTAGAAAGGCAAATCTATTCTTTATTTCAATTTATTAACTTTATGTCAGAATGGAGCGATATCTTCAACCAGAACGATTCAATGCTGACCCTAATTCTGCAGGAGTGGATGATAAATGGAAACGCTGGTATTGTACATTTAAAAACTTTTTGGGCGTGTTGGATCAAGAGTCTCTAAATAAGCTGAATATGCTGATCAACTACATTGCTCCGGATGTGTATATAAGTATATTTTGGACTGTAAAACTTACGAAGTGGCTATTTCTACATTGGAAAAGATTTTTGTTAAACCAAAGAATGAGGTATTTGCACGTCACCTTCTATCTGCCCATAGGCAGCAGGTGGGAGAATCTTTGGATACTTATTTACAAGCACTTCGGTGCCTTAGTATTAACTGTAATTATAAGGCCGTGATGGCTGAAGAATATAAGGAAGAATCGGTACGGGATGCTTTTATTAATGGATTACTGTCTAGATCAATTCGTCAGCGGTTGTTAGAAAATAAGACTTTGGACCTTAAGAGTGCTTTTGAGCAAGCTTCTACATTGGATGTGGCTCAGAGAAGTTCGGATTCTTATACTCTTTTTAATCGGCCTGTGACTGTGGTTTCGGCAGTTCCGGATGAAAAGGAATTATGTGGACTTAATAGGAGTGGTTTACTAGATTCTGAAACAGTTTCTACTTCAGCGGCTGTTGCCTCTAGGATTCAGAAGTGTAATTTTTGTGGGAACGTCCGGCACCCTTGTCTGAAGTGTCCTGCTCGGGAGGCTGTGTGTAGTAAATGTGGCAAGAGAGGTCATTACGCACGTGTGTGTAAATCATCAGGTTCAATTACCTCCTCTGTGACTATTCAGCCTTTAGATAGGGCGTTTATTGCATCAATTTCTGCTGCATTTGCTCATGGCCTAAACAAAGCTATAGTTACGGCCCAAGTTAATGGGTTGGAAGTGAAGGCCTTTATAGATACGGGCAGTACCGAGAGTTTTATAAGTCTTCAGTTTGCAAAGGAGAAGCATTTGAAAATTTCGCCTGTTTCCTATCAGGTGTGTATGGCTCAGACGACTCTCACTTCACAAGTAGCTGGTTGTTGCCTTGTAAAATTAATTCTTCTAGGTAATACGTATACTGATATACGCCTATCTGTTTTGCCTAATCTCTGTGCAGATATTTTGATTGGTCATGATGTGCTTCAGTTACACGAGTCTCTCAGTCTTTCATTTGGAGGGACTAAGCCACCTTTATCTATTTGTGGATTAACCTCTTTATCCATTTCTCCATTATCACTTTTTTCCAATTTGATGCCGGATTGTAAGCCAATTGCTACCAAGTCAAGAAGGTATAGCAGTCAGGATAGAGAATTTATTAATTCTGAAGTTCAACGTCTCTTATTGGAAGGAATCATTGAACCTAGTTGTTCGCCTTGGCGGGCACAGGTAGTTGTCACGACTAACGAGAGACATAAGAAATGAATGGTGATAGACTATTCCCAAACTATTAATAGGTATACTCAATTAGATGCGTACCCTTTGCCTAAGATTGATGAGCTTATCAATAAAGTATCTCAGTATAAGGTTTTTAGCACTATTGACCTAAAGAGTGCTTATCATCAGATTCCTATTGTTAAGAAGGATCAACCATATACAGCCTTTGAGGCTGGTGGAAAGCTGTATCAGTTTTGCCAAATACCATTTGGTGTTACTAATGGTGTTGCTTGTTTTCAACGGGCAATGGATGCTTTTATAAGTGATAACTCTCTCTCTGACACCTTTTCATACTTAGATGACATCACAGTGTGTGGCAAATCAAGGGTGGAGCATGATTCTAATTTAGAAAGATTCCTTCAAGCTGCGGAAAAAGTTGGTTTAACTTTCAATAAAGAGAAGTGTACCTTTTCGACCACTGAGGTAAATCTACTGGGGTACATTATCTCGGGAAACAAGATTAAACCAGACCCAGAATGTCTGCGACCATTGATTGATTTACCTTGTCCTACTAATTCTAAGGCTTTGCAACGAGTTGTTGGACTGTTTTCTTACTATTCTAATTGGATTGCAAATTTTTCACAGAAGATCCGGCCTCTTATTCGGGTTACGACATATCCTCTATCATGGGAGGCCAGGACATGTTTTGATAATTTTAAAAAGGATATCCTTGGAGCAGTTGTGCATTCTATTGATGAGCAGGTTCCTTTTGTGATTGAAACGGACACTTCTGATTTTGCAATTGGGGCTACTCTGAACCAAAATGGAAGACCTGTGGCCTTTTTCTCACGTACCTTGAACAATAGTGAAAAAAGGCATTCTTCAATAGAGAAAGAGGCGTATGCAATAGTAGAAGCACTGCGTAAATGGAGACATTATTTATCGGGGTGACATTTTACGTTGGTAACTGATCAAAAGTCTGTGTCCTTTATGTTTGATGTCAAACATTTTGGAAAGATTAAGAATGATAAAATAATGAGGTGGAGGATTGAGTTGGCATGTTACCATTTTGATATAGTTTATCGTCCGGGGAAGGATAATGTTGCTGTTGATGCGCTGTCGAGGGCTTATTGTTCTGTGATTCACGGAGATACGCTTATTAATCTTCACAATGCCTTATGCCATCCTGGGGTTACGAGGATGATACACTTCGTACGCAGTAAGAATTTGCCCTTTTCAGTTGAAGACATCAAGCGGATGACTTCATCATGTTCTTTCTGTGCTCGGTGTAAACCGAATTTCTTTAAGCCTCAACGAGCTCATCTTATAAAGCCTACTTCTCCTTTTGAATGTTTGAGCATCGATTTTAAGGGGCCTCTTCCTTCAACTACTCAAAACCGATATATATTTACTGTTGTGGATGAGTTTTCAAGGTTCCCTTTTGCTTTTCCTTGCGCAGATGTATCAGCTGCTACAGTTATCAAATGTCTGACTCAACTTTTTGTCATCTTTGGGATGCCTGCATATATCCATTCGGATCAGGGAAGTTCTTTTATGTCTTCCCAGTTGAAGGAATACCTTCAGAGTCAGGGAATTTCTACTAGCAGAACTACCCCGTATAATCCCCAGGGTAATGGACAGTGCGAACGATACAATGGGGTGATCTGGAAGGCAGTTATGTTGGCTTTGTCATCCCGGAACCTTAAGAATACACAGTGGGAAATGGTACTGCCTGATGCCCTGCATTCCATTAGATCATTGCTTTCAACGGCTACTAATGTGACCCCCCATGAAAGGCTCTTTAACTATCCGCGGAGATCTACTACGGGATATTCGGTACCTTCATGGTTTACTATGCAGGGACCTGTGCTGCTTCGATGCCATGTTAGATTGTCAAAATATGATCCTTTAGTGGAGGAGGTGGAGCTGTTGGAGGCAAATTCCCAATATGCTCATATTCGATTCCAAGATGGGAAAGAAAGTATCGTTTCAATTAAAGACTTGGCTCCTTGTGGTGGCCAGCCCTCTTCTGAGGATATTAACAATAGTCATGATTCAGATAATGTGGATGCTGTTATAGATACTACGAATATTTCCAATCCGACTGCAGATAATTATACTTCTATTAGTCAGCCCTCGATGGATGTTCATGACCGTCCCAGTTTACCTCCTGATGGGATTTCTAATCCGGAAACCGTTGAAAATCGGGATATGGATAGCCTTCCGGCAGAAGATACTTCTGTGTCTCCTGGTGTGGGAGGGCAAGGAATTTCACCAAGGTTAAGAAGGTCGACACGAACAAGATATCCGGTCGACCGATTGAAAATGGACTTTTAAATTGATAGTAATGTTTTAAAATTGTTGAAATATTATATTATAGTTGAGAGATACTTAATACTTATGTGCAATGTTACTATTTGTTGTTGCTCACTTAGTATTGTGTCATGTTGAATAGTTTTATTTTGTCTGTGCATAGTTTTAGTTGTAAATAATTAATTATAAATTGTAAAGGTATTTAGGTTGGAGTATATTTTAAAAGGAGGGGTGAATGTGGTGATTATTCTTTATGTTTAGTAAGAAGTATTGTGATTGGTTGTTTGTTTCCTGCCTTGGGATATATGCTGTAATCTCATTGGTAGTTGATGTCATGTGATTTGTGGTGGCCATCTTAAATTCAGTTCTTTCCAGCCTTTAGTTGGGACTGGGTGTTGAAAGATGTGCTACAGGATTTTTAAGTTAATAAAGCCTAGATTAGAAAGGCAAATCTATTCTTTATTTCACTCAGTCATGCACTCTGCTGACCCACCAACGCACTCACACTGGGGAGAGACCATTCACCTGCTCCGTGTGTGGGAAGGGATTCACTCAGTCATGCACTCTGCTGACCCACCAACACACTCACACTGGGGAGAAACCATTCACCTGCTCCGTGTGTGGGAAGGGATTCACTCAGTCATGCACTCTGCTGACCCACCAACACACTCACACTGGGGAGAGACCATTCATCTGCTCCGTGTGTGGGAAGGGATTCACTCAGTCATGCACTCTGCTGAGACACCAGCGAGTTCACCAGTGATTGCAGAGGTTGGATTCTGCTGTTACTGCTGCTGTTAATCACATCCAGGACTGAACCATGTTCATTCTGACAATTGGGCTTTGTTTCTGCTGATGTTAATAACTAGAATAACTGGGCTTGAGACTAATATTCTGGACAAATATTAAATAAATCAGCTTTGTTTCAAACACACAGTGTGTCTAATATTTGATTTCTCCATAATAAGAGGAGACTAATTGATGTTCTGTTACTGACTGTTCCATTTTTGGGCCTTTTCTTACTCTGGATTATTTCAGTTCTCATCTTCTACCACATCAAACCCCAAACTTGTTCTATTTGTGTACACAGCTTGTGGGTGTCATAGACTGAACTGTCGTGTCTCACTTTACACTCACCTGAAATTCCTTTGAACCACCCCTTTACAGAACTACATTGCATAAGATTTGAAATCTGTTATTTTCTGTATTATTTAACATCTCTTGGATCCGATTAAAAAAAAAACTCCACACATACTGCATGTGACAGCCTTAGAAATGTTCTGATCTTTGTAATTGTCATTGCTGATTTTGATGGTCTCTTTGATTTAATCTCTTGTTACTAACATACCTTGCACTATTTCTTTAATCGAGATAATTGTTTCAAATATTTCCTTTATCAGGTCTTTAGCTCCTCCATTGATCCCTGTCAATAATCCTTGGTCAGGGGCTGGGGTTAGGGTGTAGGATTGGGGTAAGTGATGGGGCTAGTGGTTATTGGTTAGGATTGGGGTTAGTGATTGGGGTCAGTGGTTATTGGTTAGGATTGGGGTTAGTGGTTGGGGCTAGTGGTTATTGGTTAGGATTGGGGTTAGTGATTGGGGTTAGTGGTTATTGGTTAGGATTGGGGTTAGTGGTAGGGGCTAGACGTTATTGGTTAGGATTGGGGTTAGTGGTTGGGGCTAGTGGTTATTGGTTAGGATTGGGGTTAGTGGTTCGGGCCAGTGGTTATTGGTTAGGATTGGGGTTAGTGATTGGGGCTAGTGGTTATTGGTTAGGATTGGGGTTAGTGGTTGGGGCTAGTGGTTATTGGTTAGGATTGGGGTTAGTGGTTGGGGCCAGTGGTTATTGGTTAGGATTGGGGTTAGTGGTTGGGGCCAGTGGTTATTGGTTAGGATTGGGGTTAGTGATGGGGCCAGTGGTTATTGGTTAGGATTGGGGTTAGTGGTTGCGGCCAGTGGTTATTGGTTAGGATTGGGGTTAGTGGTTGGGGCTAGTGGTTATTGGTTAGGATTAGGGTTAGTGGTTGGGGCTCGTGGTTATTGCTTAGGATTGGGGTTAGTGGTTGGGGCTAGTGGTTATTGGTTAGGATTGGGGTTAGTGGTTGGGGTTAGTGGTTATTGGTTAGAAATAACAAAAAGATTGATTAAGAAAGGGAAGATAGATTATGAAAGTAAATTAGCAAAAAATATAAAAACAGACAGTAAAAGTTTCTATAGTTATATAAAAAGAAAAAGGGTGGCTAAAGTAAATGTTGGTCCCTTAGAGGATGAGACCGGGAAATTAATGGTGGGAAACATGGAGATGGCAAAAACACTGAACAATTATTTTGTATCAGTCTTTACAGTAGAGGACACTAAGAATATCCCAACACTGGACAAACAGGGGGCTCTAGGGGGGGAGGAACTAAATACGATTAAAATCACTAAGGAAGTGGTACTTGGTAAAATAATGGGACTCAAGGCGGATAAATCCCCTGGCCCTGATGGCTTGCATCCCAGGGTCTTGAGGGAAGTAGCGGTAGGGATTGTGGATGCATTGGTAATAATTTTCCAAAACTCACTGGACTCAGCAAAGGTCCCGGCAGATTGGAAAACTGCTAATGTAACACCCTTATTTAAAAAGGGTAGTAGGCAGAAGGCTGGAAACTATAGACCTGTTAGCCTAACATCTGTGGTTGGTAAAATGTTAGAGTCCATTATTAAGGAGACAGTAACGGGACATTTGGATAAACATAATTTAATAGGGCAAACTCAGCATGGTTTCATGAAGGGGAAGTCATGTTTAACAAATTTGCTTGAGTTTTTTGAGGAAGTAACATACAGGGTGGATAAAGGGGAACCAGTGGACATAGTGTATTTAGACTTCCAAAAGGCATTTGACAAGGTGCCACACAAAAGATTATTGCTCAAGATAAAAAATCACGGGATTGGGGGGAATATTCTGGCGTGGGTGGAGGATTGGCTCTCTAACAGAAAGCAGAGAGTTGGGATAAATGGTTCATTCTCAGATTGGCAACCAGTAACTAGTGGTGTTCCGCAGGGGTCAGTGCTGGGTCCCCAACTCTTTACAATCTATATTAACGATTTAGAGGAGGGGACCGAGTGTAACATATCAAAGTTTGCAGATGATACAAAGATGGGAGGGAAAGTAGTGAGTGAGGAGGACATAAAAAACCTGCAAAGGGACATAGACAGGCTAAGTAAGTGGGCAGAGATTTGGCAGATGGAATACAATGCTGGAAAGTGTGAGGTTATGCACTTTGGCAGGAAAAATCATAGAGCAAGTTATTATCTTAATGGCAAGAAACTGGAAAGTACTGTAGTACAAAGGGGTCTGGGGGTCCTGGTGCACGAAACTCAAAAAGTTAGTATGCAGGTACAGCAAGTGATTAAGAAGGCCAATGGAATGTTGGCTTTTATTGCTAGGGGGTTGGAATATAAAAACAGGGAGGTATTGCTGCAGTTGTACAAGGTATTGGTGAGGCCGCACCTGGAATACTGCATACAGTTTTGGTGTCCATACTTAAGAAAAGACATACTTGCTCTCGAGTCAGTACAAAGAAGGTTCACTCGGTTAATCCCGGGGATGAGGGGGTGGTCATATGAGGAGAGGTTGAGTAGATTGGGACTCTACTCATTGGAGTTCAGAAGAATGAGAGGCGATCTTATTGAAACATATAAGATTGTGAAGGGGCTTGATCGGGTGGATGCGGTGAGGATGTTCCCAATGATGGGTGAAACTAGAACTAGGGGGCATAATCTTAAAATAAGGGGCTGCTCATTCAAAACTGAGATGAGGAGAAACTTCTTCACTCAGAGGGTGGTAGGTTTGTGGAATTTGCTGCCCCAGAAAGCTGTGGAAGCTACATCATTAAATAAATTTAAAACAGAAATAGATAGTTTCCTAGAAGTAAAGGGAATAAAGGGTTACGGGGAGCGGGCAGGAAATTGGACATGAGTCTGGGTTCGGAATGGTCATGGCCCTGTGGGTAGTGGAGCGGGCCCAGGGGCCGTGTAGCCTTGTTCTGCTCCTACTGTGTTCTAATTCTGTTAGATTTCAGGAGATGGTTTTATTCCTGTTCCTGGCTGGGGTGGAGATCGCCTTTACAGAAGGTAAGTACTGTAGAAAATATAGGGACAGAGTGATCTCCTGGAAGAATTTCGATCGCCTAGATGGGTCGGAGAGGAATTTCCCAGATTTTTTTCTCCCAAATTGGCCATTGGGTCTTTATCTGGTTTTTCGCCTCTCCCGGGAGATCACATGGGTTCGGGTGGATGCAGAGTGATAGAAGATTTGAGGTTAGGATCAGATCAGCCATGATCTTATTGAATGGTGGAGCAGGCTCGAGGGGCCGATTGGCCTACTCTTGCTCCTATTTCTTATGTTCTTATGTTCTTATTAGGATTGGGGTTAGTGGTTATTGGTTAGGATTGGGGTTAGTGGTTATTGGTTAGGATTGGGGTTATTGGTTGGGCCTAGCGGTTATTGGTTAGGATTGGGTTTAGTGTTTGGGGTTAGTGGTTATTGGTTAGGATTGGGGTTAGTGGTTATTGGTTAGGATTGAGGTTAGTGATTGGGGCCGGTGGTTATTGGTTAGGATTGGGGTTAGTGGTTGGGGCTAGTGGTTAATGGTTAGGATTGGGGCCAGTGGTTATTGGTTAGGATTTGGGTTAGTGGTTGGGTTTAGTGGTTATTGGTTAGGATTGGGGTTAGTGGTTATTGGTTAGGATTGGGGTTAGTGGTTGGGGCTAGTGGTTATTGGTTAGGATTGGGGCCAGTGGTTATTGGTTAGGATTGGGGTTAGTGGTTGGGGCTAGTGGTTATTGGTTAGATTGGGGTTAGTGGTTGGGGCCAGTGGTTATTGGTTAGGATTGGGGTTAGTGGATATTGGTTAGGATTGGGGTTAGTGGTTGGGGCTGGTGGTTATTGGTTAGGATTGGGGTTAGTGGGTGGGGTTAGTGGTTATTGGTTAGGATTGGGGTTAATGGTTATTGGTTAGGATTGGGGTCAGTGGTTGGGGTCAGTGGTTATTGGTTAGGATTGGGGTTAGTGGTTGGGGTTAGTGGTTATTGGTTATGATTGGGGTTAGTGGTTGGGGCTAGTGGTTATTGGTTAGGATTGTGGTCAGTGGTTGGGGTCAGTGGTTATTGGTTAGGATTGGGGTTAGTGTTTGGGGTTAGTGGTTATTGGTTAGGATTGGGGTTAGTGGTTGGGGCTAGTGGTTATTGGTTAGGATTGGGGTTAGTGATTATTGGTTAGGATTGGGGTTAGTGTTTGGGGTTAGTGGTTATTGGTTAGGATTGGGGTTAGTGGTTGGGGCGAGTGGTTATTGGTTAGGATTGGGGTTAGTGGTTGGGGTTAGTGGTTATTGGTTAGGATTGGGGTTAGTTGTTGGGGCCAGTGGTTATTGGTTAGGATTGGGGTTAGTGGTTGGAGTTAGTGGTTATTGGTTAGGATCGGGGTTAGTGGTTGGGGCCGGTGGTTATTGGTTAGGAGTGGGGTTAGTGGTTGGAGTTATTGGTTATTGGTTAGGATTGGGGGGTTAGTGGTTTGGATTAGTGGTTATTGGTTAGGATTGGGGTTAGTGGTTGGGGCCAGTGGTTATTGGTTAGGATTGGGGTTAGTGGTTGGGGTTAGTGGTTTTTGGTTTGGATTGGGGTTAGTGGTTGGGGCTAGTGGTTATTGGTTAGGATTGGGGTTAGTGGTTGGGGTTAGTGGTTATTGGTTAGGATTGGGGTTAGTGGTTGGAGTTAGTGGTTATTGGTTAGGATTGGGGTCAGTGATTGGGGCTCGTGGTTATTGGTTAGGATTGGGGTTAGTGGTTGGGGCCAGTGGTTATTGGTTATGATTGGGGTTAGTGGTTGGGGCCAGTGGTTATTGGTTAGGATTGGGGTTATTGGTTGGGGCTAGTGGTTATTGGTTAGGATTGGGGTTAGTGGTTGAGGCTAGTGGTTGTTGGTTAGGATTGGGGTTAGTGGTTGGGGTTAGTGGTTACTGGTTAGAATTGGGGTTAGTGGTTGGGGGTCGTGGTTATTGGTTAGGATTGGGGTTAGTGATTGGGGCTGGTGGTTGTTGGTTAGGATTGGAGTTTGTGGTTGGGGTTAGTGGTTACTGGTTAGGATTGGGGTTAGTGGTTGCGGGTCGTGGTTGTTGGTTAGGATTGGTGTTAGTGGTTGAGGGTTAGTGGTTATTGGTTAGGATTGGGGTTAGTGATTGGGGCTAGTGGTTGTTGGTTAGGATTGTGGTTAGTGGTTGGGGCTAGTGGTTCTTGGTTAGGATTGGGGTTAGTGGTTGTGGTAGTGGTTATTGGTTAGGATTGGGTTAGTGGTTGAAGGTGAAGACATTGTGGTCAATGTCTTCACCTTCGACAACCAGTTCTTTACCCAAACACACGGAACAGCCATGGGGACCAAATTCGCACCCCAATACACTAACATCTTCATGCACAAGTTCGAACGAGACTTCTTCACTGCACAGGACCTCCAACCAACGCTATACACCAGATACATCGACGACATTTTCTTTCTATGGACCCACGGTGAAGAATCACTGAAAAGACTACACGATAACATCAACAAGTTCCATCCCACCATCAAACTCACCATGGACTACTCCTCAGAATCTGTTTCATTTTGGACACATGAATCTCCATCAAAGACGGACACCTCAGCACTTCACTCTACCGCAAGCCCACGGACAACCTCACGATGCTCCACTTCTCCAGCTTCCACCCTAACCACGTTAAAGAAGCCATCCCCTATGGACAAGCCCTGCGAATACACAGGATCTGCTCAGATGAGGAGGAACGCAATGGACACCTACAGACGCTGAAAGACGCCCTCGTAAGAACGGGATATGACGCTTGACTCGTCGATCAACAGTTCCGACGGGCCACAGTGAAAAATTGCATAGACCTCCTCAGAAGACAAACATGGGACACAACCAACAGAGTACCCTTCATCGTCCAGTACTTCCCCGGAGCGGAGAAACTATGCCATATTCTTCGCAGCCTCCAACATGTCATCGATGATGACGAACACCTCGCTAAGGCCATCCCCACGCCTCCACTACTCACCTTCAAACAGCCGCCTAACCTCAAACAGACCATCGTTCGCAGCAAATTACCCAGCTTTCAGGAGAACAGTGACCACGACACCACACAACCCTGCCACAGCAATCTCTGCAAGACATGCCAGATCATCAACACAGATACCATCATCACACGTGAGGACACCACCCACCAGGTACATGGTACATACTCATGTGACTCGGCCAATGTTGTCTACCTCATACGTTGCAGGAAAGGATGCCCCGGAGCATGGTGCATCGGCGAGACCATGCAGACACTGCGACAACGGATGAACGGACACCACGCAACAATCGCCAGCCAGGAGTGTTCCCTCCCAGTTGGGGAACACTTCAGCAGTCAAGGACATTCAGCCTCCGATCTTCGGGTAAGCATTCTCCAGGGCGGCCTTCGAGACACACGACAACTCAAAATCGTCAAGCAGAAACTGATAGCCAAGTTCCGCACTCATGAGGACAGCCTCAACCGGGATCTTGTGTTCATGTCACGCTACATGTAACCCCACCTGACATAGGGTCATCCAGACTCGAGTCATCGTTGGCTTGTCCTCTCTACACAGATGCGGCCGGACCTGCTGTGATTTCCAGCAAAAAAAATGTTTGCTGTCTGTTTTTTGTTTTTCATACAGACGCCAGCATCTGCAACATTTGACCCCTTGTGACCCCACCTCATTGTTCTTTGATGTAATGTTTTCCTGACTGACCTGTTTGGACACCATTCACACCTTTGATCGCTGTGATTATCTCTCTGCCGAGGTGCGATAAATGGCAGTTAGAAAGATTACCTGTAAGCATCTGGCATTATTTTCTGACTATATAAGCTGTGTCTTTATGCATCTCTCCACTTCCCCTGATGAAGGAGCAGCACTCCGAAAGCTTGTGATTTCAAATAAAGCTGTTGGACTATAACCTGGTGTTGTGTGACTTCTTACATTAGAAAGGGTTAGAAGATGAGATTAAATTGTTATAATTTATTATTCTATTTAAAAAAATTAAGTGGATGATTAGCATGGGTTAGATACAGATTAAGACTCCCTCCGCACTGTCCCATTAAACACTCCCAGGACAGGCACAGCAGAGGTGAGATACAGAATACAGCTCCCTCTACATTCATGGGATGTGGGTGTCGCTGGCAAGGCCAGCATTTATTGCCCATCCCTAATTGCCCTTGAGCAGGTGGTGGTGAGCCACCTTCTTGAACCACTGCAGTCCGTGTGGTGAAGGTACTCCCACAGTGCTGTTAGGGAGGGAGTTCCAGGATTTTGACCCAGTGACGACGAAGGATCGGCGATATATTTCCAAGTCAGGCTGGTGTGTGACTTGGAGGGGAACTTGCAGGTGGTGGTGTTCCTATGCACCTGCTGCCCTTGTCCTTCTAAGTGGTAGAGGTCGCGGGTTTTGGAGGTGCTGCCGAAGAAGCCTTGGAGAGTTGCTGCAGTGCATCTTGTAGATGGTACACACTGCAGCCACAGTACACTGGTGGTGCAGCAAGTGAATGTTTAAGGTGGTGGATGGGGTGCTAATCCAGCGGGCTGCTTTGTCCTGGATGGTGTCGAGCTTCTTGAGTCTTGTTGGAGCTGCACTCATCCAGGCAAGTGGAGTGTATTCTGTCACACTCCTGACTTGTGCCTTGTAAATGGTGGAAAGGCTTTGGGGAGTCAGGAGGTGAGACACTCGCCACAGAATACCCAGCCTCTGACCTTTGGAATTCTCTTCCCCAGCGAGCTGTGGAGGCTGGGTCATTGAGTGTGTTTAAGGTGGAGATAGACAGATTTTTGAACGATAAGGGAGTCAAGGGTTATGGGGAGCAGGCAGGGAAATGGAGTTGAGGCCAAGATCAGATCAGCCATGACCTTATTGAATGGCGGAGCAGGTGCGAGGGGCCAAATGACCGACTCCTGCTCCTACGTATTATGTTCTTGTGTCTCTCATCAGCTCTGGCCGCCGCGCTGAGTTGTGGCTGAGCCCATGCCTGCACCCCATGACCCCGCCCTCTCCTGCTCCACAGGCACCCGGCCCACACCGCGCATGCTCAGCACACACCCTGGGCCCCTGTCAATCATCCTCCCCCATGCCTGCTGTGGTAAACCACTGTTTGTATTCCACTGTGTACATGCCTGGACATGCCTCGGCTGACTCCTCCCACAAGTCCTAGTATAAAGGTGACTGCTCCCCAGCCCTTTGTATTTCTGGACCGGTCGACCACTCGAGGCAGACCTTCATTCTTTTGTTAATAAAAGCCTTTAGTTACTCTCTTAACTCTCAGTCTTTTATGAGTAATTGATAGCGCATCAATTTTATTAACAAAATTTTTATAATGGAGAAGATCCTCACACCAGCATGCCTGGACTTAGATCATCGGGAGGCGGACTCATCCATCAAGTTTACTCACTGGCTTAAGTGTTTCGAAAAATTCCTGACCGCCTCCGCAGCAATCAAATCGGACGAGGACAAACTGGATGTCCTGACCTCCAAAGTGAACCACCGAGTGTACTCGGTCATCCAAGATGCGACCTCGTACGCGGACGCTATCAAGCTCCTCAAGGACCAGTACACGTGCCCAGTGAACGAAGTGTACGCCAGGCACCTTCTGGGGAGTCGTAAACAACAACCTGGGGAATCAACCGTGGAATACCTTCAGGCACTGTCTGTGCTTGGCCGGGCCTGTGGTTGTAAGGATGTAAAGGCCGCCGTGTACACAGAGGAACTTATCCGGGACGCTTTTGTAGCGGGCCACAGATCCAATTACACCCGACAGCGACTGTTGGAGCAGAGTGACCTCAACCTCAACAAGGCCTCTGAACTTGCACTATCATTGGATGCAGCCTACCGGGGCATGGATGCCTACTCCTCTGCACCGTGGACGCCGCGGGGAATGACAGCCTGGGACACGGTAGGACCGCCTCATAGCGCCGTGCCACCCCAGCCACACCCCAGCAATGGCCCAACTACCGCAGCAGTGTCCCAAGGCCAGACAGCAGTGCCCCAAGGCCAGAAATGCTACTTCTGTGGCCAGGCAAAACACCCCAGAGCGCGCTGCCCGGCGAAAAACACGATCTGCTCAGGCTGCGGGAAGAAGGGACACTACGCTAACGTCTGCAGGGCCAAAGCCACCCCAAACCCCAGCAGCGCTGCGTGTGGGCCAAGCGGGCCGCCATCTTGGGCCTCCCCGGCCATGTGCGAACCACCGGTACAGCAGCCATTTTGGACGCCTCCAGCTACATGGGGATCATGGATGCCGCCATCTTGGATGACAGCCGGAATGCAGCAGGCCCCCAACACCACCTCATCTGATACCCGCAGCGGCACACCGACCCCTACGCTGGCATCCGTTACACTGGACCAAGCGAGACCGCACCAGCTGGCCAGTTCCACAATGGACATTAAGGTAAATGGCCACGATACAATCTGCCTTTTTGACTCTGGGAGCACGGAGAGCTTCATCCACCCCGACACGGTGCGGCGTTGCTCTCTCCCAGTCCTGCCTGCGCACCAGCGGATTTCTATGGCCTCCAAGTCCCAGTCGGCGGACATCGGCGGCTACTGCGTAGTGACACTCGTAGTAGACGGGACCGTGTACGATCATTTTAAACTTCTGGTCCTGCCCGACCTCTGCGCTGCCGTCCTGCTGGGGTTAGATTTTCAGTGCCACCTTAAAAGTGTTACGATGGCGTACGGTGGACCCCTACCCCCACTCACAGTCCGCAGCCAGCAGCTCCCAAATTGCCCGCCGCGCACCAGGTGCAACCTCTCCATACTCAGAGTCACGCCCCCCCCCCCACTGTTTGCTAACCTCACCTCCGACTGTAAGCCCATCGCCACAAAGAGCAGGCGATACAGTGCCGGGGACAGGGTTTTCATTAAAACCGAAGTGGAGCAGCTCCTGAAGGAAGGGATTATTGAGGGCAGCACCAGCCCCTGGCGAGCCCAGGTTGTGGTCGTTAAGACCGGCGAGAAGCAGCACCTGGTCATCGACTACAGCCAGACAATAAATCGCTACACCCTGCTGGACGCCTACCCACTCCCCCGCATAGCTGATATGGTCAACCAGATCGCGCAGTACCGCGTCTTCTCGACCATTGACCTGAAATCAGCGTACCACCAGCTCCCTATCCGCCCTGAGGACCGCCAGTATACTGCCTTTGAGGCAAACGGCCGCCTCTACCACTTCCTTAGGGTTCCCTTTGGCGTCACCAACGGGGTCTCCGTCTTCCAAAGGGAGATGGACCGGATGGTAGATCAAAATGCGTTGCAGGCCACTTTCCCATATCTGGACAATGTGACCATCTGCGGCCGTGACTTGCAGGACCATGCCGCAAACCTCGAAAAATTCCTCCGCACCGCCCAACTCCTGAACCTGACATATAACAAGGAGAAGTGCATATTCCACACAAACTGCCTCACCATCCTTGGCTGTGTTGTGGAACACGGAGTCATCGGCCCCGACCCCGACCGGATGCGTCCCCTTATGGAACTCCCACTGCCCCACTGCCTCAAGGCCCTGAAGAGGTGCCTAGGGTTTTTCTCCAATTATGCCCAGTGGGTCCCCTACTATGCGGACAAGGCCCATCCGCTGATCAAGTCCACCTCTTTTCCCTTGACGGCAGAGGCCCGCTTAGCCTTCCACCGTATCAAGGAAGACATTGCCAAAGCCACCATGCACGCAGTGGACGAATCCATCCCCTTCCAGGTGGAAAGCGACGCGTCCGACTTTGCCCTGGCCGCTACCCTCAATCAGGCGGGGAGACCCGTGGCCTTCTTTTCATGAACCCTCCAAGGCCCGGAGACCAGACACTCCGCTGTTGAGAAGGAGGCCCAGGCGATTGTGGAGGCTGTGCGTCATTGGAGGCACTACCTGGCCGGAAAACGATTTACCCTGCTCACTGACCAGCGTTCAGCTGCTTTCATGTTTAACAACAAGCAGAGGGGCAAAATCAAAAATGACAAGATCTTGAGTGGAGAATCGAACTTTCCACCTACAATTACGAGATCTTGTACCGGCCCGGGAAGCTCAATGAACCCCCGGATGCGCTATCGCGTGGCACCTGCGCCAGCGCGCAGATCGATAGACTGCGGGCCCTCCACAATGACCTCTGCCACCCGGGGGTCACCAGGTTCTTCCACTTCATCAAGGCCCGCAACCTGCCTTACTCTATTGAGGAGGTCAGGACCATGACCAGGAACTGCCAAGTCTGTGCTGAGTGCAAACCGCACTTTTATAGACCAGACAGGGCCCACCTGATAAAAGCCACTCGCCCCTTCAAGCGCCTGAGCGTTGATTTTAAAGGGCCTCTCCCCTCCTCCGACCGCAATGTGTACTTCCTCAATATTATTGATGAGTACTCCCGTTTCCCGTTCACCATCCCCTGCCCGGACATGACCAGTGCCACGGTCATTAAATGTCTGAACGACCTCTTCACCCTGTTCGGTTTCCCCAGCTATATCCATAGCGACCGGGGCTCATCGTTTATGAGCGATGAACTCCGTCAGTACCTGCTAACTAGGGGTATTGCCACAAGCAGGACCACCAGTTACAACCCCCGGGGGAACGGACAGGTGGAAAGAGAAAATGCGACAGTTTGGAAGGCCGCCCTGCTAGCCTTAAAGTCTAGGGACCTTCCAACCTCCCGCTGGCAGGATGTGCTCCCCGATGCGCTCCACTCTATTCAGTCACTGCTCTGCACTGCCACTAACGCCACCCCTCATGAGAAAATGTTTGTCTTCCCAAGGAAGTCCACATCGGGGACATCGCTACCGCCATGGCTGACGTCCCCAGGGCCGGTCCTACTGAGAAGGCACGTGAGGACCCATAAAATGGACCCCCTGGTCGAGAGGGTCGACCTCCTCCACGCCAACCCCCAGTATGCTTACATTGCATACCCGGACGGGCGGGAGGACACAGTCTCCATAAGAGACCTTGCACCCTCGGGGGCCGCAGTAACCCACTACTCACTCCCACAAGTCCTAGTATAAAGGTGACTGCTCCCCAGCCCTTTGTATTTCTGGACCGGTCGACCACTCGAGGCAGACCTTCATTCTTTTGTTAATAAAAGCCTTTAGTTACTCTCTTAACTCTCAGTCTTTGATGAGTAATTGATAGCGCATCACCTGCGCACTAGGCCCCTGAGCTCCAGGCTGCTGCGCGGGGTTTTCTTTGTAAAGTCGGTGTTGGTGAAGAGCCGCAATCAGTGAGGGAAAGTAAGTTTTGCGAGGAGGTGGAGTGAACCGCAGCACGTGATCGCGGGGCCTGTCACCGACGGGAGCTCTGACCAATAGGAAGAGCGTGGGCAGGTTCTCCGACCAATGGTGGTGTGGCAAGGGGGCGGGGCCTCCTCTCCAGCTCGGGTGTGCTGGGGCCGATTGTGACGCACTGTCCCCAGGTGAGAGCAGCTCAGTCAGCACAGAGCTGGGGCTGGAATCTGGGAGAGGGGCCGCAGGCAGCACAGAGCTGGGGCTGGAATCTGGGAGAGGGGCCACAGGCAGCACAGAGCTGGGGCTGGAATCTGGGAGAGGGGCCGCAGGCAGCGGGCCTGGCAAAGGGACAATCACTGATTGAATAATAAACAGGGGTAAGGGGACACTAACCTCACATCATATATATATTAATGAACACTTTGTGTCTGTTTTCACAAAAGAGAGGGACGATGCAGACATCACAATCAGGGAGGAGGAGTGTGAAATATCAGATGAAATAAACAGTGTAAGAGGAAGTATTAAGGGGTTTGGCATCTTTGAAAGTGGACAAATCCCCAGGCCCAGATGAAATGTATCCCAGACTGTTAAGAGAAGCAAGAGAGGAAATAGCAGAGGCTCTGACCATCATTTTCCAATCCTCTCTGGCTACAGGTGTGGTGCTGGAGGACTGGAGGACTGCTAACGTGGTACCGTTGTTTAGAAAGGGAGAAAGGGATAGACTGAGTAATTACAGGCCAGTCAGCCTAACCTCAGTGGTGGGAAAATTATTGGGAGAAATTCTGAGGGCCAGGATAAACCTTCATTTAGAAAGACACGGATTAATCAGGGAGAGTCAGCTTGGATTTGTTAAGGGAAGGTCGTGTCTGACTAACTAGGTTGCATTTTTTGAGGAGGTAAGAAGGAGGGTCGATGAGGGTAGTGCATTTGATGTAGTCTATATGGATTTTAGCAAGGCTTTTGATAAGGTCCCACATGACAGACTGGTCACGACAGTAAAAGCCCATGGGATCCAAGGCAAAGGGGCAAGTTGGATCCCAAATTGGCTCAGAGGCAGGAAACAAAGGGTAAAGGTCGAAGGGTGTTTCTGTGACTGGAAGGCTGTTTCCAGTGGGGTTCCGCAGGGCTCAGTACTGGGTCCTTTGCTTTTTGTGGTATAAATCAATGATTTGGACTTGAATGTAGGAAGTATGATTAAGAAGTTTGCAGATGATGCAAAAGTTGGCCGTGTGGTTGATAATGAAGAAGAAAGCTGCAGACTGCAGGAAGATATCAATGGACTGGTCAGGTGGGCAGAACAGTGGCAAATGGAATTCAATCTGGAGAATTGTGAGGTAATGCATTTGGGGAGGGCTAACAAGGCAAGGGAATACACTATAAATGGTAGGACACTGAGAAGTGCAGAGGATCAGAGGGACCTTGGAGTGAATGTCCACAGGTCCCTGAAGGTAGCAGGACAGGTAGATAAGGAGATTAAGAAGGCACACGGGATACTTGCCTTTATTAGCTGAGGCATAGAATATAAGAGCAGGGAAGTTATGCTTGAACTGTATAAAACACTAGTTAGGCCACAGCTAGAATACTGCGTGCAGTTCTGGTCACCACATTACAGGAAGGATGTGATTGCACTAGAGAGGGTGCAGAGGAGATTTACGAGGATGCTGCCTGGGCTGGGGAATTTTAGTTATAAGCAGAGATGGCTGGGGTTGTTTTCTTTGGAACGGAGGAGGCTGAGGAGAGATCTAATTGAGGTGTATAAAATTATGAGGGGCCTAGATAGAGTGCATAGGAAGGACCTATTTCCCTTAGCAGAAGGGTCAATAACCAGGGGGCACAGATTTAAAGTAATTGGACGGAGGTTTCGAAGGGATTTGAGGAGAAATGTTTTTCACCCAGAGGGTGGTGGGGGTCTGGAACTCACTGCCTGAAAGGGTGGTAGAGGCAGAAACCCTCATCACATTTAAAAAGTACTTGGATATGTACTTGAAGTGCCGCAACCTACAAGGCTACGGACCAAGTGCTGGAAAGTGGGATTAGGGTGGATAGCTCTTTCTCGGCCGGCACAGACAAGATGGGCCGAATGGCCTTCTTCTGTGCTGTAAATTTCTATGATTCAATGATTCATTGATCATCCCATTCCCAAGCTACCTCTGTGTTAACACCTCAGACGAGCCGTCCCACGTAGGGTGACTCCCTCAACCTGTTCTCCCGGTTACAGAACTAGTTTGTCTCTCTCAGGAATGCCCAAGGCTCTGTTGTCTGTGCACTAACTCACTCGTGACCTCACATGTTGCAACAAGTCTGCTGCCTGAGCAGTTTGCAGTGTTATTAGGTCTGTGTCTGTGGGTCTCTTAGCAACCACCTCCCTTATCTAGGCAAAGGGCTCATCTCCTGACATTGGGTGCTTTCATTCCAAACTTCAGCATTCTCTGTCTGTGTCCACCCAGTGACAACACTGAGCTCCTCCCTCCAACCACTGACACTCGCCCTCTTGCTGAGAAAAAAAGACTTGCATTTATATAGCGCCTTTCACAACCTCAGGACATCCCAGAGCGCTTTACAGCCAATTAAGAACTTCTGAAGTGTAGTTACTGTTGTAATGTAGGAAATGCAGCAGCCAATTGGTGCACAGCAAGCTCCCACAAACAGCAATCTGACAATGACCAGATAATCTATTTCAGTGATGTTGATTGAGGGATAAATATTGGCCCCAGGACACTGGGGAGAACTCCCCTGCTCTTCTTCAATGTAGTGCCATGGGATCTTTTACATCCACCTGAAAGAGCAGACGGGGGCCTCAGTTTAACATCTCATCCGAAAGACGGCACCTCTGACAGAGCAGCACTCTCTCAGTACTGGAGTGTCAGCCTAGATTTTTATGCTCAAGTCTCTGGACTGGGACTTGAACCCATGACCTTCTGACTCAGATGTGAGAGTGCTGCCCACTGAGCTAAAGTGCCTGGAGCTAAGCCAGCTGGGATACTTGACATAGGATTACATCGGATATACGGCACAGAAACAGGCCATTCGGCCCAACCAGTCCATGCCGGTGTTTATGCTCCACTCGAGCCTCCTCCCGTCTTTCCTCAGCTAAATCTATCAGCATAACCCTCGATTCCCTTCTCCCTCATATGCTTGTCTAGCCTCCCCTTAAATGCATCGATACTATTCGCTTCAACCACTCCCTGTGGCAGCGAGTTCCACATTCTCACCACTCTCTGGGTAAAGAAGTTTCTTCTGAATTCCCTATTGGATTTCTTGGTGACTATCTTATATTGAGGCCTCTAGTTATGCTCTTCCCCACAAGTGGAAACATTCTCTCTGTATCCACTCGATCAACATCTTTCATAATTTTAAAGACCTCTATTAGGTCACCCCTCAGCCTTCTTTTTTCAAGGGAAGAGACCCAGCCTGTTCATCCTTTCCTGATATGTATACCCTCGCATTTCTGGTATCATCCTTGTAAATCTTCTCTGCACCCTCTCCAGTGCCTCCATATCCTTTTTATAATATGGTGACCAGAACTGTACGCAGTACTCTAAGTGTGGTCTAACCAAGGTTCGATACAGGTTTAGCATAACTTCACTACTTTTCAATTCTGTACCTCGCGAAATAAACCCTAGTGCTTGGTTTGCTTTTTTTTATGGCCTTGCTAACCTGTCCCAACTTTTAGTGATTTGTGTATTTGTACTCCGAGATCCCTTTGCTCCTCTACCCCACCTAGACTCGCACCCTCCCAGTGATAAGTGACCTCCCCATTCTTCCTACCAAAATGTAATACCTCACATTTATCTGTTCAGCCTTGGTCACTCTGCAAAAACTCTGAAATGTTTAATAATGAAATCAGGGAGTCAAAAAGCTCAGGTGAGGCAGTTTAAAAAGACAGTCCCTGACCAGAGATTGCTGGATGCTGACACTCGGTGCTCACGAGGATAGAATGTCCCATTCCTCAGGCACGGACATCCAGCACCTCGATCACAGCAACAATTCACAAAACAACGGCAATACAACTTGGAGCAGAGACGGTTAAGTGGAGCTGTGATCGAGGTGCTCAAAATTAGGAGGGGTTTTGATCGAGCAAACAAGGAGAAGCTGTTGTCACTGGCAGGAGGGTCGGTAACGAGAGGACACAGATTTCAGATCATTGGCAAAAGAATCTAGAGAGGAAATGAGGAGACTTTTTTTACACAGCGAATTGTGATGATCTGGAATGCACTGCCTGAATGGGAGGTGGAAGCAGATTCAACAGTAACTTTCAAAAGGGAATTGGATATATACTAAAAGCAGAAATTTGCAGGGCTGTGGGGAAAGAGCAGGGCAGTGGGACTAATCGCATCGCTCTTTCAGAGAGCCAGCACCAGCCCGATGGGCCAAAAGGCATCCCACTGTGCTCTATGATTCTATAACATCAGCTTCTCTCTGCTCACTAGTACTGAGAGAACAGGGAAGAATCTTTAAATCCAGCCCAGTTATTGGGGGCTCTTATCATTAACAAGCCCCAGTTGCCTGAATTAACATGGTTCAGTCCTGGATGTGATTAAAGGCATCGGAAACAGTGGAATCGACCCACCGCAGTCACACTGTGGACACTCTGGTGTGTCAGCGGGTGGGATACACCAAGGAATCCCTTTCCACACACTGAGGTTGACTCTAATGGTCGGGAGTCCCAGGGTTTCGGATACCAGATAATCAAGCTCACAAAAACACAAATTGTCTCTCCAGACTTTATTAAGAGTGCTGCATAACACAGGTCGGGTGATAATTCCTTCATTCTGGAGAATAGAAGTACAGTGGATTCGCGCGCGATCTTCTCGAGTCTGTTCCAACTGACAACGGCTTAAGTGGCCTGTTCTTATACACAAGCTTGGTTACCGCTCAGGAAATGGGATTGTTTGGACCCGTCTGTTGACTGCCTCCTGAACTCCTGCTAATTCAGGGAATTTAGTCCATCTGTGGCCAGACTATAACCACAAGCCCGTCTGGTTATCACACCTATACGGTCCGTGAGGTTATTATCAGATTCACACCCAGACGTTGTGCCTTCACTTGTCTGGCACTTCATCCCATAACACGGGTACGGGGCTCAGTAATGTTTCATTCATCAAAATAACAACTTGTATTTATATAGCGCCTTTAACGTAGTAAAACGTCCCAAAGCGCTGCACGGGAGTATTTAAGACAAAATTTGACACTGAGCCACATAAGGATAAATTAGGGCAGGTGACCAAAAGCTTGGTCAAAGAGGTAGGTTTTAAGGAGCGTCTTACAGGGGGAAAGTTGAGTCGTTGAGTATATTCAAGGCTGAGATCGATAGATCCTTGGACTCTAGGGGAATCAAGGGATATGGAGATCGGGCGGGAAAGTGGAGTTGAGGTCGATGATCAGCCATGATCTTATTGAATGGTGGAGCAGGCTCGGGGGGCCGTATGGCCGACTCCTGCTCCTATTTCTTATGTTCTTATGAAAGAGAGGTAGCGAGGTGGGCAGGTTTAGGCAGGGAATTCCAGAGCTTAGGGCCTAGGCAACAGAAGGCACGGCCACCAGTGGTGGAGCGATTAAAATCAGGGATGCACAAGAGGCCAGAATTGGAAGAGCACAGATATCTCGGATGGTTGTGGGGCTGGAGGAGATTACAGAGAAAGGGAGGGGTGAGGCCATGGAGGGATTTGAAAACAAGGATGAGAATTTTGAAATCAAGGTGCTTCAAATCCGGCCTCGGGTGACTGTCTGTGTGGAGTTTGCACATTCTCCCCGTGTTTGCGTGGGTTTCCTCCGGGTGCTCCGGTTTCCTCCCACAGTCCAAAGGTGTGCGGGTTAGGTTGATTGGCCATGATTAAAATTGGCCCTTAGTGTTAGGGGGGATTAAATACGTGGGGTTACGGGGATAGGACTTGGGTGGGATGGCTGTCGGTGTAGGGACCGGGTGCTAGGGTTTGGATGATCAGCCATGATCTCATTGAATGGCGGAGCAGGCTCGAAGGGCCGAATGGCCTACTCCTGCTCCTATCTTCTATGTTTCTATGTTTCTATGTTAACAGGGAGCCAATGTAGGTCAGCGAGCACAGGGGTGATGGGCGAACGGGACTTGGTGCGAGTTAGGACACGGGCAGCCGAGTTTTGGATGACCTCACGTTTACGTAGGGGTCAAAGACAAAGTACAACAACATACGGGTCAGCTTAACAGAATCTCGTCATATTTATGGGGCCATCAATATAAAATAGTCTCTGATAGATTAACTAGGGAATTCAGGAGAAATGTCTTTACACAGAGAATGGTGAGAATGGGGAACTCGCTACCACAGGGAGTAGTTGAGGTGAACAGCCCAGATGGATTTATGGGGAAGCCACATGAGGGAGAAAGGAATGGGAGGAGATGTTGATTGGGTTAATTGAAGTAGGGTGGGTGTGGGGCATAAACACTGGCATGGACCAGTTGGGCCGAATGGCCTGTTTCTGTGCTGTACATTCTATGTAACACCATGAACAGTCAATCGAAGGGAATCATCAGCACAACAGTCTTAAAGATTAAACAGCAGTCCAAGAATTTATAAAACATTCATCCATTCCACGTTCATGTCGCCCCAGCTACAGAACAGTGTGAACTCGCTGGTGTCTCTTCAGGTCCTTCGGCGATTTAAAGCTCTTGCCACAGTCAGAACACTTACATGGTTTCTCATCAGTGTGAACTCGCTGGTGTCTCACCAGGTGGGATGACAGAGTGAATCCCTTCCCACACACGGAGCAGGTGAACAGCTTCTCCCTAGTGTGAGTACGCTGGTGTGTCATCAAATTTCCAGAGCTTTTAAACCTCTTCCCACAGTCAGAACATTTAAACGGCCTCTCTCCAGTGTGAACTCGCTGGTGTTCAAGCAGAGTTGAGGACTGAGTGAATCCCATCCCACACATGGAGCAGGTGAACGGCCTCTCCCCAGTGTGAACTCGCTGGTGTATCTGGAGCTTGGATGACTCTGCAAATCCCTTCCCACACACGGAGCAGGAGAACGGTTTCTCCCCAGTGTGAACTCGCTGGTGTCTATGGAGGCTGGATGACTGAGTGAATCCCTTCCCACATTCAATACACGTGAACGGCCTCTCCCCAGTGTGAACTCGCTGGTGTATCTGGAGCTTGGATAACTCTGCGAATCCCTTCTCACACACGGAGCAGGTGAACGGCCTCTCCCCGGTGTGAACTCGCTGGTGTGTCAACAGGTGGGAGGACTGAGTAAATCCCTTCCCACACTCGGAGCAGGTGAACGGCCTCTCCCCGGTGTGACTGCATCGATGAGATTCCAGCTGGGATGGGCAATCGAATCCCTTCCAACAGTCCCCACATTTCCACCGTTTCTCCGAGGTGCGGGTGTCCTTGAGTCTCTCCAGGTTGGACGATCAGTTGAAGCCTCGTCCACACACAGAACACGTGCACGGTTTCTCCCCACTGTGAATGGTGCGATGTTTTTTCAGGCTGTGTAACTGGTTAAACCTCTTTCCACAGTCAGTGCACTGGAACACTCTCACTCGGGTGTGTGTTTTCCAGTCACACTGATGTTTGAAATCTTTTCCCGCAGACAGAACAGACAAACATTTGTCCTTCCATATTCAAAGGTCAATGATATTCAGGTCCTGATGAATGGAGTGACTCCGTCAGATCTTGATGTGATGTTTGGTTTGAGTATCCCGTCTGTAAATCCTGCCCTTCTCACAGTCTGTAAAAGGAGTTTACAAAAGCCATCACTGTAAATACAGGATAGAAATTCAGAACAGACAATTCTAGTTTCTGTGGAACATTCTTTCCTCTCTCGTTTCCCCAAAGCTGTAAATCCCCGTCCCACACACTCTCCCTCCTCCCTGTGCTGAAATCCAAACCCATCGCACCATCTCCAACATTTCTTTCCTCCACTCACAGTTTTCCCCCTCCCTTTACTCTGGTTGGGTTCAGTTCTACACCCGCTGTGTGCAGAGTGAGAATAAAATCAATGAGTCAATGATTGTCTCTCCTGGTCATGGGGACCCTGAAGCCCCGCCCACACCCTGTTCCTGTACCAAGATGGCCGCACATGCGCCGTGCTGTAGGTGGAACAGGTCTGCCTTTCCTCCACCAAGATGACGGCGTGTAACCCGGGCAGCCACCGAGAAAAAACCTCACAGCTGCCGTCCGGTGGAACACAGACCGGGCCGCTGGATCTCATTCGGGCCTGAGGCCATTCTCCAACTTTATAAACTCTGTGGCGCGGCCTACCCGCAGTTTATTAATCTCCCGACCCCGCTCCCACCGACCAGCAGCTCCGCCCGGCAACCGCGCGGGGCTTTCTTGGTAAAGTTGGTGAGGGACACGTGACCCGGGACCAGGGCCTGATTGACAGGAGCTTCCGACCAATAGGGAGCGAGCGGGGCAGAGCTGGAAGAGCGAGCCGGCGGCGGTTCCTCCAACCAATTGGGGAGCCTGAGGGGCGGGACTTGCGCTGGCTGATTGTCTGATCCGCAGGGCAGTGAGTTTCTCCAGTCCCTCGTTCAGGGCCCGGGGCCAGGGGAGGCTGTGGGCCTTTATTCCCCTCATTAGACACAAGGCTCTTTGGCTCACAACACACTGGCTCAGGTTTTAATAGAGACTTTTTAAATTCATGAATAAAAGCAGATAAACCTCGTGCTTCTGTGGCACAAACTTTTTAATATTTGGAAGTAAAAGTACAAGTTTTTTTCCCTCTGGGGAATTTATTAGTTTCAGGAAACAACAACCACTTGTATTTATAAAGCGCCTTTAATGTAGTAAAACGTCCCAAGGCTCTTCACAGGAGCGTTAGAAAACAAAATTTGACACCGAGCCACATAAGGAGATATTCGGGCAGATGACCAAAAGCTTGGTCAAAGAAGTAGGTTTTAAGGAGCATCTTAAAGGAGAGAGAGGTCGAGAGATGGAGAGGTTTAGGGAAGAAATTCCAGAGCTTAGGGCCCAGGCAGCTGAAGGCACGGCCACCAATGGTGGACGATTAAAATCGGGGATGCTCAAGAGACCAGAATTGGAAGAGCACAGATATCTCGGATGGTTGTGGGGCTGGAGGAGATTACAGAGATGGGGAGGGGTGAGGCCATGGAGGGATTTGAAAACAAGGATGAGAATTTTAAGAATGAGACACTTGAGGAAAAGCAGGGAGTGGGGGAGGGTCAAGCCCTTATATAAGCTGTGTCTTTATGCATCTCTCCACAACACCTGACAAAGGAGCAGCGCTCCGAAAGCTTGTGATTTCAAATAAAACTGTTGGACTATAACCTGGTGTTTTGTGACTTCTTACATTTATGGGACAGGGTCTCTCATTCTGTTCTGCGACTGTTACAGACTGTATCTCCCCTCTCCTCCACTTCCCGTGCAAGCGGAGGAGATGTAACACCTGCCCCTATACCTCCCCCCTTCCCATTGTCCAGGGCCCCAAACACCCCTTCCAGGTGAAACAGCGATTTACTTGTACTTCTTGCAACCTAGTATACTGTATTCGCTGCTCACGATGCGGTCTCCTCTACATTGGGGAGACCAAACGCAGATTGGGTGACCGCTTTGCAGAACACCGCCGTTCAGTCCATAAGGGTGACCCCGAGCTTCCGGTCGCCTGTCATTTTAATTCACCGCTCCATTCCCACTCGGACCTCGCCGTCCTTGGCCTCTTGTATTGTTCCACGGAAGCTCAACGTAAACTCGAGGAACAGCACCTCATCTTCCGATTAGGCACTCTGCAGCCTTCCGGACTCAATATCGAGTTCAACAATTTCTTTTCATAACCTCGGCCCCTGTTTCATTTTTTCTTGTACTTTTTCCACTCCTTCCCCCCCCCACCCCCTTTCCTTTTGTTTCTCTCTCACACCTGGCAGCTATCTCTTGCCCTGCCAGTACACTTTACACCTATTCTCAGCCTATTACCTTCTCGTCTAGCTTCTAATACCTTTTATTGTCTCTTTTACTTCTTTTGTTTCTTTTATTCTTTTGTCCGATCGCAGCCCTGCCTCCGATCTATCTTCTTTTCTTTCCAGTTTTGAAGAAGGGTTCGACCCGAAACGTCAACTCAAATTTCTCTCCACGGATGTTGCCTGACCTGCTGAGTTTTTCCAGCATTTTCTGTTGTTATTTCAGTAATTCTCCTTGTTTTGCTAGATTGTAATTAAAGGGACACTGCTCTGAGATGGCTGCGAACTTTTAGTGCCGCCAGCCTTTCTAAAACATCTTCATTTTTTGAGGATCTGTGTGAACAGGCTGGTGACTCAGCAGGTGGGATGAACTCTGAAACCTCTTTGCACAGTCAGACCATTTAAAGGGTCTCTCATCGGTTCTGGGGCAGGAGGGATCTGGTTAACAGTGATCACAATATCATTAGGTTTAAAGTAGTTATGGAAAGGGACAAAATAAAATCAACGGTGAAAATACCCAGCTGGAAGAGAGCCAATTTCAGTGATTTGAGAAGGGATCGAGCACAGGTGGACTGGAAACAAAGATTGTCCAGGAAAACAGTGAATGACCAATGGCAGGCCTTCAAGGCTGAGATAATTCGGGTGCAAACCAAACATATTCCCATAAGGAGGAACGATGGGTCATCCAAAACTAGAGCTCCCGATGACAAAGGATATAGAGGTTAGAATAAAACAGAAAAAGGAGGTTTACGACAAATGTCAGGTACAGAATACAGTCAAAAACCAGGCAGAATACAGAGAGCGCGGGGGAAATTGAAACAGTATATAAGGGCAAAGAGACAATATGAGAAAAGATTAGGGGGTAACATAGAAGATAGGAGCAGGAGTAGGCCATTCGGCCCCTCGAGCCTGCTCCGCCATTCAATGAGGTCATGGCTGATCATCCAAATTCAGTACCCGGTCCCTGCTTTCTCCCCATACCCCTTGATCCCTTTAGCCTTAAGAAATATATCCAACTCCTTCTTGAATACATTTAATGAATTGGCCTCCACTGCCTTCTGTGGTAGAGAACTCCACAGGTTCACCACTCTCTGGGTGAAGAAATTCCTCCTCATTTCTGTCCTAAATGGCTTACCCCTTATCCTGAGACTGTGACCCCTGGTTCTGGACTCCCCGACCATCGGGAACATCCTTCCTGCATCTAGTCTGTCCAGTCCTGTCAGAATTTTATAAGTTTCAATATTCAATATTCAAGGTGTGGTCTCACCAAGGCCCTGTACAATGGCAGCAAGACATCCTTGTTCTTGGACTTGAACCCTCTCGCTATGAAGGCCAACATACCATTTGCCTTCTCAACCGCCTGCTGCACCTGCATGCTTACCTTCAGCGACTGGTGCACAAGGACACTCAGCTCTCGTTGCACTTCCCCTTCTCCCAAACTATTGCCGTTCAGATAATAATCTGCCTTCTTGTTTTTGCCACCAAGGTGGATAACCTCACATTTATCCACATTATACTGCATCTGCCATGCTTCTGACCAATCACCCAACCTGTCCAAATCATACTGGAGTTTCTCGGCATCCTCCTCACAGCACACATGCCCACCCAGCTTTGTGTCGTCTGCAAACTTGGAGATATTACATCTAGTTCCCTCGTCCAGATCATTAATATATATTGTGAATAGCTGGGGTCCAAGGACTGATCCCTGCGGTACCCCACTAGTCACTGCCTGCCACTCGGAAAAAGAGCCATTTATTCCAACTCTTTGCTTTCTGTCTGCCAACCAGTTCTTTATCCAAGTCAGTACCTTGCCCCCAATCCCATGTGCCTTAACTTTACACGCTAATCTCTTATGTGGGACCTTATCGAAAGCCTTCTGAAATTCCAAATACACCACATCCACTGGTTCTCCCTTATCTATTCTACCAGTTACATCCTCAAAAAATTCCAGTAGATTAGTCAAGCATGATTTACCTTTTGTAAATCCATGTTGACTTTGTCCGATCCTGTCACTGTTTTCCAAGTGCTCTGCTATTACATCTTTTATAATGGACTCTAGCATTTTCCCCACTACCGATGTCAGGCTTACCGGTCTATAATTCCTCGTTTTCTCTCTACCACCTTTTTTAAATAGTGGGGTAACATTAGCTACCCTCCAATCCATGGGAACTGTTCCATAGTCTATCGAATTTTGGAAGATGACCAGCAATTCTGTTCCTCTAGTGCTACTTGTCTCTCCCAGTCCTCTCTTCACCTTGTTTCTCCTCTCTAATGTTTCATCCTGGTGCCCATCCCCCTGTCAAATTAATTTAAACCCTCCCCCACAGCACCAGTTAACCGTCCCATGAGGACATTGGTCCCAGCTCTGTTGAGTCACAGAGTCATAGAGTTTTACAGCACAGAGAGAGGCCCTTCGGCCCATCGTGTCTGCGCCGTCCATCAATCCCTGTCCAGTCTAATCCCATTTTCCAGCATTTGGTCCATAGCCTTGTATGCAATGGCATTTCAAGTGCTCATCCAAATGCTTCTTGAATGTTGTGAGGGTTCCTGCCTCTACCACCCTTTCAGGCAGTGAGTTCCAGATTCCAACCACCTTCTGGGTGAAAAAGTTCCTCCTCAAATCCCCTCTAAATCTCCTGCCCCTTACCCTGAATCTATGCCCCCTTGTTATTGACCCCCCTACTAAGGGGAAAAGTTCCTCTTTATCTACCCTATCTATACCCCTCATCATTTTGTACACCTCAATCAGGTCCCCCCTCAGCCTTCTTTGCTCCAAGGAAAACAACCCCAGCCTGATTAGTCTTTCTTCATAGCTGAGGCGCTCCATCCCAGGTAACATCCTGGTGAATCTTCTCTGCACCCTCTCCAAAGCAATCACATCCTTCCTATAGTGAGGCGACCAGAACTGCACACAGTACTCCAGCTGTGGCCTCACCAGCGTTTTGTACAGCTCCATCATAACCTCCCTGCTCTTATATTCTATGCCTCGGCTAATGAAGGCAAGTATCCCATATGCCTTTTTAACCACCTTATCTACCTGTTCCGCTGCCTTCAGGGATCTATGTACATGTACACCAAGGTCCCTCTGACCCTCTGTACTTCCTAGGGTCCTACCACTCATTGTGTATTCCCTTGCCTTATTTGTCCGTCCAAAATGCATCACCTCGCACTTTTCAGGGTTAAATTCCATTTGCCACTTTTCCGCCCATCTGACCAACCCGTTTATATCGTCCTGTAGCCTGAGGCTTTCTTCCTCGCAATTTACCACCCCACCAATTTTCGTGTCATCTGCGAACTTACTGATCATACCTTTTACATTCTCATCCAAATCATTTATGTAGATCACAAACAGCAAGGGACCCAGCACCGATCCCTGAGGTACCCCACTGGACACAGGCTTCCAGTCACAAAAGCAACCTTCGACCATCACCCTCTGCCTCCTGCCACTCAGCCATTTTAGGATCCAATGCGCCAAGGCACCCTGGATCCCATGGGCACTTACCTTCTTGACCAGTCTCCTATGCGGGACTTTGTCAAAAGCTTTACTGAAGTCCATGTAAACCACATCCACAGCATTTCCCTCATCCACACACCTAGTCACCCCCTCGAAAGATTCAATCAGATTTGTCAGACATGATTTACCCTTGACAAAGCCATGCTGACTATCCCCGATTAATCCTTGCCTCTCCAAGTGGAGACTAATTTTGTCCCTCAGAACTTTTTCCAATAATTTCCCTACCACAGATGTTAGGCTCACTGGCTTGTAATTCCCTGGTTTATCCCTGCTACCCTTCTTGTATAATGGTACTACATTAGCTGTTCTCCAGTCCTCTGGTACATCCCCTGTGGCCAGAGAGGTTCTGAAAATTTGTGTCAGAGCCCCTGCAATCTCCTCCTTTGCCTCCCACAACAGCCTGGGATACATCTCGTCCGGGCAACCCGTCCACCTTGGACAGGTCCCTCCTGCCCCAGAACTGGTCCCTCCTGCCCCAGGAATCTGAAGTCCTGCAATATTTCTCTTTCAGGTACTTATCCAATTCCCTTTTGAAAGCGGTGATTGAATCTGCCTCCACCACCCTTTCAGGCCGTGCATTCCAGATCCTAACCACTCGCTGCGTCAAAAAGTTTTTCCTCATGTCACCTTTGGTTCTTTTGGATGTGAATGTAAAAGGTATGATCAGTGTCCTCTGGTTCTCGACCCCTCTGCCAATTGGAAGAGTTTCTCTCTATCTACTCTGTCCAGACCCCTCTTGATTTTGAACACCTCGATCAAATCTCCTCTCAATCTTCTCTGCTCCAAGGAGAACAACCCCAACTTCTCCAGTCTATCAATGTAACTGAAGTCCCTCATCCCTGGAATCATTCTCTTAGACTGGGTATTATGTAACGAGAAAGGATTAATTAGCAATCTTGTTGTACGAGGCCCCTTGGGTCGGAGCGATCATAATATGATCGAATTCTTCATTAAGATGGAGAATGAAGTAGTTGACTCAGAGACGATGGTCCTGAATTTAAATAAAGGAAACTATGATGGTCTGAGGCGCGAGTTGGGTAGGATTGATTGGGGAATGTCTCTCAAAGGTTGATGGTGGATAGGCAATGGCAAACATTCAAAGACCGCATGGGTGAACGACAGAATTTGTTCATCCCAGTTTGGCATAAAAATAAAACAAAAAAGGTGACTCAACCGTGGCTAACGAGGGAAATAAGGGATAGCATAAGATCCTAGGAGAGGACATAGGCCCGGACGAGATGTATCCCAGGCTGCTATGTGAGGCAAAGGAGGAGATTGCAGGGGCTCTGACACAAATTTTCAGAACCTCTCTGGCCACAGGGGATGTGCCAGAGGACTGGAGAACAGCTAACGTAGTACCATTATTCAAGAAGGGTAGTAGGGATAAACCAGGGAATTACAGGCCAGTGAGCCTAACGTCAGTGGTAGAGAAATTATTGGAAAAAATTCTGAGGGACAGAATTAGTCTCCACTTGGAGAGGCAGGGATTAATCAGGAATAGTCAGCATGGCTTTGTCAAGGGAAGATCATGTCTGACCAATTTGATTGAATTTTTCGAGGGGGTGACTAGGTGTGTGGATGAGGGTAGTGCAGTGGATGTGGTTTACATGGATTTCAGTGAGGATTTTGATAAAGTCCTGCATAGGAGACTGGTCAGGAAGGTAAGAGTCCATGGGATCCAGGGTGCCTTGGCACATTGGATCCAAAACTGGCTTAGTGGCAGAAGGCAGAGGGTGATGGTTGAAGGTTGTTTTTGTGACTGGAAACCTGTGTCCAGTGGGGTACCGCAGGGATCGGTGCTGGGTCCCTTGCTGTTTGTGGTCTACATTAATGATTTGGATGTGAATGTAAAAGGTATGATCAGTAAGTTCACAGATGACACGAAAATTGGTGGGGTGGTAAATAGCGAGGCAGGAAGCCTCAGGCTACAGGACGATATAGATGGGTTGGTCAGATGGGTGGAACAGTGGCAAATGGAATTTAACCCTGAAAAGTGTGAGGTGATGCATTTTGGGAGGACTAACAAGGCAAGGGAATACACAATGAATGATAGGATCCTAGGAAGGACAGAGGATCAGAGGAACCTTGGTGTGCATGTACATAGATCCCTGAAGGCAGCAGAACAGGTGGATAAGGTGGTTAAAAAGGCATATGGGATACTTGCCTTCATTAGCCGAGGCATAGGATATAAGAGCAGGGAGGTTATGATAGGGCTGTACAAAACGCTGGTAAGGTCACAGCTGGAGTACTGTGTGCAGTTCTGGTCGCCACACTATAGGAAGGATGTGATTGCTTTGGAGAGGGTGCAGAGAATGTTACCTGGGCTGGAGCACTTCAGCTATGAAGAGAGACTGGACAGGCTGGGGTTGTTTTCCTTAGAGCAGAGAAGGCTGAGGGGGGACCTGATTGAGGTGTACAAAATTATGAGGGGCATAGATAGGGTAGTTAGAAAGGAACTTTTCCCCTTAGTAGAGGGGTCAATAACAAGGGGGCATAGATTCAAGGTAAGGGGCAGGAGGTTTAGAGGGGATTTGAGGAAAAACTTTTTCACCCAGAGGGTGCTTGGAATCTGGAACTCACTGCCTGAAAGGGTGGTAGAGGCAGGAACCCTCACAACATTCAAGAAGCATTTGGATGAGCACTTGAAATGCCGCAGCATACAAGGCTACGGACCAAATGCTGGAAAATGGGATTAGATTAGACAGGGCTTGATGGCCGGCACGAACGCGATGGGCCTCTTTCTGTGCTGTATAACTCTATGACTCTATGACATATCAATTGGCCAGAAAAAGCAGTAATCCAGAGGATTGGGAGCAGTTTAGAATTCAACAAAGGAGGACAAAGGGATTAATTAAGAAAGGGAAAATAGTGTATGAGAGTAAGCTTGCAGGGAACATAAAAACTGACTGTAAAAGCTTTTATAGATATGTGAAGAGAAAAAGTTTGGTGAAGTCAAGCACAGATCACTTGCAGTCAGTATCAGGGGATTTATAATGGGGCACAAAGAAATGGAAGACCAATTAAATACATATTTTGGTTCTGTCTTCACAAAGGAGGACACAAATAACCTCCCAGAAATGTCGGGAACATAGGGTCTGATGAAAGGGAGCAACTGAAAGAAATCAGTATTTGTAGGGAAATGGTGTTAGGGAAATTGATGGGATTGAAGGCCGATAAATCCCCAGGGCCTGATAATCTACATCCTAGGGTACTTAAGGAAGTGGCCCTAGAAATAGTAGATGCATTCGATGGAAGCTGGAACAGTACCCATGGATCGGAGGGTAGCTAATGTTACCCCACTATTCAAAAAAGGTGGTAGAGAGAAAACGGGGAATTACAGACCAGTAAGCCTGACATCGGTAGTGGGGAAAATGCTAGAGTCCATTATAAAAGATGTAATAGCAGAGCACTTGGAAAACAGTGACAGGATCGGACAAAGTCAACGTGGATTTACAAAAGGTAAATCGTGCTTGACTAATCTACTGGAATTTTTTGAGGATGTAACTAGTAAAATAGATAAGGGAGAACCAGTGGATGTGGTGTATTTGGACTTTCAGAAGGCTTTCGATAAGGTCCCACATAAGAGATTAGCGTGTAAAGTTAAGGCACATGGGATTGGGGGCAAGGTATTGACTTGGATAGAGAACTGGTTGGCAGATAGAAAGCAAAGAGTTGGAATAAACGGGTCTTTTTCCGAATGGCAGGCAGTGACTTGTGGGGTACCGCAGGGATCAGTCCTTGGACCCCAGCTATTCACAATATATATTAATGATCTAGACAAGGGAACTAGATGTAATATCTCCAAGTTTGCAGAGGACACAAAGCTGGGTGGGTGTGTGAGCTGTGAGGAGGATGCCGAGAAACTACAGAATGATTTGGACAGGTTGGGTGATTGGGCAGAAGCATGGCAGATGCAATATAACGTGGATAAATGTGAGGTTATCCACTTTGGTGTCAAAAACAGGAAGGCAGATTATTATCTGAATGGCAATAGATTAGGAGAAGGGGAAGTGCAACGAGACCTGGGTGTCCTTGTGCACCAGTCGCTGAAGGTAAGCATGCAGGTGCAGCAGGCGGTTAAGAAGGCAAATGGTATGTTGGCCTTCATAGCGAGAGGGTTTGAGTACAGGAGCAAGGATGTCTTGCTGCAGTTGTACAGGGCCTTGGTGAGACCACATCTTGAGTATTGTGTGCAGTTTTGGTTGCCTTATCTGAGGAAGGATGTTCTTGCCATGGAAGGAGTTCAGCGAAGATTCACCAGGCTGATACCTGGGATGGCAGGAATGATGTATAAGGAGAGATTGGGTCGATTGGGCTTGTACTCGCTGGAGTTTAGAAGAATGAGAGGGGATCTCATTGACACTTATAAAATTCTGACAGGACTGGACAGACTAGATGCAGGGAGGTTGTTCCCGATGGTCGGGGAGTCCAGAACCAGGGGTCACAGTCTAAGGAGTAGGCCTTTTAGGACAGAAATGAGAAGGCAGGGACAGGGTACTGAACTTGGATGATCAGCACTGATCCTATCTTCTATGTTTCTATCTCTTATGCGGGACCTTATCGAAAGCCTTCTGAAAGTCCAAATACACGACATCCACTGGTTCTCCCTTATCTATTTTACCAGTTACATCCTCAAAAAATTCCAGTAGATTAGTCAAGCACGATTTACCTTTTGTAAATCCATGCTGACTTTGTCCGATCCGGTCACTGTTTTCCAAGTGCTCTGCTATTACATCTAGCATTTTCCCCACTACCGATGTCAGGCTTACCGGTGTATAATTTCCCGTTTTCTCTCTACCACCTTTTTTGAACAGTGGGGTAACACTAGCTACCTGCCAATCCATGGGTACTGTTCCAGAGTCTATCAAATTTTGGAAGATGACCAGCAATGCATCTGCTATTTCTAGGGCCACTTCCTTAAGTACCCTAGGATGTAGATTATCTTCTATGTATTCAATCTTTCCTTGTAGCTGAAATTCTCTAGTCCTGGCAACATCACTGGCATCTACCCGGCAATGTGGAAAATTGCCCAAGTATGTCCTGTCTACAAAAAGCAGGACAAATCCGACCCGGCCAATTACTGTCCCATCAGTCTACTCTCAATCATCAGCAAAGTGATGGAAGGTGTCGTCGACAGTGCTATCAAGCGGCACTTACTCAGCAATAACCTGCTAACTGACGCCCAGTTTGGGTTCCGCCAGGGCCACTCAGCTCCTGACCTCATTACAGCCTTGGTCCAAACATTCAAGCATAACCTCCCTGCTCTTACATGATACAGAGAGAGAGGCACTGACGTATGAGGAGAGATTGGGTCGATTGGGCTTAAACTCGCTGGAGTTTAGAAGAATGAGAGGGGATCTCATTGAAACTTATAAAATTCTAACAGGACTAGACAGACTAGATGCAGGAAGGGTGTTCCCGATGGCGGGGGAGTCCAGAAGCAGGGGTCACAGTCTAAGGATAAGGGGTAGGCCATTTAGGACAGAGATGAGGAGGAATTTCTTCCCCCAGAGAGTGGTGAACCTGTGGAATTCTCTACTACAGAAGGCAGTAGAGGTCAATTCATTAAATATATTCAAGAAGGAGTTGGATATATTTCTTAATGCTAAAGGGATCAAGGGATATGGGGAGAAAGCAGGGACCGGGTACTGAATTTGGATGATCAGCCATGATTGCATTGAATGGCAGAGCAGGCTCAAGGGGCTGAATGGCCTACTCCTGCTCCTATCTTCTATGTATTCAATCTTTTCTTGTAGCTGAAATTCCCTAGTCCTGGCAAAATCCTCGTAAATCTCCCGTCTGGAGCAGAGTCACATCTTTCCTGCAATGGGGACAACCAGAACTGCACGCAGCACTCTAGCCAGTGGCCTAACTGGTGTTTTTGTACAGTTCAAGCAGAACCTCCCTGCTCTTACATGATACAGAGAGAGGCACTGCCCCTTTAAATACCTGGGGGGCACCCATTCCCCTTTAAATGGCCAAGCAATTGTTTTTGTTGAAAAGGGGCCGCAGTCCCCTTTGACTCACCCCACCCTCTCACCCACCACAAATACTCACAAGAGAGAGAGAGGAGGAGGAAGAATGCTGGTCTTTGTCCCTTTAAAAGTGGCTGCCCACCAAAATGTTCACAGCACCAGGGCTCTTTGTTCTGGATAAAAGTCAAAAAGAGAAAAGGTTCACTTATTTTTAAATGAATGCAGTTGATGAATAGCCTTGCAATAAAGGTAATGCAAAGGAATAAACACTCACACGCTTGTTTTTTTTCCCCACCCTTCCCTTTAACAGCTCCTGCAGACAATGAAAGCAGGAAAGCGGCGCACGCAGCCCACCGAGGTCCCGCCCCCCTCCCGCGCCGCCATTAGTTGGAGGACCGTCAGCCCGCCAGGTCATCCCAGCCTTTTCCGCGCTCCTAATTGGCGGGTGCCACGCGTCAATCACCCCGCCTCCGCTTACGCGCTGACGCATTGACGCAACGCCCAGGGGGTCGGTTGGACCGGCGCACGCCACCGCAAGGTAAAAAAAAGACACCCCACACAAATGAGGAAAAAACAAAAATAATAATAATGGCACTTTAGAGGGGAGGAGGTTGGGGGAATGAATGAGTGTTTTCAATTTGTTTCGCAAAAAAAAAATTTGAAAAGCTTCCCAACGGTGCGAGGCGGGCTGCGCATGCGCCCCAACCAGCCTTTGACTCCCCCACGTTGGCCGGGGGCCGGACACGCCCACTTCGCTCGAGGCTGCCAGTGCGCCTGCGCGGAGCCTCCGGCTAGCGAACGGAAGGCCGGGTCCGGGGAAGAGGCGGAATCAGCGGCCGGGGTAAAGTCAAGTGTTGGGGAATCGATTTAAATCGAGGTGAGGCGGAGAGCGAGATTATAAAGTAAAATAAGAGAAAAACCAAACCTGAGAGCCGCGCGGGGGGCGGAGTGAGCCGGAGCAATGTGATTCTGACTGACGGGAGCGCTGACCAATAGGACGAGGGCTGAAGTGGGAGGACCGAAATGGGCGGCCTGGTCCTCCAAGCAATGGCGGCGCGGCTCGGGGGCGGGGCCTCTTCTCCAGCTCAGGTGCGCTGGGGCCGATTGTGACGCGCTGTCCCCAGGTGAGAGCAGCTCAGGCAGCACAGAGCTGGGGCTGGAATCTGGGAGAGGGGCCGCAGTCAGCACAGAGCTGGGGCTGGAATCTGGGAGAGGGGCAGCAGGCAGCACAGAGCTGGGGCTGGAATCTGGGAGAGGGGCCGCAGGCAGCACAGAGCTGGGGCTGGAATCTGGGAGAGGGGCCGCAGGCAGCACAGAGCTGGGGCTGTAATCTGGGAGAGGGGCCGCAGGCAGCACAGAGCTGGGGCTGGAATCTGGGAGAGGGGCCGCAGGCAGCACAGAGCTGGGGCTGGAATCTGGGAGAGGGGCCGCAGGCAGCACAGAGCTGGGGCTGGAATCTGGGAGAGGGGCCGCAGGCAGCACAGAGCTGGGGCTGGAATCTGGGAGAGGGGCCACAGGTAGCGGGCCTGGCAAAGAGGCACAAGCTTCACAATACAAGCTTCGTTGAAATGCAAAATTGTTTTCTACAGACAGCCTTGGTCACTCTGCAAAAAAACTGTTTAACAATTCATCATAACTCCCTTGCTTTTGGAGAGGCGTAGAGTGCAAAAGCAAGGAAGTTATATTGAAATTGTGTAAAAAACTGGAGTCAGCTGTGGCTCAGTGGATAGCAGAGTCAGAAGGTTGTGGGTTCAAATCCCGCTCCAGGGACTTGAGCATATAAAGCGAGGCTGACACTCCAGTGCGATGCTGAGGGAGCGCTGCACAGTCGGAGGAGCAGTGCTGAGGGAGCGCTGCACAGTCGGAGGGGCAGTACTGAGGGAGCGCTGCACTGTCGGAGGGGCGGTGCTGAGGGAGCGCCGCACTGCTGGAGGGGCAGTACTGAGGGAGCGCTGCACAGTCGGAGGGGCAGTACTGAGGGAGAGCCGCATTGTCAGAGGGGCAGTAATGAAGGAACATTGCAGTGTCGGATGAGACGTTAAACCGAGGCCCCCGTCTGCCCCCTCAGGTGGACGTAAAAGATCCCATGGTGCTATTTTGAAGAAGTTATCCCCGATGTTTTGAGCCCAATATTTATCCCTCAATCAACATGATGAAGAAACATTGTCTGGTCATTATCACATTGCTGTTTGTGGGAGCTTGCTGTGCGCAAATTGGCTGCCGCATTTCCCACATTACAACAGTGAATACACTTCAAAAGTACTTCATTGGCTGTAAAGCGCTTTGGGACGTCCGGTGGTCGTGAAAGGCAGTTAAGAAGGCAAATGGTATGCTGGCCTTCATTGCAAGAGGATTTGAGTACAGGAGTGAAGAAGTCTTACTCCAATTATATCTTCTTCTTTGGCAGTCCAACGGAACCGAGGATGACTTGCTTCCACATTAAAAATGAGTTCTCAGGTTTAAGGGTAAACCGGGAGAGCTTCTTCTCCCCGAGACGGACCCTCTGATATAAAGGGTCGACTGGATCCATGTTTATCTGTAATTTAAACAGAGGTCTGGTCGTCTTCTGAGCTCTTTCCCCTAGAGGAGAGGGTAGAGTGGGGGTCTTTAGTGTTAAATGGTTTCACCTGGGTCCATTGCTTCCACCGCATACCCATCGGTTCCTGTAGACAAACACACGTATCACTTGTCATTAATACAGTACATGGCCCCATCCAACGGGGCCCCATTCCCTTTCTTCCGATAACTTGCGTCATTACTTGTTGACCGATTCTGGGCAACTCGTCTGGTTTAAGTCCAGCATTCTGCCTTTCTAGACCTTTAATCTGTTGTTCGTTCCTTACTTCTTTATTTGCTGCTAGTACCTCCTGATTTAGTTGTACTAAGTATCACCTTAATCTATCTTGTACTGGTCCTGGTTCTCCCACCCCTCCAGCCAAATCCTCTGGTAGTCTCATAGCTCGTCCTGTCATTAGTTCATAGGGGGTCAGTCCGGTCGTTCGTCCTGGGGTGGCTCGCAGCCTCATTAGTATGCTGGGTAATAATTCCGACCATCCCTTCCCTGTTTCTTGGATGGCTTTTGTCAGCATGTTTTTCAGTGTCCTATTCATTCTTTCTACCATCCCCGAGCTCTGGGGGTGATATGGTATGTGATATTTTTGTGTCACATGTAGCAGCTTACAGATTTCTTTCATTATTTTGCTGGTGAAATGAGTGCCGTTGTCTGAGTCAATTTGCAGAGGCACTCCCCAACGGGGTATAACCTCGGTAGCCAATATTAGTGCAACTGTTTTTGCAGAGCAATCTCGGGTGGCAAAGGCTTCCACCCACCTGGTAAATTGGTCAATTATTACCAGGCAATATTTCTTCCCCCGGTCCTGCGCTAAGGGGCCGGTAAAGTCAATTTGTAAGTTTTCCCAGGGTCCTTGGGGCCTGGGTTGGTTTGCTGCTCTAACTCTACATCTCTGTCCTACATTATTCTTGCGCATATTATACAGCGGTGGCAATATTTCGCTACTTCCTGACCTATCTGTGGCCACCACCAGTACTGTCAGTAGGTGCAACATGTTACTTCTGCCAGTATGTGTTACACCATGGTATAGCGCCATCAGTTGTTGTCTACAACATTCCGGTGCCACCACCTGCTTACGTGGGCCCCATTTCCAAATTCCATCTTGTAATTGCGCGCCAGCTTGTCTCCATTTCTCCTTTTGCTCTTTACTTGTATTTTCTTGCAGCTCCATTAAATTCACTTCCTGTACCCCACTGACTATCATGACCATATTTATTTCGTTTTTGAACGCATCCTCTGGTTGCAGTTCTTCTGCAGCTAGTTTTGCGCCTAGATCTGCATACCTATTCCCCATAGGGGCCTGGTCCTGGGGTTCATAGAAACAGAGAAGATAGGAGCAGGAGTAGGCCATTCGGCCCCTCGAGCCTGCTCCGCCATTCAATGAGATCATGGCTGATCATCCAAGTTCAGTACCCTGTCCCTGCCTTCTCCCAATATCCCTTGATCCCTTTAGCCTTAAGAAATACATCCAACTCCTTCTTGAATATATTTAATGAATTGGCCTCCACTGCCTTCTGTGGTAGAGAATTCCACAGGTTCACCACTCTCTGGGTGAAGAAATTCCTCCTCCTCTCTGTCCTAAATGGCTTACCCCTTATCCTTAGACTGTGACCCCTGGTTCTGCACTCCCCGGCCATCAGGAACATCCTTCCTGCATCCAGTGTGTCCAGTCCTGTTAGAATTTTATAAGTTTCAATGAGATCCCCTCTCATTCTTCTAAACTCCAGCAAGTATAAGCCCAATCGACCCAATCTCTCCTCATACGTCATTCCTGCCATCCCAGGTATCAGCCTGGTGAATCTTCGCTGCACTCTCTCCATGGCAAGAACATCCTTCCTCAGATAAGGCGACCAAAACTGCACACAATACTCAAGATGTGGTCTCACCAAGGCCCTGTACAACTGCAGCAAGACATCCTTGTTCCTGTACTCGAACCCTCTTGCTACGAAGGCCAACATACCATTTGCCTTCTTAACCGCTTGCTGCACCTGCATGCTTACCTTCAGCGACTGGTGCACAAGGACGCCCAGGTCTCGTTGCACTTCCCCTTCTCCCAATCTATTGCCATTCAGATAATAATCTGCCTTCCTGTTTTTGACACCAAAGTGGATAACCTCGCATTTATCCACGTTATATTGCATCTGCCACGCTTCTACCCAATCACCCAACCTGTCCAAATCATACTGGAGTTTCTCGGCATCCTCCTCACAGCACACACGCCCACCCAGCTTTGTCGTCTGCAAACTTGGAGATATTACATCTAGTTCCCTCGTCCAGATCATTAATATATATTGTGAATAGCTGGGGTCCAAGGACCGATCCCTGAGGTACCCCACTAGTCACTGCCTGCTACTTGGAAAAAGAGCCGTTTATTCCAACTCTTTGCTTCCTGTCTGCCAACCAGTTCTCTATCCAAGTCAATACCTTGCTCCCAATCCCATATGCCTTAACTTTACACGCTAATCTCTTATGCGGGCCCTTATCGAAAGCCTTTTGAAAGTCCAAATACACCACATCCACTGGTTCTCCCTTATCTATTTTACCAGTTACATCCTCAAAAAATTCCAGTAGATTAGTCAAGCATGATTTACCTTTTGTAAATCCATGTTGACTTTGTCCGATCCGGTCACTTTTTTCCAACTGCTCTGCTATTACATCCTTTATAATGGACTCTAGCATTTTCCCCACTACCGATGTCAGGCTAACCGGTCTATAATTCCCCGTTTTCTCTCTACCACCTTTTTTGAACATTGGGGTAACGTTAGCTACCCTCCAATCCATGGGTACTGTTCCAGAGTCTATCGAATTTTGGAAGATGATCAGCAATGCATCTACTATTTCTAGGGCCACTTCCTTAAGTACCCTAGGATGTAGATTATCAGGCCCTGGGGATTTATCGGCCTTCAATCCCATCAATTTCCCTAACACCGTTTCCCTACAAATACTGATTTCTATCAGTTCCTCCCTCTCATCAGACCCTATGTTCCCCGACATCTCTGGGATGTTATTTGTGTCCTCCTTTGTTAAGACAGAACCAAAATATGTGTTTAAGACCAGGACCAGTGCAAGATAGATTAAGGCGATACTTAGTACAACTAAATCAGGAGGTACAAGCACTAAATAAAGTAGTAAGGAACCAACAACAGATTAAAGATCTATAAAGGCAGAATGCTGGACTTAAACCAGACGAGTTGCCCAGAATAGGTCAACAAGTAATGACGCAAGTTATCGGACGAAAGGGAATGGGGCCCGTTGGATGGGGCCATGTACTGTATTAATGACAAGTGATACGTGTGTTTGTCTACAGGAACCGATGGGTATGCGATGGAAGCAATGGACCCAGGTGAAACCATTTAACACTAAAGACCCCCATTCTACCCTCTCCTCTAGGGGAAAGAGCTCGGAAGACGACCAGACCTATGTTTAAATTACAGATAAACATGGATCCAGTCGACCCTTTATATCAGAGGGTCCGTCTCGGGGAGAAGAAGCTCTCCCGGTTTACCCTTACACCTGAGAACTCATTTTTAATGTGGAAGCAAGTCATCCTCGGTTCCGAGGGACTGCCTAAGAAGAAAGAAGAAGATATAATTGGAGTAAGACTTCTTTACTCCTGTACTCAAATCCTCTTGTAATGAAGGCCAGCATACCATTTTCCTTCTTAACTGCCTTTCACGACCACCGGACGTCCCAAAGCGCTTTACAGCCAATGAAGTACTTTTGAAGTGTAGTCACTGTTGTAATGTGGGAAACGCGGCAGCCAATTTGCGCACAGCAAGCTCCCACAAACAGCAATGTGATAATGACCCGATAATCTGATTTTCGTTATGTTGATTGAGGGATAAATATTGGGCTCAAAACACCGGGGATAACTTCTTCGAAATAGCACCACGGGATCTTTTACATCCACCTGAGGGGGCAGACGGGGGCCTCGGTTTAACGTCTCATCCGTAGGACGGCACCTCCGACACTGCAGCACTCCTTCATTACTGCCCCTCCGACAGTGCGGCGCTCCTTCATTACTGCCCCTCCGACAGTGCGGCGCTCCCTCAGTACTGCACCTCCGACACTGCGGCGCTCCTTCATTACTGCCCCTCCGACAGTGCAGCACTCCCTCAGTATTGCCCCTCCGACAGTGCGGCGCTCCCTCAGCACTGCCCCTCCGACATTGCGGCGCTCCCTAAGCACTGACCCTCCGACAGTGTGGCGCTCCCTCAGCACCGCACTGGAGTGTCAGCCTCGCTTTATATGCTCAAGTCCCTGGAGCGGGATTTGAACCCACAACCTTCTGACTGTGCTATCCACTGAGCCACAGCTGACTCCAGTCTTTTACACAGTTTCATCATAACATCCTTGCTTTTGCACTCTACGCCTCTCCTAAAGCAGGGGAGTTATGATGAATTGTTAAACAGTTTTTTTTTGCAGAGTGACCAAGGCTGTCTGTAGGAAACAATTTTGCATTTGAAAGAAGTTTGTTTTGTGAAGCTTCTGACCCTTTGCCAGACCCGCTGCCTGCGGCCCCTCTCCCAGATTCCAGCCCCAGCTCTGTGCTGCCTGCGGCCCCTCTCCCAGTTCCAGCCCCAGCTCTGTGCTGACTGAGCTGCTCTCACCTGGGGACAGCGCGTCACAATCGGCCCCAGCGCATCTGAGCTGGAGAGGAGGCCGCGCCCCCTTGCCGCGCCGCCATTGGTTGGCGGACCTGGCCCGCCCTCGTCCTATTGGTCAGAGCTCTCTGCTCCCCCCCTCACCTCGATATAAATTGCTTCCCAAACACTTGACTTTACCCCGGCCGCTGATTCCGCCTCTTCCCCGGGCCCGGCCTTCCGTCAGCTCCCCGGAGGACCCGCGCAGGTGCACTGGCAGTTTCGTGTTGTGGTGAGGGGCCCGAATGAGCATGCGCGGCCCCGCCTCTCCACATTTAAAGGGACACCCACCGCCTCCACATTTAAAAGGACACCCACCCCCTCCACATTTAAAGGGACTACCTCCCCCCCCTCTCACGTCCTCTGCTGTGGAGGAGGAATTCCTGGAGTGTTTACGGGATGGTTTCCTGGACCAATATGTCGAGGAACCAACCAGAGATCAGGCCATCTTAGACTGGGTATTATGTAACGAGAAAGGATTAATTAGCAATCTTGTTGTACGAGGCCCCTTGGGTCGGAGTGATCATAATATGATCGCATTCTTCATTAAGATGGAGAATGAAGTTGTTGACTCAGAGGCTAGGGTCCTAAATAAATTTAAATAAAGGAAACTATGATGGTCTGAGGAGCGAGTTGGGTAGGATTGATTGGGGAATGTCACTCAAAGGGTTGACGGTGGATAGGCAATGGCAAACATTCAAAGACCGCATGGATAAACTACAGAATTTGTTCATCCCAGTTTGGCATAAAAATAAAACAAAAAAGGTGACTCAACCGTGGCTAACAAGGGAAATTAGGGATAGCATAAGATCCAAGGAGAGGACATATAAATTGGCCAGAAAAAGCAGTAAACCTGAGGATTGGGAGCAGTTTAGGATTCAACAAAGGACAAAGGGATTAATTAAGAAGGGGAAAATAGAATATGAGAGTAAGCTTGCAGCGAACATAAAAACTGACTGTAAAACCTTTTACAGATATGTGAAGAGAAAAAGATTGCTGAAGTCAAGCGTAGGTCCCTTGCAGTCAGAATCAGGGGAATTTATAAAGGGGAACAAAGAAATGGCAGACCAATTAAATACATACTTTGGTTCTGTCTTCACAAAGGAGGACACAAATAACCTTCCAGAGATGTCGGGGAACATGGGGTCTGATGAAAGGGAGGAACTGAAAGAAATCAGTATTTGTAGGGAAATGGTGTTAGGGAAATTGATGGGATTGAAGGCCTGATGCGCTATCAATTACTCATAAAAGACGGAGAGTTAGGAGAGTAACTAAAAGGCTTTTATTAACAAAGAACAGAGCATGCCTCTCGTGGTTGACTGGTTCCCAAGAAGGCAGGGGGCTGCAGAGCAGTCACCTTTATACCTGGGCATGTGGGTGGAGCCAGCTGAGGCATGCATAGATACAACAGTGTGCAACAACAACAACGGTGAACAACAATAACAGTGGTTTACCACATTCACCCCTTGTTTAAAATTGAGTCCGGCGGGGTGAAGTGTACTAAAGGTTCGTGTAAGTAAGTCTATCAGGTGGCATTGTAAGCCGTCCTGATCGTCGTGGTGGCGGCGGTGATGGTGCAGCATCCAACGTTGAATCTGGCGTCTCATTGAGTGGTTGGGTGGTCAATGACGGGTCCTGAGGCTGCGGCATGCCGTCTACAGGGGTTGGGTTGTGGGTAGTGGTGGATGGCAATGGTAGTGTTTCAGGGGCACCCGAAGGTGCAAGGTCTCGTATGGAGACTGTGTCCTCCCGCCCGTCCGGGTATGCCACGTAAGCATACTGGGGGTTGGCGTGGAGGAGGCTCACCCTTTCGACCAGGGGGTCCGTTTTATGGGACCTCACGTGCTTCCGCAGTAGGACGGGTCCTGGAGACGTCAGCCATGTCGGTAGCGAGGTCCCCGATGTGGACTTCCTGGGGAAAGTGAACATTTTTTCATGGGGGGTGGCATTGGTGGCCGTACAAAGCAGTGACCGAATGGAGTGGAGCGCCGCAGGGAGGACCTCCTGCCAGCGAGAGGTCGGAAGGCCCTTAGATTTTAAGTTTAAGAGGATGGCCTTCCAAACCGTTGCGTTCTCTCTTTCCACCTGGCCGTTCCCCCGGGGGTTGTAGCTGGTGGTTCTGCTTGTAGCAATACCTCTGGTGAGCAGGTACTGACGGAGTTCGTCGCTCATAAAGGATGAGCCCCGGTCGCTATGGATATAGCTAGGGAAGCCGAACAAGGCGAAAAGGTCATTCAGACATTTAATGACCGTGGTACTGGTCATGTCCGGGCACGGGATGGCAAACGGGAAACGGGAGTACTCATCAATTATGTTGAGGAAGTACACGTTGCGGTCAGAGGAGGGGAGGGGCCCTTTAAAATCGACGCGAAGGGGCGAGTGGCCTTGATCAGGCTTGCTCTGTCTGGCCTATAAAAATGCGGTTTGCACTCGGCACAGATTTGGCAGTTCCTGGTCATGGTCCTGACCTCCTCGATGGAGTAGGGCAGGTTACGGGATTTGATGAAATGGAAGAACCTGGTGACCCCCGGGTGGCAGAGGTCATTGTGGAGGGTCTGCAGTCTATCAACCTGCGCGTTGGCGCATGTACCACGTGATAGGGCATCTGGGGGCTCATTGAGTTTCCCGGGCCGATACAAGATATCGTAATTGTAGGTGGAGAGTTCAATTCTCCACCTCAAGATCTTGTCGTTCTTGATTTTGCCCCTCTGCTCATTATTAAACATAAAAGCTACTGAACGCTGGTCAGTGAGCAGGGTAAATCGTTTTCCGGCCAGGTAATGCCTCCAATGTCGCACCGCTTCCACAATGGACTAGGCCTCCTTTTCGACAGAGGAGTGTCGAATCTCGGGGCCCTGGAGGGTCCTTGAGAAAAAGGCCACGGGTCTCCCCATCTGGTTAAGGGTTGCAGCTAGGGCAAAGTCGGATGCGTCGCTCTCCACTTGGAAAGGGATGGACTCATCCACTGCGTGCATTGTGGTCTTCGCAATATCTCTTTTTATGAGAGTGAAGGCTGCACATGCCTCTGCTGTCAGGGGGAAGGAGGTGGACTTGATGAGGGGTCTGGCTTTGTCCGCATAGTTGGGCACCCACTGAGCATAGTAAGAGAAAAACCCTAGGCATCTCTTCATTGCTTTTTGGCAGTGGGGGAGGGGGAGCTCCATAAGGGGGCGCGTTCTGTCGGGGTCGGGGCCGATGACTCCGTTCTCCACTACGCAGCCAAGAATGGCGAGGCGCGTGGTGCGAAACATACATTTGTCCTTGTTGTATGTTAGATTCAGCCGCTGGGCCGTACGGAGGAATTTCTCTAGGTTAACGTCGTGGTCCTGCTGGTCGTGGCCGCAGATGGTGACGTTGTCTCGATAGGGGAAGGTGGCCTGCAGTGCGTTCTGGTCAACCATTCGGTCCATCTCCCTTTGGAAGACCGAAACCCCATTGGTGACGCCGAAGGGGACTCTGAGGAAGTGGTAGAGACGACCGTCAGCTTCAAAAGCTGTGTACTGGCAGTCCTCAGCCCTGATGGGGAGCTGGTGGTATGCCGACTTCAGATCAATCGTCGAGAACACCCGGTATTGTGCTATCTGATTGACCATGTCAGATATGCGGGGGAGTGGGTATGCATCTAACTGGGTGTAGCGATTGATCGTCTGGCTGTAGTCAATAACTAGGTGCTGTTTTTCGCCAGTCTTCACTACCACCACTTGTGCTCGCCATGGGCTATTGCTACCCTCAATAATCCCTTCCTTCAGGAGTCTTGCTACTTCGGATTTAATGAAGCTCCTATCCCCGGCACTGTACCGCCTGCTTTTGGTAGCGATGGGCTTACAGTCGCGGGTGAGGTTAGCGAACAAGGGGTGGGGGGGAGACTTTAAGCGTGGAGAGGCTGCAAATGGTGTGCGGCAGGCAATTTAAAAGCTGCTGGCTGCAGACTGTGAGTGGGGGGAGGGGTCCGCCGTACGCTAATGTGACACTGTTAAGGTGGCACTGAAAATCCAACCCCAGTAGGACGGCAGCGCAGAGATGGGGCAGGACAGGAAGTTTAAAATTTTTGTATTCTGTGCCCCTTAATGAAAGGGTCACTACACAGTAGCAACCGACGTCTGCTGAATGGGATTTGGAAGCCATAGAGATCCGATGGCGCGTTGGCAGGACCGGGAGAGAGTAACTGCACACCATGTCGGGGTGGATACAGCTCTCCGTGCTCCCGCTGTCGAAAAGGCAGGTAGTGGCGCGGCCGTCTACCGTAATGTCCATCATGGACCTGGACAGTTGGTGAGGGAGAGATTGGTCCAGCATCACGGAGGCCAGCGTATGGTCGAGCGAGTCGCTGTGGTCGTCAGACGAGGCGGTGGTTGAGTCCGGGTCACCTGCGATTGGAGTTGGAGTTGTCCAAGATGGCGGACAAAATGGCTGCGCCCATGATCCCGATCCCCACGCGGCTGGAGGTGTCCAAGATGGCGGACAAGATGGCTGCCCCCACGGTTCACACGCGGCGCTGCTGGCATTAGCGGTTTTACCTTTGCAGGCGCTGACGTAGTGTCCTTTCTTCCCGCAGCCAGAGCAAGTAGCGTTTTTCGCCGGGCAGCGTGCTCTGGGGTGTTTTGCCTGGCCACAAAAGTAACATTTTGGGCCCTTGGACATCGCTGCAGCAGTTGGTGCCGGGGGTGGCGGTCCCATGACCCAAGGTTGCGGCATCCACGGTGCGGAGCGGTTAGGGGAGAATGCGTCCATATTCCGGTGGGCCGCGTCTAGCGAGAGCGCGAGGGACACTGCCTTCTTCAGGTCGATTTCGCCCTTCTCCAACAGTCTCTGCCGGGAGTAGTCGGACTTGAGGCCCGCAACGAAAGCGTCTCGGATAAGTCCCTCCGCGTGTGTCGCGGCCGATACCTCTTTACAATCGCAGGCTCGGCCGAGTATCTGTAGTGCCCGTAGGAATGCCTCCACCGATTCCCCGGACTGCTGTTTGCGGGATCTCGGGAGGTGTCTGGCATAAACCGTATTTACCGGGCGTGTGTATTGTCCTTTTAGCAGATCGATAGCCGTCGCGTAGGTAGTCGCGTCCTGGATGAGCGTGTAGACTTGGTGGCCCACCTTGGAGGCCAGGATTTTTAGTTTGTTTCCATCTAGTGTCACGGCTGAGGCTTCCAGGTAAGCTTCGAAGCAACGCAGCCATTGTGCGAACTTGGTAGACAAACCCGCCTCTTGAGGGTCTAGGTCCAGGCATGTTGGTCTGAGGGCATGCAGCAGCGCCTGCTGCTCAGCGTTTGGTGCCGACATTTTGTTTTTGTTAATAAAATTGATGCGCTATCCATTACTCATAAAAGACGGAGAGTTAGGAGAGTAACTAAAAGGCTTTTATTAACAAAGAACAGAGCATGCCTCTCGTGGTTGACTGGTTCCCTAGAAGGCGGGGGCTGCAGAGCAGTCACCTTTATACCTGGGCATGTGGGTGGAGCCAGGGGCGGAGCCAGCTGAGGCATGCATAGATACAACAGTGTGCAACAACAACAACAACGGTGAACAACAATAACAGTGGTTTACCACAAGGCCGATAAATCCCCAGGGCCTGATAATCTACATCCTAGGGTACTTAAGGAAGTGGCCCTAGATATAGTAGATGCATTGCTTATCATCTTCCAACATTCGATGGAATCTGGAACAGTACCCATGGATTGGAGGGTAGCTAATGTTACCCCACTAGTCAAAAAAGGTGGTAGAGAGAAAACGGGGAATTACAGACCGGTAAGCCTGACATCGGTAGTGGGGAAAATGCTAGAGTCCATTATTAAAAGATGTAATAGCAGAGCACTTGGAAAAAAGTGACCGGATCGGACAAAGTCAACATGGATTTACAAAAGGTAAATCGTGCTTGACTAATCTATTGGAATTTTTTGAGGATGTAACTGGTAGAATAGATAAGGGAGAACCAGTGGAAGTGATGTATTTGGACTTTCAGAAGGCTTTCGATAAGGTCCCGCAAAAGAGATTAGCGTGTAAAGTTAAGGCATATGGGATTGGGGCAAGGTAGCGACTTGGATAGAGAACTGGTTGGCAGACAGAAAGCAGAGAGTTGGAATAACCGGGTCTTTTTCCGAGAGGCAGGCGGTGACTAGCGGGGTACCGCAGGGATCGGTCCTTGGACCCCAGCTATTCACAATATATATTAATGCTCTAGACAAGGGAACTAGATGTAATATCTCCAAATTTGCAGACGACACAAAGCTGGGTGGGCGTGTGTGCTGTGAGGAGGATGCCAAGAAACTTCAGGATGATTTGGACAGGTTGGGTGATTGGGCAGAAGCATGGCAGATGCAATATAACGTGGATAAATGCGAGGTTATCCACTTTGGTGGCAAAAACAGGAAGGCAGATTATTATCTGAATGGCAATAGATTGGGAGAAGGGGAAGTGCAACGAGACCTGGGCGTCCTTGTGCACCAGTCATTGAAGGTAAGCATGCAGGTGCAGCAGGCGGTTAAGAAGGCAAATGGTATGTTGGCCTTCGTAGCGAGAGGGTTTGAGTACAGGAACAAGGATGTCTTGCTGCAGTTGTACAGGGCCTTGGTGAGACCACACCTTGAGTATTGTGTGCAGTTTTGGTCGCCTTATCTGAGGAAGGATGTTCTTGCCATGGAGGGAGTGCAGCGAATATTCACCAGACTGATACCTGGGATGGCAGGAATGATGTATGAGGAGAGATTGGGTCGATTGTGCTTTTACTCGCTGGAGTTTAGAAGAATGAGAGGGGATCTCATTGAAACTTATAAAATTCTGACAGGACTGGACAGACTAGATGCAGGAAGGATGTTCCCGATGGTCAGGCTGTTCAGAACCAGGGGTCGCAGTCTAAGGATAAGGGGTAAGCCATTTAGGACAGAAATGAGGAGGAATTTCTTCCCCCAGAGAGTGGTGAACCTGTGGAATTCTCTACCACAGAAGGCAGTAGAGGCCAATTCATTAAATATATTCAAGAAGGAGTTGGATATATTTCTTAAGGCTAAAGGGATCAAGGGGTATGTGGAGAAAGCAGGGACCGAGTACTGAATTTGGATAATCTGCCATGATCGCATTGAATGGCGGAGCAGGCTCGAGGGGCCGAATGGCCTACTCCTGCTCCTATTTTCTATGTTTCTATGTCTTAAAGGAGGATAGCGAGGCGGAGAGGTTCAGGGAGGGAATTCCAGAGCTTAGGGCCGAGGCAACAGAAGACACGGCCACCGATGGTGCAGCGATTATAATCAGGGCTGCTCAAGAGGGCAGAATTGGAGGAACGCAGATGTCTCGGGGCGGGGGTGGGGGGGTGGGGTGAGAAGGTTGTTTTCTTTGGAACCGAGGAGGCTGAGGGGAGACCTAATTGAGGTGTATAAAATTCTGAGGGGCCGAGATAGGAAGGACCTATTTCCCTTGGCAGAGGGGTCCAAAACCAGGGGCATAGATTTAAAGTAATTGTTCGGAGGTTTAGAGGGGAGTTGAGGAGAAATGTTTTCCCCCAGTGGGTGGTGGGGGTCTGGAACTCACTGCCTGACAGGGTGGTCAAGGCAGAAACTCTCATCACATTTTAAAAAGTGCTTGGATATGCCCTTGAAGTGCCGTAACCTACAAGGCCACGGACCAAGTGCTGGAAAGTGGGATTAGTGTGGATAGCACTTAATCGGCCGGCACGGACAAGATGGGCCGAATGGCCTCCTTCTGTGCCATAATTTTTCTGTGATTCTATCGCGGGCGGCAGGTGGTTGTGAGGCTGAAGGGAATAACTAAGATAGGGAGGGGCGAGGCCATGGAGGGATTTGAAAACAAGGATGAGAATTTTGAAATCAAAGCATTGCTTAACCGGGAGCCAATGTAGGTCAGCGAGCACAGGGGTGATGGGTGAACGGGACTTGGCGTTGAGTTACGACACGGGTAGTTTTGGATCACCTCAAGTTTACATAGGGTAGAATGTGGGAGGCCAGCCAGGAGTGCGTTGGAATAGTCGAGTCTAGAGGTAACAAAGGCTGGGGTGAGGGTTTCCGCAGCGGATGAGCTGAGGCAGGGGCGGAGACGGGCAATGTTACGGAGGTGGAAATAGGCGGTCTTTGTTATGCTGCGGATATGCGGTGGGAAGCTCATTTCAGGGTCAAATATGACACTGAGGTTGTGAACAGTGTGGTTCAGTCTCAGAGAGATGTTAGGGAGAGGGATGAAGTCAGTGGCTAGGGAACGGAGTTTGTGGCAGGGACTGAAAACAATTGCTTCAGTCTTCCCAATATTTAATCCATAACTGGATTAGAAGTTCGTGGAGGGGTCGAGAGAAGTGGTGGTGAGGTAGAGCTGGGTGTCGTCAGCGTACATGTGGAAACTGACGCTGTGTTTTCGGATGATGTCGCCAAGGGGCAGCATTTAGATGAGCAGGTAAGAGCCCATGGGATCCAGGGCAATTTGGCACATTGGATCCAAAATTGGCTTAGTGGCAGGAGGCAGAGGGTGATGGTCGAAGGTTGTTTTTGTGACTGGAAGCCTGTGTCCAGTGGTGTACCACAGGGTCTGGGTCCTTTGCTGTTTGTAGTGTACATTAATGATTTAGATATGAATGTAGGAGGTATGATCAGTAAGTTCGCAGATGACACAAAAATTGGTGGGGTGGTAAATAGCGAGGAGGGAAGCCTCAGGCTACAGGAGAATATAGACGGGTTGGTCAGATGGGCAGCACAGTGGCAAATGGAATTTAACCCTGAAAAGTGTGAGGTGATGCATTTTGGGAAGACAAACAAGGCAAGGGAATACACAATGAATGGTAGGACCCCAGGAAGGACAGAGGATCAGAGGGACATAATAATTCTTATATAAGAACATAAGAAGTAGGAGTAGGCCATACGGCCCCTCGAGCCTGCTCCGCCATTCAATAGGATCATGGCTGATCTGAACCTAGACTCACGTCCACTTCCCTGCCCGCTCCCCATAACCCCTAATTCCCTTATCAGTTAGGAAACTGTCTATCTCCGTTTTAAATTAATTTAATGTTGCAGCTTCCACTGCTCTCTGAGGTAGCAAATTCCATAGATTTACCACCCTCTGAGTGAAGAAGTTTCTCATCATCTCAGTTTTGAAAGGGCAGCCCCTTATTCTAAGATTATGCCCCCTAGTTCTAGTCTCACCCATCAGTGGAAACATCCTCCCCGCATCCACCCGATCAAGCCCCCTCACAATCTTATATGTTTCGATAAGATCGCCTCTCATTCTTCTGAATTCCAATGAGTAGAGGCCCAACCTACTCAACCTTTCCTCATAAGTCAACCCCCTCATCTCCGGAATCAACCGAGTGAACCTTCTCTGAACTGCCTCGAGAGCAAGTATATCTTTTCTTAAATATGGAAACCAAAACTGTACGCCGTATTCCAGGTGTGGCCTCACCAGTACCCTGTATAACTGCAGCAAGACTTCCCTGCTATTATAGTCCACCCCCCTTGCAATAAAAGCCAAGATTCCATTGGCCTTCCTGATCACCTGCTGTACCTGCATACTAACCTTCTGTGTTTCATGCACCAGGACCCCCAGATCCCTTTGTACTGTGGCACTTTGCAGTTTCTTTCCATTTAGATAATAACTTGCTCTTTGATTTTTTCTGCCAAAGTGCATAACCTCACACTTTCCAACATTATATTCCATCTGCCAAATTTCTGCCCACTCACTTAGCCTGTCTATGTCCTTTTGCAGGTTTTTTATGTCCTCCTCACTCACTGCTTTCCCTCCCATCTTTGTATCATCGGCAAACTTGGATATGTTGCACTCGGTCCCCTCCTCCAAATCGTTAATATAGATTGTAAAGAGCTGGAGTCCCAGCACTGACCCCTGCAGAACAGCACTAGTTACTGATTGCCAACCCAAGAATGAACCATTTATCCCCACTCTCTGTTTTCTGTTAGATAGCCAATCTTCCACCCATGCTAGTATATTACCCCCAATCCTGTGATTTTTTTTTATCTTGTGCAGTAATCTTTTGTGTGGCACTTTGTCAAATGCCTTTTGGAAGTTCAAATACACCACATCCACCGGGACCTTGGTGTGCATGTACATAGATCCCTGAAGGCAGCAGGACAGGTAGATAAGGTGGTTAAAAATGCATATGGGATACTTGCCTTCATTAGCCGAGGCATAGAATATAAGCCATGGTGTGGAGATGCCGGAGTTGGACTGGGATGGACAAATGTAAGAAGTCAAACAACACCAGGTTATAGTCCAACAGCTTTATTTGAAATCACAAGCTTTCGGAGCGCTGGTCCTTCGAAGGAGCAGCGCTCCGAAAGCTTGTGATTTCAAATAAAGCTGTTGGACTATAACCTGGTGTTGTGTGACTTCTTACATGGAATATAAGAGCAGGGAGGTTATGATGGAGCTGTACAAAATGCTAGTTAGGCCACAGCTGGAATACTGTGTGCAGTTCTGGTCGCCACACTATAGGAAGGATGTGATTGCTTTGGAGAGGGTGCAGAGGAGATTCACCAGGATGTTACCTGGGCTGGAGTGCTTCAGCTATGAAGAAAGACTGGACAGGCTGGGGTTGTTTTCCTTAGAGCAGAGAAGGCTGAGGGGGGACCTGATTGAGGTGTACAAAATTATGAGGGGCATAGATAGGGTAGATAGAAAGGAACTTTTCCCCTTAGTAGAGGAGTCAATAACCAGGGGACATAGTTTCAAGGTAAGGGGCAGGAGGTTTAGAGGGGATTTGAGGAAGAACTTTTTCACCCAGAGGGTGGTTGGAATCTGGAACTCACTGTCTGAAAGGGTGGTAGAGGCAGGAACCCTCACAACATTCAAGAAGCATTTAGATGAGCACTTGAAATGCCGTAGCATACAAGGCTACGGACCAAGTGCTGGAAAATGGGATTAGAATAGACGGGGCTTGATGGCCGGCGCGGACACGATGGGCTGAAGGGCCTCTTTCTGTGCTGTATAAATCTATGACTCTATGACTACAAGGCTACGGACCAAGTGCTGGAAAATGGGATTAGAATAGACAGGACTTGATGGCCGGCATGGACACAATGGGCTGAAGGGCCTCTTTCTGTGCTGTGACTCTAAATAGGAGGGGCCCAAGGATAGATCCTTGGGGGACACCAGAGGTAACGATGCGGGAGTGGGAAGAGAAGCCGTTGCAGGTGATTCTGTGGCTACAATTAGATAGATAAGAATGGTACCAGGTGAGTGCAGTCCCACCCAGCTGGATGACGGTGGAGAGGAGTTGGGAGAAGGATGGAGTGGTCAACCGTGACAAAGGCTGCAGACAAGTCAGGAAGGACGGGGAGAGATAGTTTACCTTTGTCACAGTCACAAAGGATGTCATTTGATGAGACTTTGATGAGACTTGATTTGACTTCAGGGCCAAGTCAGTGAGGTGGATTGGGCTGTTTCTGGCCCGCTGGTTGTTGTGGGCACGGCTGGACACCAGTGGGACCGGCTCTACCCTGTTTGTTCTTTGAGGCAAAATAAGCCAAAAAAAATTCCTGCTCCCCCCCCTTACCCTTTCTACACTCCTTTTACAGGGATTTAGAAGTGGAGCATTTACAGACAGGAAGCTCAAACCAAACATCACCTCAAATTCTGACAAGAGTTACGTGATTCCTCAGGACCTGATTCAGTCGCTCCTCCAATCTGCTGGCACCCCCGTGAGTTCACACTGGGGAGAGAACTTTTAAATGTTCTGAAAGAGCTTCAAAATCTACAAATACCTGAAGCGACACCAGTGGCCACACACTGGGAGAAACCCGGGCCCCGTGTCTGGGAAGGGATTCACTCAGCCATCTGCTCCGATGATACACCAGCAAGTTCACACTAGGGAGAGACCTTTAACCCGCTCCGTGTGTGGCAGGGATTAATTGCACCATCCGTGCTGCTGAGACACCAGCTTGTCCACACCGATGAGAGACCGTTGACCTGCTCTGTGTTTTTGAAGCGATTATCTTATTCTGCCACCCTCCTGAGACACCAGCTTGTTCATGTTAAATGTTCTGACTGTGGGAAGAGATTTAAAAGGTCCCAGGATCTGAAGAGACACCAGCTGGAGAGAGCAGGAGAGATTCTGTTCACCTGCTCTGTGTGTGGGAAGAGATTCACTCGGTCCTCGAATCTGCTGGCACACCAGCGAGTTCACACTGGGGAGAGGCCGGTGAAACATTCCGACTGTGGGAAAAGCTTTCAAATGTCCCAGGAGCTGAAGGGACAGCAGCTGGAGAGAGCAGGAAAGAGGCCATTCACCTGCTCCGTGTGTGGGAAGAGATTCACTCGGCCCTCCCACCTGTTGAGACACCAGCGAGTTCACACTGGGGAGACACCATTCATCTGCTCCATGTGTAAGGAGGGATTCACTCAGTCATCCAACCTGTTGAGACACCAGCGAGTTCACACTGATGAGAAACCATTTAAATGTTCTGACTGTGAGATGAGCTTTAAAACCTCTGGGGATCTGAAGGAACACCAGCGAGTTCACTCCGATCAGAGACCATTTACATGTTCTGTCTGTGGGATGAGCTTTAAAAGCTCCAGGAATCTGAGCGGACACCAGCAAGTTCACACTGATGAGAGACCATTTAAATGTTCTGACTGTGGGAAGACATTTAAATGTTCAAAGGGCCTGAAGAGACACCAGCTGGAGAAAGAAGGAAAGAGACCGTTCAGCTGCTCTGTGTGTGGCAAAGGATTCACTCGGTCATCCCACCTACAGAGACACCAGCGAGTTCACACTGTTCTGTAGCGCAGGGCCCTTTAGACAGCTGGGGTGACGTGAACATGGAACGGATGAATGTTTTATAAATTCTTGTACTGCTGTTTAATCTTTAAGACTGTTGCGCTGATGATTCCCTTCGATTGACAGTTCATGGTGTTCCTTAGAATGTACAGCACAGAAACAGGCCATTCGGCCCAACTGGTCCATGCCAGTGTTTATGCCCCACACCCACCTTACTTCAATTAACCCGATCAACGTCTCCTCCCATTCCTTTCTCTCTTGTGTGGCTTCCCCATAAATCTATCTGGGCTGTTCACCTCAACCGCTCCCTGTGGTAGCGAGCTCCCCATTCTCACCATTCTCTGGGTAAAGAAGTTTCTCCTGAATTCCCTCCTGGATTTGTTAGTGACTTTTATATTTATAGCCCCATAAATATGATGAGATTTTGTTAAGCTGACCAGTATGTTGTTGTACTTTGTCTTTTTCTGATGAATGAAACATTACTGAGCCCCTGTACCCGTGTTATGGGATGAAGTGCCAGACAAGTGAAGGCACAACGTCTGGGTGTGAATCTAATAATAACCTCACGGACCGTATAGGTGTGATAACCAGACGGGCTTGTGGTTATAGTCTGGTCACAGATGGACTAAATTCCCTGAATTAGCAGGAGTTCGGGAGGCAGTCAACAGACGGGTCCAAACAATCCCATTTCCTGAGCGGTAACCAAGCTTGTGTATAAGAACAGGCCACTTAAGCCATTGTCAGTTGGAACAGACTCGAGAAGGTCGCGTGCGAATCCACTGTACTTCAATTCTCCAGATTGAGGGAATTATCACCCGATCTGTGTTATGCAGCGCTCTTAATAAAGTCTGGAGAGACAATTTGTGTTCTTGTGAGCTTGATTATCTGGTATCTGAAACCCTAGGACTCCTGATCATTAGAGTCAACCTCAGTGTGTGGAAAGGGATTCCCTGGTGTATCCCACCCGCTGACACACCAGTGTCCACAGTGTGACTGCGGTGGGTCGATTCCACTGTTTCCGATGCCTTTAATCACATCCAGGACTGAACCATGTTAATTCAGGCAACTGGGGCTGGTTAATGTTAAGAGCCCCCAATAACTGGGCTGGATTTAAAGATTATTCCGTTCTCTCAGTACTCGTGAGCAGAGAGAAGCTGATGTTATAGAATCATAGAGCACAGTGGGATGCCTTTCGGCCCATCGTGCTGGTGCCAGCTCTCTGAAAGAGCGATGCGATTAGTCCCACTGCCCTGCTCTTTCCCCACAGCCCTGCAAATTTCTGCTTTTAGTATATATCCAATTCCCTTTTGAAAGTTACTGTTGAATCTGCTTCCACCTCCCATTCAGGCAGTGCATTCCAGATCATCACAATTCGCTGTGTAAGACTCCTCATTTCCTCTCTAGATTCTTTTGCCAATGATCTGAAATCTGTGTCCTCTCGTTACCGACCCTCCTGCCAGTGACAACAGCTTCTCCTTGTTTGCTCGATCAAAACCCCTCATAATTTTGAGCACCTCGATCAGAGCTCCACTTAACCGTCTCTGCTCCAAGTTATATTGCCATTGTTTTGTGAATTGTTACTGTGATCGAGGTGCTGGATGTCCGTGCCTGGGGAATGGGACATTCTATTCTCATGAGCACCGAGTGTCAGCATCCAGCAATCTCTGGTCAGGGACTGTCTTTTTAAACTGCCTCACCTGAGCTTTTTGACTCCCTGATTTCATTATTAAACATTTTAGAGTTTTTGCAGAGTGACCAAGGCTGAACAGATAAATGTGAGGTATTACATTTTGGTAGGAAGAATGCGGAGGTCACTTATCACTTGGAGGGTGCGAGTCTAGGTGGGGTAGAGGAGCAAAGGTATCTCGGAGTACAAATACACAAATCACTAAAAGTTGGGACAGGTTAGCAAGGCCATAAAAAAAAAGCAAACCAAGCACTAGGGTTTATTTCTAGAGGGATAGAATTGAAAAGTAGTGAAGTTATGCTAAACCTGTATCGAACCTTGGTTAGACCACACTTAGAGTACTGCGTACAGTTCTGGTCACCATATTATAAAAAGGATATAGAGGCACTGGAGAGGGTGCAGAGAAGATTTACAAGGATGATACCAGAAATGCGAGGGTATACATATCAGGAAAGGATGAGCAGGCTGGGTCTCTTTTCTCTTGAAAAAAGAAGGCTGAGGGGTGACCCAATAGAGGTCTTTAAAATTATGAAAAATCCCTGCGGTACTCCACTAGTCACTTCCTGCCACTCGGAAAAAGAGCCGTTTGTTCCAACTCTTTGCTTCCTGTCTGCCAACCAGTTCTCTATCCAAGTCAGTACATTGCCCCCAATCCTATGTGCCTTAACTTTACATGCTAATCTCTTATGCAGGACCTTATCGAAAGCCTTCTGATTACCGCATCCACTGGTTCTCCCTTATCTATTCTAACAGTTACATCCACAAAAAGTTCCAGTAGATTAGTCAAGCACGATTTACCTTTTGTAAATCCATGTTGACTTTGTCCGATCCTGTCACTGTTTTCCAAGTGCTCTGCTATTACATCTTTTATAATGGACTCCAGCATTTTCCCCACTACCGATGTCAGGCTTACCGGTCTATAAATCCCCATTTTCTCTCTACCACCTTTTTTGAATAGTGGGGTAACATTAGCTACCCTCCAATCCATGGGAACTGTTCCAGGCTCTATACAATTTTGGAAGATAACCAGCAATACATATGTTCAGAACCAGGGGTCACAGTCTAATGATAAGGGGTAGACCATTTAGGACAGAGGAGGAATTTCTTCACCCAGAGAGTGGTGAACCTGTGGAATTCTCTACTACAGAAGGCAGTAGAGGCCAATTCATTAAATATATTCAAGAAGGAGTTGGATAAATTTCTTAAGGCTAAATGGATCAAGGGGTATGGGGAGAAAGCAGGGACCCGGTACTGAATTTGGATGAACAGCCATGATCGCATTGAATGGTGGAGCAGGCTCAAGGGGCCGAATGGCCTACTCCTGCTCCTATCTTCTATGATTCTATGTATGTTTACTATTTCTAGGGCCACATCCTTAAGTACCCTAGGATGTAGATTATCAGGCCCTGGGGATTTATCGGTCTTCAATCCCGTTAATTTCCCTAACACCATTTCCCTACAAATACTGATTTCATTCAGTTCCTCCCTCTCATCAGACCCTATGTTCCCCAACATCTCTGGGAGGTTATTTATGTGCTCCTTTGTGAAGACAGAACCGAAGTATATATTTAATTGGTCTGCCATTTCTTTGTTCCCCATTATAAATTTCCCTGATTCTGACCGCAAAGGACCAACGCTTGACTTCACCAATCTTTTTCTCTACACATATCTATAAAAGCTTTTACAGTCAGTTTTTATGTTATCCGCATGCTTACTCTCATACTCTATTTTCCCCCTCTTAATTATTCCCTTTGTCCTCCTTTGCTGAATCCTAAACTGCTCTCAATCCTCAGGTTTACTGCTTTTTCTGGCCAATTTATATGTCCTCTCCTTGGATCTTATGCTATCCCTAATTACCCTTGTTAGCCACGGTTGAGTCACCTTTTTTGTTTTATTGTTATGCCAAACAGGGATGAACAAATTCTGTAGTTCATCCATGCGATCTTTGAATGTTTGCCATTGCCTAACCACCGTCAACCCTTTGAGTAACATTCCCCAATGAATCCTACCCAACTCATGCCTCATACCATCGTAGTTTCCTTTATTTAAATTCAGGACCCTAGACTCTGAGTCAACTACTTCACTCTCCATTTTAATGAAGAATTCTATCATATTATGATCGCTCCGACGCAAGGGGCCTCACACAACTAGATTGCTAATTAATCCTTTCTCATTACATAATACCCAGTCTAAGATGGCCTGATCTCTAGTTGGTCCCTCGACATATTGATCCAGGAAACCATCCCGTATACACTCCAGGAATTCCTCCTCCACAGTATTGTTACTAATTTGGTTAGCCCAATCTATAGGTAGATTAAAGTCACCCATGATAACTGCTGTGCCCTTATTGCACGTGTCTCTAATTTCCCGTTTAATGCCATCCCCAACCTCCGCATTACTGTTTGGAGGTCTGTATACCACTCGCACTAATGTTTTCTGCCCCTTGGTATTTCTCAGTTCTACCCATACAGAATCCACATCATCAGAGCTAATATCCTTCCTTTCAATTGTGCTAATCCCCTCTTTAACTAGCAATGCTACCCCACCTCCTTTTCCTTTTTGCCTATCTTTCCTGAATATTGAATACCCCTGGATGTTGATTTCCCAGTCTTGGTCACCCTGGAGCCATGTTTCCTAATCCCAATCATATCATAGCCATTTACCTCTATTTGCGCAGCTAATTCCTCCACCTTATTACGAATGCTCCTCGCATTAAGACACAAAGCCTTCAGGCTTGTTTTTTTAACTCTCTTAGACCTTTTACAATTATTATTTACTGTGGCCATGTTTGATTTAAACCCTTGATTTCTCTGACTGCCACCTTTGTTTTTCTCCTTCCTATCTTTTGCTTCTATATTTCTTTCCTTTTCCTCTGTCTCCCCGCTCAGGTTCCCAACCCTCTGCCATTTTAGTTTAAACCCTCCCCCAGAGCACTAGCAAACACTCCCCCTAGGACATCGGTCCCGGTCCTGCCCAGGTGCAAACCGTCCATTTTGTACTGGTCCCACCTCCCCCAGAACCGGTTCCAATGTCCCAGGAATTTGAATCCCTCCCCCTTGCACCATTCCTCTAGCCACGTATTCATCTGAAATATCCTTCTATTTCTACTCTGACTAGCACGTGGCACTGGTAGCAATCCTGAGATTACTACCTTTTGAGGTCCTATTTTTTAATTTACCTCCTAACTCCCTATATTCAGCTTTTAGGACCTCATCCTGCTTTTTACCTATATCGTTGGTACCTATATGCACCACGACAACTGGCTGTTCACCCTCCCCTTCCAAAATGTTCTGCAGCCGCTCTGAGACATCCTTGCCCCTTGCACCAGGGAGGCAACCCACCATCCTGGAGTCTCGTTTGCGGCCACAGAAACGCCCATCAATTCCCCTTACAATAGAATCCCCTATTACTGTCGCTCTCCCACACTTTTTCCTCCCGTCCTGTGCAGCAGAACCACCCACGGTGCCAGGAAGTTGGCTGCTGCTGCCTTCCCCTGATAAGCCATCTCCCTCACCAATATCCAAACAGATCAGGATGACAGGAGGTCAAACAGGACAAGTGCATTCCTGACCAGAATGGCTGGTGGCTCAGTCTCAGGCCCAGTCTGACTCTGTGTCCTTTCTGTTAGGACTCGTCCTTCTCATATTCAACACATATTCCAGGGCGATATGATAGAAATGTTTAAAATGATGAAAGGTGGGATGGGGTAGATAGAAGCAGGCTGCTTCCAATGATTGAGGGATCAAGACAAGGAGCCATAGATACAAGATTAAATGTAGGAGATTTAGAACAGTGATCAGGAAAGCCTTCTTCACACGGAGAGTTGTGAGGCTGTGGAATTCACTTCCAGGGTCAGTGGTTGGGTAACAAGGTTCTGTGCTGACAAGTGGTCCTCATGTTTTTATCCAGGACAGGCCTCAGCCCAGTCACTTGTTCCAAATGTTGATGCAATGGTTCAAGCTGAGAGGTGCCAGGGATCGGGAGCAGCAGCAGCTGTGAATAAAATCTAACTGTAAATAATCACAGATATAGTTTATCTTCATTTATTCCTATTTTAATAACTTTTGCTGAATGTGGCCAATGCCAAGTCCAGGATATCGGATCAGACCCACCATAGAAAATGAGTTTGACACCCCTGAGGTCAACAATGTCAACCGGATTCCCCTCATCACCAACCGAGCAATATCTTCACAAAACTCCAGCTAGTTTGTAGACGTGACCTTGTTTTCTGAAGCCGTGTTGAGTCTCTCTAACGGCCCCTTCTCTTTCCCCAGTGATCATAAACAGCATCTCTCAGGATCCCTTCAAGCATCTTCCCTGTGATCGAGGTCACACTGGTGGGCCTGTAGTTCCCCGGCTCTGATCTCTCCCCGATTTGGAAAATGGGAGCGAGGTGAGCTGCCTTCCAATCTCAGGGAACAATCCCTGACTTTATGGAGCTGTTGATGATACGGGCAAGAGGCTCACAGAGCACCGTCCCATCTCTATAAACACCCGTGGGTGGATATCATCTGGACCTGGAGCGCCATCTAATTTCAGATTTCAGATTTTATCCAAGATGACAATCCCTTTCTATTTTAATATTGATGATGTTATTTTGTCACCAGCACATCCCACAGCTGGAATCTGAGCATCATCCACAGGAGTGTAGACTGATGTGAAATAGTCATTTAACAGCTGTCACTGCCTGGGAATCTGTTTCACTCTGCCCTGAACTGTCTTTCAGTGGCCTTAATCCATCTTTAATGGTCTTCTGACTCCTGACGTAGCTGGAAAAGCTTTTGCAATTATTACCACAATTGGGCAGCTTCTTCCTTTCCAAAGATCTCTGAGCTTCTCTAATGGCTGCTTTTGTCTTCCTCAATTCTGGGTGATATTTGTCCCCATTCTCCTGTAAACTGAATTCATCTTGATCCAAACTGGATTCAATGTAAGACTGTTCAGGGAGTCAGACATCATTCTCCCCTAGACCTACGCTGACAGGTAAAACCCCAGACGGTTCCTCAGTAAGGATTCCTCTGGTTCCACAGCATATATTTGTCAGGATACTGAAACCCAGCTTTCTTACCGTCCACTCCTGGAGGCCCCACTCCCTGAGCCTACAACCTTCAGCAGGGTCAGTGCTGGAGTTCCACAGCACGAGTGATCCCAGAGTAACTGTCAGGATCGCACCCCCGTGGATGTTCCAGGTGTATTTTTAGTTATTCTGGTGTCTAACACACACACATCAATAAAACAGGGAATTCCTGGAAACATGCTGCTGGTCCTTCTTTATCTGGAGATCAAATGTCTGTTGTATAATTGTACCAGCAGTTAACAGGCTCCTGTGAACTCCTCCCTCTGCTATTTTAATGCCGACTTTAACCAATTTATTTTAAATGGTGTTTTTTTAAATGAGTTAATGCCTGCCTTAAAATGGTAGACTCAGGACTGTCACACAAACATGTTAAATCTACATAGAATAATTACCAGAGTCATTCTTAGACTGGAAACTTAAACCTGCCGTTTCACTTTCAGTCAGGAATAGATCGCAGTTTTACACCAAACTCTGATTTGACAGCACGTTTCCAGCATTCACTGTTGTTCTTCCTGACTCTAAACACAGTTGTAAAGGAGTCTTCTGTTCCGTGCCTAGGAGCTCTGAACCATGGAAGGGAGCGGCTGGGACACATTTCTTACATGCCTCGAGATTAACCCACACAGCAACTTTGCTGTCAGTGAAGAGAGATGAGGAATCCACACCAAGGTGTTTAAACCAAAGCTGATTTATTTGACAAATATCCAGAATATTAAACTCCAGCCCAGTTACAGGGGTTATTAACGTCAGCAGAAACAAACCCCAACTGTCAGAATGAATACGGTTCAGTCCTGGATGTGATTAACAGCAGCAAAAACAACAGAATCCAACCCCTGCTGTGACTTGTGAACTCGCTGGTGCCTCAGCAGATCATTTCTGCTTTTAAAGCTCTTCTCACAGACAGAACATTGAAACGGTCTCTTATTGGTGTGAACATACTGGTGTGAAGTGAGGTGGGATGAGCGAGTGAATCCCTTCCCACACGGAGCAGGTGAACGGTCTCTCCCCAGTGTGGGTGCGCTGGTGTACAGTGAGGTCAGATGATTGCTTGAACCCAGTCCCGCAGCGAGAGCACCTGAATGGTCTCTCATCAGTGTGAACACGTTAATGGCACATCAATTCCCCAGAACTTTTAAAGCACTTCCCACAGTCCGAGCATTTAAAAGGTCTCTCATCAGAGTGAACTTGCTGGTGTCTCAGCAGGTGAGATGACTGAGTGAATCCCTTCCCACACACGGAGCAGGTGAATGGCCTCTCCCCGGTGTGATTGTGTTGGTGTCTCAGCAGACCACTTCCGCTTTTAAAGCTCAGCTCACACTTCGAACATTTAAACAGTCTTTTATCAGAGTGAACAAGTTTGTGTTTCCGCAGGGTGGAAGAATGAGTGAATCTCTTCCCACACATGGCGCAGGTGAACAGCCTCTCCCCAGTGTGAACACGTTGATGGCATGTCAATTCCCCAGAACTTTTAAAGCACTTCCCACAGTCCGGGCATTTAAAAGGTCTCTCATCAGAGTGAACTCGCTGGTGTCTCAGCAGGTGAGATGACTGAGTGAATCCCTTCCCACACACAGAGCAGGTGAACAGCCTCTCCCCAGTGTGACTGCATTGATGAGTTTCCAGCTCAGACAGGTAACTGAATCCCTTTCCACAATCCCCACATTTACAGTCCTCACGTTCCTCCATGGTGTGGGTGTCCTTGTGCCTCTCCAGGTTGGACGATCAGTTGAAGCCTCGTCTGCACACAGAACACGTGTACAGTTTCTCCCCACTGTGAATGGGGTGATGTTTTTTCAGGCTGTGTAACTGGTTAAAGCTCTTTCCACACTCAGTGCACTGGAACACTCTCACTCGGGTGTGTGTGTCAATGATTGTCTCTCCTGGTCACAGGGACCCTGAAGCTCCGCCCACTCATTGTTCCGGCACAAGTTAGCCGCGCATGCGCTGTGATCCCGCCCTGTCCAAGATGGCGGCCAGTGACCCCTTGACCCAGGCGGCCGGGCCTGTCACCGCGGGGCAAACACAAGGCCTGTGGGCTCTTATTTGGGGCCTGAGGCCTAACCTGGGTGTTTATGAGGCTACCCAGCCCACCAGCGGGTCCAATTCCTCCCCGAGCCCACAATCTCCTACCGCCTGCTAGAAGGGCATGCTCAGAGCAAGCCCTGTCCTGCGCCTGCACACTGGGCTCCTGTAGTCATTGATAGGGCACATTCTACCACGCAGTGGATTCTGGGTAAACGCCCCGCCATTGAAAATCCCCATTGGTGACAGAAATAATATTTTTGTCATCCCATCGAGCTTGTGGGCGAAGAGGCAATAAACTAAGTCAATCAAGAAATTATACAGAAACCTGACTGGGCGCCACTTTTCCGTCACCAACATCTTTCTCTAGCCCATTTCTCGCAGCCTGGTTTAGTCACTAAATGTTTTCTAACTGTTTTCAAATTGAATTCAGGCCTGTTGTTCAAAGGGAAACTCTAGAGGCTTCATTCTTTGTGTGCCCTATCTGAGAGACTGTTAATGGGTTAAATAAGCTGGCAACAAGAGTTTATAAAAGATGGAAAGGGTTTAAAAATACCACTGGCAATGCCTCTAAACACACGGGACAGAAAAATCCACTTTGTCAGCGCCCCTACCACATGTCTCAATATCCAACTCCTCCACCACTGGTGCCATATGTCTGCAGTATATACGGTTTACAAGATGAGCAAGATGGAGTCAAGGGCCGGGTAGCAGAATGGATGGAAAGATGGCTACAAAACAGAAATCAGAGGTTGAAGTTTAAGAACATTTCTCGGTGTGGCAGAAAGTGAGAAGTGGTGTCCCGCAGCGATCTGTGCTGCTGGGACTAGTGTTGTTTACCATGACACAGAAGCAAAATACTGCGGATGCTGGAAATCTGAAATAAAAACAAAATGCTGGAAATACTCAGCAGGTCAGGCAGCATCTGTGGAGAGAGAAACAGTTAACGTTTCAGGTCGGTGACCCTTCATCAGAACTGGAAAAAGTTGGAGATGCAACAGGTTTTTAAGCAAGTGTAGGGGCAGGGAAAGGGGGGAGGGGAGGAAAGAACAACAGGGAAGGTCTGTGATAGGATGGAAGGCCGGAGAGATCAAGAGACAAAAGGGATGATGATGCAAAGCAAAAGGAGAGGTAATGGGACAAGTTAAGCAACAAAAGATGACTCTAGATGAAGTGTAAATGGCAATGGCAGGAAGATCAACAGCTGCCTTGTGAGAGAGGGGGGAAAATGAAAAAAAAGATAGGGACAGAGGTTCTGGTCTGAAATTGTTGAACTCGATGTTGAGTCCGGAAGGCTGTAAAGTGCCTAATCGAAAGATGAGGTGCTGTTCCTCGAGCTTACGTTGAGCTCCATTGGAACAGTGTAAGAGGCCGAGGATGGTGAGGTCAGAGTGGGAGTGGAGCGGTGAATTAAACTGACAGGCGACCGAAAGCTCGGGGTCACCCTTACGGACTGAATGGAGGTGTTCCGCAAAGCGGTCACTCAATCTGCGTTTGGTCTCCCCAATGTTGAGGAGACCACATCATGAGCAGCGAATACAGTATACTAAATTGCAAGAAGTACAAGTAAATCGCTGTTTCACCAAGAAGGAGTGTTTGGGGCCCTGGACGGTTGGAAGGGAGGAGGTAAAAGGGTAGGTGTTGCAACTCCTGCGCTTGAACGTGAAGGTGCCAAGCGAAGGGGTGTTGGGGGTGATAGAGGAGTGGACCAGAGTGTTGCGGAGGGAGTCGTCCCTTCAGAATGCTGAAAGAGGAGGTGAGGGGAAGATGTGTTTGGTGGCAGGATCATGCTGGAGGTGGCGGAAATGGCAGAGGATATTCCGTTGAATGTGGAGGCTGGTGGGGTGAAAGGTGAGGACAAGGGGAACCCTAGCATGGTTCCGGGAGGGAGGGGATGGGGTGAGAGCAGAAGTGCAGGAAATGGAATGGACACAGTCAAGGGCCGTGTCAACCACAGTAGAGGGAAATCCTCGGTTGAGGAAAAAGGAAGACATGTCGGAAGCACTGGTATGGAAGGTGACATCATCAGAGCAGATGCAGCAGAGATGGAGAAACTGGGAGAATGGAATAGAGTCCTTACAGGAGGCGGGGTGGGTGGAAGTGTAGTCCAGGTAGCTGTGGGAGTCAGTGGGCTTATAGTGAATGTTTACCATGATTTGGACTCAGAACTTGGAGTATGGTGTCAGAGTTTGCAGATGGCACCAAATTGGGTGGTGTAACTAATAATGTTGGGGACTGCACCAAAATACAGGAAAACATAAACAGGCTTGCAGACTTGGCAGATAAATGGGGAATGAAATTCAATATTGCAAAATGTGAGCTGGTTCATTTTGGTAGGAGGAATAAGGAGGCCACTTATTCCCTGTGCTCACTGACCTACATTGGCTCCCGGTTAAGCAGCACCTCAATTTCAAAATTCTCATCCTTGTTTTCAAATTCCCACATGGCCGCGCTCCTTCCAATCTCTGTAATCTCCTTCAGCCCCCACAACCCCCCCGAGATATCTGCGCTCCTCTAATTCTGCCCTCTTGAGCAACCCTGATTATAATCGCTCAACCTTTGGTGGCCGTGCCTTCTGTTGCCTCAGCCCTAAGCTCTGGAATTCCCTGCCTAAACCTCTCCGCCTCGCTATCTATCTTTCCTCCTTTAAGACACTCCTTAAAACCTACCTCTTTGACCAAGCTTTTGGTCACCTGCCCTAATTTATTCTTATGTGGCTCAGTGTCAATTTTTTGTCTTAAAATACTCCTGTGCAGCGCTTTGGGACGTTTTACTACGTTAAAGGCGCTATATAAATACAAGTTGTTGTTGTTGCTGTTAGAAGGGAATGAATTAAATGGAATAAAAGTGCAAAGAGATCTGTGATTACAGACACATAAAAGTAGCAACACAAGTTGAACAGGCCATAAAGAGTGCAAAGAAAGGACTGGGGCCCATTTTAGAATAGAATACAAAAGCAGGGAGGTAATGTTGAATTTATATTGAACCTTGGTGAGACCACAGTTGGAGCACTGTGAGCGGTTCTGGTCTCCACTCTACAAAAGGATATTGAAGCACTGGAGAAAATGCTGAAAGATTGACAAGAACGTTACCAGAATTGAGAGGATGCGACTCTCAGGCACGATTGAGCAGGTTTGGGCTCTTTTCTCTGGAAGAGAAGACTAAGAGGAGTCCTGATTGATATGAAGGGGTTTATAGGGTAGATGTGGAGAAACTGTTTCCACTTATGGATGAGTCAGACAAGGAGGCAGAAATATAAGATCGTCACTAACAGATCAAATAAAGAAGTTCGGAGGAAGTTCTTCACACACAGTGTGGTGAGAATGTGGAACTCGCCGCCACACTGAGTGACTGAAGCAGATAGCAATGGTACATTTAAGAGCAGCGTTGATGTATCTATGAGAGAAGGGAATAAAGGAATATGAGGGCAGGGTAGGAAGAGGTCATTAGAGTGGGTGGAGGCTCGTGTAGAGTATAAACACTGGCACAGACCAGTTGGGCCAAATGGCCTGTTTCTAGGCTGTCAATTCTATGTACGTACAGCAGGGGTGGATTAATACTCGGGCCCTCGGGACCCTGGGGTGGATTAATGCTCAGAGCTATGTGGCCCTTGCCCATGGGGTGCGTTAAGAACATACATAAGAACATAAGAATTGGGAGCAGGAGTATGTCACACGGCTCTTCGAGCCTGCTCTGCCATTCAATAAGATCATGGATGATCCTCGACCTCAACTCCACTTTCCCACCCAATCCCTATATTCCTTGATTCCCCTAGAGTCCAAAAATCTATCTATTTTAGCCTTGAATATACTCAACGACTCAGCATCCACAGCCATTTGGGGTAGAGAATTCCAAAGATTCAGAACCCTGAGTGAAGAAATGTCTCCTCATCCTTAAATGGCCGACGCCTTATCCTGAGACTATGCCCCCTAGTTCTAGACTCTCCAGTCTGGGGAAACAACCTCTCAGCATCTACCCTGTCAATCCCCCTCAGAATCTTACATGTTTCAATGAGATCACCTCTCATTCTTCTAAATGCCAGAGAGTATCGGCTCAATCTACTCAATCTCTCATCCCAGGGATCAATCTAGTGAACCTTTGTTGCACCGCCTCTAAGGCAAGTATGTCCTTCCTCAGGTAAGACCAAAACTGTGCACAGTACTCCAGGTGTGGTCTCACCAAGGCCCTGTACAATTGTAGTAAGACGTCCTTACTCTTGTACTCCATCCCCCTTGCAGTAAAAGCCAACATGCCATTTGCCTTCCTAATTGTCTGCTGTACCTGCATGCTAACATTCTGTGTTTCCTGTACGAGGACACCAAAATCTCTCTGAACACCAACATTTAATAGTTCCTCAATATTTAAAAAAATTCTGTTTTCCTATTTTTCTTATCAAAGTGAATAACCTCACAATTCTCCACATTATACTCCATCTGCCGTCTTGTTGCCCCCTCACCTAACCTGTCTACATCCCTTTGCAGGCTGCTTGTGTCCTCCTCTCAGCTTACTTTCCCACCTAGCTTTGTATTGTCAGCAAACCTGAATACATTGCACTTGGTCCCTTCATCTAATCATTGATATAGATTGTAAATAGCTGAGGCCCAAGCATCCTTGTGGCACCCCACGAGTTACAGCCTGCCAATCGGAAATTGACCTGTTTATTCCTACTCTCTGTTTTCTGTCAGTCAACCAATCCTCTCTCCAAACTAATACATTACCCTCAATCCCACGAGCCCTTATCTTGCTTAGCAACCTTTTATGTGGCACATTATCGAATGCCTTTTGCAAATCCAAATATACTACATCCACTGGTTCGCCTTTATCTACCCTGCCAGTTACATCCTTAAAAAACCTAATACATTTGTTAAACACGATTTCCCTTTCATAAAACCATGTTCACTCTGCCTCAGTGCCCTGTTACCACTTCCTCAGTAATGAATTCCAGCATTTTCCCCACGACTGATGTCAGGCTAACTGGACTGTAGTTCCCTGTTTTTGCTCTCCCTCCTTTCTTGAATAGAATGCTTGGGCCGATGGGCCCTCCCCAGAGGAGGATTAATGCTCGTGCCTATGGGACCCTCCCCTATGGATGGATGAATGCTGCTGATGGCCCACAGCACCTTATGGGTACCCAGTTTTGAGCTGCTAGGTCTGTTCAAATTCTATCGCACTTAGCACAATGGATCGTTTGCACAGTGTGAAGACACTTGGTGTAATCTGTAAATTCCAACAACATGCCTCCAGTTTCTGAGTCCAAATGATAGTGAACACCAGTGGTCCCAGCACGGATCCGTGTGGGACACCAGTTCTCACTTTCTGCTAGTCCGAGAAACTCCCCTTAACTTCCACCCTCTGATTTCTGTTTTGGAGCCATCTTTCCACCCATTCTGCTACCTGGACCTTGACTCCACACGGCCTGTAGATCATACTTACTGTGGACACAGTACATCAATGGTGGAGGGGGTGGATATTGAGTCCTGTGCCAAGGTGCTGATGAAGTGAACTTCCCTGTCTTTGTGTTTTAGGCAACGCTGGTGGTGTTTTTCACTTCCTTCCACCTTTATAAGAATTGTTGCCGAATTATTAAACCCTTTTACAGCCTCATGAGTGGGACACACAAACAACGAGGCCTCGTAAGTTTCCCTCAGAATTACAGACGGGCGGAAGGTGGGAAGTGGTGTTCCACGGGGATTGGTGCTGGGACCACTGTTGTTCACCATTTACATGAATGATTTGGACTTGGGAATCAGAAGCACAATTTCAAAATTTGCTGATGACACTAAATTGGAGGGTGTAGTTAATACTGAGGAAGACTGCAATAGCATCCTTGTAGAATTATTCAGTTGTGTTCAGTAAATAGCAGCATCTTTTAATTTGCCTTGAATGATCACATCACTATATAGTTAAGTGAAAAACAGAAATCACTAAAAGCTCCCAATTTCAGAATTGTCAGATTCAAACTCAACTTCTTCCAAGTACAATCTAACATTCAAAAATTATAATGGATGTAGGCGAGATATTAGGACTGTTGTCTAACACAATCCAAACACAGTGACACACAGACAGATGGGCAGGTGTAGCTTCACAGCGAATCCTTTCAAGCCTCACTAAAAAGTGGCAGACTGGCAATCCATTGTCCACTAATGGAGTTGTGATCTTTGTAAATTAAGAAAGGAAATGCATGGGAATGTGTCAAAGAGTTGATTAACAGAGTGGGGCATCATCTCCCTTTGATTTCTATTTCTGACACCAGGCAACAGAAAAAGGTCATTACAACACGACATAAACAGACTCTTCAGGTGTGAGACATCAGACTTCAGAACAACACGTCTGCCAGCTCTGGCCACAAACCCCAGTACAGTCAACCTTTCAGCAGCTGCAGCCCTGATTAAATAACTAATAGTTTAACATGTCTAGTAGAACTTTTGTATTAAAATAGAAGAAATGTATTTGTGACACACACACAATTAATAATTAAATCACAATGTGATTGTGAGGATCGATTATCGCCTCTTGATACCTTCCGTGTCCACCGGTCGAGGAAGGTATCAAGTGAACCGGTGGACACCGCCTGCTCCCTCTCCAGGGCCACCCGGGCACGGACAAGACCGCGAGAGAGAGGCAGGCAGCCAGAGTGACCACCCCATGGGCCCCGCCCATCCTGGACCTACAAATTGCTGTTTTCACCAGGCCCAAGAGCAGGTCCAGGAGAAGATCCTCCCATTACCCACGCCCCTCCGCACTGGGCGGCCAAAGATTAGGAGTGTGGGGCTAAAGTGTAACCAAGAGTTGAGGAGCAGCCCCTTCAGGTAACTATACAGGGGCTGCAACCTCTCACACTGAATATATACACGGCCCGGGGACTCCTCTAGGCCGCAGAAAAGACATCTGGCCTTGGAGTCTGGAAAGGAGCTTATAATCTGTTGCACACAACAGCTCCTTGCAACAGTCTCCACCCCAAATCCCCAATGGTGCAGGGAAGGACTCCCGCATAGAGAGCTCTCCATTGGGGACCCCTGCCTCCACCAGACAGCAAGCTTACCTGACAGTCTGATTGACATTGGGCAATAAACTAAATTAGTCAATAAATGATACAGAAACCCAAGTCCCCGGGTCCTCAGCCCTGGTGTGAAGTACGCTGGCCACCAATTTTCCATTACTGACTCACACCTCAGGCCCCGCCCAATCTCGTTTAATTACTAAATGTTTTCTAACTCGGGTTCAGGCCTGTCATTCTATGGGAAACTTACAAGGCCTCATTTATAGGTGTGTCCCACCTGAGCGGCTGTTAATGGCTTTAATAAACTGGCAGCAAGGTTTTTTTTTAAAGGTGAAAAATGCAACTAGCGATGCCTCAAAACTCGCGGACAGAGAAATCCACTTCATCAGCGCCCCTGCCACAGGACTCAATATCCACCCCCTCCACCACTGGTGCACTGTGTCTGCAGTATGTACGGTCTACAAGATGACCACGGTCAGGCCGTGTGGAGTCAAGGGCCAGGCAGCAGAATGGATGGAAAGATCGCTACAAACTTCCCTTAACTCCAATCCTCTGATTTCTGTTTTGTAGCCATTTTCCATCCATTCTGCTGCCGGGCCCTTCACTCCACACGGCCTGACCTGGGTCATCTTGTAGATCTTACATACTGTTTATGGATAGCAAGCTGGTCACAAAACAGAAAGTAGGGGTTGGGAGCAGCTACTCAGATGGCAAAAGTTGGTAAGTGGTGTTCCACAGGGATCGGTGCTGGGATCACTGTTGTTCACCATTTACAGAAACGATTTGGAGTCGGGAATCAGAAGAACAATTTCAAAATTTGTCGATGATACCAAATTGGGAGGTAGAGTTAATACTGAGGAAGACAAAATGCAAGAAGATATTAATAAATTTCAGAATGGGCGTGTAATTGGCAAATGAATTTCACTGTAGATCAGTGTGAGGTGGTGTGTTAATGAATTTCACTATAGATCAGTGTGAGGTGGTGTGTTTTGGTGGGAAGAATAAGGAGGCCACACACTACTTGGACAAGGGGGTGAAATTGGGTTGCTTTGTGCCTCCCGCGATATTCAGCGGGAGGTTAGCGGTGGCGGTAGACGGTAGCACCCCGCAGCACTGCACCGCTGGCAATGACATCATCGCCATGTGCAGCACCCCGGCTGCAACCTTGGGTTGCGACCCCTGACCTATCGCCGGATGATATGTCCGACAGGGTCAGGGGTTGTTCCTGCAGCCGTGGCAGCGCCACTTAAAGGGCAGGTGTCGGGCGGCAACTTTTTATTTTGGCCGACTGCCAGCACCTGCCCCCTTCCCCTTTCTTCTTTGGGGTGCCGGCCACGATCGCTCAGCCCGGCGCTCCTCTTGATCCGACACCCCACTCCCCGGTGGTCCTGCAGGGCCCCGGTGTGCACAGTGCTAGGCTCCTCCCTGTTAATCAGGGAGGGAGGTCTGCTATGACGCGGTGCTATGTGCCGACGGGCGTGGCGCTGTTACACGAAGTGCCGGGAAATTCACTGGTAGCGCCCCAAGAGGGAGGGGAGCGCTTCCAGTAGCACCCCACCTCCTGCCTGGGGTGCTACCACTGAATTTAATGCACAGGGACACTAACTTTTTCGGGGGGCTAAAATTAGCCCCGGTGACCTTAGCGACCCAAAGGGGGCACCACCGAATTTCCCCCTAAGAGTCTAAATGGGCTGGAGGAGCAGAGGGATCCAGGGATACAGATACACAAATCACTAAAAGTAGCAACACAGGTTAATAAGGCCATTAAACAAAAAGCACTGAGTACATTCCTAAAGGAGCCTTCTGTTCCTTGCCTAGGAGCTCTGAACCATGGCAGAGAGCGGCTGGGACACGTTTCTCACACGCCTCGAGATTAACCCGCATGGCAACTTTGCCGTCAGTGAAGAGAGAGAAGAAAGACCAAAGTGCCATTTGCCCCTCTCAGTGTGGCCCTGAAGGACTGTGTCCAGGCTGGAGTTCTGTTCCCGCCGTACGATCCTCCCCCAGATTGTCCTTTCTGAGCTCCAGCCAGGTGATGCTAAACACTCAGGTGGGAAAGAAGAAAATCTACAACAATGTGTTTAAAACAAAGCTGGTTTACTTGACATCTATCCTGAATATTAAACTCCAGCCTAGTTATAGGGGTTATTAACATCAGCAGAAACAAACCCCAACTGTCAGAATGAACATGGTTCAGTCCTGGATGTGATTAACAACAGCAATAACAGCAGAATCCAACCCCTGCAGTCACTTGTGAACTCGCTGGTGTGTCAGCAGGTTGGATGACTGAGTGAATCCCTTCCCACACACAGAGCAGGTGAACGGCCACGCCCCATTGTGAACTTGTTGGTATGTCAGCAGTTTGGATGCCAGAGTGAATCCCTTCCCACACTCAGAGCAGGTGAACGGCCTCTCCACAGTGTGAACTTGTTGGTGTGCCAGCAGGGTGGATGACTGAGTGAATCCCTTCCCTCACACGGAGCAAGTGAACGGCCTCTTCCCAGTGTGAGTGCGCTGGTGTACTGTGAGCTCAGATGATCGCCTGAACCCAGTCCCGCAGTGAGAGCACCTGAACGGTCTCTCGTCAGTGTGAACACGTCAATGGCATGTCAGTTCCCTGGAACTTTTAAAGCACTTCCCACAGTCCGAGCAATTAAAAGGTCTCTCATCAGTGTGAACTCGCTGGTGATTCAGCAGGTTGGATGAATTAGTGAATCCCTTCCCACACTCAGAGCAGGTGAACGGCCTCTCCCCATTGTGAACACGCTGGTGTCTCAGTAAGTGGGATGACCGAGTGAATCCCTTCCCACACTCAGAGCAGGTGAACGGCCTCTCCCCGGTGTGAATACGCTGGTGTGTCAGTAGGTGGGATGACTGAATGAATCCCTTCCCACATTCAGAGCAGGTGAACCCCCTCTCTCCAGTGTGAACACGCTGGTGTGTCAGTAGGTGAGATGAAATAGTGAATCCCTTCCCACACTCAGAGCAGGTGAACGGCCTCTCCCCAGTGTGAACACGCTGATGTATCAGCAGGTTGGATGACTGAGTGAATCCCTTCCCACACTCAGAGCAGGTGAACGGCCTCTCCCCGGTGTGGACACGCTGGTGTATCAGCAAGTTGGATGACTGAGCGAATCCCTTCCCACACACAGGGCAGGTGAACGGCCTCTCTCCAGTGTGAACACGCTGGTGTGTCAGTAGGTGAGATGAAACAGTGAATCCCTTCCCACACTCAGAGCAGGTGAACGGCCTCTCCCCGGTGTGAACACGCTGGTGTATCAGCAAGTTGAATGCCAGAGTGAATCCCTTCCCACACTCAGAGCAGGTGAACGGCCTCTCCCCGGTGTGAATACGCTTGTGTGTCGATAGGCCAGAGGGGTGGCTGAAGCCTCGTCCACACACAGAACACGTGTACGGTTTCTCCCCGCTGTGAACGGTGCTTTTTGCTTCCATGTTCAGAGGCCGATGATATTCAGATCCGATGAGTCGAGTGACTCTATCAGATCTTGACGTGATGTTTGGTTTGAGTTTCCTGTCTGTAAATCCTCCCCTTCCAGTGCCCTGTAAAATTAATTTAAAACAGGAAGCGTGAGAGACTACCCACAAGAAAACAAAGGCAGGTTGTGAAATTGAGCTCAATGAATCTGGTCAATTGTGGGGCCGGCACTAGAAAAAAGTGACCATGAAAGCTGCCGGATTGTCATAAATACCCAACTGGTTCACTGATGTCCTTCAGGGGAGGGAATCCGCCACCTGGTCTGGGCCTACACAAGGCTCTGGCCTCTATGGGAGGAGAGAGAGAGAGAGGTGGGTGTGGGAGGGGGCGAAGGAAAGGAACTTTGTAGATCTGCAACTCGACCAGAACTTTGACAGAACCTCCAAAACCCACAACCTCCACCACCTAGAAGGACAAGGGCAGCTGTTGTATGGGAGCACCATCACATCCAAGTTCCCCTCCAAGTCACACATCATCCTGACTCAGATATATTCATCGTTGCTGGGTCATAATCCTGGAACTCCTTACCGAACAACATTGTGGGAATACCTTCACCACACGGACTGCAGCGGTTCAAGAAGGTGACTCACCACCCCCTTCTCAACGGGAAACTGGGGATTGGCAATATTTGCTGCTCTTGCGAGCTACGCCCACATCCCAAGAATGAATTAAAACAAATCTGTAGATGTAAACTGGATTAAAAGCCTGTACAGAAATACTTGTTCCTAAAACAATACTCTTTTACGTTGTACGGACAGTGTCTGTGTAACAACCTAATCTCCCCCAGAATCCACCTCCCTTGACAGTCTCACATTGGAAATTGTTGGGTCCTCCTGGGCTCAGAAGTACTGGGGGTTAAACCCAGCAGCTTCTCCTGCATCTCCACTCCAGCTCAAACTGAAGCATAGAAACATAGGAGATAGGAGCAGGAGTAGGCCATTCGGCCCCTCTAGCCTGCTCCACCATTCAATGCGATCATGGCTGATCATCAAAATTCAGTACCTGGTCCCTGCTTTCTCCTCATACCCCTTGATCCCATTAGCTTTAAGAAATATATCCAACTCCTTCTTGACTATATTTAATGTATTGGCCTCTACTGCCTTCTGTGGTAGAGAATTCCACAGGTTCATCACTCTCTGGGTGAAGAAATTCCTCCTCATTTCTGTCCTAAATGGCCTACCCCTTATCCTTAGACTGTGACCCCTGGTTCTGGACTCCCCGACCATCCTTCCTGCATCTAGTCTGTCCAGTCCTGTCAGAATTTTATAAGTTTCAATGAGATCCCCTCTCATTCTTCTAAACTCCAGCGAGTACAAGCCCAATCGTCCCAATCTCTCCTCATATGCCATTCCTGCCATCCCAGGTATCAGCCTGGTGAATCTTTGCTGAACTCCTTCCACGGCAAGAACATCCTTCCTCAGATAAGGCGACCAAAACTGCACACAATACTCAAGATGCGGTCTTACCAAGGCCCTGTACAACTGCAGCAAGACAGCCTTGTTCCTGTACTCAAACCCTCTCGCTATGAAGGCCAACATACCATTTGCCTTCTTAACCACCTACTGCACCTGCATGCTTACCTTCAGTGACTGGTGCACAAGGACACCCAGGTCTCGTTGCACTTCCCCCTTCTCCCAATCTATTGCCATTCAGATAATAATCTGCCTTCCTGTTTCGGCCACCAAAGTGGATAACCTCACATCTATCCACGTTATATTGCATCTGCCATGCTTCTGCCCAATTACCCAACCTGTCCTGTAGTTTCCTGGAGTTTCTCGGCATCCTCCTCACAGCACACACGCCCACCCAGCTTTGTGCCATCTGCAAATTTGGAGATATTACATCTAGTTCACTTGTCGAGATCATAAATATATATTGTGAATAGCTGGGGTCCAAGGGCCAATCCCTGCGGTACCCCACTAGTCACTGCCTGCCACTCGGAAAAAGACCCGTTTATTCCAACTCTGCTTTCTGTCTGCCAACCAGTTCTCTATCCAAGTCAATACCTTGCCCCCAATCCCATGTGCCTTAACTTTACATGCTAATCTCTTATGCGGGACCTTATCGAAAGCCTTCTGAAAGTCCAAATACACAACATCCACTGGTTCTCCCTTATCTATTTTACTAGTTACATCCTCAAAAATGGAGCAACAAAAAGACCTACACAGGCGGCCAGGGACCAACCTTCCGTCAGCCTGCAATAAATGTCTTCCCGACAGCCGCTGACTAATGGCGGCCGCAGCAGCCACAATCCCCCGTGCCCCAGAAACCGCTCTATCCAACGCGCTGATTTCCCCGCTGAGAGTGCACATGCTCCCCGGGGCCGCGGGCCATTCTGGGAGCCTGGCTCCTGTCCTTTTCCCGAGTTGGACTCTGTGGAACCGGCTGAAGAAACTGGGAAGCGGCGGCTCGGATGGGGGAGGCACTGCACCCTGGGTTTCCTGGTGCCAGGGCCCTGGCCGCACGTCCGCCGGGCCCGGCCGCTCTGATTCTAATTGAGTTTTTTGATGAGGTAACAGAGAGGGTTGATGAGGGCAATGCAGTTAATGTGGTGTACATGGATTTCCAAAAGGCGTTCGACAAGTGCCACATAATAGGCTTGCCAGCAAAGTTGAAGCCCATGGAATAAAAGGGACAGTGGCAGCATGGATACAAAATTGGCAAAGTGACAGGAAACAGAGAGCAGTGGTGAACGGTTGTTTTTCGGACTGGAGGAAGGTATACAGTGGTGTTCCCCAGGGATCAGTACTAGGACCACTGCTTCACTTGATATATATTAATGACTTAGACTTGGGTGTACAGGGCACAATTTCAAAATTTGCAGATGACAGAAAACTTGGAAGTATAGTGAACAGTGAGGAGGATAGTGATAGACGTCAAGAAGACATAGACAGGCTGGTGGAATGGGCGGACACGTGGGAGATGAAATTTAACGCAGAAAAGTGCAAAGTGATACATTTTGGTAGGGAGAACCAAGTGAGGCAATATAAACTAAAGGGTACAATTCTAAAGTGGGTGCATGAACAGAGAGACCTGGGGGTATGTGTGCACAAATCGTTGAAGGTGGCAGGGCAGGTTGAGGAAGTGGTTAAAAAAGCATACGGGATCCTGGGCTTAATAAATAGAGGCAGAGAGTCCAAAAGCAAGGAAGTTATGATGAACCTTTATAAAACACTGGTTCGGCCTCAACTGGTGAATTGTGTCCAATTCTGGGCACCGCACTTTATGAAGGATGTGAAGACCTCAGAGAGGGTGCAGAAAAGATTTACAAGAATGGTTCCAGGGATGAGGGACTTCAGTTATGTGGATGGACTCGAGAAGCTGGGGTGGTTCTCCTTACAGCAGAGAAGGTAGAGAGGAGATTTGATACAGGTGTTCAAAATCATGATGGGTCTGGACAGAGTAGAAACTGTTCCCATTGACAGAAGGGTCGAGAACCAGAGGACACAGATTTAAGGTGATTGGCAGAAGAACCAAAGGCGACATGAGGAAAATCTTTTTTACTCAGCGAGTGGTTAGGATCTGGAATGCACTGCCTGAAAGGGTGGTGGAGGCAGATTCAATCACCGCTTTCAAAAGGGAATTGGATAAGTGCCTGAAGTAAAGAAATGTGCAGGGTTACGGGGAAAGGGCGGGGAGTGGGACTCGCTGAAGTGATCTTGCAGAGAGCCGGCACGGGCTCGACGGGCCGAATGGCCTCCTTCTGTGCTGTAACAATTCTATGATTCTATAAAATATTAGAAAGTTTGATCCACAGAAGCACGAGGTTTATCTGCTTTTATTGATGAATTTAAAAAGTCTGTATTGCAATCTGAGCCCGTGTGTTGTGAGCCAAAGAGCCTTGTGTCCAATGAGGGGAATAAAGGCCCACAGCCTCCCCTGGCCCCGGGCCCTGAACAAGGGACTGGAGAAACTCACTGCCCTGCGGATCAGACAATCAGCCGGCGCCAGTCCCGCCCCTCGGGCTCCCCGATCGGTTGGAGGACCCGCCGCCAGCTCGCTCCTCCAGCCCCGCCCCGCTCGCTCCCTATTGGTCGGAAGCTCCCGTCAATCAGGCCCTGAGCTGGGTCACGTGTCCCCGAGATCACGTGCTCCGTCCAACTGACGCCGCTCGGTACGGGGCCTCACGGACTCTCAGGTTTTTCTATTTCTCTTTGTTCTCTCCCGATCCCCCCCCACCCCGCACGAATCTCCACCCAATCGGACCGGAGAAAACTCACTTTGCGTCACCGATCACGACTCTGGACCCGACACCAAGGACTTTCCCGGAATGTCCCGCGCCGACTCCGTCTGGCAGGATCCGAGTGCGCAGGCGCAGCTCTGAATGGGGGAGGGGGCTGGTCTCCTCTGGGCATGCGCGGTTGTTGCCCTTGGTGACCGGGAGGGGTCACTGTGCCGGACTCGGCCAAACCGCCGCTCCCTGTGCGCATGCGCGGACTCTCGGCTGTCAATCAACCATCAGCCAGTAGAGGTCGCTGGTGAGACCAGTGAAGAAAGAAACACTTGCATTTCGATAGCGCCTTTCAACACCACCGGACGTCCCAAAGTGCATTACAGCCAATGAAGTACTTTTGAAGTGTAGTCACTGTTGTAATGTAAGAAATGCGGCAGTCAAATAGCGCACAGCAAGCTCTCACAAACAGCAATGTGATCATGACCAGATAATCAATCTTTTTGTTAACTCGGTTTCTCTCTCTACGGATGTTGCCTGGCCTGCCGAGTGTTTCCAGCATTTCCTGTTGTTATTTCAGATTTCCAGCATCCGCAGTATTTTGCTATTATCCTTTTGTTCCATTGATTGAGGGATAAACATTGGCTAGGACACCGGGGATATTTCCCCTGCTCTTTCCCACATTACAACAGTGACTACGCCTCAAAAGTACTTCATTGGCTGTAAAGCACTTCAAGACATCTGCTGGTCATGAAAGCACTATATAAATACAAGTCTTTCTTTCTCAAAATAGTGTCATGGGATCTTTTACATCCACCTGAGAGAGCAGACAGGGCCTCAGTTTAATGTCTCATCCGAAAGACACCACCTCTGACAGTGCCTCAGTACTGCACTGGAGTGTCAGCCTGGATTTTTGTGCTCAAGTCTCTGGAGTGGGACTTGAACCCACAACCTTATGCCTCAGAGGCAAGAGTGCTACCATAGAGTCATAGATTTATACAGCACAGAAAGGGGCCCTTCGGCCCATCGTGTCCACGCCGGCCATCAAGCCCTGTCTATTCTAATCCCATTTTCCAGCACTTGGTCCGTAGCCTTGTATGCTATGGCGTTTCAAGTGCTCATCTAAATGCTTCTTGAATGTTGTGAGGGTTCCTGCCTCTACCACCCTTTCAGGCAGTGAGTTCCAGATTCCAACCACCCTCTGGGTGAAAAAGTTTTTCCTCAAATCCCCTCTAAACCTCCTGCCCCTTACCTTGAAACTATGCCCCTTGTTATTGACCCCTCTACTAAGGGGAAAAGTTCCTTTCTATCTACCCTATGCCCCTCATAATTTTGTACACCTCAATCAGGTCCCCCCTCAGCCTTCCCTGCTCTAAGGAAAACAACCCCAGCCTGTCCAGTCTCTCTTCATAGCTGAAGCGCTCCAGCCCAGGTAACACCCTGGTGAATCTCCTCTGCACCCTCTCCAATGCAATCACATCCCTCCTATAGTGTGGCGACCAGAACTGCACACAGTATTCCAGCTGTGGCCTAACTAGCGTTTTGTACAGCTCCATCATAACCTCCCTGCTCTTATATTCTATGCCTCGGCTAATGAAGGCAGGTATCCTATATGCCTTCTTAACCACCCTATCTAGCTGTCCTGCTGCTCTCAGGGATCTGTGTACATGCACACCAAGGTCCCGCTGATCCTCTGTCCTTCCTAGGGTCCTACCATTCATTGTGTATTCCCTTGTTAGTCCTCCCAAAATGCATCACCTCACACTTTTCAGGGTTAAATTCCATTTGCCACTGTGCTGCCCATCTAACCAACCCGTCTATATTCTCCTGTAGCCTGAGGCTTCCCTCCTCGCTATTTACCACTCCACCAATTTTCGTGTCATCAGCGAACTTACTGATCATACCTCCTACATTCATATCTAAATCATTAATGTACACTACAAGCAGCAAAGGACCCAGCACCGATCCCTGCGGTACACCACTGGACACAGGCTTCCAGTCACAAAAACAACCTTCGACCATCACCCTCTGCCTCCTGCCACTAAGCCAATTTTGGATCCAATGTGCCAAATTGCCCTGGATCCCATGGGCTCTTACCTTCTTGACCAGTCTCCCATGTGGGACTTTGTCAAAAGCCTTACTGAAGTCCATGTAGACTACTTCAACTGCACTACCCTCATCCACACACCTAGTCACCCCCTCTCAAAATTCAATCAAATTGGTTAGACATGATCTCCCCCTGACAAAGCCATGCTGACTCTCTTGATTAATCCTTGCCTCTCCAAGTGGAGACTAATTCTGTCCCTCAGAATTTTTTCCAATAATTTCCCTACCACTGATGTTAGGCTCACTGGCCTGTAATGCCCTGGTTTATCCCTACTACTACCCTTCTTGAATAATGGTACTACGTTAGCTGTCCTCCAGTCCTTTGGCACCTCCCCTGTGGCCAGAGAGGTTCTGAAAATTTGTGTCAGAGCCCCTGCAATCTCCTCCCTTGCCTCTCACAGCAGCCTGGGATACGTCTCATCTGGGCCTGGGGGTTTATCCACTTTTAAGCCCGCTAAAACCACGAGTACCTCCTCCCTCTCAATACTAATTTGTTCAAGTATATCACAATCCCCCTGCCTGATTTCTATGCCTGCATCGTCCTTCTCCATAGTGAACACAGATGCAAAATATTAATTTAAAACCTCACCTACATCTTCTGGCTCTACACACAGATTGCCACTTTGGTCCCTAATGGGCTCTACTCTTTCCCTGGTTTTCCTCTTGCCTTTAATATACTAATAAAACACCGTGGGATTTTCCTTTATTTTGCCTGCCAGTGTTTTTTCATGACCTCTCTTCGTTCTCCTAATTTCTTTTTTAAGTACCCCCCTGCACTTTCTATACTCCTCTAGGGCTTCCACTGTTTTTAGTCCTTTCTATCTGCCAATAGCCTCCCTTTTTTTCCTAAACCATTCTTGTATGTCCCTTGACATCCAGGGTTCCCTGGGCTTGTTGGTCCCACCCTTGACCTTTACAGGAACATGATGGCGTTGTACTCTCTCAATTTCCTTTCTGAAAGACTCCCACTGCTCTGATGTGGATTTTCCTACAAGTAGTTGATCCCAGTCCACTTTGGCCAGATCCTGCCTTATCATATTAAAATCGGCCTTCCCCCAATTTAGATCCTTTATTTCCAGTCCATCTTTGTCCTTTTCCATAACTACTTTAAATCTCACCGAATTATGGTCACTGTCACCAAAATGCTCTCCTACTAACCTTTCTACCACTTACCCTGCTATATTCCCTCGAATTAGGTCCAGTACCGCCCCATCTCTTGTAGGACTTTCTACATGTTGGCTGAAAAAGCTCTCCTGGATGCACTTTAAGAATTCCACACCCTCTAAGCCTTTCACACTCTGACTATCCCAGTTAATATTGGGGAAGTTGAAATCCCCAACAATTATTACCTTATTATTTCTACACTTCTCTGAGATTAGCCTACATATCTGTTCCTCTATCTCCCCCTTACTGTTTGGGGGCCTATAGTACACTCCCAGCAAAGTGCTTGCCCCCTTTTTGTTTTTAAGTTCTATCCATATGGCCTCATTAGAGGAACCTGCTAAGGTATCATCCCTTCTTACAGCAGAAATTGACTCCTTGATTAATATTACTCACCTGATTTTTGGTCAACTCTTGGAGTATTCATGTTTAATAAATCTCCGGGAGAAGGAGTCGCTTCACTTGTACTGGTTACATAAGAACATAAAAAACAGGAGCAGGAGTAGGCCAATTGGCCCCTCGAGCCTGCTCCGCCATTCAATAAGATCATGGCTGATCTGATCCGAACCTCAAATCTACTTTCACTCTCCGTCCCACCCGAACCCATGTGATCACCCGGGAGAGGCGAAAAACCAGTTAAAAAACCCAATGACCAATTTGGGAGAAAAAATCTGAGAAATTCCTCTCTGACCCTTCTAGGCGATCGAAACTCGTCCAGGAGATCACTCTCTCCCTGTATTTCCTGCAGTACTTACCTTCTGTAAGAGGTGATCTCCACCCCAGCCAGGAACAGGCCCAATTTACTCTTGAAGGACTCCTAGCTGGCAGCCTGTTCCCGAGGTCTCCACTAATCCCTGTGAATAGAACCATCTCCTGAAATCTAACACAGAATTAGAACACAAGAAGTAGGAGCAGGACCAGGCTACGCGGCCCCTGGGCCCGCTCCGCCACCCACAGGGCCATGACCAATCCGAACCTAGCCTCATGTCTGATATCCTGCCCGCTCCCCGTAACCCCTAATTCCCTTTACTTCTAGGAAACTGTCGATTTCCGTTTTAAATTTATTTAATGATGTAGCTTCCACAGATTGAAAACTGCTAATGTAACACCCTTATTTAAAAAGGGCAGGAGGCAGAAGGCTGGAAACTAGAGACCTGTTAGCCTAACATCTGTGGTTGGTAAAATGTTAGAGTCCATTATTAAGGAGACAGTAACGGGACATTTGGATAAACATAATTTAATAGGACAAAGTCAGCATGGTTTTATGAAGGGGAAGTCATGTTTGACAAATTTGCTTGAGTTCTTTGAGGAAGTAACATACAGGGTGGATAAAGGAGAACCAGTGGACGTAGTGCATTTAGACTTCCAAAAGGCATTTGACAAGGTGCCACACAAAAGATTATTGCTTAAGATAAAAAATCACGGGATTGGGGGTAATATTCTGGCGTGGGTGGAGAATTGGCTCTCTAACAGAAAGCAGAGAGTTGGGGTAAATGGTTCATTCTCAGACTGGTAATCAGTAACTAGTGGTGTTCCGCAGGGGTCAGTGCTGGGTCCCCAACTCTTTACAATCTATATTAACGATTTGGAGGAGGGGACCGAGTGCAACATATCAAAGTTTGCAGATGATACAAAGATGGGAGGGAAAGTAGTGAGTGAGGAGGACATAAAAAACCTGCAAAGGGACATAGACAGGCTAAGTAAGTGGGCAGAGATTTGGCAGATGGAATACAATACTGGAACGTGTGAGGTTATGCACTTTGGCAGGAAAAATCATAGAGCAAGTTATTATCTTAATGGCAAGAAACTGGAAAGTACTGAAGTACAAAGGGATCTGGGGGTCCTGGTGCACGAAACTCAAAAAGCTAGTATGCAGGTGCAGCAAGTGATCAAGAAGACCAATGGAATGTTGGCTTTTATTGCTAGGGGGATAGAATATAAAAACAGGGAGGTATTGCTGCAGTTATACAAGGTATTGGTGAGACCGCACCTGGAATACTGCATACAGTTTTGGTGTCCATACTTAAGAAAAGACATACTTGCTCTCGAGTCAGTACAAAGAAGGTTCACTCGGTTAATCCCGGGGATGAGGGGGTGGTCATATGAGGAGAGGTTGAGTCGATTGGGACTCCTCATTGGAGTTCAGAAGAATGAGAGGCGATCTTATTGAAACATATAAGATTGTGAAGGGGCTTGATCGGGTGGATGCGGTGAGGATGTTCCCAATGATGGGTGAAACTACAACTAGGAGGCATAATCTTAAAATAAGGGGCTGCTCTTTCAAAACTGAAATGAGGAGAGACTTCTTCACTCAGAGGGTGGTAGGTTTGTGGAATTTGCTGCCCCAGAAAGCTGTGGAAGCTACATCATTAAATAAATTTTAAAACAGAAATAGATAGTTCCCTAGAAGTAAAGGGAATTAAGGGTTACGGGGAGCGGGCAGGAAATTGGACATGAGTCTAGGTTCGGATCGGTCATGGCCCTGTGGGTAGTGGAGTGGGCCCAAGGGCCGTGTAGCCTGGTTCTGCTCCTACTTCTTGTGTTCTAATTCGGTGTTAGATTTCAGGAGATGGTTTTATTCCTGTTCCTGGCTGGGGTGGAGATCGCCTTTACAGAAGGTAAGTACTGTAGAAAATATAGGGACAGAGTGATCTCCTGGAAGAGTTTCGATCGCCTAGATGGGACGGAGAGGAATTTCCCAGATTTTTTCTCCCAAATTGGCCATTGGGTTTTTTATCTGGTTTTTCGCCTCTCCCGGGAGATCACATAGGTTCGGGTGGGATGGAGAGTGATAGAAGATTTGAGTTTAGGATCAGATCAGCCATGATCTTATTGAATGGTGGAGCAGGCTCGAGGGGCCGATTGGCCTACTCCTGCTCCTATTTCTTATGTTCTTATGTCCCCTTGTCCTCGGCTGCCCCACTGGCGGAAAAAGTTTCTCTCTATCTTCTCTACCAATTCCTTTCAAAATCCTAAAATCCTCAATCACTCCTTAACCTTCTAGATTCCAGGGAACACAAGCCTAGTTTATGTAATCTCTCCCTCATAATCTAACCCTTGGAGCCTGGGAAACATTCTGGTCAATCTGTGCTGCACTCCTTCCAAGGCCAATATATCCTTTCTGATGTGCGGTGCCCAGAACTGTAGACAGTGCTCCAGGGAGTTCCTGGGAGTTACTGTGCGTAGGTCCCTGAAGGTGGCGGGACATATTGAGAGTGGTTAACAAAGCATATGGGATCTTGGGCTTCATAAATAGAGGTATTGAGTACAAAAGTAGAGAAGTTATGCTGAACCTTTATAAAGCGCTGGTTAGGCCACAACTGGAGTATTGCGTCCAGTTCTGGTCACCACACTTTAGGAAGGATGTGAAGGCCCTTGAGAGGGTGCAGAGGAGATTTACCAGAATGGTTCTGGGGATGGGGGATCTTAGCTACAAGGACAGGTTGGAGAAGCTGGATTTGTTTTCATTAGAGCAAAGGAGGTTGAGGGGTGATTTGATAGAGGTGTACAAGATTATGACGGGTTTGGATAGGCTAGACGGAGAAAGGCTGTTCCCACTAGTTGATGGTACAAGGACTAGGGGACACAGATTTAAGGTTTTGGGCAAGAGATACAGGGGGGATGTGAGGAAAAACTTTTTTACGCAATGAGTGGTGAGGACCTGGAACTCGCTGCCGACGGAAGTGGTGGAAGCGGAGACACTCAATGTTTTCAAGGGGAGACTGGATAGGCACTTGAGGGAAATAAACTTGCAGGGCTACGGGGATAGAGCGGGGGAATGGGACTGACTGGATTGTATACAGAGAGCCGGCACGGACTCGATGGGCTGAATGGCCTCCTTCTGTGCCGTTATGACTCTCTGGGGTCTAACCCGGGCTTTGTATAGCTGTAGCTTATAAGGAGAAACTGTTTCCAGTGGCAGGAGGCTCGGTAACCAGAGGACACAGATATAAGGTCATTGACAAAAGAACCAGAGGCGAGGTGAGGAGAATTTTATTGACGCAGCGAGTTGTTGTGATCTGGAATGCGCTGCCTGAAAGGGCGGTGGAAGCAGAGTCAATAATAACCTTCACTGGGGAATTGGATAAATACTTCAAGGGGAAACATTTTCAGGGCTATGGGGAAAGAGCAGGGGGAGTGGGACTAAATGGAGAGCTCTTTCAAAGAGCCGGCACAGGCACGATGGGCTGAATGGCCTCCTTCTGTGCTGTATGATTCTAGGAGCCACTCCTAGAGTGGAGTGGTGCCCGCAGGGATCGCTTGGCAGGAAATTGGGAGGAGGTGGTTCACACGCAGACAGCACCTGATTTCGAGACGCTGTCCTTTTAAAATTGGCCCTCCACAGGCAAGGAGGGACTCGGACCCTTTAATGAAAATCACTTTGAAAAGAAGAGTCCCTGTCCCTTTAAGAGCCCTCCGCCCACCACTCCCGCCCTTTTCGTAAAGTCTTTGAAATTCATAATAAAAGTTCATGCAGAAAAAATGTGTGTGTGTGTCTGACTGTATTTTAGTGAGTATGTGTTTGTGTGTGTCTGTCTGACTGTATGTGTGTGTGTCTGTGTAGAATAGCATCATAGAATGATACAGCACAGAAGGAGGCCATTCGGCCCATCGTGCCTGTGCCGGCTCTTTGAAAGAGCGATCCAATTAATCCCACTCCCCCTGCTCTTTCCCCAAAGCCTTGTAAATGTTTTCCCTTCAAGTATTTACCTCAATCTCTTTTGAATTATAATATTGATTCTGCTTCCACCGCCCTTTCAGGCAGCGCATTCCAGATCACAACAACTTGGTGTAAAAATCTGTTTCCTCATGTCACCTCTGGTTCTTTTGCCAATCGCCTTACATAAGAACATAAGAAATAGGAGCAGGAGTAGGCCAATCAGCCCCTCGAGCCTGCTCCGCCATTCAATAAGATCATGGCTGATCTGATCCTAACCGCCAATCTACTATCACAGAACCATCTCCTGAATCTAACAGAATTAGACACACGAAATAGGAGCAGGATCAGGCTACACGGTCCCTGGGCCCGCTCCGCTACCCACAGGGCCATGACCGATCCGAACCTAGACTCATGTCCAAATTCCTGCCCGCTCCCCGTAACCCTTAATTCCCTTTACTTCTAGGAAACTGTCTATTTCTGTTTTAAATTTATGTAATGATGTAGCTTCTACAGCTTTTTGGGGCAGCATATTCCATGGACCTACCACCCTCTGAATGAAGTAGTTCCTCCTCATCTCAGTTTTGAAAGAGCAGCCCCTTATTCTAACACTATGCCCCCAGTTCCAGTTTCACCCACCATCGGGAACATCCTCCCCGCATCCACCCGATCCAACCCCTTCACAATCTTATATGTTACAATAAGATCGCCTCTCATTCTTCTGAACTCCAATGAGTAGAGTCCCAATCTACTCAACCTCTCCTCATATGTCCATCCCCTCATCCCCAGGGTTAACCGAGTGAACCTTCTTTGTACTGACTCGAGAGCAAGTACGTCCTTTCTTAAGTATGGACACCAAAACTGTACGCAGTATTCCAGGTGCGGTCTCACCAATACCTTGTACAACTGAAGCAATACCTCCCTATTTTTATATTCTATCCCCCTAGCAATGAAAGCCAACATTCCATTGGCCTTCTTAATCACTTGCTGCACCTGCATACTAACCTTTTGAGTTTCGTACACCAGGACCCCCAGATCCCTTTGTACTTCAGTACTTTCCAGTAACTTGCCATTAAGATAATAATTTGCTCTACGATTTTTCCTGTCAAAGTGCATAACCTCACACTTTCCAGTATTGTATTCCATCTGCCAAATCTCTGCCCACTTACTTAGCCTGTCTATGTCCCCTTGCAGGTTTTTTATGTCCTCCTCACTCACTACTTTCCCTCCCATCTTAGTATCATCTGCAAACTTTGATATGTTACACTCGGTCCCCTCCTCCAAATCGTTAATATAGATTGTAAAGAGTTGGGGACCCAGCACTGACCCCTGCGGAACACCACTAGTTACTGATTGCCAGTCTGAGAATGAACCATTTATCCCAACTCTCTGCCTTCTGTTAGATAGCCAATCCTCTATCCATGCCAGAATATTACCCCCAATCCCGTGATTTTTTATCTTAAGCAATAATCTTTTGTGTGGCACCTTGTCAAATGCCTTTTGGAAGTCTAAATACACTACGTCCACTGGTTCCCCTTTATCCACCCTATATGTTACTTCCTCAAAGAACTCCAGCAAATTTGTCAAACATGACTTCCCCTTCATAAAACCATGCTGACTTTGTCCAATTAAATTATGATTATCCAAATGTCCTGTTACTGTCTCCTTAATAATGGGCTCCAATATTTTACCTACCACAGATATTAGGCTAACCGGTCTATAGTTTCCAGCCTTCTGTCTACTGCCCTTTTTAAATAAGGGTGTTACATTAGCAGTTTTCCAGTCTGCCGGGACCTTTGCTGAGTCCAGGGAGTTTTGGAAAATTATTACCAATGCATCCACAATCCCTACCGCCACTTCCCTCAAGACCCTAGGATGTAAGCCATCAGGTCCAGGTGATTTATCCGCCTTGAGTCCCATTATTTTACCGAGTACCACTTCCTTAGTGATTCTGATCGTGTTTAGCTCCTCCCCCCTATAGCCCCCTGTTTGTCCAGTGTTGGGATATTCTTAGTGTCTTCTACTGTAAAGACTGATACAAAATATTCATTCAGTGTTTTTGCCATCTCCATATTTCCCACCATTAATTTCCCGGTCTCATCCTCTAAGGGACCAACATTTACTTTAGCCACCCTTTTTCTTTTTATATAACTATAAAAACTCTTACTATCTGTTTTTATATTTTTTGCTAATTTACTTTCATAATCTATCTTCCCTTTCTTAATCAATCTTTTTGTTATTTTTTTGCTGTCTTTTAAAGTTTTCCCAATCCTCTATCCTCCCGCTAGATTTGGCTACCTTATATGCCCTTGTTTTTAGTCGAATACTATCCTTAATTTCTTTACTTAGCCACGGATGGCTGTCTTTTCTTTTACACCCTTTTCTTCTCAGTGGAATATATTTTTTTGGAAGTTGTAAAATAACTCCTTAAATGTACACCACTGATCATGTATCGTCTTACCCTTTAATCTATTTCCCCAATCCACTCTACTCAATTCCGCTCTCATACCTTCATAGTCTCCTTTATTCAAGCTTAGCACGCTTGTCTGGTTTCTGTCCCTTCAGCCATTGGAAACGGTTTCTCCTTATTTACTCTCTCAAAATCCATCCTGATTTTGAACAACTCTGTCAAATCTCCTCTTAATCTTCTTTGCTTAAGGAGAACAAGCCCAGCTTCTCCCGTCTCTCCACGTAACTCAAGTCCCTCATCCCTGGTCCCATTCTCGTAAATTTCTTCTGCACCCTCTCTAAGGCCTTGACATCCTTCCTAAAGTGTGGTGCCCAGCGGAAGCCTAGCCAGTGTTTTATAAAGGCTTAGCATAACCTGCTTGCTTTTGTACTCTATTCCTCTATTAATAAAGTCAAGGATCCTGTATACTTTTTTAACAGCCTTCTCAACTTGTCCTGCCACCTTCTAAGATTTGTGTACATACACCCCGAGGCCTCTCTGTTCCTGCACCCTCTTTAAAACTGGGCCATTTAGTTTATATTGCCTCTCCTCATTCTTCCTACCAAAATGAATCACTTCACACTTCTCTACATTAAATTTAATCTGCCACGTTTCTGCCCATTTCACCAGTCTGGCTACATCCTCCTGAAGTCTGTTACTATCCTCATTGTTTGCTACATTTCCGAGTTTCGTGTCATCTGTAAATTTTGAAATTTTGCCCTGGATCCCCAAGTCCAGGTCATTAATATATATCAAAAAAAGCAGTGGTCTGAATCAATGTTCACGTTAAGTTGCGCGGCCACGCAGCGGTCTGGAGGTCCCGCGCAGCCGGCTCACCGCCCTGTAAATGGAATAAACGCGCATGTGCGGAAATTTGAATGGGCCGTGCAGCCCGTTAAAGGGGACACGCACCTCAAAAAAAAAGAGGGAACATTGATCCTAATACCGACCCCTGGGGAACATCACTGTTTACCTCCCTCCAGTCTGAAAAGAAACCGTTCACCACTACTCTCTGCTTTCTGTCCCTTGGCAGAAAATTGGGAGGGGGCGAGAGCAAACAGCACCTGATTTCTCACCAAGCACTCAGGGGAGCAGGGGATTAGCCCTACTTTAAATGTCAGTCTCTTACATATACATTATAAAAAAGGGAGATGCTGTCCCTTTAAAATTGGTCATCCACGGGGACACGGTCCCTTTAATGAAAATCTCATAGAAAGAGCGCCTGTCCCTTTAAGAGAACCCCCACCACTCCCATATTTCTCTTAAAGTGCTTGAAATTAATCATTAAAAACGCAGAAAATTAATATTTAAAAAATTAATTCAGGGAGAAAAAATATTTTTACTCACATTTGCTCCCCAGGGTTTCTTGTTTCTGTTTCATCAATTTAAAAACAAACTGCTTTTTTTATGATCAGCCTGTCTTCTATGTTTCTATGTACTTTCAGTGATGACTTTTATAAACTGGTTTTGCAGGAAATTAGAAGAGGAGGGGAGAGATTTGAAGACACTCGGTCCCTTTGTGACAATAAAGTTGCCGCTGATCCCGCGCATGCGCCCCATGGCCCCGCCCTCTCCTGCTCCACAGGCGCCCGGCCCGCACCGCGCATGCTCAGCACACCCCCCCTGGGAACCTGTCAATCATCCTTCCCCTCTGAATAAGCCCCGCCCACTCCCCCTACTCCGCATGCGCCGCCGGGCCCCGCTCCCGAAGTTGAGCCGCTACCGCGCCTGCGCAGGGCCTCGCATTCTGGGGAAGGCCCGGGCAACCGCGAGAGTCCGGATCACCGGCGGAAAGTGAGTCTTATCAGGGTTTTTTTTACATATAGCGGAGAGAAGCGCGGGCGGGGAGATAAATAAAAAGAAAATACAAACCGCACCGTCCCAGCGCCCTCCCGGCACGGAGCGGCCGCAGCCCCTTGTCTTCTGCAGGGAGCTTGACTGGGCACGTCATCAACTCCACGGCGGTGACTGACGGGAGCTCCGACCAATAGGGAGAGAGCGGGCGGAGCTCGGAGGACTGAGGTGGCGGCGGGTCCTCCAACCAATCGGGGTGTTCGAGGGGCGGGACTTCCGCCGCCTGCTTCTCCCGCTGCTGAGACACGTGGAATGCAGCAGAGGGCGCTCTTCTGAGTTTGGGGCTCAGGCCTGTTAGTGGAGCAGTGCAGAGGGAACTTTACTCTGCACTGGGCTTTACTCCCTCAGCACTGCACTGGAGGGGCAGCACAGAGTTTTAGACTCGAGTCTCTGGAGTGGGACTTCAACCCACAACCTTCTGACTCAGAGGAGAGAGTGCTGCCGCCTGAGCCATGGCTGACACTCTGTATCTAACCCGTGCTGTACCTGCCCTGGGAGTGTTTGATGGGACAGTGTAGAGGGAGCTTTACTCTGTATCTAACCCGTGCTGTACCTGCCCTGGGAGTGTTTGATGGGACAGTGTAGAGGGAGCTTTACTCTGTATCTAACCCGTGCTGTACCTGCCCTGGGAGAGTTTGATGGGACAGTGTAGAGGGAGCTTTACTCTGTATCTAACCTGTGCTGTACCTGCCCTGGGAGTGTTTGATGGGACAGTGTAGAGGGAGCTTTACTCTGTATCTAACCCATGCTGTACCTGCCCTGGGAGTGTTTGATGGGACAGTGTAGAGGGAGCTTTACTCTGTATCTAACCCGTGCTGTACCAGCCCTGGGGGTGTTTCATGGGACAGTGTAGAGGGAGCATTACTCTGTATCTAACCCGTGCTGTACCTGCCCTGGGAGTGTTTGATGGGACTGTGTAGAGGGAGCTGTACTCTGTATCTAACCCGTGCTGTACCAGCCCTGGGAGTGTTTGATGGGTAGTGTAGAGGGAGCTTTACTCTGTATCTAACCCTGTGATGTACCTGCCCCAGGAGTGTTTGATGGGACAGTGTAGAGGGAGCTTTACTCTGTATCTAACCCGTGCTGTACCAGCCCTGGGAGTGTTTGATGGGTAGTGTAGAGGGAGCTTTACTCTGTATCTAACCCGTGCTGTACCAGCCCTGGGAGTGTTTGATGGGACAGTGTAGAGGGAGCTTTACTCTGTATCTAACCTGTGCTGTACCTGCCCTGGGAGTGTTTGATGGGACAGTGTAGAGGGAGCTTTACTCTGTATCTAATGCGTGCTGTACCTGCCCTGGGAGTGTTTGATGGGACAGTGTAGAGGGAGCTTTACTCTGTATCTAACCCGTGCTGTACCTGCCCTGGGAGTGTTTGATGTTGACACCAGGTGCTGAGAATGTTAAAATGTTCCTTTCCCCACAGTGACATCCAGCACCTTCATGAGCACAAAAATTCACTTCAAGAAAGTAACACAAACCCATCAGCTTCTCCCCTGGACACCGACATTGAGGGGACAGGGAATGTCTGTAACAAGTCATCAATTAGCTCTTGGCTTATCTTAGAAACAAGGCCTCAATAGACTGGGTGTTTCAAACAAAGCTGATTTATTGATACAGAATATTAAAATCCAGTCCAGTTATTGGGGTTTTAATATCCACGAAATATAAGATGGTCACCAATAAATCCAGGAGGGAATTCAGGAGAAACTTGTTTACCCAGAGAGTGGTGAGAATGTGGAACTCGCCACCACAAAGAGTAGTTGAGGCTAAAAGTACAGATGCATTTAAGGGGAAGCTGCATGAGTGTGTAAGGAATAGGAGGATATGTTGATCGGGTTAATTGAAGTAGGGTGGGTGTGGGGCATAAACACCGGCATGGACCAGTTGGGTTGAATGTCCTGATTCTGTGCTGTACATTCTATGTAACACCAAGAACAGTCAAAAGAAGGGAATCATAGAAACATAGAAGATAGGAGCAGGAGTAGGCCATTCGGCCCCTCGAGCCTGCTCCGCCATTTAATGAGATCATGGCTGATCATCCAAACTCAGTACCCGGTCCCTGCCTTCTCCCCATATCCCTTGATCCCTTTAGCCTTAAGAAATATATCCAACTCCTTCTTGAATATATTTAATGAATTGGCCTCTACTGCCTTCTGTGGTAGAGAATTCCACAGGTTCACCACTCTCTGGGTGAAGAAATTCCTCTCATCTCTGTCCTAAATGGCTTACCCCTTATCCTTAGACTGTGACCCCTGGTTCTGGACTCACCCACCATCGGGAACATCCTTCCTGCATCTAGTCTGTCTAGTCCTGTTAGAATTTTATAAGTTTCGATGAGATCACCTCTCATTCTTCTAAACTCCAGCGAGTATAAGCCCAGTCGACCCAAACTTTCCTCATACATCATTCCTGCCATCCCAGATATCAGTCTGGTGAATCTTAGCTGCACTCATGGCAAGAACATCCTTCCTCAGATAAGGTGACCAAAACTGCACACAATACTCAAGATGTGGTCTCACCAAGGCTCTGTACAACTGCAGCAAGACATCCTTGTTCCTGTACTCAAACCCTCTCACTACGAAGGCCAACATACCATTTGCCTTCTTAACTGCCTGCTGCAACGGCATGCTTACCTTCAGCGACTGGTGCACAAGGACACCCAGGTCTCGTTGCACTTCCCCTTCTCCCAATCTATTGCTGTTCAGATAATTATCTGCCTCCCTGTTTTTGCCACCAAAGTGGATAACTTCGCATTTATCCATGTTATACTGCATCGGTCAGGCATCTGCCCAATCACCCAACCTGTCCAAATCATATTGGAGTTTCTCAACATCCTCCTCACAGCACACACGCCCACCCAGCTTTGTGTTGTCTGCAAACTTGGAGATATTACATCTAGTTCCCTCGTCTAGATCATTAATATATATTGTGAATAGCTGGCGTCCTAGGACCGATCCCTGCGGTACCCCACTAGTCACTGCCTGCCACTCGGAAAAAGACCCGTTTATTCCAACTCTTTGCTTTCTGTCTGCCAACCAGTTCTCTATCCAAGTCAGTACCTTGCCCCCAATCCCATGTGCCTTAACTTTACACGCTAATCTCTTATGCGGGACCTTACCGAAAGCCTTCTGAAAGTCCAAATACACCACATCCACTGGTTCTCCCTTATCTATTCTACCAGTTACATCCTCAAAACATTCCAGTAGATTAGTCACGCACGATTTACCTTTTGTAAATCCATGTTGACTTTGTCTGATCCTGTCACTGTTTTCCAAGTGCTCTGCTATTACATCTTTTATAATGGACTCTAGCATTTTCCCCACTACCGATGTCAGGCTTACCGGTCTATAAGTCCCTGTTTTCTCTCTACCACCTTTTTTGAACAGTGGGGTAACATTAGCTACCCTCCAATCCATGGGAACTGTTCCAGTGTCTATAGAATCATCAGCACAGCAGTTATATAATTTTTTTGATATATATAAATGACCTGGATATTGGAATTCAGTGTAGAATTTCTAAATTTGCCGATGACACCAAACTTGGGGGTGTGACAAACAGTGAGGATGACACCAATCAACTGCAACAGGACATAGAAAGGCTAGCAGAATGGGCAGACAAGTGGCAGGTGGAATTTAATACAGAGAAGTGTGAGGTGATGCATTTTGGCAGAAGGAACAGGGAGAGGCAATATACACTTAATGGCACAGTTTTACAGAGTGTGCAGGGACAGAGGGACCTGGGAGTTAATGTGCATAGGTCCCTGAAGGTGGCGGGACATATTGAGAGAGTGGTTAGCAAAGCATATGGGATCTTGGGCTTCATAAATAGAGGTATTGAGTACAAAAGTAGAGAAGTTATACTAAAACTTTATAAAGCACTGGTTAGGCCACAACTTGAGTATTGCATCCAGTTCTTGTCACCAAACTTTAGGAAGGATGTGAAGGCCCTTGAGAGGGTGCAGAGGAGATTTACCAGAATGGTTCCGGGGATGGGGGATCTTAGCTACAAGGACAGGTTGGAGAAGCTGGATTTGTTTTCATTAGAGCAAAGGAGGTTGCGGTGTGATTTGATAGAGGTGTACTAGATTATGACGGGTTTGGATAGGCTAGACGGGGAAAGGCTGTGCCCACTAGTTGATGGTACAAGGACTAGGGGACACAGATTTAAGGTTATGGGCAAGTGATACGGGGGGATGTGAGCAAAAACTTTTTTACGCAGCGAGTGGTGAGGACCTGGAACTTGGTGCCGACGGAAGTGGTGGAAGCGGAGACACTCAATGTTTTCAAGGGGAGGCTGGATAGGCACTTGAGGGAAATAAACTTGCAGGGCTACGGGGATAGAGCGGGGGATTGGGAGTGACTGGATTGCTCTACAGAGAGCTGGCACGGACTTGATGGGCCGAATGGCCTCCTTCTGTGCCGTTATGACTCTATGACTGTGACTGGAACCGTGTGAACGCGCTGGTGTCTCAGTAGGCTGGAGTACTGAGCGAATCCCTTCTCACACACGGAGCAGGTGAATGGCCTCTCCCCAGTGTGAACTCGCTGGTGCATCAGCAGGTTGGAGGACTGAGTGAATCCCTTCCCACATACAGAGCAGGTGAATGGCCTCTCTCCAGTGTGGACTTGCTTGTGTGTCAGTAGGTGGGATGGCCAAGTGAATCTCTTCCCACACACAGAGCAGGTGAACGGCCTCTCCCCAGTGTGAACTCGCTGGTGTCCCATCAGATCCCCAGAGCTTTTAAAGCTCTTCCCACAGTCAGGACATTTAAACGGCCTCTCATCAGTGTGAACTCGCTGGTGTCTCAACAGGTGGGGTGATCGAGTGAATTCCTTCCCACACATGGAGCAGGTGAATGGCCTCTCCCCAGTGTGAACTCGCTGGTGTGCCACCAGGCTTGATGACTGAGTGAATCCCTTCCCACACACGGAGCACGTGAATGGCCTCTCCCCAGTGTGAACTCGCTGGTGTCCATTCAAAATCCCAGCGCTTTTAAAGCTCATTCCACAGTCAGAACATTTAAATGGTCTCTCATCAGTGTGAACTCGCTGGTGTCCCAACAGGTGGGATGACTGAGTGAATCCCTTCCCACACACGGAGCAGGTAAATGGCCTCTCCCCAGTGTGAACTCGCTGGTGTCCCAACAGGTGGGATGACTGAGTGAATCCCTTCCCACACACGGAGCAGGTAAATGGCCTCTCCCCAGTGTGAACTCGCTGGTGTCCCAACAGGTGGGATGACTGAGTGAATCCCTTCCCACACACGGAGCAGGTGAATGTCCTCTCCCCGGTGTGAACTCGCTGGTGTCCGTTCAGAGTGCTGGAGCTTTTAAAGCTCATGCCACAGACAGAACATATAAATGGTCTCTGATCAGAGTGAACTCGCTGGTGTTGCTTCAGATCCCAAGAGGTTTTAAAGCTCTTCCCACAGGCAGAACAGTTAAATGGTCTCGTATCAGTGTGAACTCGCTGGTGTGCCTGTAGGTGGGATGGCCGAATGAATCCCTTCCCACACACGGAGCAGGTGAATGGTCTCTTTCCTGCTCTCTCCAGCTGGTGTCCCTTCAGCTCCTGGGACATTTGAAAGCTTTTCCCACAGTCGGAATGTTTCACCGGCCTCTCCCCAGTGTGAACTCGCTGGTGTGCCAGCAGATTCGAGGGCCGAGTGAATCTCTTCCCACACAGGGAGCAGGTGAACAGAATCTCTCCTGCTCTCTCCAGCTGGTGTCTCTTCAGCTCCTGGGACCTTTTAAATCTCTTCCCACAGTCAGAACATTTAATCGGTCTCTCATCACTGTGAACAAGCTGGTGTCTCAGGAGGGTGGAAGAATGAGTGAATCACATCAAAAATACAGAGCAGGTCAACAGTCTCTCATCGGTGTGGACAAGCTGGTGTCTTAGCAGCACGGATGGTGCAATTAATCCCTTCCACACACGGGGCCGGTGAACAGTTTCTCCCCAGTGTGTAGCCACTGTTGTCGCTTCAAGTACTTGTAGATTTTGAAGCTCTTCCCACACTCAGAACATTTAAAAGGTCTGTCATCAGTGTGAACTCACGGGTGTGCCAGCAGATTGGATGAGCGACTGAATCAGGTCCTGAGGAATCACGTAACTCTGTCAGATCTTGAGGTGCTGTTTGGTTTGAGCTTCCTGTCTGTAAATGCTCCACTTCTAAAACCCTGTAAAAGGTGTGTAGAAAGGGTAAGGGGGGGAAGCAGGAATCTTTTTTGGCTTATTTTGCCTCAAAGAACAAACAGGGCAGAGCCGGTCCCACTGGTGTCCTGCCGTGCCCACAATAACCAGCGGGCCAGAAACAGCCCAATCCACCTCACTGACTTGGCCCTAAAGTCAAATCAAGTCTCATCAAAGTCTCATCAAATGACATCCTTTGTGACTGTGACAAAGGTAAACTATCCCTCCTCATCCTTCCTGACTTGTCTGCAGCCTTTGACACGGTTGACCACTCCATCCTTCTCCCAACGCCTCTCCACCGTCGTCCAGCTGGGTGGGACTGCACTCGCCTGGTTCCATTCTTATCTATCTAATCGTAGCCACAGAATCACCTGCAACGGCTTCTCTTCCCGCTCCCGAATCGTTACCTCTGGTGTCCCCCAAGGATCTATCCTTGGGCCCCTCCTATTTCTCATCTAAATGCTGCCCCTTGGTGACATCATCTGAAAACACAGCATCAGTTTCCACATGTACGCTGACAACATCCAGCTCTACCTCACCACCACTTCTCTCGACCCCTCCACGATCTCTAATCCGGTTCTGGGTGAGCAGAAATTTTCTCCAATTAAATATTGGGAAGACTAAAGCAATTGTTTTCAGTCCCTTGCCACTGACTCCATCCCTCTCCCTAACATCCCTCTGAGGCTGAACCACACTGTTAACAACCTTGGTGTCATATCTGACCCTGAAATGAGCTTCCGAACACATATCCGCAGTATAACAAAGACCACCTACTTCCACCTCGGTAACATCGCCCATCTCCACCCCTGCCTCAGCTCATCCGCTGCTGAAACCCTCACCCGGGCCTTTGTTAGCTCTAGACTCGACTATTCCAACACACTCCTGGCTGGCCTCCCACATTCTACCCCACGTAAACTTGAGGTGATCCAAAACTACCCATGTCGTAACTCAACACCAAGTCCCATTCACCCATCACCCCTGTGCTCACTGACCTACATTGGCTCCCGGTTAAGCAATGCTTCGATTTCAAAATTCTCATCCTTGTTTTCAAATCCCTCCATGGCCTTACCCCTCCCTATCTTAGTTATTCCCTTCAGACTCACAACCACCCGCCCCCCGCGATAGAATCACAGAAAAATAATGACACGGAAGGAGGCCATTCGGCCCATCTTGTCCGTGCCAACCGATTAAGTGCTATCCACACTAATCCCACTTTCCAGCACTTGGTCCGTGGCCTTGTAGGTTACGGCACTTCAAGTGCATATCCAAGTACTTTTAAAATGTGATGAGAGTTTCTGCCTCTACCACCCTGTCAGGCAGTGAGTTCCAGACCCCCACCACCCTCTGGGTGAAAACATTTCTCCTCAACTCCCCTCTAAACCTCCGACCAATTACTTTAAATCTACGCCCCCTGGTTGTGGACCCCTCTGCCAAGGGAAATAGGTCCTTCCTATCTCGGCCCCTCAGAATTTTATACACCTCAATCAGGTCTCCCCTCAGCCTCCTTGGTTCCAAAGAAAACAACCTCCTCCCCACCAAGACATCTGCGTTCCTCCAATTCTGCCCTCTTGAGCATCCCTGATTATAATCAGTGGCCGTGTCTTCTGTTGCCTCGGCCCTAAGCTCTGGAATTCCCTCCCTGAACCTCTCCACCTCTCTTTCATAGAAAATAGGAGCAGGAGTCGGCCATTCGGCCCCTCGAGCCTGCTCCGCCATTCAGTGAGATCATGGCTGATCACCCAAACTCAGTACCCGGTCCCTGCCTTCTCCCCATATCCCTTGATCCCTTTAGCCTTAAGAAATATATCTAACTCCTACTTGAATATATTTAATGAATTGGCCTCCACTGCCTTCTGTGGTAGAGAATTCCACAGGTTCACCACTCTCTGGGTGAAGAAATTCCTCCTCATTTCTGTCCTAAATGGCTTACCCCTTATCCTTAGACTGTGACCCCAGCTGTTCACAATATATATTAATGATCTGGACGAGGGAATTGGATGTAATATCTCCAAATTTGCAGACGACACAAAGCTGGGAGGGAGGGTAAGCTGTGAGGAGGATGTCGTGAAACTCCAGTATGATTTGGACAGGTTGGGTGATTGGGCAGAAACATGGCAAATGCACTATAATGTGGATAAATGTGAGGTTATCCACTTTGGTGGCAAAAACAGGAAGGCATATTATTATTTGAATGACAATAGATTGGGAGAAGGGGAAGTGCAAAGAGACCTGGGTGTTATTGTGCACCAGTCGCTGAAGGTAAGCATGCAGGTGCAGCAGGCGGTTAAGAAGGCAAATGGTATGTTGGCCATTGTTGCAAGAGGGTTCGAGTACAGGAACAAGGATGTCTTGCTACAGTTGTACAGGGCCTTGGTGAGACCGCACCTTGAGTATTGTGTGCAGTTTTGGTCACCTTACCTGAGGAAGGACGTTCTTGCCATGGAGGGAGTGCAGCGAAGATTCACCAGGCTGATACCTGGGATGGCAGGAATGACGTATGAGGAGAGATTGTGTCGATTGGGCTTATACTCACTGGAGTTTAGAAGATTGAGAGGGGATCTCATCAAAACCTATAAAATTCTGTCAGGTCTCGACAGACTAGATGCAGGAAGGATGTTTCTGATGGCCGAGGAGTCCAGAACCAGGGGTCACAGTCTAACGATAAGGGGTAGGCCATTTAGGACTGAAATGGGGAGGAATCTCTTCACCCAGAGAGTGGTGAACCCGTGGAATTCTCTGCAACAGAGGGCAGTGGAGGCCAATTCATTAAATATATTCAAGAAAGAGTTGGATATATTTCTTGAGGCTAAAGGGATCAAGCGGTATGGGGAGAAAGCAGGGACAGGGTACTGAATTTGGATGATCAGCCATGATCTCATTGAATGGCGGAGCAGGCTCAAAGGGCCGAATGGCCTACTCCTGCTCCTATCTTCTATGTTTCTATGACCCCTGGTTCTGGACTCCTCTGCCATCGGGAACATCCTTCCTGCATCTAATCTGTCTAGTCCTGTTAGAATTTTATAAGTTTCAGTGAGATCCTCTCTCATTCTTCTGAATTCAAGAGAATACATGCCTAGTTTACTCAATCTCTTCTCATACGACAGTCCCGCTATCCCAGGAATCAATCTCGTGAACCTTCATTGCACTCCCTCTATGGCAAGTATATCCTTCCTTAGGTAAGGAGACCAAAATTGTACACAGTACTCCAGGTGTGGTCTCACCAAGGCCCTATATAATTGGAGTAAGACTTCTTTACTCCTGTACTTATATATTTCTTAAGGCTAAAGGGATATGGGGAGAAGGCAGGGACAGGGTACTGAATTTGGATGATCAGCCATGATCTCACTGAATGGGGGAACAGGCTCGAGGGGCCGAATGGCCTAATCCTGCTCCTATCTTCTATGTTTCTATGTATTCAATCTTTCCTTGTAGCTGAAATTCTCCAGTCCTGGCAACATCTTCGAAAATCTCCCGTCTCGATCAGTGACATCTTTCCTGCAATGGGGCGAGCAGAACTGCACGCAGCACTCTAGCCGGTGGCCTAACTGGTGTTTTGTACAGTTCAAGCAGAACCTCCCTGCTCTTACATGATAGAGAAAGAGGCACTGCCCCTTTAAATACCTGGGGGGCACCCATTCCCCTTTAAATGGCCAAGCAATTTTTTTTGTTGAAAAGGGGCCGCAGTCCCCTTTGACTCACCTCCCCCACCCCAAATACTCACAAGAGAGAGAGAGAGAGGAGGAAGAATGCTGGTCTTTGTCCCTTTAAAAGTGTCTGCCCACCAAAATGTTCACAGCACCAGGGCTCTTTGTTCTGGATAAAAGTCGAAAAGAGAAAAGGTTTACTTATTTTTAAATGAATGCAGTTGATGAATAGCCTTGCAATAAAGGTAATGCAAAGGAATAAACACTCAGAAGCTGGGGTTTTTTCCACCCCCTCCTCCCCTTCCCTTTAACAGCTCCTGCAGCCAATGAAAGCAGGAAAGCGGCCTGCAGCCCACCGAGGTCCCGCCCCGCCATTGGTTGGAGGACCGTCAGCCCGCCCGGTCCTCCCAGAGTTTTCCGCACTCCTGATTGGCGGGCGCGTCGCGTCAATCACCCCCCCCTCCGATTACGCGCTGACGCCAGCACGCAACGCCCAGGGGTCGGTTGGATCGGCGCACGCCACCGCAAGGTAAAAAAAGACACCCCACACAAATGAGGAAAAACAAGAATAATAGTCGCACTTTAGAGGGGAGGAGGTTGGGGGAATTAATGAGTGTTTTCAATTTGTTTCTCAAAAAAAAATATTTGAAAAGCTTCCCAACGGTGCGAGCCGGGCTGCGCATGCGCTCCAGCCGGCCTTTGACACGCCCACGTGGGACCGGGGGCCGGACACGCCCACTTGCCTTCCCCTGCACCAATCACAGCGCGGGCAGGCGCAACACGAGGCTGCCAGTGGGCCTGCGTGGGGTCTCCGGGGAGCAGACAGAAGGCCGGGGACGTGGCGGAATCAGCGGCCGGGGTAAAGTAATGTGTTGGGGAATCGATTTAAATCGAGGTGAGGCGGAGAGCGAGATTATAAAGTAAAATACGAGAAAAACCAAACCTGAGAGTCGGGCGGGACCTCCGCGGACGCCGAACGGAGCGATTGAACCGCGCGGGGTGGCGGAGTAAGCCTGAGCAATGTGATTCTGACTGACGGGAACGCTGACCAATAGCACGAGGGCGGGTCCGGGTCCTCCAACCAATGGCGGCGCGGCTAGGGGGCGGGACCTTCCTCCCCGGCGCTGAGGCTGGGGCCCGATTGTGACGTCATCACAGGAAGAGGCCTGTCGGCGGTCTGGTCCTCCAACCAATGGCGGCGCGGCTAGGGGGCGGGGCCTCCTCTCCAGCTCAGGTGCACTGGGGCCGATTGTGACGCGCTGTCCCCAGGTGAGAGCAGCTCAGGCAGCACAGAGCTGGGGCTGGAATCTGGGAGAGGGGCCGCAGGCAGCACAGAGCTGGGGCTGGAATCTGGGAGAGGGGCCGCAGGCAGCACAGAGCTGGGGCTGGAATCTGGGAGAGGGGCCGCAGGCAGCACAGAGCTGGGGCTGGAATCTGGGAGAGGGGCCGCAGGCAGCACAGAGCTGGGGCTGGAATCTGGGAGAGGGGCCGCAGGCAGCACAGAGCTGGGGCTGGAATCTGGGAGAGGGGCCGCGGGCAGCGGGCCTGGCAAAGGGGCACAAGCTTCACAATACAAGCTGCTTTCAAATGCACAATTGTTTCCTACAGACAGCCTTGGTCACTCTGCAAAAAACACTGTTTAACAATTCATCATAACTCCCCTGCTTTAGGAGAGGCGTAGAGTGCAAAAAGCAAGGAAGTTATGATGAAACTGTGTAAAAGACTGGAGTCAGCTGTGGCTCAGTGGATAGCAGAGTCAGAAGGTTGTGGGTTCAAATCCCGCTCCAGGGACTTGAGCACATAAAGCGAGGCTGACACTCCAGTGCGGTACTGAGGGAGTGCTGCACTGTCGGAGGGGCAGTACTGAGGGAGCTCTGCGCTGTCGGAGGGGCAGTACTGACGGAGCGCTGCATTGTCGGAGGGGCAGTACTGAGGGAGCACCGCACTGTCGGCGGGGCAGTACTGAGGGAGCGCAGCACTGTCGGCGGGGCAGTGCTGCGGGAGCGCTGCATTGTCGGAGGGTCAGTACTGAGGGAGTGCCGCGCTGTCGGAGGGGCAGTACTGAGGGAGCGCCACGCTGTTGGAGGGGCAGTATTGAGGGAGCTCCGCACTGTCAGAGGGGCAGTACTGCGGAAGCGCCGCAATGTCGGAGGGACAGTACTGAGGGAGCGCCGCATTGTCGGAGGGGCAGTAATGAAGGAGCGCTGCAGTGTCGGAGGTGCTGTCTTACAGATGAGACGTTAAACCGAGGCCCACGTCTGCCCCCTCGGGTGGATGTAAAAGATCCCGTGATGCTATTTCAAAGAAGTTATCCCCGGTGTTTTGAGCCCAATATTTATCCCTCAATCAATCAACATGATGAAAAAACATTATCTGGTCATTATCACATTGCTGTTTGTGGGAGCTTGCTGTGCGCAAATTGGCTGCCGCGTTTCCCACATTACAACAGTGAATAGACTGGGATCAGCTACTTGTAGGAAAATCCGCATCGGAGCAATGGGAGGCTTTCAGAAGGGAGATTGAGATCATACAATGGCAACATGTTCCCGTAAAGGTCAAGGGTGGTTCCAAAAACCACAGGGAACCTTGGATGTCAGGGGATATACGAAAATGGATTAGAAAAAAAAGGAGGGCTTTTGGCAGATACAAAAGGCTAAAGACGGAGGAAGCCCTAGAGGAGTACAAAAAGTGCAAGGGGATACTTAAAAAAAGAAATTAGGAGATCAAGGAGGGGCCATGAAATAACACTGGCGAGCAAAATAAAGGAAAATCCTAAGATGCTTTATAAGTATATTAAGGGTAAGAGGATAACTAGGGAAAAAATAGGGCCCATTAGGGACAAAAGTGGCAATCTTTTGTGTGGAGCCGGAAGATGTAGGAGGGGTTCTAAATGAATTTTTTGCATCTGTTTTCACTATGGAGAGGGACAATGTAGACATAGAAATAGGGCGGGGGGACTGTGATATGCTCGAACATATTAACATCGAGAGGGAGGAGGTATTGGCGGTTTTAGCAGGCCTAAAAATGGATAAATCCCCAGGCCCGGACGAAATGTATCCCAGGCTGCTGTGTGAGGCAAAGGAAGAGATTGTGGGGGCTCTAACACATATATTCAGAACCTCTCTGGCCACAGGGGATGTGCCAGAGGACTGGAGAACCGCTAATGTAGTACCATTATTCAAGAAGGGGAGTAGGGAAAAACCGGGGAACTACAGGCCAGTGAGCCTAACATCAGTGGTAGGAAAATTATTGGAAAAAATTCTGAGGGACAAAATTAGTCTCCACTTGGAGAGGCAAGGATTAATCAGGGACAGTCAACATGGCTTTGTCAAGGGAAGATCATGTCTGACTAATTTGATTGAATTTTTTGAGGGGTGACTAGGTGTGTGGCTGAGGGTAACGCAGTGGATGTGGTATACATGGATTTCAGTAAGGCCTTCGATAAAGTCCCGCACAGGAGACTGGTCAAGAAGGTAAGAGCCCATGGAATCCAGGGTGCCTTGGCACATTGGATACAAAACTGGCTTAGTGGCAGAAGGCAGAGGGTGATGGTCGAAGGTTGTTTTTGTGACTGGAAGCCTGTGGCCAGTGGGGTACCACAGGGATCGGTGCTGGGTCCCTTGCTGTTTGTGGTCTACATTAATGACTTGGATATGAATCTAAAAGGTATGATCAGTAAGTTCGCGGATGATACAAAAATTGGTAGGGTGGTAAATAGCGAGGAGGGTAGTCTCAGTCTGCAGGACGATATAGATGGGTTGGTCAGATGGGCGGAACAGTGGCAAATGGAATTTAACCCGGAAAAGTGCGAGGTGATGCACTTTGGGGGGACTAACAAGGCAAGGGAATACACAATGAATGGTAAGACCCTAGGCAAGACGGAGGGTCAGAGGGATCTGGGTGTGCAAGTACACAGATCCCTGAAGGCGGCGGAACAGGTGGATAAGGTGGTAAAAAAGGCATATGGGATACTTGCCTTCATTAGCCGAGGCATAGAATATAAGAGCAAGGAGGTTATGATGGAGCTGTATAAAACACTGGTTAGGCCACAGCTGGAATACTGTGTGCAGTTCTGGTCGCCACACTACAGGAAGGATGTGATAGCTTTGGAGAGGGTGCAGAGGAGATTCACCAGGATGTTACCAGGGCTGGAGCGCTTCAGCTATGAAGAGAGACTGGGCAGATTGGGTTTGTTTTCCTTGGAGCAGAGGAGGCTGAGGGGGGACATGATTGAGGTGTACAAAATTATGAGGGGCATAGATAGGATGGATACTAAGGAGCTTTTTCCCCTTAGTAGAGGGGTCAATAACTAGGGGGCATAGATTCAAGGTAAAGGGCGGGAGGTTTAGAGGGGATTTGAGAAAGAACTTTTTCACCCAGAGGGTGGTTGGAGTCTGGAACTCACTGCCTGAAAGGGTTGTGGAGGCTGGAACCCTCACAACATTCAAGAAGCATTTGGATGAGCACTTGAAATGCCATAGCATACAAGGCTACGAACCAAATGCTGGAATATGGGATTAGATTAGACAGGGCGTGATGGCCGGCGCGGACACGATGGGCCGAAGGGCCTCTATCCGTGCTGTATAACTCTATGACTCTAAAAGTACTTCATTGGCTGTAAAGCGCTTTGGGACGTCCGGTGGTCGTGAAAGGCAGTTAAGAAGGCAAATGGTATGCTGGCCTTCATTACGAGAGGATTTGAGTACAGGAGTAAAGAAGTCTTACTCCAATTATATCTTCTTCTTTCTTCTTAGGCAGTCCCTCGGAACCGAGGATGGCTTGCTTCCACATTAAAAATGAGTTCTCAGGTGTAAGGGTAAACCGGGAGAGCTTCTTCTCCCCGAGACGGACCCTCTGATATAAAGGGTCGACTGGATCCATGTTTATCTGTAATTTAAACAGAGGTCTGGTCGTGTTCCGAGCTCTTTCCCCTAGAGGAGAGGGGTCACAGTCGAATGTTAAATGGTTTCACCTGGGTCCATTGCTTCCATCGCATACCCATCGGTTCCTGTAGACAAACACACGTATCACTTGTCATTAATACAGTACATGGCCCCATCCAACGGGCCCCATTCCCTTTCTTCCGATAACTTGCGTCATTACTTGCTGACCTATTCTGGGCAACTCGTCTGGTTTAAGTCCAGCATTCTGCCTTTCTAGATCTTTAATCTGTTGTTGGTTCCTTACTTCTTTATTTAGTGCTTGTACCTCCTGATTTATTTGTACTAAGTATCACCTTAATCTATCTTGCACTGGTCCTGGTTCACCAGTCGCTGAAGGTAAGCATGCAGGTGAAGCAGGCGGTTAAGAAGGCAAATGGTATGTTGGCCTTCGTAGCGAGAGGGTTTGAGTACAGGAACAAGGATGTCTTGCTGCAGTTGTACAGGGCCTTGGTGAGACCACACCTTGAGTATTGTGTGCAGTTTTGGTTGCCTTATCTGAGGAAGGATGTTCTTGCCATGCAGGGAGTGCAGCGAAGATTCACCAGGCTGATACCTGGGATGGCAGGAATGACGTATGAGGAGAGATTGGGTCGATTGGACTTATATTCGCAGGAGTTTAGAAGAATGAGAGGGGATCGCATTGAAACTTATAAAATTCTAACAGGACTAGACAGACGAGATGCAGGAAGGATGTTCCCGATGGTCGGGGAGTCCAGGACCAGGGGTCACAGTCGAAGGATAAGGGGTAGGCCATTTGGGACTGAGATGAGGAAGAATTTATTCACCCAGAGAGTGGTGAACCTGCGGAATTCTCTACCACAGAAGGCAGTAGAGACCAATTAATTAAATATATTCAAGAAGGAATTGGATATATTTCTTAAGGCTAAAGGGATCAGTGGTAGGAAAATTATTGGAAAAAATCCTGAGGGACAAAATTTGTCTCCACTTGGAGAGGCAAGGATTAATCAGGGATAGTCAACATGGCTTTGTCAAGGGAAGATCATGTCTGACTAATTTGATTGAATTTTTTGAGGGGGTGACTAGGTGTGTGGATGAGGGTAACGCAGTGGATGTGGTATACATGGATTTCAGTAAGGCCTTCGATAAAGTCCCGCACAGGAGACTGGTCAAGAAGGTAAGAGCCCATGGAATCCAGGGTGCCTTGGCACATTGGATACAAAACTGGCTTAGTGGCAGAAGGCAGAGGGTGATGGTCGAAGGTTGTTTTTGTGACTGGAAGCCTGTGGCCAGTGGGGTACCACAGGGATCGGTGCTGGGTCCCTTGCTGTTTGTGGTCTACATTAATGACTTGGATATGAATGTAAAGGGTATGATCAGTAAGTTCGCGGATGATACAAAAATTGGTAGGGTGGTAAATAGCGAGGAGGGTAGCCTCAGTCTGCAGGACGATATAGATGGGTTGGTCAGATGGGCGGAACAGTGGCAAATGGAATTTAACCCGGAAAAGTGCGAGGTGATGCACTTTGGGGGGACTAACAAGGCAAAGGAATACACAATGAATGGAAAGACCCTAGGCAAGACGGAGGGTCAGAGGGATCTGGGTGTGCAAGTACACAGATCCCTGAAGGCGGCGGAACAGGTGGATAAGGTGGTAAAAAAGGCATATGGGATACTTGCCTTCATTAGCCGAGGCACAGAATATAAGAGCAAGGAGGTTATGATGGAGCTGTATAAAACACTGGTTAGGCCACAGCTGGAATACTGTGTGCAGTTCTGGTCGCCACACTACAGGAAGGATGTGATCACGTTAGAGAGGGTGCAGAGGAGGTTCACCAGGATGTTACCAGGGCTGGAGCGCTGCGGCTATGAAGAGAGACTGGGCAGATTGGGTTTGTTTTCCTTGGAGCAGAGGAGGCTGAGGGGGGACATGATTGAGGTGTACAAAATTATGAGGGGCATAGATAGGATGGATGCTGAGGAGCTTTTTCCCTTAGTAGAGGGGTCAATAACTAGGGGGCATAGATTCAAGGTAAAGGGCGGGAGGTTTAGAGGGGATTTGAGAAAGAACCTTTTCACCCAGAGGGTGGTTGGAGTCTGGAACTCACTGCCTGAAAGGGTTGTGGAGGCAGAAACCCTCACAACATTCAAGAAGCATTTGGATGTGCACTTGAAATGCCATAGCATACAAGGCTACGGGCCAAATGCTGGAATATGGGATTAGATTAGGCAGGGCTTGATGGCCGGCGCGGACACGATGGGCCGAAGGGCCTCTATCCGTGCTGTATTACTCTATGACTCTATGAGAAGGCAGGGACAGGGTACTGAATTTGGATGATCAGCCATGATCTCATTGAATGGCGGAGCAGGCTCGAGAGGCCGAATGGCCTACTCCTGCTCCTATCTTCTATGTTTCTAACTCTTTGCTTCCTGTCTGCCAACCAGTTCTTTATCCAAGTCAATACCTTACCCCCAATCCCATGTGCCTTAACTTTGCACGCTAATCTCTTATGCGGGACCTTATCGAAAGCCTTCTGAAAGTCCAAATACACCACATCCACTGGTTCTCCCTTATCTATTCTACCAGTTACATCCTCAAAAAATTCCAGTAGATTAATCAAGCACGATTTACCTTTTGTAAATCCATGTTGACTTTGTCCGATCCTGCCACTGTTTTCCAAGTGTTCTGCTATTATATCCTTTATAATGGACTCTAGCATTTTCCCCACTACCGATGGGTATGCGATGGAAGCAATGGACCCAGGTATAATTGCCCGTTTTCTCTCTACCACCTGTTTTGAATAGTGGGGTAACATTAGCTACCCTCCAATCCATGGGAACTGTTCCAGAGTCTATAGAATTTTGGAAGATGACCAGCAATTCTGTCCCTCTAGTGCTACTTGTCTCTCCCAGTCCTCTCTTCACCTTGTTTCTCCTCTCTAACGTTTCATCCTGGTGCCCATCCCCCTGTCAAATTAATTTAAACCCTCCCCCACAGCACTAGTTAACCGTCCCATGAGGACATTGGTCCCAGCTCTGTTGAGGTGCAACCCGTCCACCTTGGACAGGTCCCTCCTGCCCCAGAACTGGTCCCTCCTGCCCCAGGAATCTGAAGTCCTGCAATATTTCTCTTTCAGGTACTTCTCCAATTCCCTTTTGAAAGCGGTGATTGAATCTGCCTCCACCACCCTTTCAGGCAGTGCATTCCAGATCCTAACCACTCGCTGCGTAAAAAAGTTTTTCCTCATGTCGCCTTTGGTTCTTTTGTCAATCACCTTAAATCTGTGTCCTCTGGTTCTCGACCCCTCTGCCAATTGGAAGAGTTTCTCTCTATCTACTCTGTCCAGACCCCTCTTGATTTTGAACACCTCTATCAAATCTCCTCTCAATCTTCTCTGCTCCAAGGAGAACAACTCCAGCTTCTCCAGTCTATCAATGTAACTGAAGTCCCTCATCCCTGGAATCATTCTCGTAAATCTTTTCTGCACCCTCTCTAAGGCCTTCACATCCTTCCTAAAGTGCGGTGCCCAGAATTGGACACAATACTCCAGTTGAGGCCGAACCAGTGTTTTATACAGTTTCATCATAATTTCACGCTTTTGTACTCTATACCTCTATTCATGAAGCCCAGGTTCCCGTATGCTTTTTTAACTGCTTTCTCAACCTGCCCTGCCACCTTCAATGATTTGTGCACACATACCCCCAGGTCTCTCTGTTCATGCACCCACTTTAGGATTGTACCCTTTAGTTTATATTTCCTCTCCTCATTCTTTCTACCAAAATGTATCACTTCACATATTTCTGCATTAAATTTAATCTGCCACGTGTCCGCCCATTCCACCAGCCTGTCTATGTCCACTTGAAGTCTATCACTATCTTCCTCACTGTTCACTATACTTCCAAGTTTTGTGTCATCTGCAAATTTTGAAATTGTGCCTTGTACACCCACATCCAAGTCTTTAATATAGATCAAGAAAAGCAGTGGTCCTAGAACCGACCCCTGGGGAACACCACTGTGTACCTTCCTCCAGTCTGAAAAACAACCGTTCACCACTACTCTCTGTTTCCTGTCACTTAGCCAATTCCCTATCCATGCAGCCACTGTCCCTTTTACTCCATGGGCTTCAACTTTGCTGGTCAGCCTATTATGTGGCACTTTGTCGAACGCCTTGGAAATCCATGCACACCACGTCAACCGCAGTGCCCTCATCAACCCTCTCTGTTACCTCATCAAAAAACTCCATCAAGTTGGTTAAACACGATTTGCCTTTAATAAATCCGTGCTGGCTTTCCTTAATTAATCCACACTGTTAGTTTTGTCCCTGATTTTTGTTTCTAAAAGCTTCCCCACGACCGAGGTCAAACTGACTGGCCCGTGGTTGCTGGGTTTGTCCTTACACCCTTTTTTGAACAAGGGTGTGACATTTGCAATTCTCCGGTCCTCTGGCACCAGCCCAGTTTCTAATGAGGATTTGGAAGGTTATGGCCAGTACCTCCGCAATTTCTTCCTTCACTTCCCTCAGCGTACTAGGATGCTTCCCATCCGGTCCTGGTGACTTATCGACTTTAAGTACAGCCAGCCTTTCTAGTACCTTGTCTTTATCAATTTTATCCCATCCAGTATCTCCTCGACCTCCTCCTTCACTATGTCTATGGCAGCATCTTCTTCCTTGGTGAAGACAGATGCAAAGTGCTGATTTAGTACCTCAGCCTTACCCTCTGCCTCCGTGCGTAGGTCTCCTTTTTGGTCCCTAATTGGCCCCACCCCTCCTCTAACTACCAGTTTACTATTTATATGCCTACAGAAGACTTTTGGATTACCTTTTATGTTAGCTGCCATTCTATTCTCATGCTCTCTCTTTGCCCCTCGTATTTTCTTTTTCACTTCTCCGCTGAACTTTGTATATTTAACCTGATTCTCAGATGTATTCTCGACCTGACATCTGTCACACACGCTCTGTTTCTGCTTCATCTTGCTCTCTCTCTCTTTCGTCATCCAGGGCGCTCTGACTTTAGTTGCCCTACATTTCCCCTTAGTGGGAATGTATCTCAACTGTACCCGAATTATTTCCTCTTTAAAGGCAGCCCATTGTTCCTCTACAGTTTTTCCTGCCAATTTTTGATTCCAATTTACCTGGGCCAGATCCATTCTCACCCCACTGAAATTGGCCTTGCCCCACGGTGCAGTGGATGCGCTCTAGACTGCACTCTCCCCCCGAGGTGTCGTCACCCTTACCGGGATTCAGCACTGAAAACCGGTTTGAGAGCGCCGCACTCCCGGGGGATTCCTGCACTGCCTTGCTTCCTCAAACCCTGCTGGGCGGCCACCCAGTTACAATTCCCACAAACTCTCTGTGGCTGCAGGGTGACCACCTCCTGGAATGTGCGCTCCAGGAACCTCTCAGCCTCCCATCTGCCCGGCAGTGACTCCAGCCGCTCCACAAGCTCAGAGACCCTGAGCTCGAGTTCCAGCCACTGGAGGCGCTTCCTGCACACGCAGTTCACCAGGACACGTGAAACGTCCCGGAGTTCCCGCATGGCACAGGAATTGCAGCCATCGGTCGCATTGTTTGGCTTAAAATCTGTCTACTTAAGCTATAGATATATATGATGTGAGTTTAGTGTCCCCTTACCCCTGTTTATTATTCAATCAGTGATTACCCCTTTGCTAGGCCCGCTGCCTGCGGCCCCTCTCCCAGATTCCAGCCCCAGCTCTGTGCTGACTGAGCTGCTCTCACCTGGGGACAGCGCGTCACAATCGGCCCCAGCGCACCTGAGCTGGAGAGGAGGCCCCGCCCCCTTGCCGCGCCGCCATTGGTTGGAGGACCCGCCACCAGTCAGCTCCGCCCGCGCTCTTCCTATTGGTCAACGCTCCTGTCAGTCACAGGCCCCGTGATCACGTGCTGCGGTTCACTCCGCCCTCTCGCAAAACTCACTTTCCCTCACTGATTGCGGCTCTTCACCAACACCGACTTTACAATGAAAGCCCCACGCGGCAGCCTGGAGCTCAGGGGCCCAGCGCGCAGGCGCGGGGGAGGATGATTGACAGGGGCCCAGGGTGTGTGCTGAGCATGCGCGGTGCGGGCCGGGTGCCTGTGGAGCACGAGAGGGCGGGGCCATGGGGCACATGCGCGGGGTCAGCCACAACTCAGTGCGGCGGCCGGAGCGCTTTCTGGAGCGTGGGGGCTTGTGGGGATTGCAGCCGCCATTACTGTTGATACATTCAACCAACCTGTGCAGCAGCTGGGGCCTGAAAATCAGCTTCACTGCCCCTGGGCGGGGATAGGGGGACATGAGATGACATTCTCCCTCTTACCCCCTTTCTACACTCCTTTTACAGGGTTTTAGAAGTGAAGCATTTACAGACAGGAAGCTCAGACCATGATCTGACAGAGTCGCTCTATTCATCGGGACCTGAACATCATCAGCTTCTGCACGTGGAAGGAGAGAGCAGCGATCACAGCACGGCCGGTGTGTGTCCTGTGCAGGCGCAGTGTGGGCCGCCGGATAAATCCCCCTCAGAATCTTATATGTTTCAATCAGATCACCTCCCATTCTTCTAAACTCCAATGAGTATAGGCCCAACCTGCTCAACCTTTCCTCATACGTCAACCCCTTCATCCCAGGAATCAACCCAGTGAACCTTCTCTGAACTGCCTCCAATGCAAGTAAATCCTTCCTTAAATATGGAGACCACAACTGTACGCAGTACTCCAGGTGCGGTCTCACCAGCGCCCTGTACAGTTGTAGCAAGACTTCCCTACTGTTATACTCCATCCCCCTTGCAATAAAGGCCAACATTCCATGAGCCTCCCTAATTCCTTGCTGTACCTACATGCTAACTTTTTGTGTTACTGTTGAATCTGTGTTGACTGCCCTATCAGGCAGTGCATTCCAAATCCGAACCACCCGTTGCAGAAGAAAAGTTTTTCCTCCCGTCGCCTCTGGTTCTTTGACCAATCACCTTCAATCCAAGCCCTCTTGTGATTGGACCTTCCGCCATTGGAAACAGTTTCTCTTTATTTACTATTTAAACCCTTCATGATTTTTACCGCCTATCAAATCTCATCTTGGCCTTCTCTGCTCTCAGGAGAATAACCCCAGCTTCTCCAGTCTATCCACGGAACTGTCATCCCTCATCCCTGGAACCATTCTGGTAAATATCTCTGCACCCTCTCCAAAGCCTTCACATCCTTCCTAAAGTGTGCTGCCCAGAATTGGACTCAATATTGCCCTGGGGCTGAACTCGTGTTTTATAAAGGTTTAGCATAACTTCCTGGCTTTTGTACTCTCTGCCTCTATTTATAAAGCCCAGGACCCCATGAGCTTTATTAACTGCTTTGTTAACCTGTCCTGCCACCTTTAAAGAATTGAGCACAAGCTCCCTTGTAGCACCCACTTTAAAATTGTACCATTTAGCAGGTATTTTCTCTCCTCATCCGAGCAAAATGTATCAGCTCACACTTTTCTGTATTGAATTTTATCTACACTCCTTTTACAGGGTTTTAGAAGTGGAGCATTTACAGGCAGGAAGCTCAGACCAAACATCACGTCAAGAACAGACAGAGTCGCTCAATTCATCAGGACCTGATTCAATCGCTCCTCCAATCTGCTGGCACCCCAGAGAGTTCACACTGATGAGAGACCTTTTAAATGTTCTGAGTGTGGGAAGAGCTTCAAAATCTACAAGTACCCAAAGAGACACCAGTGGCTACACACTGGGGAGAGGCCGTTCACCGGCCCCGTGTGTGGAAGGGATTCACTCAGTCATCCGCTCCGATGATACACCAGCAAATTCACACTGGGGAGAGGCCGGTGAAACAGTCCGACTGTGGGAAAAGCTTTCAAATGTCCCAGGAGCTGAAGGGACACCAGCTGGAGAGAGCAGGAAAGAGGCCGTTCACCTGCTCTGTGTGTGGGAAGGGATTCGCTCAGTCATCCCACCTACTGACACACCAGCAAGTTCACACTGATGAGAGACCGTTTACATGTTCTGTCTGTGGGATGAGCTTTAAAAGCTCCAGGAATCTGAGCGGACACCAGCGAGTTCACACTGATGAGAGACCATTTAACTGTTCTGCCTGTGGGAAGAGCTTTAAAACCTCTGAGGATCTGAAGCAACACCAGCGAGTCCACTCCGATCAGAGGTCATTTACATGTTCTGTCTGTGGGATGAGCTTTAAAAGCTCCAGGAATCTGAGCGGACACCAGCAAGTTCACACTGGGGAGAGGCCGTTCACTTGCTCTGTGTGTGGGAAGAGATTCACTCAGTCATCAAGCCTGGTGAGACACCAGGGAGTTCACACTGGGGAGAGACCGTTCACCTGCTCTGTGTGTGGGAAGAGATTCACTCAGTCATCAAGCCTGGTGAGACACCAGCGAGTTCACACTGGGGCGAGGCCATGCACCTGCTCCGTGTGTGGGAAGGGATTCACTCAGTCAGCCCACCTACTGAAACACCAGCGATATCACACTGATGAGAGACTATTTAAATGTTCTGTCTGTGGGATGAGCTTTAAAACCTCTGAAGATCTGAAGCAACACCAGCGAGTTCACTCCGCTCAGAGACCATTTACATGTTCTGTCTGTGGGATGAGCTTTAAAAGCTCCAGTAATCTGAACGGACACCAGCGAGTTCACACTGGGGAGAGACCATTCACCTGCTGTGTGTGTGGGAAGGGATTCACTCGGTCCTTGAATCTGCGGAAACACCAGCGAGTTCACATTGTTCTGTAGCGCATGGCCCTGCAGACAGCTGGGGTGACATGAACGTGGAATGGATGAATGTTTTATCAATTCTTGTACTGCTGTTTAATCTTTAAGATTGTTGTGCTGATGATTCCCTTTGTTTCACTGTTCATAGAAACATAGAAGATAGGAGCAGGAGTAGGCCATTCGGCCCCTCAAGACTGCCCCGCCATTCAATGAGATCGTGGCTGATCATCCAAATTCAGTACCCTGTCCCTGCTTTCTCCCCATATCCCTTGATCCCTTTAGCCTTAAGAAATATATCTAACTCCTTCTTGAATATATTTAATGAATTGACCTCTACTGCCTTCTGTGGTAGAGAATTCCACAGGTTCACCACTCTCTGGGTGAAGAAATTCCTCCTCATCTCTGTCCTAAATGGCTTACCCCTTATCCTTAGATGGTGTTACATAGAATGTACAGCACAGAAACAGGCCACTCGGCCCAACTGGTCTATGCCAGTGTTTATGCCCCACACCCACCCTATTTCAATTAACCTGATCAACATCTCCTCCCATTCCTTTCTCCCTTGTGTGACTTCCCCATAAATCCATCTGTGCTGTTCACCTCAACTACTCCCTGTGGTAGCGAGTTCCCCATTCTCACCATTCTCTGGGTAAAAAAGTTTCTCCTGAATTCCCTCCTGGATTTATTAGTGACTTTTATATTTATAGCCCCATAAATATGATGAGATTCTGTTAAGCTGACCAGTATGTTGTTGCACTTTGTCTTTTTCTGATGAATGAAACATTACTGAGCCCCTGTACCCGTGTTACGGGATGAAGTGCCAGACAAGTGAAGGCACAACGTCTGGGTGTGAATCTGATAATAACCTCACGGACCGTATAGGTGTGATAACCAGACGGACTTGTGGTTATAGTCTGGTCACAGATGGACTAAATTCCCTGAATTAGCAGGAGTTCAGGAGGCGATCAACAGACAGGTCCAAACAATCCCATTTCCTGAGCGGTAACCAAGCTTGTGTATAAGAACAGGCCACTTAAGCCGTTGTCAGTTGGAACAGACTCGAGAAGATCGCGCGCGAATCCACTGTACTTCTATTCTCCAGATTGAGGGAATTATCACCCGATCTGTGTTATGCAGCGCTCTTAATAAAGCCTGGAGAGACAATTTGTGTTCCTGTGAGCTTGATTATCTGGTATCCGAAACCCTGGGACTCCCGATCATTAGAGTCAACCTCAGTGTGTGGAAAGGGATTCCCTGGTGTATCCCACCCACTGACACACCAGAGTGTCCACAGTGTGACTGCGGTGGGTCGATTCCACTGTTTCCGATGCCTTTAATCACATCCAGGACTGAACCATGTTAATTCAGGCAACTGGGGCTTGTTAATGTTAAGAGCCCCCAATAACTGGGCTGGATTTAAAGATTGTTCTCTGTTCTCTCAGTACTAGTGGGCAGAGAGAAGCTGATGTTATAGAATCATAGAGCACAGTAGGATGCCTTTCGGCCCATCGTGCTGGTGCCGGCTCTCTGAAAGAGCGATGCAATTAGTCCCACTGCCCTGCTCTTTCCCCACAGCCCTGCAAATTTCTGCTTTTAGTATAAATCCAATTCCCTTTTGAAAGTTACTATTGAATCTGCTTCCACCTCCCATTCAGGCAGTGCATTCCAGATCATCACAATTCGCTGTGTAAAAAAAGTCTCCTCATTTCCTCTCTAGATTCTTTTGCCAATGATCTGAAATCTGTGTCCTCTCGTTACCGACCCTCCTGCCAGTGACAACAGCTTCTCCTTGTTTGCTCGATCAAAACCCCTCATAATTTTGAGCACCTCGATCACAGCTCCACTTAACCGTCTCTGCTCCAAGTTATATTGCCATTGTTTTGTGAATTGTTGCTGTGATCGAGGTGCTGGATGTCCGTGCCTGGGGAATGGGACATTCTATCCTCGTGAGCACTGAGTGTCAGCATCCAGCAATCTCTGGTCAGGGACTGTCTTTTTAAACTGCCTCACCTGAGCTTTTTGACTCCCTGATTTCATTATTAAACATTTCTGAGTTTTTGCAGAGTGACCAAGGCTGAACAGATAAATGTGAGGTATTACATTTTGGTAGGAAGAATGGGGAGGTCACTTATCACTTGGAGGGTGCGAGTCTAGGTGGGGTAGAGGAACAAAGGGATCTCGGAGTACAAATACACAAATCACTAAAAGTTGCGACACAGGTTAGCAAGGCCATAAAAAAAGCAAACCAAACATTAGGGTTTATTTCTAGAGGGATAGAATTGAAAAGTAGTGAAGTTATGCTAAACCTGTATCGAACCTTGGTTAGACCACACTTAGAGTACTGCGTACAGTTCTGGTCGCCATATTATAAAAAGGATATAGAGGCACTGGAGAGGGTGCAGGGAAGATTTACAAGGATGATGCCAGAAATGCGAGGGTATACATATCAGGAAAGGATGAACAGGCTGGGTCTCTTTTCTCTTGAAAACAGAAGGCTGAGGGGTGACCTAATAGAGGTCTTTAAAATTATGAAAAACTTTGATAGAGTGGATACAGAGAGAATGTTTCCACTTGTGGGGAAGAGCATAACTAGAGGCCTCAATATAAGATAGTCACCAAGAAATCCAATAGGGAATTCAGAAGAAACTTCTTTACCCAGAGAGTGGTGAGAATGTGGAACTCGCTGCCACAGGGAGTGGTTGAAGCAAATAGTACAGATAACCAGGCGGTTAAGAAGGCAAATGGTATGTTGGCCATTGTAGTGTGAGGGTTCGAGTACAGGAACAAGGATGTCTTGCTGCAGTTGTACAGGGTCTTGGTGAGACCACATCTTGAGTATTGTGTGCAGTTTTGGTCGCCTTATCTGAGGCAGGATGTTCTTGCCATGGAAGGAGTTCAGCGAAGATTCACCAGACTGATACCTGGGATGGCAGGAATGACGTATGAGGAGAGATTGGGTCGATTGGGCTTGTACTCACTGGAGTTTAGAAGAATGAGAGGGGATCTCATTGAAACTTATAACATTCTAACAGGACTAGACCGACTAGATGCTAGAAGGATGTTCCCGATGGTCGGGGAGTCCAGAACCAGGGGTCACAGTCTAAGGATAAGGGGTAGGCCATTTAGGACAGAAATGAGAAGGAATTTCTTCACCCAGAGAGTGGTGAACCTGTGGAATTCTCTGCCACAGAAGGCAGTGGAGGCCAATTCATTAAATATATTCAAGAAGGGGTTAGATATATTTCTTAAGGCTAAAGGGATCAAGGGATATGGGGAGAAAGCAGGGACAGGGTACTGAATTTGGATGATCAGCCATGATCTCATTGAATGGCGGAGCAGGCTCGAGGGGCCGAATGGCCTACTCCTGCTCCTATCTTCTATGTTTCTATTCCATCTGCTACTGAGGCCCTGTTGTTCTTCAGTTCTCGGATGGCCATTTCAACCTCATGCCGGGCTGGGGTTGTGCTGGGATGGTGGCGGGTAGCATGCTGCGGGATGGAGTTGAGGACACGCGCGTCAAAGACAGCATCTCGGTTAAGGAGATCTCCGAAGTGCTTGTTCTAGCGGGCACTGACTGCCTCTCTGTCCTTGATGAGTACACCTCTATTCTTGGCCTGCAGTGGGGTAGGACCTTGCGCCGTAGATGGTCTTGACTGCACTAAAGAATCCACGCATGTCGTGGTTGTCAGCTCGCTGCTGGAACTCCTACCCTTTCTCCACCATCTGTTCTTTAGGTCGTGACTTTTTTGTTGGACCTCGGCCTTCAGGCGTCTGTAGAGCTGCTTTCTTGCTCTCGAGTTCTGTTGCTGTTTCCAGATCAGGAATGCATTGCGCTTGCGGCTTATTAGCTCCTGGATCTCCTGGTCATTCTCATCGAACCAGTCTTGGTTTCCTGTTGGAGAGACGGAGCAGTAGCTGGAACACTGCGTGCAGTTCTGGTCACCACATTACAGGAAGGATGTGATTGCACTAGAGGGGGTGCAGACGAGATTTATGAGGATGTGGCCTGGGCTGGAGAATTTTAGCTATGAGGAAAGATTGGAGAGGCTGGGGTTGTTTTCTTTGGAAGAGGAGGCTGAGGGGAGACTTAATTGAGGTGTATAAAATGATGAGGGGCCTAGATAGAGTGGATAGGAAGGACCTATTTCCCTTAGCAGAAGGGTCAATAACCAGGGGGCACAGATTTAAAGTAATTGGTTGGAAGTTTAGAGGGGATTTGAGGAGAAATGTTTTTCACCCAGAGGGTGGTGGGGGTCTGGAACTCACTGCCTGAAAGGGTGGTAGAGGCAGAAACCCTCATCACATTTAAAAAGTACTTGGATATGCACTTGAAGTGCCGTAACCTACAAGGCTGCGGACCAAGTGCTGAAAAGTGGGATTAAGGTGGAGAGCTCTTTGTCGGCTGGCACGGACAAGATGGGCCGAATGGCCTCCTTCTGTGCTGTAAATTTCTATGATTCATTGATCATCCCATTCCCAAGCTGACTCTGTGTTAACACCTCAGACGAGCCGTCCCACGTAGAGTGACTCCCTCAACCTGTCCTCCCGGTTACAGAACCAGTTTGTCTCTCAGGAATGCCCAAGGCTCTGTTGTCTGTGCACCAACTCACTCGTGACCTCACATGTTGCAACAAGTCTGCTGCCTGAGCAGTTTGCAGTGTTATTAGGTCTGTGGGTCTCTTACCAACCGCCTCCCTTATCGAGGCAAAGGGCTCATCTCCTGACTTTGGGTGTTATCATTCCAAACTTCAGCATTCTCTGTCTTTTAGCTTCAATCTGTCTGTGTCCACCCAGTGACAACACTGAGCTCCTCCCTCCAACCACTGACACTCGCCCTCTTGCTGAGAAAGAAAGACTTGCATTTATATAGCGCCTTTCACAACCTCAAGATGTTCCAGTGCGCTTTACATCCAATGAAGAACTTCTGAAGTGTAATCACTGTTGTAATGTAGGAAACGCGGCAGCCAATTGGCGCACAGCAAGCTCCCACAAACAGCAATGTGACAATGACCAGATAATCTATTTCAGCGATGTTGATTGAGGGATAAATATTGGCCCCAGGACACCGGGGAGAACTCCCCTGCTCTTCTTCAATGTAGTGCCATGGGATCTTTTACATCCACCTGAAAGAGCAGACGGGGGCCTCGGTTTAACATCTCATCCGAAAGACGGCACCTCGGACAGTGCAGCACTCTCTCAGTACTGGAGTGTCAACCTAGATTTTTATGCTCAAGTCTCTGGACTGGGACTTGAACCCACGACCTTCTGACTCAGAGGTGAGAGTGCTGCCCACTGAGCTAAAGTGCCTGGAGCTAAGCCAGCTGGGATACTTGACATAGGATTACATCGGATATACGGCACAGAAACAGGCCATTCGGCCCAACCAGTCCATGCCGGTGTTTATGCTCCACTCGAGCCTCCTCCCGTCTTTCCTCATCTAAATCTATCAGCATAACCCTCGATTCCCTTCTCCCTCATATGCTTGTCTAGCCTCCCCTTAAATGCATCGATACTATTCGCTTCAACCACTCCCTGTGGCAGCGAGTTCCACATTCTCACCACTCTCTGGGTAAAGAAGGTTCTTCTGAATTCCCTATTGGATTTCTTGGTGACTATCTTATATTGAGGCCTCTAGTTATGCTCTTCCCCACAAGTGGAAACATTCTCTCTGTATCCACTCTATCAACATTTTTCATAATTTTAAAGACCTCTATTAGGTCACCCCTCAGCCTTCTGTTTCCAAGAGAAAAGAGACCCAGCCTGTTCATCCTTTCCTGATATGTATACCCTCGCATTTCTGGTATCATCCTTGTAAATCTTCTCTGCACCCTCTCCAGTGCCTCTATATCCTTTTTATAATATGGTGACCAGACTGTACGCAGTACTCTAAGTGTGGTCTAACCAAGGTTCGATACAGGTTTAACATAACTTCACTACTTTTCAATTCTATCCCTCTAGAAATAAACCCTAGTGCTTGGTTTGCTTTTTTTATGGCCTTGCTAACCTGTGTCGCAACTTTTAGTAATTTGTGTATTTGTACTCCGAGATCCCTTTGTTCCTCTACCCCACCTCGACTCGCACCCTCCAAGTGATAAGTGACCTCCCCATTCTTCCTACCAAAATGTAATACCTCACATTTATCTGTTCAGCCTTGGTCACTCTGCAAAAACTCTGAAATGTTTAATAATGAAATCAGGGAGTCAAAAAGCTCAGGTGAGGCAGTTTAAAAAGACAGTCCCTGACCAGAGATTGCTGGATGCTGACACTCGGTGCTCACGAGGATAGAATGTCCCATTCCCCAGGCACGGACATCCAGCACCTCGATCACAGCAACAATTCACAAAACAATGGCAATATAACTTGGAGCAGAGACGGTTAAGTGGAGCTGTGATCGAGGTGCTCAAAATTATGAGGGGTTTTGATCGAGCAAACAAGGAGAAGCTGTTGTCACTGGCAGGAGGGTCGGTAACGAGAGGACACAGATTTCAGATCATTGGCAAAAGAATCTAGAGGAAATGAGGAGACTTTTTTTACACAGTGAATTGTGATGATCTGGAATGCACTGCCTGAATGGGAGGTGGAAGCAGATTCAATAGTAACTTTCAAAAGGGAATTGGATTTATACTAAAAGCAGAAATTTGCAGGGCTGTGGGGAAAGAGCAGGGCCGTGGGACTAATTGCATCGCTCTTTCAGAGAGCCGGCACCAGCACGATGGGCCGAAAGGCATCCTACTGTGCTCTATGATTCTATAACATCAGCTTCTCTCTGCTCACTAGTACTGAGAGAACAGGGAAGAATCTTTAAATCCAGCCCAGTTATTGGGGGCTCTTAACATTAACCAGCCCCAGTTGCCTGAATTAACATGGTTCAGTCCTGGATGTGATTAAAGGCATCGGAAACAGTGGAATCGACCCACCGCAGTCACACTGTGGACACTCTGGTGTGTCAGTGGGTGGGATACACCAGGGAATCCCTTTCCACACACTGAGGTTGACTCTAATGATCGGGAGTCCCAGGGTTTCGGACACCAGATAATCAAGCTCACAAGAACACAAACTGTCTCTCCAGGCTTTATTAAGAGCGCTGCATAACACAGATCGGGTGATAATTCCCTCAATCTGGAGAATAGAAGTACAGTGGATTCGCGCGCGATCTTCTCGAGTCTGTTCCAATTGACAATGGCTTAAGTGGCCTGTTCTTATACACAAGCTTGGTTACCGCTCAGGAAATGGGATTGTTTGGACCCATCTGTTGACCGCCTCCTGAACTCCTGCTAATTCAGGGAATTTAGTCCATCTGTGACCAGACTATAACCACAAGCCCGTCTGGTTAACACACCTATACGGTCCGTGAGGTTATTATCAGATTCACACCCAGACGTTGTGCCTTCACTTGTCTGGCACTTCATCCCATAACACGGGTACAGGGGCTCAGTAATGTTTCATTCATCAGAAAAAGACAAAGTACAACAACATACTGGTCAGCTTAACAGAATCTCATCATATTTATGGGGCCATAAATATAAAAGTAACTAATAAATCCAGCAGTGAATTCAGGAGAAACTTCTTTACCCAGAGAGTGATGAGAATGTGGAACTCACTACCACAGGGAGTAGTTGAGGCCAATGGTATAGATGTATTTAAGGAGAAGCCAGATAAACATAGGAGGATATGTCGGAGGAGGCTCGTGTGGAGCATAAACCCCGGCATGGACCAGTTGGGCCGAATGGCCTGTTTCTGTGCTGTACATTCAATGTAATAACATGAACAGTCCACCGGCGCGCTCGAGGCCTTCCGTGACCGGTGGGTACCGGAGGGACTGGCGTGCATCATCACCACCGAAAATAGAATCTTAATTAAATTTAAGTTTCCTTTAAACTTTTTTTGGTTATGTTACAGGTTTTATTGGTTGTGATGGTTGACTTTTAATAGGCAATTGCCTGTGATAAGGAGAAAAACAAAAATAACATTAACAGTCAAATCAAGGGAATCATCAGCACAACAGATTGAAAGATTAAACAGCAGTACAAGAATTTATAAAACATTCATCCATTCCACGTTCATGTCGCCCCAGCTGTCTCCAGGGCCCTGCGTTACAGAACAGTGTGAACTCGCTGGTGTCTCAGCAGGTCATTGGAGCTTTTAAAGCTCTTCCCACAGTCAGAACATGTAAACGCTCTCTCATCAGTGTGAACTCGCTGATCACAGAAATCACAGAAACCACACAGTGCAGATAGAGACCATTTCGGCCCATCAAGCCTGCACCGACACATATCCCACCCGATCCCCGTAACCCCTATACCAACACATAGCCCACCCTATCCCCACGTATTTAATCCCCCTAACACTAAGGGTCAATTTATCACAGCCAATCAACCTAACCCGCAGATCTTTGGACTGTGGGAGGAAACCGGAGCACCCGGAGGAAACCCACGCAAACACGGGGAGAACGTGCAAACTCCACACAGACAGCTGGTTGGTGGACTGCAAGAATCCCTTCCCACACACAGAGCAGGGAAATGGCCTCGCCCCAGTGTGAACTTGCTGGTGTCTGGTCAGAGCCCTGGAGCTTTTAAAACTCTTACCAGTCAGAACATGTAAACGGTCTCTGATCTGTGTGAACAAGCTGGTGTTGCTTCATGTCCCGGGAGTATTTAAAGCTCTTCCCATAGTCAGAACATGTAAACGGCCTCTCATCAGTGTGAACAAGCTGGTGTGTAGTCAGAGCCCCGGATCTTTTAAAGCTCTTCCCACAGTCAGAACATGTAAACGGTCTCTCATCAGTGTGAACAAGCTGGTGTGTCAGCAGGGTAGATGAATCAGTGAATCCCTTCCCACACACAGAGCAGGGAAATGGCCTCTCCCCAGTGTGAACTCGCTGGTGTTTGGTCAGAGCCCCGGAGCTTTTAAAACTCTTACCACAGTCAGAACATTTAAATGGTTTCTCATCAGTGTGAACAAGCTGGTGTGTCAGCAGGGTAGATGAATCAGTGAATCCCTTCCCACACACAGAGCAGTGAAATGGCCTCTCCCCAGTGTGAACGCGCTGGTGACTGGTCAGAACCCTGGAGCTTTTAAAACTCTTCCCACAGTTGGAACATGTAAACGGTCTTTCATCAGTGTGGACAAGCTGGTGTTCCTGCAGATCCCTGGAGAATTTGAAGCTCTTCCCACACTCGGAACATTGAAATGGTCTCTCATCAGTGTGAACTCTCTGGTGTCTCAGCAGGTGGGATGTGCAATTGAATCCCTTCCCACACACGGAGCAGGTGAACAGACTGTCCCCGGGTGACTGTGCGGATGAACTTCTGATGTAGACGGGGAACTGAATCCCTTCCCGCTGTCCCCACCTTTACCCGGTTTCTCCCCGGTGTGACGGTGCACGTGTCTCGCCAGGTCAGGCGATCGGCTGAATCCGAGTCCACACACGGAACACGCGTGCGGTTTGTCTGTGCTGTGATCGCTGCTCTCTCCTTCCATGTGCAAAGGCCGATGATATTCAGGTCCTGATGAATCGAGCGACTCTGTCAGATCCTGACGTGATACATAGATACATAGATACATAGAAGATAGGAGCAGGAGTAGGCCATTCGGCCCTTCGTGCCTGCTCCGCCATTCGATGAGATCATGGCTGATCTTTTAATTCAGTATCCCGTCCCCGCCTTCTCTCCGTAACCCTTAACCCCTTTTGCCCGTAAAAATATATCTAATTCCCTCTTAAATATATTTAATGAGCTGGCGTACACTGCCCTCTGTGGCAATGAGTTCCACAGGTTCACCACTCTCTGAGTGAAGAAATTCCCCCTCATCTCTGTCCTAAATGGTTTAGCCCTTATCCTTAAATTATGTCCTCTAGTTCTGTTCTCACCCGCCAAGGGAAACATTCCTTCTGCATCCAGTCTGTCTAGACCTGTCAGAATTTTATACACTTCTATGAGGTCCCCTCTCAATCTTCTAAACTCCAGTGTGTACATCCCTAAACTACATAGTCTCTCCTCATAGGTCATTCCCGCCATTCCTGGTATCAGCCTGGTGAATCGCCGCTGCACCCCCTCCATGGCAAGAACATCCTTCCTCAGATGAGGCGACCAAAACTGTACACAGTACTCGAGGTGTGGTCTCACCAGTGCCCTGTACAGCTGCAGCAAGGTATCCCTGTTCCTGTATTCTAACCCTTTTGCTATGAAGGCCAGCATACCGTTTGCCTTCTTGACCGCCTGTTGCACCTGCATGCTCGCCTTCAGTGACTGGTGTACAAGAACACCCAGGTCTCTCTGTACTTCCCCCTCTCCCAATCTATTGCCATTTAAATAATAATTTGCCCTCCCGTTCCTGCACCCAAGGTGGATAACTTCGCACTTGTCCACATTATAGTGCATCTGCCATTTATCCGCCCAATCGCCCAGTCTGTCCAAATCGCTCTGGAGCTTCCTGGTCTCTTCCTCTGAGCCCACCCCCCCTCCTAGTTTAGTGTCGTCTGCAAATTTGGAAATGCTGCATCCGACTCCCTGATCCAGGTCATTAATGTAAATTGTGAACAGCTGGGGGCCCAGGACAGATCCCTGTGGTACCCCACTTGTTACTGCCTGCCATTCAGAAAATGAGCCGTTTATTCCAACTCTCTGTTTTCTATCTGACAGCCAGTTCCCTATCCACGCCAAAACTTTCCCCTTTATCCCATGAGCCTCAATTTTCCATGCTAATCTTTTATGTGGGACCTTATCGAAGGCCTTTTGGAAGTCCAGGTACACCACATCTACTGGCTCTCCCCCATCTATTCTACCAGTTACTCCCTCAAAAAATTCCAATAGATTAGTCAAGCACGATTTACCCTTTGTAAATCCATGTTGACTCTGTCCTATCCTGTCCCCATTTGCTAAGTGCTCCGCTATTTCATCCTTAATGATGGACTCCAGCATTTTGCCCACAACTGATGTAAGGCTTACAGGTCTGTAATTACCTGCTTTTTCCCTACCCCCCTTTTTGAATAGTGGGGTAACGTTAGCTACCCTCCAATCCATCGGCACTGTTCCCGAGTCTAATGAATTCTGAAAAATCATCCTTAGTGCATCCGCTATCTCTAGGGCCACCTCCTTCAGTACCCTAGGATGCATGTTATCAGGCCCTGGGGATTTGTCCACCTTCAATCCCTTTAGCTTCCTTAACACCATATCCTTAGAGATATTGATTTGCGTCAGTTCCTCCTTTGCCAATGTCCCTATTTTTCCCGATATCCCAGGGAGGTTTTTTGTGTCTTCCTTCGTAAAGACTGACCCAAAGTATGCATTTAGTTGATCTGCCATTTCCTTATTTCCCATTATATATTCCCCCGTATCTGACTGCAATGGACCAACTTTGGTTTTCACCAGTCTTTTCCTTTTGATATACTTATAAAAGCTTTTGGAGTTAGTTTTTATATTTTCCGCCAGCTTGTTTTCGTAAGCTATTTTGCCCCTCTTGATTATGCCCTTTGCCCTCCTTTGCTCTATCTTAAACTGTTCCCAATCTTCCGCTCTGGCGCTTTTTTTGGCTATTTTATACGCCCTATCTTTGGATTTTATGCTGTCTCTAATTTCCCCTGTTATCCACGGTTGAGTCACCTTTTTAGATTTCCTTTTATGCCAGATTGGTATAAACAATTTTTGCAATTTTGTCATTCTATCTTTAAATGTTTGCCATTGTTTATCTACCTCCAGTCCTCCCAGGAACGTTGTCCAATCAGACCTACTCAGTTCCCGTCTCATGGCATCATAATTCCCCTTGTTTAAATTCAGGACCTTAGTCTCTGAGTCAATTTCTTCGCTCTCCATTTCGAGTGAGAAATCGATCATGTTATGATCGCTCTGACCCAAGGGTCCCCGTACAACAAGATTACTGATTAGTCCCTTCTCATTGCACAGTACCCAGTCCAATATAGCCTGTTCCCGAGTTGGTTCCTCGACATATTGATCCAGATAACCATCCCTCAAACACTCAAGGAATTCCTCCTCCTCATTATTTTTACTGATTAGGCTAGTCCAATCTATATGTAAGTTAAAGTCACCTATGATGACAGCTGTGCTCTTATTGCACGCTTCTCTAATTTCCCTCGTGATGCCCTCCCTAACCTCTATTTTACTATTTGGAGGCCTATATACCACTCCTATTAATGTTTTTCGCCCCTCGCTATTTCTTAGCTCCACCCATATAGATTCTGTATTAACTGAGTTAATATCCTTCCTTTCAATTGCATTTATCCCCTCTTTTACTAGCAATGCTACCCCTCCTCCCTTTCTTTTTTGTCGATCCTTCCTAAATACTGAATACCCCTGTATGTTAAGCTCCCAGCCCTGCTCACCCTGCAACCATGTTTCCGTAATCCCAATTAGGTCATAATTATTAACCTCTATTTCCACAGCTAATTCATCTACCTTGTTCCTGATGCTTCTCGCATTAAGGTATAAAACCCTCAGGCTTTTTTTATGCTCACATTTTTTATGAATTAGTTTGGCCCTTTGTTTTTTGTTCCTCACCCTTTTATCATTTATTTCTGTCTGCCTTTCACTTTCCTCTATTTCACTACATAGGTTTCTAGCCCCCTGCCATACTAGTTTAAATGCTCCCGAACTGCTTTATCAAAAATTACCCCGAGAACATCAGTTCCATCTCTGCACAGGTGTAGACCGTCCCTTTTGTATAGGTCACACCTACCACAAAACTGGTTCCAATGCCTCAAAAATTTAAAACCCTCCCTCTTACACCACTGCTCAAGCCACGTATTTAGCCTAACTATCCTGTTCTCTGTACTCTTACTAGCACGTGGCACTGGTAGTAATCCAGAGATTACTACCTTCGAGGTCCTACTTTTTAGCTTGGCTCCTAACTCCCGAAATTCTACTTGTAGGACCTCTTCCCTTTTTTTAGCTACGTCGTTGGTACCAACATGTATCACGACAACTGGCTGTTCCCCCTCCCCCTCCAGAATGTTCTGCACCCGCGCCGAGACATCCTTGACCCTTGCACCAGGGAGGCAACATACCATCCTGGAGTCTCGGTCGCGACCACAGAAACCCCTATCTATTCCCCTTACAATCGAATCCCCTATTACTATAGCCCTGCCACTCTTTTTCCCTCCCTTCTTTGCAACAGAGCCAGTCATGGTGCCATGAGCCTGGCTGCTGGTGCCTTCCCCCGATGTGTCACCCCCCCCGACAACAGTACCTAAGGCGGTGAACCTGTTGCTAAGGGAGACAACCCCAGGGGATTTCTGCACTACCTTCCTGCCCTTGCTCTGCCTTTTGGTCACCCATGTACTGTCTACGCTGGCCTTAACCTGCGGTGTGACCAACTCACTAAATGTGCTATCCACACCCCTCTCAGAATCGTGGATGCTCCAAAGTGAGTCCATCTGCAGCTCAAGGGCCGTCATGCGGTCCCACATGAGCTGCAGCTGGACACACTTCCTGCACACATAGTCGTCAGGGACACAGGAAGCGTCCCTGATTTCCCACATGTTACAGGAGGAGCATGACACAGGTCCGAGCTCTACTGCCATGACTTAACCCTTATATTACTTTTAATTTTCTAGTTTTAGTTTATTTATCGACTTTTGTTTTCCCGAAGCTTACTTAGACCAATGTATACTGTACCCCTCTTATTCCTTTTTAAACTAACCAAATCCCACTAGTTTTGGTTTTACTTCCTAGGAAGGTTTGAGGAAAGTACTTACCAGTTAGTCTTACCTCCCTGGTCTTTCGCTGACTTCCCGGTCTTGTGTCCCCTTGGTCCTACGCCGACTTCCCGCTCCTCCCGGTTCCTGCCCTGCTGAAAAGAAACTGAGACCAAAAAATTTGTGACCTCTGTTTTTAGACAGCTGCTAAAAGACTACTAGGTTAGAGGAGGGGGGCGGTGGGGGTTCCTACTCTGTAGGAACTCGGGTTTAAGCCACCACCCTCCTTAAATACCTTTCACCTGGGTGCTTCCCACCAGGTCCGCTTCTGAAAAAAAGCTCAAGAGCTGGACTTCCGCCTCAGCTGTTTTTTAAATGGCCCCGAGTCTCGCCGACTGCTGCCTCTCCGCTGCTGCTCTCTCCCGACTGGTCTCGGGCCTCGCTGGTCGCCGGGTTTCCTGCCGAGCTCCTCCTCGCTGCTCCCGCTGGTCCCGACTGGTCTCGGGCCTCGCCTCTCTCCGGTTTTTATACCGGTCTCACACTGCTCCCGACTGGTCTCGGGCCTCGCTGGTCGCCGGGTTTCCTGCCGAGCTCCTCCTCGCTGCTCCCGCTGGTCCCGACTGGTCTCGGGCCTCGCCTCTCTCCGGTTTTTATACCGGTCTCACACTGCTCCCGACTGGTCTCGGGCCTCGCTGGTCGCCGGGTTTCCTGCCGAGCTCCTCCTCGCTGCTCCCGCTGGTCCCGACTGGTCTCGGGCCTCGCCTCTCTCCGGTTTTTATACCGGTCTCACACTGCTCCCGACTGGTCTCGGGCCTCGCTGGTCGCCGGGTTTCCTGCCGAGCTCCTCCTCGCTGCTCCCGCTGGTCCCGACTGGTCTCGGGCCTCGCCTCTCTCCGGTTTTTATACCGGTCTCACACTGCTCCCGACTGGTCTCGGGCCTCGCTGGTCGCCGGGTTTCCTGCCGAGCTCCTCCTCGCTGCTCCCGCTGGTCCCGACTGGTCTCGGGCCTCGCCTCTCTCCGGTTTTTATACCGGTCTCACACTGCTCCCGACTGGTCTCGGGCCTCGCTGGTCGCCGGGTTTCCTGCCGAGCTCCTCCTCGCTGCTCCCGCTGGTCCCGACTGGTCTCGGGCCTCGCCTCTCTCCGGTTTTTATACCGGTCTCACACTGCTCCCGACTGGTCTCGGGCCTCGCTGGTCGCCGGGTTTCCTGCCGAGCTCCTCCTCGCTGCTCCCGCTGGTCCCGACTGGTCTCGGGCCTCGCCTCTCTCCGGTTTTTATACCGGTCTCACACTGCTCCCGACTGGTCTCGGGCCTCGCTGGTCGCCGGGTTTCCTGCCGAGCTCCTCCTCGCTGCTCCCGCTGGTCCCGACTGGTCTCGGGCCTCGCCTCTCTCCGGTTTTTATACCGGTCTCACACTGCTCCCGACTGGTCTCGGGCCTCGCTGGTCGCCGGGTTTCCTGCCGAGCTCCTCCTCGCTGCTCCCGCTGGTCCCGACTGGTCTCGGGCCTCGCCTCTCTCCGGTTTTTATACCGGTCTCACACTGCTCCCGACTGGTCTCGGGCCTCGCTGGTCGCCGGGTTTCCTGCCGAGCTCCTCCTCGCTGCTCCCGCTGGTCCCGACTGGTCTCGGGCCTCGCCTCTCTCCGGTTTTTATACCGGTCTCACACTGCTCCCGACTGGTCTCGGGCCTCGCTGGTCGCCGGGTTTCCTGCCGAGCTCCTCCTCGCTGCTCCCGCTGGTCCCGACTGGTCTCGGGCCTCGCCTCTCTCCGGTTTTTATACCGGTCTCACACTGCTCCCGACTGGTCTCGGGCCTCGCTGGTCGCCGGGTTTCCTGCCGAGCTCCTCCTCGCTGCTCCCGCTGGTCCCGACTGGTCTCGGGCCTCGCCTCTCTCCGGTTTTTATACCGGTCTCACACTGCTCCCGACTGGTCTCGGGCCTCGCTGGTCGCCGGGTTTCCTGCCGAGCTCCTCCTCGCTGCTCCCGCTGGTCCCGACTGGTCTCGGGCCTCGCCTCTCTCCGGTTTTTATACCGGTCTCACACTGCTCCCGACTGGTCTCGGGCCTCGCTGGTCGCCGGGTTTCCTGCCGAGCTCCTCCTCGCTGCTCCCGCTGGTCCCGACTGGTCTCGGGCCTCGCCTCTCTCCGGTTTTTATACCGGTCTCACACTGCTCCCGACTGGTCTCGGGCCTCGCTGGTCGCCGGGTTTCCTGCCGAGCTCCTCCTCGCTGCTCCCGCTGGTCCCGACTGGTCTCGGGCCTCGCCTCTCTCCGGTTTTTATACCGGTCTCACACTGCTCCCGACTGGTCTCGGGCCTCGCTGGTCGCCGGGTTTCCTGCCGAGCTCCTCCTCGCTGCTCCCGCTGGTCCCGACTGGTCTCGGGCCTCGCCTCTCTCCGGTTTTTATACCGGTCTCACACTGCTCCCGACTGGTCTCGGGCCTCGCTGGTCGCCGGGTTTCCTGCCGAGCTCCTCCTCGCTGCTCCCGCTGGTCCCGACTGGTCTCGGGCCTCGCCTCTCTCCGGTTTTTATACCGGTCTCACACTGCTCCCGACTGTAAATGCTCCATTTCTAAAACCCTGTAAAAGGAGTGTAGAAAGGGGTAAGAGGGAGAATGTTGTCTCATGTCCCCCTTTCCCAGCCTTGGGGCAGTGAAGCTGATTTTCAGGCCCCAGCTGCTGCACAGGTTGGTTGAAAGTATCAACAGTAATGGCGGCGGCAATCCCCACAAGCCCCCGCGCTGCAGAAAGTGCTCTGGCCGCCACGCTGAGTTGTGCCTGACCCCGCGCATGCGTCCCATGGCCCCGCCCTCTCCTGCTCCACAGGCGCCCGGCCTGCACCGCGCATGCTCAGCACACCCCCTGGGCCCCGGTCAATCATCCTCCCCGCGCCTGCGCGCTGGGCCCGAGCTCCAGGCTGCCACGCGGGGCTTTCTTTGTAAAGTCGGTGTTGGTGAAGAGCCGCAATCAGTGAGGGAAACATAGAAGATAGGAGCAGGAGTAGGTCATTCGGCCCCTCGAGCCTGCTCCGCCATTCAATACGATCATGGCTGATCATCCAAATTCAGTACCCTGTCCCTGCTTTCTCCCCATATCCCTTTAGCCTTAAGAAATATATCTAACTCCTTCTGGAATATATTTAATGAATTGGCCTCTACTGCCTTCTGTGGTAGAGAATTCCACAGGTTCACCACTCTCTGGGTGAAGAAATTCCTCCTCATTTCTGTCCTAAATGGCTTACCCCTTATCCTTAGACTGTGATCCCTGGTTCTGGACTCCCCCGCCATCGGGAACATCCTTCCTGCATCTAGTCTGTCTAGTCCTGTTAGAATTTTATAAGTTTCAATGAGATCCCCTCTCATTCTTCTAAACTCCAGCGAGTATAAGCCCAATCGACCCAATCTCTCCTCATATGTCAGTGCCTCTCTATTTCTGTATCGTGTAAGAGCAGGGAGGTTCTGCTTGAACTGCACAAAACACCAGTTAGGCCACCGCTAGAGTGCTGCGTGCAGTTCTGGTCGCCCCATTGCAGGAAAGATGTGACTGCTCGAGGATGTTGCCAGGACTAGAGAATTTTAGCTACAAGGAAAGATTGGAGAGGCTGGGGTTGTTTTCTTTGGAACAGAGGAGGCTATGGGGAGACCTAATTGAGGTGTATAACATTATGAGGGGCAGAGAGAGAGTGGATAGGGAGGACCTATTTCCCTCAGCAGACAGATCAATAACCAGGAGGCATAGATTTAAAGTAATTGGTCGGAGGTTTAGAGGGGATTTGAGGGGAAATGTTTTTCACCCAGAGGGTGGTAGGGGTCTGGAACTCACTGCCTGAAAGGGTGGTAGAGGCAGAAACTCTCATCACATTTAAAAAGTACTTGGATGTGCGCCTGAAGTGCCGTAACCTACAAGGCTACGGACCAAGTGCTGGAAAGTGGGATTAGGGTGGAGAGCTCTTTGTCGGCCAGCACGGACAAGATGGGCCGAATGGCCTCCTCCTGTGCTGTATAAATTTCTATAATTCTATGAATTGTAGTTAAAGGGACAGACACCCCACAAACTCCGTTCCCTAGCCACTGACTCCATCCCTCTCCCTAACATTTGTCTGAGGCTGAACATAGAAGCATAGAAGACAGGAACATTCGGCCCCTCGAGCCTGCTCCGCCATTCAATGAGATCATGGCTGATCATCCAAATTCAGTGCCCTGTCCCTGTCTTCTCCCCATACCCCTTGATCCCTTTAACCTTAAGAAATATATCTAACTCCTTCTTGAATATATTTAATGAATTGGCCTCAACTGCCCTCTGTGGTAGAGAATTCCACAGGTTCACCACTCTCTGGGTGAAGAAATTCCTCCTCATCTCTGTCCTAAATGGCCTACCCCTTATCCTTAGACTGTGACCCCTGGTTCTGGACTCCCCGGCCATCGGGAACATCCTTCCTGCATCTAGTCTGTCCAGTCCTGTCAGAATTTTATAAGTTTCAGTGAGATCCCCTCTCTTCTAAACTCCAGCAAGTACAAGCCAAATCGACCCAATCTCTCCTCATACATCATTCCTGCCATCCCAGGTATCAGCCTGGTGAATCTTCGCTGCACTCCTTTCATGGCAAGAACATCCTTCCTCAGATAAGGCGACCAAAACTGCACACAATACTCAAGATGTGGTCTCACCAAGGCCCTGTACAACTGCAGCAAAACATCCTTGTTCCTGTACTCAAACCCTCTCGCAACGAAGGCCAACATACCATTTGCCTTCTGAACCGCCTGCTGCACCTGCATGCTTACCTTCAGCGACTGGTGCACAAGGACACCCAGGTTTCGTTGCACTTCCCCATCTCCCAATCTATTGCCATTCAGATAATAATCTGCCTTCCTGTTTTTGACACCAAAGTGGATAACCTCACATTTATCCACGTTATATTGCATCTGCCATACTTCTGCCCAATCACCCAACCTGTCCAAATCATACTGGAGTTTCTCGGCATCCTCCTCACAGCACACACGCCCACCCAGCTTTGTGTCGTCTGCAAACTTGGAGATATTACATTTAGTTCCCTCGTCCAGATCATTAATATATATTGTGAATAGCTGGGGTCCAAGGACCGATCCCTGCGGTACCCCACTAGTCACTGCCTGCCACTCGGAAAAAGACCCGTTTATTCCAACTCTTGGCTTTCTGTCTGCCAACCAGTTCTCTATCCAAGTCAATAGCTTGCCCCCAATCCCATGTGCCTTAACTTTACACGCTGTCGAATGCCTTTTGGAAATCCATGTACACCACATTAACCTCATTGCCCTCGTCAACCCTCTCTGTTACCTCATCAAAAAGCTCAATCAGAATCAGAGGGGCCAGGCCCAGCGGACGTGCGGCCAGAGCCCCGGCACCAGGAAACCCAGGGTGCAGTGCCTCCCCCATCCGAGCCGCCGCTTCCCAGTTTCTTCAGCTGGCTCCACCGAGTCCGACTCGGGACAAAGGACAGGAGCCAGGCTCCCAGAATGGCCCGCGGCCCCGGGGAGCATGCGCACTCTCAGCGGGGAAATCAGTGCGTTGGATAGAGCTGTTTCTGGGGCGCGGGGAATTGTGGGTGCTGCGGCCGCCATTAGTCAGCGGCTGTCGGGAAGTGTTTTATTGCAGGTGACGGAAGTCGGTCCCTGGCCGCCTGTGTAGGTCTTTTTGTTGCAGCAGTTGGAGCTGGAGTGGAGATGGAGGAGAAGCTGCTGGGTTTTTGATGGAATCTGGAACAGTTCCCATGGATTGGAGGGTAGCTAATGTTACCCCATTATTCAAAAAAGGTGGTAGAGAGAAAATGGGGAATTACAGACCGGTAAGCCTGACATCAGCAGTGGGGAAAATGCTGGAGTCCATTATAAAAGATGTAATAGCAGAGCACTTGGAAAACAGTGACTGGCTCAGACAAAGTCAACATGGATTTACAAAAGGTAAATCGTGCTTGACTAATCTACTGTAATTTTTTGAGGATGTAACTGGTAGAATAGATAAGGGCGAACCAGTGGATGTGGTGTATTTGGACTTTCAGAAGGCTTTCAATAAGGTCCCACATAAGAGATTAGCATGTAAAGTTAAGCAACATGGGATTTGGGGGGGGGGGGGGTGGGTAAGGTATTGACTTGGATAGAGAACTGGTTGGCAGATAGAAAGCAAAGAGTTGGAATAAACGGGTCTTTTTCCGAGTGGCAGGCAGTGACTAGTGGGGTACCGCAGGGATCGGTCCTTGGACCCCAGCTGTTCACAATATATGGTGTGGAGATGCCGGAGTTGGACTGGGGTGGACAAATGTAAGAAGTCACACAACACCAGGTTATAGTCCAACAGCTTTATTTGAAGTCACAAGCTTTCGGAGCGCTGCTCCTTCGTCAGGTGAAGTGGAGAGATGCATAAAGACACAGCTTATATAGTCAGAGAATAATGTCAGATGTTTACAGGTAATCTTTCTAACTTTCTAATCGTATAGACCTCCTCAGAAGACAAACACGGGACACAACCAACAGAGTACCCTTCGTCGTCCACTACTTCCCCGGAGCAGAGAAACTACGCCATGTTCTTCGCAGCCTTCAACATGTCATCGATGACGACGAACACCTCGCTAAGGCCATCCCCACGCCGCCACTACTCGCCTTCAAACAGCCGCCTAACCTCAAACAGACCATCGTTCGCAGCAAATTACCCAGCTTTCAGGAGAACAGCGACCACGACACCACACAACCCTGCCACAGCAACCTCTGCAAGACATGCCAGATCATCAACAGATACCATCATCACACGTGAGGACACCACCCACCAGGTACATGGTACATACTCATGTGACTCGGCCAACGTTGTCTACCTCATACGTTGCAGGAAAGGATGCCCCGGAGCATGGTACATCGGCGAGACCATGCAGACACTGCGACAACGGATGAAAGGACACCACGCAACAATCACCAGGCAGGAGTGTTCCCTCCCAGTCGGGGAACACTTCAGCAGTCAAGGACATTCAGCCTCCGATCTTCGGGTAAGCATTCTCCAAGGCGGCCTTCGAGATACACGACAACGCAAAATCATCGAGCAGAAACTGATAGCCAAGTTCCACACCCATGCGGACGGCCTGAACCGAGATCTTGGGTTCATGTCATGCTACATGTAACCCCACCTGATGCAGGGTCATCCAGACTTGAGTCGTCGTTGGCTTGTTCTCTCTACACAGATGCGGCCGGACCTGCTGTGATTTCCAGCAAAAAAAATGTTTTTTGTCTGTTTTTTTGTTTTTCTCACAGACCCCAGCATCTGCAACATTTGACCCCTTGTGACCCCACCTCATTGTTCTTTGATGTAAGGTTTTCCTGACTGACCTGTTTGGACACCATTCACACCTTTGATTGCTGTGACTATCTCTCTGCCGAGGTGTGATAAATGGCAGTTAGAAAGATTACCTGTAAACATCTGACATTATTCTCTGACTATATAAGCTGTGTCGTTATGCATCTCTTCACTTCACCTGATGAAGGAGCAGCGCTCCGAAAGCTTGAGATTTCAAATAAAGCTGTTGGACTATAACCTGGTGTTGTGCGACTTCTTACATTTATTCACAATATATATTAATGATCTAGACAAGGGAACTAGATGTAATATCTCCAAATTTGCAGACGACACAAAGCTGGGTGGGTGTGTGTGCTGTGAGGAGGATGCCGAGAAACTCCAGGATGATTTGGACAGGTTGGGTGATTATATTGCATCTGCCATGCTTCTGCCCAATGTGGATAAATGTGAGGTTATTCACTTTGGTGTCAAAAACAGGAAGGCAGATTATTATCTGAATGGCAATAGATTGGGCGAAGGGGAAGTGCAACGAGACCTGGGTGTCCTTGTGCACCAGTCACTGAAGGTAAGCATGCAGGTGCAGCAGGCGGTTAAGAAGGCAAATGGTATGTTGGCCTTCGTAGTGAGAGGGTTTGAGTACAGGAACAAGGATGTCTTGCTGCAGTTATACAGGGTCTTGGTGAGACCACACCTTGAGTATTGTGTGCAGTTTTGGTCGCCTTATCTGAGGAAGGATGTTCTTGCCATGGAAGGTGTCCAGCGAAGATTCACCAGGCTGATACCTGGGATGGCAGAAATGACGTATGAGGAGAGATTGGGTCGATTTGACTTGTTCTCGCTGGAGTTTAGAAGAATGAGAGGGGATCTCATTGAAACTTATAAAATTCTGGCAGGACTGGACACACTAGATGCAGGGAGGATGTTCCCGGTGGTCGGGGAATCCAGAACCAGGGGTCACAGTCTAAGGATAAGGGGGAGGCCTTTTAGGACAGAAATGAGGAGGAATTTCTTCACCCAGAGAGTGGTGAACCTGTGGAATTCTCTACCACAGAAGGCAGTAGAGGCCAATTCATTAAATATTTTCAAGAAGGAGTTGGATATATTTCTTAAGGCTAAAGGGATCAAGGGGTATGGGGAGAAAGCACGGACCGAGTACTGAACTTGGATGATCAGCCATGATCGCATTGAATGGCGGAGCAGGCTCGAGGGGCTGAATGGCCTACTCCTGCTCCTATCTTCTATGTTTCTATCTCTTATGCGGGACCTTATCAAAAGCCTTTTGAAAGTCCAAATACACTACATCCACTGGTTCTCCCTTATCTATTTTACCAGTTACATCCTCAAAAAGTTTCAGTAGATTAGTCAAGCACGATTTACCTTTTGTAAATCCATGTTGACTTTGTCCGATCCGGTCACTTTTTTCCAAGTGCTCTGCTATTACGTCTTTTATAATGGACTCTAGCATTTTCCCCACTCTCTACCAGCTTTTGTGAACAGTGGGGTAACATTAGCTACCCGCCAATTCATGGGTACTGTTCCAGAGTCTATCGAATTTTGGAAGATGACCAGCAATGCATCTACTATTTCTAGGGCCACTTCCTTAAGTACCCTAGGATGTAGATTATCTTCTATGTTTCTATGTATTCAATCTTTCCTTGTAGCTGAAATTCTCTAGTCCTAGCAACATCCTCGTAAATCTCACGTCTCGAGCAGTCACATCTTTCCTGCAATGGGGCGAGCAGAACTGCACTCTAGCCGGTGGCCTAACTGGTGTTTTGTACAGTTCAAGCAGAACCTCCCTGCTCTTACATGATACAGAGAGAGGCACTGCCCCTTTAAATACCTGGGGGGCACCCATTCCCCTTTAAATGGCCAAGCAATTGTTTTTGTTGAAAAGGGCCGCAGTCTCCTTTGACTCAGCCCCCACCCTCTCACCCACCACAAATACTCACAAGAGAGAGAGAGAGAGAGAGGAGAAAGAATGCTGGTCTTTGTCCCTTTAAAAGTGGCTGCCCACCAAAATGTTCACAGCACCAGGGCTCTTTGTTCTGGATAAAAGCCGAAAAGAGAAAAGGTTCACTTATTTTTAAATGAATGCAGTTGATGAACAGCCTTGCAGTAAAGGTAATGCAAAGGAATAAACACTCACAAGCTGGGTTTTTTTTTCCACCCCCTCCTCCCCTTCCCTTTAACAACTCCTGCAGACAATGAAAGCAGGAAAGCGGCCTGCAGCCCACCGAGGTCCCGCCCCCCTCCCTCCCGCGCCGCCATTGGTTGGAGGACCGTCAGCCCGCCCGGTCCTCCCAGCGTTTTCCGCGCTCCTGATTGGCGGGCGCCTCGCGTCAATCACACCCCCTCCGATTACGCGCTGACGCCAGCACGCAACGCCCAGGGGTCGGTTGGATCGGCGCACGCCACCGCAAGGTAAAAAAAAGACACCCCACACAAATGAGGAAAAACAAGAATAATAATAATCGCACTTTAGAGGGGAGGAGGTTGGGGGAATTAATGAGTGTTTTCAATTTGTTTCGGAAAAAAACATTTTTGAAAAGCTTCTCAACGGTGCGAGGCTGCCAGTGCGCCTGCGCGGGGCCTCCGGGGAGCAGACGGAATCAGCGGCCGGGGTAAAGTCATCTGTTGGGGAATCGATTTAAATCGAGGTGAGGGGGGAGCGGAGAGCGAGATTATAAAGTAAAATACGAGAAAACCCAAACCTGAGAGGTGGGCGGGACCTCCGCGGACGCCGAACGGAGCGGATTGATCCGCGCGGGGTGGCGGAGTGAGCTGGAACAATGTGATTCTGACTGACGGGAGCTCTGACCAATAGGACGAGGGCGGAGGTGGGAGGACTGTACTGGGCGGCCTGGTCCTCCAACCAATGGCAGCGCGGCTAGGGGGCGGGGCCTCCTCTCCAGCTCAGGTGCGCTGGGGCCGATTGTGACGCGCTGTCCCCAGGTGAGAGCAGCTCAGTCAGCACAGAGCTGGGGCTGGAATCTGGGAGAGGGGCCGCAGGCAGCACAGAGCTGGGGCTGGAATCTGGGAGAGGGGCACAAGTTTCACAATACAAGCTTCTTTCAAATGCACAATTGTTTCCTACACACAGCCTGGGTCACTCTGCAAAAAAAAACTGTAACAATTCATCATAACTCCCCTGCTTTAGGAGAGGGGTAGAGTGCAAAAGCAAGGAAGTTATGATGAAACTGTGTAAAAGACTGGAGTCAGCTGTGGCTCAGTGGATAGCAGAGTCAGAAGGTTGTGGGTTCAAGTCCCGCTCCAGGGACTTGAGCATATAAAGCGAGGCTGACACTCCAGTGCGGTGCTGAGGGAGCGCCGCACTGTCGGAGGGTCAGTGCTTAGGGAGCGCCGCACTGTCGGAGGGGCGGTACTGAGGGAGCGCCGCACTGTCGGAGGGGCGGTACTGAGGGAGCGCCGCACTGTCGGAGGGGCAGTACTGAGGGAGTGCCGCACTGTCGGAGGGGCAGTACTGAGGGAGTGCCGCACTGTCGGAGGGGCAGTACTGAGGGAGCGCCGCACTGTCGGAGGGGCAGTACTGAGGGAGCGCCGCACTGTCGGAGGGGCAATGCTGAGGGAGCGCCGCACTGTCGGAGGGGCAGTACTGAGGGAGTGCCGCACTGTTGGAGAGGGAGTGCCGCACTGTTGGAGGGACAGTGCTGCGGGAGAGCCGCATTGTCGGAGGGGCAGTAATGAAGGAGTGCTGCAGTGTCGGAGGTGCCGTCCTACAGATGAGATGTTAAACCGAAGCCCCCGTCTGCCCCCTCAGGTGGATGTAAAAGATCCCGTGGTGCTATTTCGAAGAAGTTATCCCCGGTGTTTTGAGCCCAATATTTATCCCTCAATCAACATGACGAAAAAACATTATCTGTTCATTATCACATTGCTCTTTGTGGGAGCTTGCGGTGCGCAAATTGGCTGCCGCGTTTCCCACATTACAACAGTGAATACATTTCAAAAGTACTTCATTGGCTGTAAAGCACTTTGGGATGTCCAGTGGTCGTGAAAGGCAGTTAAAAAGGCAAATGGTATGCTGGCCTTCATTACAAGAGGATTTGAGTACAGGAGTAAAGAAGTCTTACTCCAATTATATCTTCTTCTTTCTTCTTAGGCAGTCCCTCGGAACTGCGGATGACTTGCTGCCACATTAAAAATGAGTTCTCGGGTGTAAGGGTAAACCGGGAGAGCTTCTTCTCCCCGAGACAGACCCTCTGATATAAAGGGTCGACTGGATCCATGTTTATCTGTAATTTAAACAGAGGTCTGGTCGTCTTCCGAGCTCTTTCCCCTAGAGGAGAGGGTAGAATGGGGGTCTTTAGTGTTAAATGGTTTCACCTGGGTCCATTGCTTCCATCGCATACCCATCGGTTCTTGTAGACAAACACACGTATCACTTGTCATTAATACAGTACATGGCCCCACCCAACGGGCCCCATTCCCTTTCTTCCGATAACTTGCGTCATTACTTGTTGACCTATTCTGGGCAACTCGTCTGGTTTAAGTCCAGCATTCTGCCTTTCTAGATCTTTAATCTGTTGTTGGTTCCTCACTTCTTTATTTAGTGCTTGTACCTCCTGATTTAGTTGTACTAAGTATCGCCTTAATCTATCTTGCACTGGTCCTGGTCCTAAATACATACTTTAGTTCTGTCTTCACAAAGGAGGACAGAAATAACATCCCAGAGATGTCGGGGATCATAGGGTCTAATGAAAGGGAGGAACTGAATGAAATTAGTATCTGTAGGGAAATGGTGTTAGGGAAATTGATGGGATTGAAGGCTGATAAATCCCCAGGGCCTGATAATCTACATCCTAGGGTACTTAAGGAAGTGGCCCTAGAAATAGTAGATGCATTGCTGGTCATCTTCCAAAATTCGATAGACTCTGGAACAGTACCCATGGATTGGCGGGTAGCTAATGTTACCCCACTATTCAAAAAGGGTGGTAGAGAGAAAATGGGGAATTATAGACCGGTAAGCCTGACATCGGTAGTGGGGAAAATGCTAGAGTCCATTTTAAAGGATGTAATAGCAGAGCACTTGGAAAAAAGTGACAGGATCGGACAAAGTCAACATGGAGGGTCCCTAAACTTACATAGAAACATAGAAGATAGGAGCAGGAGTAGGCCATTTGGCCCCTCGAGCCTGCTCCGCCATTCAATGTTCAAGTTTCTGGAGTGGGACTTGAACCCACAACTTTGTGCCTCAGAGGCGAGAGTGCTACCCACTGAGTCACTGGCTGACACTAAAGAACAAGCAGTTCTGACGAAAGGTCATTGACCTGAAACGTTAACTCTGTTTCTCTCTCTGCAGATGCTGCCTGACCTGCTGAGTATTTCCAGCATTTTCTGTTTTTATTAAAGAAACGAGGGAGTGATTGCTGACAGGAGGAATGTTGGGTCGTCCTGCACATGCGCACCTCCTTGGCGGCTGAGGCGAAACACCAACTCGCCCCCACCTGAGCCGCTCACGCGTACCAGATGTTGCGGCTCCACATGCACGCCCGATGTTCCAACCGCAGGGTTTTGTGCGCTGAGCATGCGCGTTGTGGACCGATCGGGACGGGCGATTGTGGAGCAGGAGGGAGAGCGTGGGGGCCATGAGCACATGTGCAGGACTCAGAGTCAACAGAGTGCTTTCTGGAGCATTGGGGCTTGTGGGTATTACAGCCGCCATTACTGCTGATCCTTTCAAACAACCTGTGCAGCAGCTGGGGCCTGAAAATCAGCTTCACTGCCCCTAGGGTCAGAAAGGGGAAAATTAAACAACAGTTTGCCTCTGATCCTTTTCTGATCTCAATTTACAGGGTTATAGAAGTGGAGCAGTTACAGGCGGGAAGCTCAGACCAAACATCACGTCAAGATCTGACAGTCGCTCGATTCATCAGGACCTGAATATCATCGGCCTTTGCACATGGAAGGAGAAAGCAGCGATCGCAGCGATGACAAACCGCACACGTGTTCGGTGTGTGGACGAGGATTCAGCCGATCGCCTGACCTGGCGAGACACATACACCGTCACACCAGGGAGAAACCGGGTAAAGGTGGGGACGGTGGGAAGGGATTCAGTTCCCCGTCTATGTTGGAAGTTCAACGGCGCAGTCACACCAGGGACAGTCCGTTCACCTGCTCCGTGTGTGGAAAGGGATTTGTTTGTTCATCCCACCTGCAAACACACCAGCGAGTTCACATTGATGAGAGACCGTTTCAGTGTTCTGACTGTGGGAAGAGCTTTAAAAGCACTGGGGATCTGAAGCGACACCAGCTTGTTCACACTGATGAGAGACCATTTCAATGTTCTGACTGTGGGAAGAGCTTTAAAAGCCCCAGGGAACTGAAGGAACACCAGCTTGTCCACACTGATGAGAGACCATTTCAGTGTCCTAACTGTGGGAAGAGCTTTAAAATCCCCCGGGAGCTCAAGCTACACCAGCTTGTTCACACTGATGAGAGGCCGTTTAAATGTTCTGACTGTGGGAAGAGTTATAAAAGCTCCGGGAGTCTGAAGGGACACCAGCTTGTTCACACGGATGAGAGACCATTCACCTGCTCCGAATGTGGGAAGGGATTCACTCAGTCATCCAACCTCCTGTCACACCAGCGAGTTCACACTGGGGAGAGACCATTCACCTGCTCCATGTGTGGGAAGGGATTCACTCATTCATCCAACCTCCTGTCACACCAGCGAGTTCACACTGGGGAGAGCCCGTTCACCTGCTCCATGTGTGGGAAGGGATTCACTCATTCATCCACCCTCCTGTCACACCAGCTTGTTCACACTGACGAGAGACCCTTTAAATGTTCTGACTGTGGGAAGAGTTTAAAAAGCTCCGGGGAGCTCAAGCGACACCGGCTCCTCCACACTGGAGAGAGGCCATTCACCTGCTCCGTGTGTGGGAAGGGATTCACTCTGTCATCCACCCTCCTGTCACACCAGCTTGCTCACACTGACGAGAGACCCTTTAAATGTTCTGACTGTGGGAAGGGCTTTAAAAGCTCCGGGGATCTGAAGGAACACCAGCGAGTTCACACTGACGAGAGACCGTTTCAGTGTTCTGACTGTGGGAAGAGCTTTAAAAGCTCCGGGGATCTGAAGGAACACCAGCGAGTTCACACTGACGAGAGACCCTTTAAATGTTCTGACTGTGGGAAGAGCTTTAAAAGCTCTACGAGCCTTAAGAGACACCAGCGTGTTCACACTGATCATCGAATCTAACAGCACAGAAGGAGGTGATTCGGCCCATCCTGTCTGTGCCGGCTCTTTGAAAGAGCTGTCCAATTTAGTCCCAAACCCCAGCTTTATCCCCAGAACTCTGCAAACTAGTCCTCTTCAAGTACGTGTACAATTACCGTTTGAAAGTTCCTGTGGAACCTGATTCCAGCATCCTTTCAGATGGTGCGTTCCAGATCTTAACAACCCTCTGTGTGAAAACAATTCTCCTCATTTCCCTCTAGTTCTTTTAGCAACTATTTTAAAGCTGTGACCTTTGGTTACCGACCCACTTGCCAGAGTGAACAGTTTCTCCCTACTTGCTCGATCAAAACCCCTCATCATTTTGAACACCTCTATTAGGTCTCCTCTTAACCTTCTCTGCTCTAAGGGGAACAATCCCAGCTTCTCCAATCTCTCCACATAACTGAAGTCCCTCATCCCTGGTACCATCCTGGTCAACCTCCTCTGCACCCTCTCCAAGGCCTTGACATCCTTCCTAAAGTGTGGTGCCCAGAACTGTACACAAGACTCCAGCTGAGGCCAAAACCCTGCAGCTGTACAAAACCCTGGTTAGACCACACCTGGAGCACTGTGAGCAGTTCTGGGCATCACACCTTAGGAAGGATATATTGGCCTTGGAGGGAGTGCAGCGTAGGTTTACCAGAATGATACCCGGACTCCAAGGGTTAAGTTATGAGGAGAGGTTATACAAATTAGGGTTGTAGTCCCTAGAATTTAGAAGGTTAAGGTGTGATCTGATCAAAGTTTTCAGGATATTAAGGGGAACAGATAGGGTAGATAGAGAGAAACTGTTTCCACTGGTTGGGGATTCTAGGACTGGGGACATAGTCTAAAAATTAGAGCCAGACCTTTCAGGAGTGAAATTAGGAAACATTTCTACACACAAAGGGTGGTAGAAGTTTGGAACTCTCTTCCGCAAACAGTAATTGATGCGAGATCAATTGTTAATTTTAAATCTGAGATTGATAGGTTTTTGTTACCCAAAGGTATTAAGGGATATGGGCCAAAGGCGGGTATATGGAGTTAGGTCACAGATCAGCCATGATCTCATTGAATGGCGGAACAGGCTCGAGGGGCTGAATGGCCTCCTCCTGTCCTATGTTTCTCACTAGTGATTTGTAAAGGTTTAGTGTAACTTCCTTGTTTTTGTATTCAATGGCACTATTTACAAAGCCAAGTATCCCACACGCTTTCTGAACCGCCTCACTAACTTGCCGTGGCACTTTCAAAGATTTGTGAATATGGACCCCCAGGTCCCTCTGCTCTTGCACCCCCTCAAACTAGTCCCATTTAGATTATACGGCCTCTCCCTGTTGTTTCTCCCAAAGTGCATCACTTCACACTTATCCTCATTTAATTTCATCTGCCTTGTGTCTGCTCATTTCACAGTCTGTCTCTGTCCTTCTGAAGTCTGCTACTACTATGCTCACTATTTACTACGTTGCCAAGTTTTGTATCATCCGTAAACTTCGAACTTGTACACCTATACCCAAGTCCAGGTCAGTTATATATAACAAGAAAAGCAATGGTCCTAATTCCGACCCCTGGGGGAGCCCACTGCATACTTCCCTCCAGTCAGAAAAACATCCCTCAGCACTGCTCACTGTCTCCTCTCCCTTAGCCAATTATATACCCAAATTACCATCAGCCCTTTAATACCATGTGCTTCTATTCTCCAAATAAGTCTTTTATGTGGTACTTTATCAAATGTTTTTTGAAAGTCCATATGTATAACATCTACTGCACTACCTTCATCACTTGGTAAAATAATGGGACTCAAGGTGGATAAATCCCCTGGACCCGATGGCTTGCATCCTAGGGTCTTGAGGGAAGTGGCGGTAGGGATTGTGGATGCATTGGTAATAATTTTCCAAAACTCACTGGACTCAGCAAAGGTCCTGGCAGATTGGAAAACTGCTAATGTAACACCCTTATTTAAAAAGGGTAGTAGGCAGTAGGCTGGAAACTATAGACCAGTTAGCCTAACATCTGTGGTTGGTAAAATGTTAGAGTCCATTATTAAAGAGACAGTAATGGGACATTTGGATAAACATAATTTAATAGGACAAACTCAGCATGGTTTCATGAAGGGGAAGTCATGTTTGACAAATTTGCTTGAGTTTTTTGAGGAAGTAACATACAGGGTGGATAAAGGGGAACCAGTGGACATAGTGTATTTAGACTTCCAAAAGGCATTTGACAAGGTGCCACACAAAAGATTATTGCTCAAGATAAAAAATCACGGGATTGGGGGTAATACTCTGGCGTGGGTGGAGGATTGGCTCTCTAACAGAAAGCAGAGAGTTGGGATAAATGGTTCATTCTCAGATTGGCAACCAGTAACTAGTGGTGTTCTGCAGGGGTCAGTGCTGGGTCCCCAACTCTTTACAATCTATATTAACGATTTGGAGGAGGGGACCGAGTGTAACATATCAAAGTTTGCAGATGATACAAAGATGGGACGGAAAGTAGTGAGTGAGGAGGACATAAAAAACCTGCAAAGGGACATAGACAGGCTAAGTAAGTGGGCAGAGATTTGGCAGATGGAATACAATACTGGAAAGTGTGAGGTTATGCACTTTGGCAGGAAAAATCATAGAGCAAGTTATTATCTTAATGGCAAGAAACTGGAAAGTACTGAAGTACAAAGGGATCTGGGGGTCCTGGTGCACGAAACTCAAAGTTAGTATGCAGGTGCAGCAAGTGATCAAGAAGGCCAATGGAATGTTGGCTTTTATTGCTAGGGGGATAGAATATAAAAACAGGGAGGTATTGCTGCAGTTATACAAGGTATTGGTGAGACCGCACCTGGAATACTGCATACAGTTTTGGTGTCCATACTTAAGAAAAGACATACTTGCTCTCGAGTCAGTACAAAGAAGGTTCACTCAGTTAATCCCGGGGATGAGGGGATGGTCATATGAGGAGAGGTTGAGTAGATTGGGACTCTACTCATTGGAGTTCAGAAGAATGAGAGACGATCTTATTGAAACATATAAGATTGTGAAGGGGCTTGATCGGGTGGTTGCAGTGAGGATGTTCCCAATGAAGGGTGAAACTAGAACTAGGGGGCATAATCTTAAAATAAGGGGCTATTCTTTCAAAACTGAGATGAGGAGAGACTTCTTCACTCAGAGGGTGGTAGGTTTGTGGAATTTGCTGCCCCAGAAAGCTGTGGAAGCTACATCATTAAATAAATTTAAAACAGAAATAGTTAATTTCCTAGAAGTAAAGGGAATTAAGGGTTACGGGGAGCAGGCAGGAAATTGGACATGAGTCTGGGTTCGGAATGGTCATGGTCCTGTGGGTAGTGGAGTGGGCCCAGGGGCCATGTAGCCTGGTTCTGCTCCTACTGTGTTCTAATTCTGTGTTAGATTTCAGGAGATGGTTTTATTCCTGTTCCTGGCTGGGGTGGAGATCGCCTTTACAGAAGGTAAGTACTGTAGAAAATATAGGGACAGAGTGATCTCCTGGAAGAATTTCGATCGCCTAGATGGGTCGGAGAGGAATTTCCCAGATTTTTTTCTCCCAAATTGGCCATTGGGTCTTTATCTGGTTTTTCACCTCTCCCGGGAGATCACATGGGTTCGGGTGGATGCAGAGTGATAGAAGATTTGAGGTTAGGATCAGATCAGCCATGATCTTATTGAATGGTGGAGCAGGCTCGAGGGGCCGATTGGCCTACTCCTGTTCCTATTTCTTATGTTCTTATGTAACCCTCTGTTACTTCATCAAAGAACTCAAACAGTTTAGTCAGACATGATTTACCTTTAGCAAATCCACTGGCTGCCCCTTATTAACCCATGCTTCTCCAAGTGAGAATTAATTTTGTCCTTGACAATGGTCTCTAGTCGTTCACCCACCACTGACATTAGACTGATTGGCCTGTAGTTACCAGGTTTAACCCTCTTCCCCTTTTTTTAAACAGGGGTGTAACATTTGCAATCCTCCAGTCTTCTGGCACCACTCCCATATATCTGAGGGAGATTGAAAGATTGTGGTCGGAGCTTCTGCTATCTCCACCCTAGCTTCCCTCAGCAACCTAGGATGCATCGCATCTGGACCGGGTGACTTGTTAACCTCGAGTGATGACAACCTATTTAGCACCTCCTTTCTATCTATTTTTATCCAATTTCTCTACCCCCCCCCTCCTCTACTGCGACATTAACTTCATCCTCTTCTTTTGTGGAGACAGATGCAAAGTACTCATTCAGTACCTCAGCCACACCCTCTGCCTCCGTATGATCATAATACAGTCAAGCAGAGTCAGCATGGTTTTATGAAAGGGAAATCATGTTGACAAATTTGCTGGAGTTCTTTGAGGTTGTAACGAGCAGGGTGGATAAAGGGGGACCAGCGGATGTGGTGCATTTGGATTTCCAGAGGGCATTCGATAAGGTGCCACATAAAAGGTTACCGCACACGATAAGAGCTCATGGGGTTGAGGGTAATATATTAGCATGGATAGAGGATTGGCTAACTAACAGAAAACAGAGAGTCGGGATAAATGGGTCAAATGCAGGAAGGATGTTCCCGATGGTCAGGGGGTCCAGAACCAGGGGTCACAGCCTAAGGATAAGGGGTAAGCCATTTAGGACAGAGATAAGGAGGAATTTCTTCACCCAGAGAGTGGTGAACCTGTGGAATTCTCTACCACAGAAGGCAGTTGAGGCCAATTCATTAAATATATTCAAGAAGGAGTTGGATATATTTCTTAAGGCTAAAGGGATCAAGGGATATGGGGAGAAGGCAGGGACAGGGTCCTGAATTTGGATGATCAGCCATGATCTCATTGAATGGCAGAGCAGGCTCGAGGGGCCGAATAGCCGACTCCTGCTCCTATCTTCTATGTTTCTATGTATTTTCAGGTTGGCAAACTGTAAGAAAAATAAAAAAGCAAATTATTATTTAAATGGAGAGAGATTACAAAATTCTGCAGTAGAGTGATCTGGGGGTCCTTGTTCATGAAACACAAAAAGTTAACATGCAGGTACAGCAAGTAATCAGGAAGGCAAATGAAATGTTGGCCTTTATTGCAAGGGGCTGGAGTATAAAAGCAGGAAAATCCTGCTACAACTGTACAGGGTGTTGGTGAGACCACACCTGGAGCACTGCGTACAGTTTTGGTCTCCGTATTTAAGGAGGGATATACTTGCATTGGAGGCAGTTCAGAGAAGGTTCACCAGGTTGATTCCTGGGGTGAAGGGGTTGTCTAATGAGGAAAGGTTGAGCAGGCTGGGCCGATACTCACTGGAGTTTAGAAGAATGAGAGGGGATTTTATTGAATCCTATAAGATACTGAGGGGGCTCGACAGGGTAGATGCAGAGAGGATGTTTCCCCTCGTGGGGAAATCTAGAACTCGGGGGCATAGTTTCAGAATAAAGGGTCGCCCTTTTAGAACTGAGATGAGGAGGAATTTCTTCTCTCCGAGGGTCGTAAATCTGTGGAATTCTCTGCCCCAGAGAGCTGTGGAGGCTGGGTCATTAAATACATTTAAGGTGGAGATAGACAGATTTTGAATGATAAGGGAGTGAAGGGTTATGGGAAGTGGGCAGGGAAATGGAGCTGAGCCCAAGATCAGATCAGCCATGATCTCATTAAATGGCGGAGCAGGCTCGAGGGGCCAAATGGCCGACTCCTGCTCCTATTTCTTATGTCCTTATGATGAGCCCCTATTTGGTCGCTAATCGGCCCCACCATTCCTTTAACTTTCCTTTTACTTTTCATATGTTTATCGAGGATTTTTGGGTACCCTTTTATATTACCCCCTAATCTTTTCTCACATTCTCTCTTTGCCCTTCTTATATCCTGTTTCAATTTCCCCCGCACTCTCTGTATTCTGCCTGGTTTTTGACTGTATTCTGTACCTGACATTTGTCGTAAACCTCCTTTTTTTGTTTTATTCTAACCTCGATATCCTTTGTCATCGGGAGCTCTAGCTTTGGATGGCCCATCTTTCCTCCTTATGGGAATATGCTTGGTTTGTACCTGAACTATCTCAGCCTTGAAGACCTGCCATTGGTCATTCACTGTTTTCCTGGACAATCTTTGTTTCCAGTCCACCTGTGCTCGATCCCTTCTCAAATCACTGAAACTGGCTCTCTTCCAGCTGGGTATTTTCACCATTGATTTTATTTTGTCCCTTTCCATAACTTTTTTTTAATTCATTGATGGGATGTGGGCGTCACTGGCTAGGCCTGCATTTAGTGCCCATCCCTAATTGCCCTAGAGAAGGTGGTGGTGAGCCGCCGCCTTGAACCGCTGCAGTCCATATGGTGTAGTTACACCCACAATGCTGTTAGGAAGGGAGTTCCAGGATTTTGGCCCAGCGACAGTGAAGGAACGGCGATACAGGTCCAAGTCAGGATGGTGTGTGGCTTGGAGGGGAACTTGTAGGTGGTGATGTTCCCATGCGTCTGCTGCCCTTGTCCTTCTAAGTGGTAGAGGTCGCGAGTTTGGAAGGTGCTGTTAAAGGAGCTTTGGCGAGTTGCTGCAGTGCATCTTGTAGATGGTACACACTGCAGCCACAGTGCGCAGTGGTGGAGGGAGTGAATGTTGAAGGTGGTGGATGGAGTGCCAATCAAGCGGGCTGCTTTATCCTGAATGGTGTCGAGCTTCTTGAGTGTTGTTGGAGCTGCACTCATCCAGGCAAGTGGAGAGTATTCCATCACACTCCTGACTTGTGCCTTGTAGATGGTGGAAAGGCTTTGGGGAGTCAGGAGGTGAGACACTCACCGCAGAATTCCCAGCCTCTGGCATACTCTTGTAGCCACAGTATTTATATGGCTGGTCCAGTTCAGTTTCTGATCAATGGTAACCCCCAGGATGTTGATAGTGGGGGATTCAGCGATGGTAATGCCATTGAATGTCAAGGGGAGATGGTTAGAGTCTCGCTTGTTGGAGATGGTCATTGCCTGGCACTTGTGTGGTGCGAATGTTACTTGCCACTTGTCAGCCCAAGTCTGAATGTTGTCCAGGTCTTGCTGCATATGGACATGGACTGCGTCAGTATCTGACGAGTCTCGAATGGTGCTGAACAGTGTGCAATCATCAGCGAACATCCCCACTTCTGACCTTATGATGGAGGGAAGGTCATTGATGAAACAGCTGAAGATGGTTGGGCCTAGGACACTGCCCTGAGGAACTCCTGCAGTGATGTCATGTGATTGAGATGAATGACCTCCAACAACCACAGCCAACTTCCTTTGTGCTAGGTATGATTCCAACCAATGGAGAGTTTTCCCCTTGATTCCCATTGACTTCAGTTTTGCTAGGGCTCCTTGATGCCACACTCGATCAAATGCTGCCTTGATGTCAAGGGCAGTCACTCTCACCTCACCTCTTGAGTTCAGCTCTTTTGTCCATGTTTGGACCAAGGCTGTAATGAGGTCAGCAGCTGAGTGGCCCTGGCGGAACCCAAACTGGGCGTCAGTTAGCAGGTTATTGCTGAGTAAGTGCCGCTTGATAGCACTGTCGACGACACCTTCCATCACTTTGCTGATGATTGAGAGTAGACTGATGGGACGGTAATTGGCCGGGTCGGATTTGTCCTGCTTTTTGTAGACAGGACATACTTGGGCAATTTTCCACATTGCCGGGTAGATGCCAGTGTTGTAGCTGTACTGGAACAGCTTGGCTAGGGGCGCAGCTAGTTCTGGAGCACAAGTCTTCAGTACTATTGCCGGAATGTTGTCAGGGCCCATAGCCTTTGCAGTATCCAGTGTCTTCAGCCGTTTCTTGACATCACGTGGAGTGAATTGAATGGGCTGAAGACTGGCATCTGTGATGCTGGGGACCTCAGGAGGATGCCGAGATGGATCATCCACTCGGCACTTCTGGCTGAAGATAGTTGCAAATGCTTCAGCCTTGTCTTTTGCACTCACGTGCTGGGCTCCACCATCATTGAGGATCGGGATATGTTTGGAGCCTCCTCCTCCTGTTAACTGTTTAATTGTCCACCACCACTCACAACTGGATGTGGCAGGACTGCAGAGCTTTGATTTGATCCGATGGTTGTGAGATCGCTTAGCTCTGTCTATCGCATGTTGCTTCCGTTGTTTGGCATGCAAGTAGTCCTGTGTTGTAGCCTCACCAGGTTGACACCTCATTTTTCGGTATGCCTGGTGCTGTTCCCGGCATGCTCTCCTGCACTCTTCGTTAAACCAGGGTTGATCTCCCAGCTTGATGGTAATGGTAGAGTGAGGGATATGCCGGGCCATGAGGTTACAGATTGTGGTTGAATACAATTCTGCTGCTGCTGATGGCCCACAGCGCCTCATGGATGCCCAGTTTTGAGTTGCCAGATCTGTTCAAAATCTGTCCCATTTAGCACGGTGGTAGTGCCACACAACATGGTGGAGGGTATCCTCAACATGAAGACGGGACTTCGTCTCCACAAGGACTGTGCGGTGGTCACTTCCACCAATGCTGTCATGGACAGATGCATCTGCAACAGGTAGATTGGTGAGGACGAGATCAAGTAGGTTTTTCCCTCTTGTTGGTTCCCTCACCACCTGTCGCAGACCCAGTCTGGCAGCTATGTCCTTTAGGACTCGGCCAGCTTGGTCAGTTGTGCTGCTACCGAGCCACTCTTGGTGATGGACATTGAAGTCCCCCACCCAGAGGACATTTTGTGCCCTTGCTACTCTCAGTGCTTCTTCCAATTGGTGTTCAACATGAAGGAGTACTGATTCATCAGCTGAGGTAGGTGGTAATTAGCAGGAGGTTTCCTTGCCCATGTTTGATTTGATGCCATAAGACCTCATGGGGTCCTGAGTAAATGTTGAGGACTCCCAGGGCTACTCCCTCCCGACTGTATACCACGGTGCCACCACCTCTGGTGGGTCTGTCCTGCCGGTGGGACAGGACATACCCAGGGATGGTGATGGTGGTGTCTGGGACATTGGTTGCAAGGTATGATTCGGTAATTATGACTATGTCAGGCTGCTGCTTGACTAGTCTGTGGGACAGCTCTCCCAATTCTGGCACAAGCCCCCAGATGTTGGTAAGGAGGACTTTGCAGGGTCGACAGGGCTGGGTTTGCTGTTGTCGTTTCCAGTGCCGAGGTTGATGCTGGGTGGTCCGTCCGGTTTTATTCTTATTGTTTTTCGTAGCGGTTGTTTACAACTGAGTGGCTTGCTAGGCCATTTCAGAGGGCGGGCTGTCTTATGAGGAAAGGTTGGACAGGCTAGGCTTGTATCCGCTGGAGTTCAGAAGAGTAAGAGGTGACTTGATTGAAACATATAAGATCCTGAGGGGTCTGGACAGGGTGGATGTGGAGAGGATGTTTCCTCTTGTGGGAGAATCTAGAACTAGGGGTCACTGTTTAAAAATAAGGGGTCGCTCATTTAAGACAGAGATGAGAAGAAATTTTTTCTTACAGACGGTCGTGAGTCTTTGGAACTCTCTTCCTCAGAGGGCGGTGGAAGCAAATTCTTTGAATATTTTTAAGGCAGAGGTAGATAGATTCTTGGTAAGCAAGGGGGTGAAAAGTTATCGGGGGTAGGTGGGAATGTGGAGTAATCAGATCAGCCATGATCTTATTGAATGGCGGAGCAGGCTCGAGGGGCCGAGTGACCGACTCCTGCTGCTAATTCGTATGTGACCTATGCCCATTAACTCCCAGATCCCTCTGTCCCTGCACACTCTTTAAAACTGTGCCATTAAGTGTATTTTGCCTCTCCCTGTTCCTTCTGCCAAAATGCATCACCACACACTTCGATTGGGTCGATTGGGCTTATACTCGCAGGAGTTTAGAAGAATGAGAGGGGATCTCATTGAAACTTATAAAATTCTAACAGGACTAGACAGACTAGATGCAGGAAGGATGTTCCCGATGGCGGGGAGTCCAGAACCAGGGGTCACAGTCTAAGGATAAGGGGTAAGCCATTTAGGACAGAGATGAGGAGGAATTTCTTCACCCAGAGAGTGGTGAACCTGTGGAATTCTCTACCACACTGGGCAGTTGAGGCCAATTCATTAAATATATTCAGGAAAGAGTTGGATATATTTCTTAAGGCTAAAGGGATCAAGGGATATGGGGAGAAGGCAGGGACAGGGTACTGAGTTTGGATGATCAGCCATGATCTCATTGAATGGCAGAGCAGGCTCGAGGGGCCGAATGGCCTACTCCTGCTCCTATTTCTTATGTTCTTATAAGTGCAAGTCTATCTTGAACCCACAACCTTCTGACTCTGCTATCCACTGAGCCACAGCTGACTCCAGTCTTTTACACAGTTTCATCATAACTTCCTTGCTTTTGCACTCTACGCCTCTCCTAAAGCAGGGGAGTTATGATGAATTGTTAAACAGATTTTTTTGCGGAGTGACCAAGGCTGTGTGTAGGAAACAATTTTGCATTTGAAAGCAGCTTGTATTGTGAAGCTTGTGCCCCTTTGCCAGGCCCGCTGCCTGCGGCCCCTCTCCCAGATTCCAGCTCTGTGCTGACTGAGCTGCTCTCACCTGGGGACAGCGCGTCACAATCGGCCCCATCGCACCTGAGCTGGAGAGGAGGCCCCGCCCCCTTGCTGCGCCGCCATTGGTTGGAGGACCAGGTCGCCCAGTTCAGTCCTCCCACCTCAGCCCTCGTCCTATTGGTCAGAGCTCCCGTCAGTCACAGGCCCGGGTCGGGACTCCACCCACCTGATTGGGCTTCTTCCTCTGATGACGTCACAATCGGGCCAAGCCTCAGCGCCGGAGAGGAAGGTCCCGCCCCCTAGCCGCGCCACCATTGGTTGGAGGACCAGGCCGCCCAGTTCAGTCCTCCCACCTCAGCCTTCTTCCTATTGGTCAGAGCTCCTGTCAGTCAGAGGCCCAGGCCGGCCTACGTCCACCTGAATTGGCCTCTTCCGTTGATGACGTCACAATCGGGCCCCCGCCCACCAGCGCCGGGGAGGGAGGGAAGGTCCCGCCCCCTAGCCACGCCGCCATTGGTTGGAGGACCAGGCCGCCCAGTTCAGCTCTCTTCCTATTGGTCAGCGCTCCCGTCAGTCAAAATCACATTGCTGCGGCTCAATCCGCTCCGTTCGGCGTCCGCGGAGGTCCCGCCCACCCGACTCTCAGGTTTGATTTTTCTCGTATTTTACTTTATAATCTCGCGCTCCGCTCCCTCACCTCACCTCACCTCGATTTAAAACGTCAACTCAAATTTCTCTCCACGGATGTTGCCTGACCTGCTGAGTTTTTCCAGCATTTTCTGTTGTTATTTCGGATTTCCAACATTTGCAGTATTTTACTATCGTTTCTTGACTTTACCCCGGCCGCTGATTCCGCCTCTTCCCCAGGCCCGGCCTTCCGTCTGCTCCCCGGAGGCCCCGCGCAGGCGCACTGGCAGTCTGGTTTTGTGGTGGGCCCGAATGAGCATGCGCGGCCCCGCCTCTCCACATTTAAAGGGACACCCACCCTCTCCACATTTAAAGGGACACCCACCCTCTCCACATTTAAAGGGACACCCACCCCCTCCACATTTAAAGGGTCACCCACCCCCTCCATATTTAAAGGGACTCCCTCCCCCCTCTCGTGTGTTCTTCTGATTAAAGGGTCTGTGACAATTCCCCCCCACCACCGCGCTTTAGCAAGGATGTGAAAGACCTTGAGAGCCAGCTAGTGGCTCGGTTGAGAGCACCCTCATCTCTCAGTCAGAAAGTTGTGGGTTGAAGGTCCCCACTCCAGGGACTCAAGCACATAAACCTAGGCTGACGCTCCGGGGCAGTGCCGAAGGAGCGCCGCCCTGTCGGAGGGGCGGTGCCCTGTCGGAAGGGCAGTACTGAGGGAGCCCCGCACTGTCGGAGGGGCAGTACTGAGGGAGCCCCGCACTGTCGGAGGGGCAGTACTGAGGGAGCGCTGCACTGTCGGAGGGGCAGTACTGAGGGAGCGCCGCACTGTCGGAGGGCCGTCTTTCAGAAGAGACGTTCAGGTGGACATAAAAGATCCCATTATTTCGAAGAAGGGCAGGAGAGTTATCCCCGGTGTCCTGGCCATTATTTATCATGCAAATTGGCTGCCGTGTTTCCCACATTACAACAGCGACTACACTTCAAAAAGTAATTCATTGGTTGTAAAACCGTTGATCGTGAAAGGCGCTGTATAAAGGCCAGTCTTTAACATAAGAACATAAGAAATAGGAGCAGGAGTAGGCCAATCGGCCCCTCGAGCCTGCTCCACCATTCAATAGGATCATGGCTGATCTGAATCTGGACTCACGTCCACTTCCCTGCCCTCTCCCCGTAACCCCTAATTCCCTTATCTGCTAGGAAAATGTCTATCTCCATTTTAAATTTATTTAATGTTGCAGCTTCCACAGCTCTCTGGGGTAGCAAATTCCATAGATTTACTACCCTCTGAGTGAAGAAGTTTCTCCTCATCTCAGTTTTGAAAGGGCAGCCCCTTATTCTAAGATTATACCCCCTAGTTCTAATCTCACCGATCAGTGGAAACATCCTCACCGCATCCACCCGATCAAGCCCCTTCACAATCTTATATGTTTCGATAAGATCGCCTCTCATTCTTCTGAACTCCAATGAGTAGAGGCCCAACCTACTCAACCTTTCCTCATACGTCAACCCCCTCATCTCCGGAATCAACCGAGTGAACCTTCTCTGAACCGCCTCGAGAGCAAGTATATATTTTCTTAAATATGGAAAGCAAAACTGCACGCAGTATTCCAGGTGTGGCCTCACCAATACCCTGTATAACTGAAGCAAGACTTCCCTGCTTTTATACTCCATCCCCCTTGCAATAACAGCCAAGATTCCATTGGCCTTCCTGATCACCTGCTGTACCTGCATACTAACCTTCTGTGTTTCATGCACCAGGACCCCCAGATCCCTTTGTACTGTAGCACTTTGCAGTTTCTCTCCATTTAGATAATAACTTGCTCTTTGATTTTTTTCTGCCAAAGTGCATAACCTCACACTTTCCAACATTATATTCCATCTGCCAAATTTCTGCCCACTCACTTAGCCTGTCTATGTCCTTTTGCAGATTTTTTATGTCCTCCTCACTCACTGCTTTCCCTCCCATCTTTGTATCGTCGGCAAACTTGGATATGTTGCACTCGGTCCCCTCCTCCAAATCGTTAATATAGATTGTGAAGAGTTGGGGTACCAGCATTGACCCCTGCAGAACACCACTAGTTACTGATTGCCAACCCGAGAATGAACCATTTATCCCAACTCTCTGTTTTCTGTTAGATAGCCAATCTTCCACCCATGCCAGTATATTACCCCCAATCCTGTGATTTTTTATCTTGTGCAGTAATCTTTTGTGTGGCACCTTGTCAAATGCCTTATGGAAGTCCAAATACACCACATCCACTGGTTCCCCTTTATCCACCCTGTTTGTTACATCCTCAAAAATTCGAGCAAATTTGTCAAACATGACTTCCCCTTCATAAAACCATGCTGACTCTGTCCGATTAAATTATGCTTATCCAAATGTCCTGTTACTACTTCCTTAATAATGGACTCCAACATTTTACCAACCACAGATGTTAGACTAACTGGTCTATAGTTTCCAGCCTTTTGTCTACCTCCCTTTTTAAATAAGGGCGTTACATTAGCAGTTTTCCAATCTGCAGGGACCTTGCCTGAATCCAGGGAGTTTTGGAAAATTACCACCAATGCATCCGCAATCCCCACCGCTACCTCTCTCAAGATCCTAGGATGTAAGCCATCAGGTCCAGGGGATTTATCCACCTTAAGTCCCATTATCTTACCGAGTACCATCTCCTTAGTGATTTTAATCGTGTTTAGCTCCTCCTCCCCCATAGCCCCCTGTTTGTCCAGTGTTGGGATATTCTTAGTGTCTTCTACTGTAAAGACTGATACAAAATATTTGTTCAGCGTTTTTGCCATCTCCATGTTCCCCACTACTAATTTCCCGGTCTCATCCTCTAAGGGACCAACATTCACTTTAGCCACCCTTTTTCTTTTTATATAACTGTAGAAACTCTTGCTATCTGTTTTATATTTTTTGCTGGTTTACTTTCATAATCTATCTTCCCTTTCTTAATTAATCTTTTAGTTATTCTTTGCTGGCTTTTAAATGCTTCCCAATCTTCGATCCTCCCACTAGATTTGGCTACTTTATATGCCCTTGTTTTCAGTCGGATACTATCCTTTATTACTTTACTTAGCCACCGATGGCTGTCTTTTCTTTTCACAGAATCACAGAATCACAGAAACCCCACAGTGCAGATAGAGGCCATTTCGGCCCGTCGAGCCTGCACCGACACATATCCCACCCGATCCCCGTAACACCTATACCATCACATATCCCACCCTATCCCCGTAACCCCATGTATTTAATCCCCCTAACACTAAGGGTCAATTTATCATAGCCAATCAACCTAACCCGCACATCTTTGGACTGCCCCTTTTTCCTCAGAGGAAAACATTTTTCTTGAAAGTTGTGAAATATTTCCTTGAATGTACACCACTGCTCATTTACTGTCTTACACCTTAATCTATTTTCCCAGTTCACTTTAGTCAACTCTGCTCTCATACCTTCATAGTCTCCATTATTTAAGCTTAGTACGCTGGTTTGAGATCCAACTCTCTCACCCTCCAACTGAATTTGGAATTCAACCATGTTATGGTCACTCATTCCAAGGGGATCCTTTACTAGGACATTTTTTATTAATCCTGTCTCATTACACAGGACCAGATCTAAGATTGCCTGCCCCCTGGTTGGTTCAGTAACATACTGCTCAAGGAACCCGACCCAAATGCACTCGATGAACACTTCCTCAAAGCTGCCCTGCCCAATTTGATTTGTCCAGTCAATATGAAAGTTAAAATCTCCCATGATTATAGCTGTTCCCTTATTACAAGCCCCAACTATTTCCTGATTTATACTCCGACCAATAGAGTTGCAACTGTTAGGAGGCCTATAGACTACGCCCACTAGTGACTTTTTCTCCTTATTATTCCTTATTTCCACCCAAACTGTTTCACTGTCCTGATCCTTTGACCCAATATCATTTCTCACCATTGCAGTGATTCCATCCTTTATTAAAACAGCCACCCCACCTCTTTTTCCTTCCTGTCTGTCCTCCCTAATATTCAAATACCCCTGGATGTTTAGTTCCCAGTCAAGGTCACCTTGCAGCCATGTCCCCATAATGGCCACCAGATCATACCCATGTGTATTTATTTGTACCGTCAACTCGTCTATTTTGTGACGAATGCTGCAAGCATTCAGATAAAGAACTTTTAAATATGTTTTGTGACAATTTATTCCTGCTTTTACCCCCTTTACTAATTTACTTTTATCTTTATATATTCTGTCCCTTCCTGACACGCTCTGGTTTTTAATTCCCCCACTGCTACCTTGCTCTATTGCCTTCTCCGCTGACATTTTTATTTTTCGCTCTCTTGAAACCTCCCCCCCATTAATTAGTTTAAAGCCCTCTCTACAGCCCTAGTTATTCGATTCGCCAGGATTCTAGTCCCAGCACTGGCCAAGTGAAGTCCGTCCCAACGGAACAGATCTCTCCTGTCCCAGTACTGGTGCCAGTGTCCCAAGAAGCAAAACCCATTTCTCCTGCACCAGTCTTTGAGCCACGCATTTAGCTCTCTGATTTTATTTACCCTAGCCAAATTTGCTCGTGAGGGCAGGTACAGCACGGGTTAGATACAGAGTAAAGCTCCCACGACACTGTCCCATCAAACACTCCCAGGGCAGGTACAGCATGGGTTAGATACAGAGTAAAGCTCCCTCTACACTGTCCCATCAAACACTCCCAGGGCAGGTACAGCACGGGTTAGATACAGAGTAATGCTCCCTCTACACTGTCCCATCAAACACTCCCAGGGCAGGTACAGCACGGGTTAGATACAGAGTAAAGCTCCCTCTATACTGTTCCATCAAACACTCCCAGGGCAGGTACAGCACGGGTTAGATACAGAGTAATGCTCCCTCTACACTGTCCCATCAAACACTCCCAGGGCAGGTACAGCACGGGTTAGATACAGAGTAAAGCTCCCTCTACACTGTTCCATCAAACACTCCCAGGGCAGGTGCAGCACGGGTTAGATACAGAGTAAAGCTCCCTCTACACTGTCCCATCAAACACTCCCAGGGCAAGTACAGCACGGGTTAGATACAGAGTAAAGCTCCCTCTACACTGTCCCATGAAACACTCCCAAGGCAGGTACAGCACGGGTTAGATACAGAGTAAAGCTCCCTCTACACTGTCCCATTATACACTCCCAGGGCAGGTACAGCACGGGTTAGATACAGAGTAAAGCTCCCTCTACACTGTCCCATCAAACACTCCCAGGGCAGGTACAGCACGGGTTAGATACAGAGTAAAGCTCCCTCTACACTGTCCCATCAAACACTCCCAGGGCAGGTACAGCACGGGTTAGATACAGAGTAAAGCTCCCTCTACACTGTCCCATCAAACACTCCCAGGGCAGGTACAGCATGGGTTAGATACAGAGTAAAGCTCCCTCTACACTGTCCCATCAAACACTCCCAGGGCAGGTACAGCACGGGTTAGATACAGAGTAAAGCTCCCTCTGCACTGTCCCAACAAACACTCCCAGGGCAGGTACAGCACGGGTTAGATACAGAGTAAAGCTCCCTCTACACTGTCCCATCAAACACTCCCAGGGCAGGTACAGCACGGGTTAGATACAGAGTGCCAGCCGTGGCTCAGGCGGCAGCACTCTCTCCTCTGAGTCAGAAGGTTGTGGGTTGAAGTCCCACTCCAGAGACTCGAGTCTGAAACTCTGTGCTGCCCCTCCAGTGCAGTGCTGAGGGAGTAAAGCCCAGTGCAGAGTAAAGTTCCCTCTGCACTGCTCCACTAACAGGCCTGAGCCCCAAACTCAGAAGAGCGCCCTCTGCTGCATTCCACTTGTCTCAGCAGCGGAAGAAGCAGGCGGCGGAAGTCCTGCCCCTCGGACACCCCGATTGGTTGGAGGACCCGCCGCCACCTCAGTCCTCCGAGCTCCGCCCGCTCTCTCCCTATTGGTCCGAGCTCCCGTCAGTCACCGCCGTGGAGTTGATGACGTGCCCCAGTCCGGCTCCCTGTAGAAGACAAGGGGCTGCGGCCGCTCAATCCGCTCCGCTCGGTGCCAGGAGGGCGCTGGGACGGTCCGGTTTGTATTTTATTTTTATTTATCTCCCCGCCCGCGCTTCTCTCCGCTATATAAAAAAAACCCTGATAAAACTCACTTTCCGCCGGTGATCCGGACTCTCGCGGTTGCCTGGGCCGACCTAGAATGCGAGGCCCTGCACAGGCGCAGTAGCAGCTCAACTTCGGGAGCGGGGCCCGGCGGCGCATGCGGAGTAGGGGGAGGGGGCGGGGCCTGAGCAGAGGGGGAGGATGATTGACAGGGGCCCAGGGTGTGTGCTGAGCATGCGCGGTGCGGGCCGGGCGCCTGTGGAGCAGGAGAGGGCGGGGCCATGGGGCGCATGCGCGGGGTCAGCTGCAACTTTAGAGTCACAAAGGGCCTGAGTGTCTTCAAATCTCTCCCCCCCTCTTCTAATTTCCTGTCAAACCAGTTTATAAAAGTCATCACTGAAAGTACATAGAAGATAGGACCCGGGCCCAGGGCCTGATTGACGGGAGATTCCGACCAATAGGGAGCGAGCGGGGCGGGGCTGGAGGAGCGAGCCGGCGGCGGGTCCTCCAACCAATCGGGGAGCCCGAGGGGTGGGACTTGCGCCGCCTGATTGGGACAGAGGAGGCTGACGGGAGATTTAATTTAAATGAATTTAGTTTCCCGCCGGCTCCAACCGCTCAACCTGCAACGTTACGACGTCGCCGGCATGCAGTGACTGACACTGAGCTCTCCACCAATGAGCGAGGGGAGTCGGAGCCTGGAGGACCGACCGAGGGGCTTTGGTCCTCCAACCAATCGCGGCGAAGTAGGAGGCGGGACCTGGGATCGGCCTGCCGCCATTTTGTAAAGCGGCCTGGTCAGAATCTGAGATCCTGGGAAAGTTTATTTTTAATGTTCCTTTCACATTTTACAGCTCAAACTAATTTTCTTTTACAGAAGATACTTGTTTTAAACATAGAAGCATAGAAGATAGGAGCAGGAGTAGGCCATTCGGCCCCTCGAGCATGCTCCGCCATTCAATGCGACCATGGCTGATCATAAAAAAAGCAGTTCGTTTTTAAATTGATGAAACAGAAACAAGAAACCCTGGGGAGCAAATGTGAGTCAAAATATTTTTTCTTCCTGAATTAATTTTTTAAATATTAATTTTCTGCGTTTTTAATTATTAATTTCAAGCACTTAGAAATATGGGAGTGGTGGGGGTTCTCTTAAAGGGACAGGCACTCTCTTCTATGAGATTTTCATTAAAGGGACCGCGTCCCCGTGGATGACTGATTTTAAAGGGACAGCGTCTCCCTTTTTATAATGTATATTTAAGAGACTGACATTTAAAGTGGGGCTAATCCCCTGCTCCCGTGAGTGCTTGGCGAGAAATCAGGTGCTGTTTGCTCTCGCCCCCTCCCAATTTTCTGCCAAGGGACAGAAAGCAGAGAGTAGTGATGAACGGTTTCTTTTCAGACTGGAGGGAGGTAAACAGTGATGTTCCCCAGGGGTCAGTATTAGGATCAATGTTCCCTCTTTTTTTAGATGCGTGGCCCCTTTAACGGGCTGCACGGCCCATTCAAATTTCCGCGCATGCGCGTTTATTCCATTTATACGGCGGTGAGCCGGCTGCGTGGGACCTCCAGACCGCTGCGTGGCCGCGCAACTTAACGTGAACATTGATTCGGACCACTGCTTTTTTTGATATATATCAATGACCTGGACTTGGGGATCCAGGGCAAAATTTCAAAATTTACAGATGACACGAAACTCGGAAATGTAGCAAACAATGAGGATAGTAACAGACTTCAGGAGGATGTAGCCAGACTGGTGAAATGGGCAGAAACGTGGCAGATTAAATTTAATGTAGAGAAGTGTGAAGTGATTCATTTTGGTAGGAAGAATGAGGAGAGGCAATATAAACTAAATGGTCCAGTTTTAAAGAGGGTGCAGGAACAGAGAGGCCTCGGGGTGTATGTACACAAATCTTAGAAGGTGGCAGGACAAGTTGAGAAGGCTGTTAAAAAAGCATACAGGATCCTTGACTTTATTAATAGAGGAATAGAGTACAAAAGCAAGCAGGTTATGCTAAGCCTTTATAAAACACTGGCTAGGCTCCCGCTGGGCACCACACTTTAGGAAGGATGTCAAGGCCTTAGAGAGGGTGCAGAAGAAATTTACGAGAATGGGACCAGGGATGAGGGACTTGAGTTACGTGGAGAGACGGGAGAAGCTGGGGTTGTTCTCCTTAAGCAAAGAAGATTAAGAGGAGATTTGATAGAGTTGTTCAAAATCAGGATGGATTTTGAGAGAGTAAATAAGGAGAAACCGTTTCCAATGGCTGAAGGGAGAGAAACCAGATTTAAGGCGATTGGCAAAAGAACCAGAGGTGACATGAGGAAACAGATTTTTACACCAAGTTGTTGTGATCTGGAATGCGCTGCCTGAAAGGGCGGTGGAAGCAGATTCAATATTATAATTTGTTGTTATATCCGAGTAGTAAGGTCCAATTAATTGATGTGAGACTTCAGGAACTCAAAACTTTACTTTTAATTTACACAGAATAAGGAGAGAACAGAGCTCTTACAAGCTACAGGCATGCACTCTGTATTTCTTACTGCACGAGCAAACCAAAATGGAGGATGCTATGATGTCATACCCACAAGGCCACATTACCTAAATATTTGTGTAGCAGGGCTTACCTTAAAACACTGGTAAATGAACCCTTAGCATTTGTCTCCATCTAGTGGATAACTTAAGCATTACATCAGAGATTACTATATCCCCCCCTCTTAAGTTACAACAATTCTTAACAACATTCTTAAAAGTCCATAAGGAAACTCCTTTAACGATAGTCCATCCTGAACGAATTTAGCAGGTCGTGATCAGTCGCTCTGGTGGCTTGTGAGACCTTGTTGAACGTCTTACAGTGAAGTCCCTGCTTGGTTGTGGTAGAGCCACCTGCTGCTCCGGAGCAGTACTCAGAGTATCTGACTCTGCTACGATGGTTTCCTCTTGATGAAGGGGTCCAGGTATAACTGTCACTGTCCGTGGTGCTGGTACCACCAGTGCATTTGAATTACTGGGGACCAACTTGTTCTCCAACCTTTCCTCTGGAACCTCCAGTTCGATTTCCCGTGGTCTGGTCAGTATCTGATCCACATGTCTGCGTACTACCTGACCAGTTCCCAACATGACCCTATATGAAACTGGACCAGTCCTTGAATCTATGACGCCAGGAATCCATTTTGGACCATAACTGAAATTTCTGGTAAGTACCGCATCTCCTTCTCCAAAACTGCGGCTCTTTGTCCTTCTGTCGTGGTTCTCCTTTTGTTTGAACTGTCGGTTTTCCACCTTTTTAGATCTGGGTGAACCAGGTCAAGAGTGGAGCGTAGTCGACGTCCTAACAATAACTCAGCAGGAGAGAGTCCTGTGGTAGATTGAGGTGTTATTCTGTAGCTGAACAGAACTCGTGACACCTTTGCTGTCAAACTCCCTTCTGCACTTTTTTTTCATCATCTCCTTATATGTTTGTACGGCTCTCTCCGCAAGTCCATTTGAAGACGGATGATATGGAGCTGAAGTCACGTGCACTATGCCATTGTTTCTCATGAACTCTCTTGTTTCTGTACTCACAAAACACATGGCATTGTCACTTACTACGATCTCCGGTATTCCTTGATTACTAAAACTCCTATGCAGGCAGTCTATAGTAACAGTAGATGAAGCAGAATTTACAGGATACACAGCCATCCATTTGGAATGTGCATCAATGATTATGAGGAACATCTTTCCCATGAATGGACCCGCATAATCTACATGTAATCTCCTCCATGGTTTATCCGGCCACTCCCAGGGGTGGAGTGGAGCTGCTGCTGGTGCCTTCCTGTGTTCTTGACAAGTGCTGCATGTCTTGACAAGATTTTCTATCTCCTCATCTAGCTTTGGCCACCACAAGTAACTCCTTGCCAAGGCTTTCATGCGCGAAACTCCAGGATGACACTGATGTAGTTGCACTAGGATAGACTGTCGTGCTGGCTGTGGAATAATCACTCGAGCTCCCCACAACACGCAACCATCCTGCACACTCAGCTCTGTTTTCCTGACACTGTAGGGTGTGAAATCAGTCCCTTCGGATGTTGTGGCCAACCCCTCATTAAATATTCTCAAACTCTAGACAGTACTGGATCCTTACCAGTCCAAGTCCTTACTTGTTCTGCGGTCACAATCGCCGTGTCCGTGTCCTCCAACATCAAAACTCTGTCCTCTGGAGCTGCACGGATAGGTGTACCTGGTAGTGGAAGATGGCTCAAGGCATTTGCGTTCCCATGGTACTTGCCCGCCTTGTAAACGATGACATACTCATACACTCTCAACGTCACTGCCCATCTCTGGATTCGGGGTGACACCATCTGTGGTACTGCTTTCATCTCATTAAAAAGAGATAGAAGAGGTTTATGATCGGTGCATATGGTGAATTTCCTGCCATATATGTACTTATGAAACCTCTGTAACCCAAACATTACTGCTAACCCCTCTTTATCCAACTGGGAATAGTTTTTTTCCGCTGAGGTCAGAGTTCGAGACATAAACCCTATCGGTCTTTCAGTTCCATCTTCCATACAGTCTGAAAGAACTGCCCCCACCCCGTAAGGTGAAGCGTCACAAGAGAGAATGATGTCTTTCTCTGCATTGTAGTGAACCAGCACATCTGAGGACAGCATCAGTTTCTTGGATTGTTCAAATGAAACCCTCTGTTCCTCTTCCCACTGCCACGGTGTCTCCTTGCGTAGTAGTTTGTGAAGAGGTGCTAACACTGTTGACAAGTTTGGCAAAAACCTGTTATAGTTTAGCAGTCCCAGGTAAGCCTTTAACTCAGTCACATTTGTAGGATCTGGTGCCTCCTGCAGTGCTTTTACCTTCTCCTTGATTGGATGGAGCCCTGTGGCGTCCACTCTGTGTCCCAGGAACATGGCCTCATTCCCCATGAAAGTACACTTACTTCTCTTGAGCCGTAACCCAGCCTTATCCAATCTTTGCAGTACCTCTCTGAGTGCTCAGATGCTCCTGGTCGGTTCTTCCCGTCACCAGAATATCATCCAAATAGATGGAAACATGTGGAATCCCTTGCAGTACACCCTCGATTGTTCTCTGGAAGATAGCTGGACTAGATGAGACACCGAATGGCAAGCGGTTATAGGTAAACAAACCCTTGTGTGTATTTATGGTTATATACTTCTTGGATTCCTCATCTAGTGTAATCTGCAAGTATGCATGACTCATATCCAGCTTCGTGAATTTCTTCCCTCCAGCCAGGTTTGCAAAAAGATCCTCAGTTTTAGGAATAGGATACTGTTCTAGTTTAGACACCCTGGCCTAGAAATTGAGTTTTGGCGCAGCCAGGGCTTTAGCGCCGGAAGTTAGTGCCGGAGCTAAGTCGCGCTGGTCGGGCCCAAAATTCACCAATTCTGCGCCCAAACGGCTGCCGGCGCTGCTGAGAGCTGTTTGCGCCTGAAAACTGGCGCTACGCGCTGAATATCGGCGCTATTCCGGCGCCCGCTGCGGTGCGGCAGGTTCGGGAAGTGCAGGCCTCCTCCTTCCCTTAAGGAGGAGCTGCCTGCACCCGGCCGCGGCCCGCGAAAATCTTTTTAAAAATGAGCCCGGCACCTCGGACAAGTGCCGGGCTTGCTTCTGTTCCGGGGGGGGGAAGTCCAGGGAGGGAGCTGCGGCCAGGCGGCCGGCGGGAAAGCGGCCGGCCGCCGCGAAAGCGGCCGGCCGCCGCGGTGCCTTTAATGCGCTGGCGCAAAGTCATGTAAGACTCTGTTGCCAGAGTCTTAGTTGCGGCTGCCACGGGCGAGGCGGCCGCAACTGAATTTCGGCGCTGGGGCCCGTCGGCATGGCAACCGGGACGCTGCGCACACCGATGACGTCATCGGTGCCGGCGCAGCGCTACCGGTCTACCGCGGCGGAAGGGCCCCAGGCAATTTCGGCGCCGGCGCCAATTGCAGCGCTAGGCCCTCTAGCGCCGCAAAATCGGCGCGAAGGGCACTGAATTTCTAGGCCCCTATTTACAGTCAATTTATAATCTCCATAGATTCTTACCGAATTGTCCGGTTTTAAAACAGGTACAATGGGAGCTGCCCATTCTGAACATTTCACAGGTTCCAGAATGTTCTCCCTCAAAAGACGATCAAGCTCAGCCTCTACCTTCGGTTTCATGGCATAAGGCACAGGTCGTTGTTTAAAAAATCTTGGCAGTGCCTCCTTGTCAACATAAATCTTAGCTGGGGGGGCCATTAAATGTTCCAAGTTCTTCCTTGAACACGTTCTCATGTTCAATCAAGACTTCTTGCAAAGACAACTGTTTGCCTCCTTCCAATTGATTTATTGCTCCCCAATCTAATTTAAGTTCTCGTATCCAGCCCCAACCTAACAAATTTGGTCCAGAACCCGATACTACAACTACAGGTAGCTGTTCCACGGTGTCCCTGTGTTTCACAGTTACAGTAGCTGTACCCAAGGTTGTCACTCGTTCACCGGTATATGTTTTAAGCTTCATAGAGCAAGACTTTAACTCTAGAACTTTTGCACGGTTCCACAATTTTGAATACTCTTCCCTGTTCATTATGGTAACACCACATCCAGTATCCACCTCAAAGTTGACCTTAGTGTCATTTACTATCAGTTGCAAAATGATAGGATCCACTTTTGGAATGTCCTCTACCATACTATGCAATATGAACACGTCGTCTTCTTCCTCAGCTTCTCCACTGATGTGATGTGCTCCCTGTTTTTTCACTTCTCTTACCAGGTTTTGCTTCTCTCCCCCTTTAGGTTCGTATACCTCCAGGGTAGCTTTTGCCCTGCATGCACGTTTTATATGTCCTTTTTTCCCACACTTGTGGCACTTTTCCTCCAGAAACCTGCATTCCCTTGCCAGGTGATCTTCATTGCATCTATAACATGCTTTTATATGCTCACGTTGTGGTGTACGACTCATATTTAACTTGTGCACCAGCGTCTGACCTGCAACTTGCTTCGTAGTAGCCCAGTCTGAACCTTGTATTTCTTTTACATCACGGTTAGCTGCCTCTATTAATTGAGCAGGTTCCAACGCTTTTTCATACGTAAGCCCAGTCTCGGACAATAATCTCCTCTGCATTCGAGCATCCATTATTCCGCAAACCAGCCTATCTCTCAGCATGTCTTTCAAACTGTTCCTGTAATTGCAATCATGTGCCAGTTTTCTCAACACCGCTACATAATCCAACACAGACTCTCCCGGTATCCTGTTCCGTGAATTAAATTTGAAACGCTGTACAATCTCACTCGGTCTGGGATTGAAATGTTCCTTTAGCAAGTCCACTAATTCAGTAAATGATTTATCTCCAGGCTTTGCAGGACTGCATACGTTTCTCAGTAAACTATACGTCAGACTTCCCACCGAAGTTAGCAAAATAGCTCTCCTTTTTCCAACATTGACAATATCATTTGCTACAAAGAAATGCTCCAATAACTCACAGTACTCTTCCCGAGTTTGATTTTTAACATCAAAAGCAGAAATCTCTCCTACTCGAGTAGCCATGATTCCGATGCAGTGTTCTTGTATTTTCCCTTCTTCAAGTTGAAACAGTTAATCCTCGTCGCCAAATGTTATTTCCGAGTAGTAAGGTCCAATTAATTGATATAAGTGAGACTTCAGGAACTCCAAAGTTTACTTTTAATTTACACAGAATAAGGAGAAAACAGAGCTCTTACAAGCTACAGGCATGCACTCTGTATTTCTTACTGCACGAGCAAACCAAAATGGAGGATGCTATGATGTCATACCCACAAGGCCACATTACCTAAATATTTGTGTAGCAGGGCTTACCTTAAAACACTGGTAAATGAACCCTTAGCATTTGGCTCCATCTAGTGGATAACTTAAGCATTACATCCGAGATTACTATATAATTCAAAAGAGATTGAGGTAAATACTTGAAGGGAAAACATTTACAGGGCTTTGGGGAAAGAGCAGGGGGAGTGGGATTAATTGGATCGCTCTTTCAAAGAGCCGGCACAGGCACGATGGGCCGAATGGCCTCCTTCTGTACTGTATCATTCTATGATGCTATTCTACACAGACACACACACATACAGTCAGACAGACACACAGACACAGATACTCACTAAAATACAGTCAGACACACACTCACATTTTTTCTGCATGAACTTTTATTATTAATTTCAAAGACTTTACGAAAAAGGTGGGAATGGTGGGCGGAGGGCTCTTAAAGGGACAGGGACTCTTCTTTTCAATGTGATTTTCATTAAAGGGACCGAGTCCCTCCTTGCCTGTGGAGGACCAATTTTAAAAGGACAGCGTCTTGAAATCAGGTGCTGTCTGCGTGTGAACCACCTCCTCCCAATTTCCTGCCAAGCGATCCCTGCGGGCACCGCTCCACTCTAGGAGTGGCTGCTAGAATCATACAGCACAGAAGGAGGCCATTCAGCCCACCGTGCCTGTGCCGGCTCTTTGAAAGAGCTCTCCATTTAGTCCCACTCCCCTGCTCTTTCCCCATAGCCCTGAAAATTATTCCCTTCAAGTATTTATCCAATTCCCCAGTGAACGTTATTATTGACTCTGCTTCCACCGCCCTTTCAGGCAGCGCATTCCAGATCACAACAACTCGCTGCGTCAATAAAATTCTCCTCACCTCGCCTCTGGTTCTTTTGTCAATGACCTTATATCTGTGTCCTCTGGTTACCGACCCTCCTGCCACTGGGAACAGTTTCTCCTTATAAGCTACAGCTATACAAAGCCCTGGTTAGACCCCAGAGAGTCATAACGGCACAGAAGGAGGCCATTCGGCCCATCGAGTCCGTGCCAGCTCTCTGTATACAATCCAGTCAGTCCCACTCCCCCGCTCTATCCCCGTAGCCCTGCAAGTTTATTTCCCTCAAGTGCCTATCCAGTCTCCCCTTGAAAACATTGAGTGTCTCCGCTTCCACCACTTCCATCGGCAGCGAGTTCCAGGTCATCACCACTCGCTGCATAAAAAAGTTTTTCCTCACGTCCAACCTGTATCTCTTGCCCAAAACCTTAAATCTGTGTCCCCTAGTCCTTGTACCATCAACTAGTGGGAACAGCCTTTCCCCGTCTAGCCTATCCAAACCCGACATAATCTTGTACACCTCTATCAAATCACCCCGCAACCTCCTTTGCTCTAATGAAAACAAATCCAGCTTCTCCAACCTGTCCTTGTAGCTAAGATCCCCCATCCCCGGAACCATTCTGGTAAATCTCCTCTGCACCCTCTCAAGGGCCTTCACATCCTTCCTAAAGTGTGGTGACCAGAACTGGACGCAATACTCCAGTTGTGGCCTAACCAGCGCTTTATAAAGGTTCAGCATAACTTCTCTACTTTTGTACTCAATACCTCTATTTATGAAGCCCAAGATCCCACATGCTTTGTTAACCACTCCCTCAATATGTCCCGCCACCTTCAGCGACCTACGCACATTAACTCCCAGGAACTCCCTGGAGCACTGTGTACAGTTCTGGGCACCGCACCTCAGAAAGGATATACTGACCTTGGAAGGAGTGCAGCACAGATTCACCAGAATGTTACCCGGGCTCCAAGGGTTAGATTATGAGGGAGAGATTACATAAACTAGGCTTGTATTCCCTGGAATCTAGAAGGTTAAGGAGTGATTGAGGATTTTAGGATTTTGAAAGGAATTGGTAGAGTAGATAGAGAGAAACTTTTTCTGCCGGTGGGGCAGTCGAGGACAAGGGGACATCACCTTAAAATCAGAGCCAGGCCATTCAGGAGAGAAGTTGGGAAACACTTCTTCACACAAAGGGTGGTAGAAGTGTGGAACCCTCTCCCACAGGAAGCAGTCGATGCCAGCTCAATTAATCATTTTAAATCCCAGAGCGATAAATGTGTTCTCCAAGGAACATAGAAACATAGAAGATAGGAGCAGGAGTAGGCCATTCGGCCCCTCGAGCCTGCTCCATCATTTAATGAGATCATGGCTGATCACCCAAATTCAGTACCCGGTCCCTGCTTTCTCCCCCTATCCCTTGATCCCTTTAGCCTTAAGAAATATATCCAACTCCTTCTTGAATATATTTAATGAATTGGCCTCCACTGCCTTGTGTGGTAGAGAATTCCACAGGTTCACCACTCTCTGGGTGAAGAAATTCCTCCTCATCTCAGTCCTAAATGGCTTACCCCTTATCCTTAGACTGTGACCCCTGGTTCTGGACTCCCCGACCATCGGGAACATCCTTCCTGCATCTAGTCTGTTTATTCCTGTTAGAATTTTTAAGTTTCAATGAGATCCCCTCTCATTCTTCTAAACTCCAGCGAGTATAAGCCCAATCGACACAATCTCTCCTCATACGTCATTCCTGCCATCCCAGGTATCAGCCTGATGAATCTTCGCTGCACTCTCTCCATGGCAAGAACATCCTTCCTCAGATAAGGCGACCAAAACTGCACACAATACTCAAGGTGTGGTCTCACCAAGGCCCTGTATAATTGCAGTAAGACATCTTTACTCTTATATAACAACAGAAAATGCTGGAAATACGCAGCAGGCCAGGCAGCATCTGTGGAGAGAGAAACAGGGTTAACGTTTCAGGTCTGGGACCCTTCCTCAGAACTGGAAAAAGCTGGAAAATAACAGATATTAAGCAGGTGCAGAGACAGGGGGGGTGGGGGGGTTAGGAGGGGAGGAAGGAATTGAAAGAACATCCTGTGAAAATGTTGCAAATGGGAATGGCAAAATCATACTGCATGAAAAATGGGGGCAGTCCGTAAGGGTGACCCTGAGCTTCCGGTCGCCTGTCACTTTAATTCTCCGCTTCACTCCCACTCTGTTCTCTCTGTCCTCGGCCTATTACATTGTTCCAATGTAAGCTCGAGGAACAGCACCTCACCTTTCGATTGGGCACTTTACAGCCCTCCGGACTCAACATCAAGTTCAACAATTTCAGACCATAATCCCTGTCCCCATTTTTCATGCTGTATGATTTTGCCATTCCCATTTGCAACATTTTCACAGGATGTTCTTTCTATTCCTCCCTCCCCTCCTAAACCCCACCTCCCCGTCTCTGCACCTGTTTAATATCTGTTACATCTCCAGCTTTTTCCAGTTCTGATGAAGGGTCCCAGACCTGAAACGTTAACTCTGTTTCTCTCTCCACGGATGCTGCCTGGCCTGCTGAGTGTTTCCAGCATTTTCTGTCGTTATTTCAGATTTCCAGCATCCGCAGTATTTTGCAATTATATTTGTGCTGCTCTCACCTGGAACACTCCAGCCAGGGGAAACAGCCTCTCAGCATCTACCCTGTCAATCCCCTTCAGAATCTTGTCTGTTTCAATGAGATCACCTCATTCTTCTAAACTCTATAGACCTAGCCTACTCAATTTCCCCAAAGGGCAATCCCCCCATCCCAGGAATCAGTCTGGTGAACCTTTGTTGCACTCCCTCTATGGCAAGTATATCCTTCCTTAGGTAAGGAGACCAGAACTGTGCACAGTACTCCAGGTGTGGTCTCACCAAGGCCCTATATAATTGCAGTAAGACGTCTTTACTCTTATACTCAAATCTTCTTGTAATAAAGGCTTGTAAAGCTCCTGTCCCTCTGGCCCTTTGAAAGGTCTGCTGCCTGCTGCCCCTCTCCCAGATTCCAGCCCCAGCTCTGTGCTGCCTGCGGCCCCTCTCCCAGAGTCCAGCCCCAGCTCTGTGCTGCCTGCGACCCCTCTCCCAGAGTCCAGCCCCAGCTCTGTGCTGCCTGCGGCCCCTCTTCCAGATTCCAGCCCCAGCTCTGTGCTGACTGCAGCCCCTCTCCCAGATTCCAGCCCCAGCTCTGTGCTGCCTGAGGCCCCTCTCCCAGATTCCAGCCCCAGCTCTGTGCTGCCTGCGGCCCCTCTTCCAGATTCCAGCCCCAGCTCTGTGCTGACTGCAGCCCCTCTCCCAGATTCCAGCCCCAGCTCTGTGCTGCCTGCGGCCCCTCTCCCAGATTCCAGCCCCAGCTCTGTGCTGCCTGTGGCCTCTCTCCCAGATTCCAGCCCCAGCTCTGTGCTGACTGCGGCCCCTCTCCCAGATTCCAGCCCTGTGCTGACTGATGCAACACCTACCCTTTTACCTCCCCCCTTCCCACTGTCCAGGGCCCCAAACATTCCTTCCAGGTGAAACAGCGATTTACTTGTACTTCTTGCAATTTAGTAAACTGTATTCGCTGCTCACGATGCGGTCTCCTCCACATTGGCGAGACCAAATGCAGGTTGGGCGACCGCTATGTGGAACACCTCCGTTCAGTCTGCAAGCATGACCCCCGAGCTTCCGGTCGCCTGTCAGTTTAATTCACCGCTCCACTCCCACTCTGACCTCCGTCCTCGGTCTCTTACACTGTTCCAATGAAGCTCAGCGTAAGCTCGAGGAACAGCACCTCATCTTTCGATTAGGCACTTTACAGCCTTCGGACTCAACATCGAGTTCAACAATTTCAGACCATAACCTCTGCTCCTATTTTTTCCACATGGCAGCTGTTGATGATGATTCTGCCATTTCCCATTTACACCTATTCTAAACTCCTCTTTTGTTTCTTTATTTGTCCCATTAGAATCACAGAGTGGTTACAGCACAGGAGGCCATTCGGCCCGTCGAGCCCGTGCCGGCTCTCTGCAAGAGCACTTCAGCCAGTTCCACTCCCCCACCCTTTCCCCATCCCCCTGCAAATTGTTTTCCTTCAGGTACTTATCCAATTCCCTTTTGAAAGCCGTGATTGAATCTGCCTCCACCACCCTTTCAGGCAGTGCATTCCAGATCCAAACCACTCGCTGCGTAAAAAAGATTTTTCTGACGTCCCCTTTGGACCTTCTGCCAATCACCTTAAATCTGTGTCCTCTGGTTCTCGAGCCTTCCGCCAATGGGAACAGTTTCTCTCTGTCTACTCTGTCCAGACCCCCTCACAATTTTGAACACCTCCATCAAATCTCCTTTCAACATTCTCTGCTCCAAGGAGAACAACCCCAGCTTCTCCAGTCTCTCCATGTAACTGAAGTCCCTCATCCCTGGTACCAGTCTGGTCAATCTCCCCTTAACCTTCTCTGCTCCAAGGAGAACAACCCCAGCTTCTCCAGTCTCTCCACATAATTGAAGTCCCTCATCCCTGGTACCATTCTGGTCAATCTCCACTTAACCTTCTCTGCTCCAAGGAGAACAACCCCAGCTTCTCCAGTCTCTCCATGTAACTGAAGACCCTCATCCCCGGTACCATTCTGGTCAATCTCCCCTTAACCTTCTCTGCTCTATGGAGAACAACCCCAGCTTCTCCAGTCTCTCCACATAACTGAAGCCCCTCATCCCTGGAAACTGAAGCCCCTCATTCCTGGAACCATTCTGGTAAATCTTTTCTGCAGCCTCTCTAAGGCCTTCACATTCTTCCTAAAGTGCAGAGTGCAGAATTGGACACAATAAGAAAGAAAGAAAGACTTGCACTTATAAGAACATAAGAAATAGGAACAGGAATCGGCCATTCGGCCCTTCGAGCCTGCTCCGCCATTAAATGAGATCATGGCTGATCTTCTGCCTGAACTCCATTCACCGGCCCTATCGCCATATCCCTTGATGCCCTTACTAGTCAAAAATCTATCGACTTCTGTTTTGAATATACCCAATGACTGAGCCTCCACAGCCCTCTGGGGTAGAGAATTCCAAAGATTCACCACCCTCTGTGTGAAGAAATGTCTCCTCATCTCAGTCCTGAATGGCTGACCCCTTATCCTGAGGCTGTGGCCCCTGGTTCTAGACTCCCCAGCCAAGGGAAACATTCTCCCAGCATCCACCCTATCAAGCCCTGTAATAATTTTGTATGCTTCAATGAGATCCCCTCTCATTCTTCTGAATTCAAGTGAATACAGGTCTAGTTTACTCAATCTCTTCTCATACGACAGTCCCGCCATCCCAGGAATCAATCTCGTGAACCTTTGTTGCACTCCTTCTGTGGCAAATATATCCTTCCTTAGGTAAGGAGACCAAAACTGTACACAGTACTCCAGGTGTGGTCTCACCAAGGCCCTGTATAATTGGAGGCAGCTTTGGTGGTACCTCTCCAGTGCTTTGAGGTGCACTGGAGAGGTACCACCAACGCTGCCTACGCAAGATCCTGCAAATTCATTGGCAGGATAGACGCAACAACGTCAGTGTTCTCGCTCAGGCCAACATCCCCAGCATCGAAGCTTTGACCACGCTCGATCAGCTCCAATGGACGGGTCACATTGTCCGCATGCCCGATACTATACTCCCAAAACAAGCGCTCTACTCGGAGCTCCGGCACGGCAAGAGAACCCCAGGTGGGCAGAGGAAATGCTTCAAGGACACCCTCAAAGCCTCCTTGAAAAGGTGCAATATCCCCACTGACACCTGGGAATCCCTGGCCCAAGACCACACAAAGTGGAGGAGAAGCATCCGAGAAGGCGCCGAATACCTCAAGTCTTTTCGCCGGAAGCAAGCGTAAGCCAAGCGCAGGCAACGCAAGGAGCGCACGTCAACCCAAGCACCCCACCCACCCGCCCCTTCAACCACCATCTGCCCCACCTGTGTGGACTCATCAGTCACCTGAGAACTAATTTTTAATGTGTAAACAAGTCATCCTCGGTTCCGAGGGACTGCCTAAGAAGAAGATATAATTGGAGTAAGACTTCTTTACTCCTGTACTCAAATCCTCTTGTAATGAAGGCCAGCATACCATTTGCCTTCTTAACCACCTATCATGATCACCGGATGTCCCAAAGCGCTTTACACCAATGAAGTACTTTTTGAAGTGTAGTCACTGTTGTAATTTGGGAAATGCGGCAGCCAATTTGCGCACAGCAAGCTCCCACAAACAGCAATGTGAAAATGGCCAGATAATCTGCTTTTTCGTCATGTTGATTGAGGGATAAATATTGGGCACAAAACACCGGGGATAACTTATTCAAAATAGCACCACGGGATCTTTTACATCCACCTGAGGGGGCAGACGGGGGCCTCAGTTTAACGTCTCATGCATAGGACGGAACCTCCGACACTGCAGCACTCCTTCATTACTGCCCCTCCGACAATGCGGCTCTCCCACAGCATTGCTTCCCCCGACAGTGCAGCGCTCCCTCAGTACTGCCCCTCCGACATTGCAGCACTCCCTCAGTGCTGCCCCTCCAACAGTGCAGAGCTCCCTCAGTGCTGCCCCTCCAACAGTGCGGCGCTCCCTCAGTGCTGCCCCTCCGACAGTGCAGAGCTCCCTCAGTGCTGCCCCTCCGACAGTGCAGAGCTCCCTCAGTGCTGCCCCTCCGACAGTGCAGAGCTCCCTCAGTGCTGCCCCTCCTACTGCGCGGGGCACCCTCAGTACTGACCCTCCGACAGTGTGGCACTCCCTCAGCACTGCCCCTCCGACAGTGCGGCACCTCCTCAGCACTGCCCCTCGGACAGTGCATCGCTCCCTCAGGACTGCCCCTCCGACAGTGCAGCGCTCCCTCAGTACTGCCCCTCCGACAGTGCGACGCTCCCTCAGTACTGCCCCTCCGACAGTGTGGCACTCCCTCAGTACTGCCCCTCCAACAGTGCGGCACTCCCTCAGTACTGCCCCTCCAACAGTGCATCGCTCCCTCAGGACTGCCCCTCCGACAGTGCAGCGCTCCCTCAGTACTGCCCCTCCGACAGTGTGGCACTCCCTCAGTACTGCCCCTCCAACAGTGCGGAGCTCCCTCAGTACTGCCCCTCCGACAGTGTGGCACTCCCTCAGTACTGCCCCTCCAAAAGTGCGGCGCTCCCTCAGTACTGCCCCTCCGACAGTGCGGCGCTCCCTCAGCACCGCACTGGAGTGTCAGCCTCGCTTTATGTGCCCAAGTCCCTGGAGCGGGACTTGAACCCACAACCTTCTGACTCTGCTATCAACTGAGCCACAGCTGACTCCAGTCTTTTACACAGTTTCATCATAACTTCCTTGCTTTTGCACTCTACACCTCTCCTAAAGCAGGGGAGTTATGATGAATTGTTAAACAGTTTTTTTTGCAGAGTGACCTAGGCTGTCTGTAGGAAACAATTTTGCATTTGAAAGAAGCTTGTATTGTGAAGTTTGTGCCCCTTTGCCAGGCCCGCTGCCTGCGGCCCCTCTCCCAGATTCCAGCCCCAGCTCTGTCCTGCCTGCGGCCCCTCTCCCAGATTCCAGCCCCAGCTCTGTGCTGCCTGCGGCCCCTCTCCCAGATTCCAGCCCCAGCTCTGTGCTGACTGCGGCCCCTCTCCCAGATTCCAGCTCCAGCTCTGTGCTGCCTGCGGCCCCTCTCCCAGATTCCAGCCCCAGCTCTGTGCTGACTGAGCTGCTCTCACCTGGGGACAGCGCGTCACAATCGGCCCCAGCGCACCTGAGCTGGAGAGGAGGCCCCGCCCCCTTGCCGCGCCGCCATTGGTTGGAGGACCAGGCCGCCCAGTTCAGTCCTCCCAGCTCAGCCGTCGTCCTATTGGTCAGCACTCCCGTCATTCAGAATCACATTGCTCCGGCTCACTCCACCACCCCGCCCGACTCTCAGGTTTGGTTTTTCTCGTCTTTTACCTTATAATCTCGCTCTCTGCTCCCCCCTCACCTCGATTTAAATCGATTCCCCAACACTTGACTTTACCCCGGCCGCTGATTCCGCCTCTTCCCCGGGGCCGGCCTTCCGTACGCTCCCCGGAGGCCCCGCGCAGGCGCACTGGCAGCCTCGTGTTCTGAGGGGGCCGAATGAGGATGCGCGGCCCCGGCTCTCCACATTTAAAGGGACACCCACCCCCTCCACATTTAAAGGGACACCCACCCCCTCCACATTTAAAGGGACACCCACCCCCTCCACATTTAAAGGGACACCCACCCCCTCCACATTTAAAGGGACACCCACCACCTGCACATTTAAAGGGACATCCACCCCTCCACATTTAAAGGGACTCCCTCCCCCCCTCTCATGTCCTCTACTGTGGAGGAGGAATTCCTGGAGTGTTTACAGGATGGTTTCCTGGACCAATATGTCGAGGAACCAAGCAGAGATCAGGCCATCTTAGACTGGGTATTATGTAACAAGAAAGGATTAATTAGCAATCTTGTTGTACGAGGCCCCTTGGGTCAGAGTGATAATAATATGATCGAATTCTTCATTAAGATGGAGAATGAAGTTGTTGACTCAGAGACTAGGGTCCTAAATTTAAATAAAGGAAACTACGATGGTCTGAGGAGCGAGTTGGGTAGGATTGATTGGGGAATGTCACTCAAAGGGTTGACGGTGGATAGGCAATGGCAAACATTCAAAGACCGCATGGATGAACTACAGAATTTGTTCATCCCAGTTTGGCATAAAAATAAAACAAAAAAGGTGACTCAACCGTGGCTAACAAGGGAAATTAGGGATAGCATAAGATCCAAGGAGAGGACATATAAATTGGCCAGAAAAAGCAGTAAACCTGAGGGTTGGGAGCAGTTTAGGATTCAACAAAGGAGGACAAAGGGATTAATTAAGAAGGGGAAAATAGAATATGAGAGTAAGCTAGCAGGGAACATAAAAACTGACTGTAAAAGCTTTTATAGATATGTGAACAGAATAAAAACATAAGAAGTAGGAGCAGAAGTAGGCCATACGGCCCCTCGGACCTGCTCCGTTATTCAATAGGATCATGGCTGATCTGAACTTAGACTCACATCCACTTCCCTGCCTGCTCCCCGTAACCCCTAATTCCCTTATCAGTTAGGAAACTGTCTATCTCCGTTTTAAATTTATTTAATGTCGCAGCTTCCACAGCTATCTGAGGTAGCAAATTCCATAGATTTACCACCCTCTGAGTGAAGAAGTTTCTCATCTCAGTTTTGAAACGGCAGCCCCTTATTCTAAGATTATGCCCCCTAGTTCTAGTCTCACCCATCAGTGGAAACATCCTCCCTGCATCCACCCGATCAAGCCCCCTCACAATCTTATATGTTTCAATAAGATCTCCTCTTATTCTTCTGAATTCCAACGAGTAGAGGCCCAACCTACTCAACCTTTCCTCATAAGTCAACCCCCTCATCTCCGGAATCAACCGAGTGAACCTTCTCTGAACTGCCTCGAGAGCAAGTATATCTTTTCTTAAATATGGAAACCAAAACTGCACGCAATATTCCAGGTGTGGCCTCACCAGTACCCTGTATAACTGAAGCAAGACTTCCCTGCTTTTATACTCCATCCCCCTTGCAATAAAAGCCAAGATTCCATTGGCCTTCCTGATCTCCTGCTGCACCTGCATACTAACCTTCTGTGTTTCCTGCACCAGGACCCCCAGATCCCTTTGTACTGTAGCACTTTGCAGTTTCTCTCCATTTAGATAATAACTTGCTCTTTGATTTTTTCTGCCAAAGTGCATAACCTCACACTTTCCAACATTATATTCCATCTGCCAAATTTCTGCCCACTCACTTAGCCTGTCTATGTCCTTTTGCAGGTTTTTTATGTCCTCCTCACTCACTGCTTTCCCTCCCATCTTTGTATCGTCGGCAAACTTGGATATGTTGCACTTGGTCCCCTCCTCCAAATCGTTAATATAGATTGTAAAGAGTTGGGGTCCCAGCACTGACCCCTGTGGAACACCACTAGTTACTGATTGCCAACCCGAGAATGAACCATTTATCCCAACTCTTTGTTTTCTGTTAGATAGCCAATCTTCCACCCATGCCAGTATATTACCCCCAATCCTGTGATTTTTTTTTCTTGTGCAGTGATCTTTTGTGTGGCTCCTTGTCAAATGCCTTTTGGAAGTCCAAATACACCACATCCACTGGTTCCCCTTTATCCACCCTGTTTGTTACATCCTCAAAGAATTCGAGCAAATTTGTCAAACATGACTTCCCCTTTATCAAACCATGCTGACTCTGTCTGATTAAATTATGCTTATCCAAATGTCCTGTTACTGCTTCCTTAATAATGGACTCCAACATTTTATCCACCACAGATGTTAGGCTAACTGGTCAATAGTTTCCAGCCTTTTGTCTACCTCCCTTTTTAAATAAGGGCGTTACATTAGCAGTTTTACAATCTGCTGGGACCTTGCCTGAATCCAGGGAGTTTTGGAAAATTACCACCAATGCATCCGCCATCCCCACCGCTACCTCTCTCAAGACCCTAGGATGTAAGCCATCAGGTCCAGGGGATTTATCCGACTTAAGTCCCATTATCTTACCGAGTACCATCTCCTTAATGATTTTAATCGTGTTTAGCTTCTCCCCCACTATAGCCCCCTGTTTGTCCAGTGTTGGGATATTTTTAGTGTCCTCTACTGTAAAGTCTGATACAAAATATTTGTTCAGCGTTTTTGCCATCTCCATGTTCCCCACTACTAATTTCCTGGTCTCATCCTCCAAGGGACCAACATTCGCTTTAGCCACCCATTTTCTTTTTATATAACTGTAGAAACTCTTGCTATCTGTTTTTATATTTTTTGCTAGTTTACTTTCATAATGTGGTAAACCACTGTTTGTATTCCACTGTGTACATGCCTGGACATGCCTCGGCTGACTCCTCCCACAAGTCCTAGTTTAAAGGTGACTGCTCCCCAGCCCTTTGTATTTCTGGACCAGTCGACCACTCGAGGCAGACCTTCATTCTTTTGTTAATAAAAGCCTTTAGTTACTCTCTTAACTCTCAGTCTTTTATGAGTAATTGATAGCGCATCAATTTTATTAACAAAATTTTTATAATGGAGAAGATCCTCACACCAGCATGCCTGGACTTAGATCATCGGGAGGCGGACTCATCCACCAAGTTTACTCACTGGCTTAAGTGTTTCGAAAAATTCCTGACCGCCTCCGCAGCAATCAAATCGGACGAGGACAAACTGGATGTCCTGACCTCCAAAGTGAACCACCGAGTTTACTCGGTCATCCAAGATGCGACCTCGTACGCGGACGCTATCAAGCTCCTCAAGGACCAGTACACGCGCCCAGTGAACGAAGTGTACGCCAGGCACCTTCTGGGGAGTCGTAAACAACAACCTGGGGAATCGACCATGGAATACCTTCAGGCACTGTCTGTGCTTGGCCGGGCCTGTGGTTGTAAGGATGTAAAGGCCGCTGTGTACACAGAGGAACTTATCCGGGACGCTTTTGTAGCGGGCCACAGATCCAATTACACCCGACAGCGACTGTTGGAGCAGAGTGACCTCGACCTCAACAAGGCCTCTGAACTCGCACTATCATTGGATGCAGCCTACCGGGGCATGGATGCCTACTCCTCTGCACCATGGACGCCGCGGGGAATGACAGCCTGGGACACGGTAGGACCGCCTCATAGCGCCGTGCCACCCCAGCCACACCCCAGCAACGGCCCAACTACCACAGCAGTGTCCCAAGGCCAGAAATGCTACTTCTGTGGCCAGGCAAAACACCCCAGAGCGCGCTGCCCGGCGAAAAACGCGATCTGCTCGGGCTGCGGGAAGAAGGGACACTACGCTAACGTCTGCAGGGCCAAAGCCACCCCGAACCCCAGCAGCGCCGCGTGTGGGCCATGCGGGCCGCCATCTTGGGCCTCCCCGGCCATGTGCGAACCACCGGTACAGCAGCCATTTTGGACGCCTCCAGCCACATGGGGATCATGGACGCCGCCAGCTTGGATGACAGCCGGAACGCAGCAGGCCCCCAACACCACCTCATCTGATACCCGCAGCGACACACCGACCCCTACGCTGGCATCCGTTACACTGGACCAAGCGAGACCGCACCAGCTGGCCAGTTCCACAATGGACATTAAGGTAAATGGCCACGATACAATCTGCCTTTTTGACTCTGGGAGCACGGAGAGCTTCATCCACCCCAACACGGTGCGGCATTGCTCTCTCCCAGTCCTGCCTGCGCACCAGCGGATTTCTATGGCCTCCGAGTCCCAGTCGGCGGACATCGGCGGCTACTGCGTAGTGACACTCGTAGTAGACGGGACCGTGTACGATCATTTTAAACTTCTGGTCCTGCCCGACCTCTGCGCTGCCGTCCTGCTGGGGTTAGATTTTCAGTGCCACCTTAAAAGTGTTACGATGGCGTACGGTGGACCCCTACCCCCACTCACAGTCCGCAGCCAGCAGCTCCCAAATTGCCCGCCGCGCACCAGGTGCAACCTCTCCACACTCAGAGTCACCCCCCCCCACTGTTTGCTAACCTCACCCCCGACTGTAAGCCCATCGCCACAAAGAGCAGGCGATACAGTGCCGGGGACAGGGTTTTCATTAAAACCGAAGTGGAGCGGCTCCTGAAGGAAGGGATTATTGAGGGCAGCACCAGCCCCTGGCGAGCCCAGGTTGTGGTCGTTAAGACCGGCGAGAAGCAGCGCCTGGTCATCGACTACAGCCAGACAATAAATCGCTACACCCTGCTGGACGCCTACCCACTCCCCCGCATAGCTGATATGGTCAACCAGATCGCGCAGTACCACGTCTTCTCGACCATTGACCTGAAATCAGTGTACCACCAGCTCCCTATCCGCCCTGAGGACCGCCAGTATACTGCCTTTGAGGCAAACGGCCGCCTCTACCACTTCCTTAGGGTTCCCTTTGGCGTCACCAATGGGGTCTCCGTCTTCCAAAGGGAGATGGACCGGATGGTAGATCAAAATGCGTTGCAGGCCACTTTCCCATACCTGGACAATGTGACCATCTGTGGCCGTGACTTGCAGGACCATGACGCAAACCTCGAAAAATTCCTCCGCACCGCCCAACTCCTGAACCTGACATATAACAAGGAGAAGTGCATATTCCGCACAAACCGCCTCGCCACCCTTGGCTGTGTTGTGGAACACGGAGTCATCGGCCCCGACCCCGACCGGATGCGTCCCCTTATGGAACTCCCACTGCCCCACTGCCTCAAGGCCCTGAAGAGGTGCCTAGGGTTTTTCTCCTATTATGCCCAGTGGGTCCCCTACTATGCGGACAAGGCCCATCCGCTGATCAAGTCCACCTCTTTTCCCTTGACGGCAGAGGCCCGCTTAGCCTTCCACCATATCAAGGAAGACATTGCCAAAGCCACCATGCACGCAGTGGACGAATCCATCCCCTTCCAGGTGGAAAGCCACGCGTCCGACTTTGCCCTGGCCGCTACCCTCAATCAGGCGGGGAGACCCGTGGCCTTCTTTTCATGAACCCTCCAAGGCCCGGAGACCAGACACTCTGCTGTTGAGAAGGAGGCCCAGGCAATTGTGGAGGCTGTGCGTCATTGGAGGCACTACCTGGCCGGAAAATGATTTACCTGCTCACTGACCAACGTTCAGTTGCTTTCATGTTTAACAACAAGCAGAGGGGCAAAATCAAAAATGACAAGATCTTGAGGTGGAGTATCGAACTTTCCACCTACAATTACGAGATCTTGTACCGGCCCGGGAAGCTCAATGAACCCCCGGATGCGCTATCGCGTGGCACCTGCGCCAGCGCGCAGATCGATAGACTGCGGGCCCTCCACAATGACCTCTGCCACCCGGGGGTCACCAGGTTCTTCCACTTCATCAAGGCCCGCAACCTGCCTTACTCTATTGAGGAGGTCAGGACCATGACCAGGAACTGCCAAGTCTGCGCTGAGTGCAATCCGCACTTTTATAGACCAGACAGGGCCCACCTGATAAAAGCCACTCGCCCCTTCGAGCGCCTGAGCGTTGATTTTAAAGGGCCTCTCCCCTCCTCCGACCGCAATGTGTACTTCCTCAATATTATTGATGAGTACTCCCGTTTCCCGTTCGCCATCCCCTGCCCGGACATGACCAGTGCCACGGTCATTAAATGTCTGAACGACCTCTTCACCCTGTTCGGTTTCCCCAGCTATATCCATAGCGACCGGGGCTCATCGTTTATGAGCGATGAACTCCGTCAGTACCTGCTAACTAGGGGTATTGCCACAAGCAGGACCACCAGTTACAACCCCCGGGGGAACGGACAGGTGGAAAGAGAAAACGCGACAGTTTGGAAGGCCGCCCTGCTAGCCTTAAAGTCTAGGGGCCTTCCAACCTCCCGCTGGCAGGATGTGCTCCCCGATGTGCTCCACTCTATTCAGTCACTGCTCTGCACTGCCACTAACGCCACCCCTCATGAGAAAATGTTTGTCTTCCCAAGGAAGTCCACATCGGGGACATCGCTACCGCCATGGCTGACGTCCCCAGGGCCGGTCCTACTGAGAAGGCACGTGAGGACCCATAAAATGGACCCCCCGGTCGAGAGGGTCAACCTCCTCCACGCCAACCCCCAGTATGCTTACATTGCATACCCGGACGGGCGGGAGGACACAGTCTCCATAAGAGACCTTGCACCCTCGGGGGCCGCAGTAACCCACTACTCACTACCACCCCCCCCCCACGATCCGATATCCAGCCACAGCAGACGGCAGGCCTGGGCCCCGCGACCCACTCGACATCTACGAGGACGACACGCCTGTGCCACAGCCCACGCAGGACTCGACGCCGGAAGCTCCACTACCCCTGCCGTCGCCACGCCGATCACAGCGGCAGACAAGACCTCCGGAGAGACTCCAATACACTAACTTTTAATACACTTCACCCCGCCGGACTCAATTTTAAACAAGGGGTGAATGTGGTAAACCACTGTTTGTATTCCACTGTGTACATGCCTGGACATGCCTCGGCTGACTCCTCCCACAAGTCCTAGTATATAGGTGACTGCTCCCCAGCCCTTTGTATTTCTGGACCGGTCGACCACTCGAGGCAGACCTTCATTCTTTTGTTAATAAAAGCCTTTAGTTACTCTCTTAACTCTCAGTCTTTTATGAGTAATTGATAGCGCATCACATAATCTATCTTCCCTTTCTTAATTAATCGTTTCGTTATTCTTTGCTGGCTTTTAAATGCTTCCCAATCTTCTATCCTCCCACTAGATTTGGCTACTTTATATGCCCTTGTTTTCAGTCGGATACTATCCTTTATTGTTTTACTTAGCCACGGATGGCTGTCTTTTCTTTTACGCCCCTTTTTCCTCACTGGAATATATTTTTCTTGAAAGTTGTGAAATATCTCCTTGAATGTACACCACTGCTCATGTACCGTCTTACACCTTAATCTATTTTCCCAGTCCACTTTAGTCAACTCTGCTCCCATACCTTCATAGTCTCCTTTATTTAAGTTTAGTACGCTGGTTTGAGATCCAACTCTCTCACCCTCCAACTGAATTTGGAATTCAACCATGTTATGGTCACTCATTCCAAGGGGATCCTTTACTAGGACATTTTTTATTAATCCTGTCTCATTACACAGGACCAGATCTAAGATTGCCTTTCCCCCGGTTGGTTCTGTAACATGCTGCTCAAGGAACCCGTCCCTAATGCACTCTATGAACTCTTCCTCAAGGCTGCCCTGCCCAATTTGATTTGTCCAGTCACTATGAAAGTTAAAATCTCCAATGATTATAGCTGTTCCCTTATTACAAGCCCCAACTATTTCCTGATTTATACACTGACCAATAGAGTTGCAACTGTTAGGAGGCCTATAGACTATGCCCACTAGTGACTTTTTCCCCTTATTATTCCTTATTTCCACCCAAACTGTTTCACTATCCTGATCCTTTGACCCAATATCATTTCTCACTATTGCAGTGATTCCATCCTTTATTAACATAGCCACCCCACCACCTTTTCCTTCCTGTCTGTCCTTCCTAATAGTCAAATACCCCTGGATGTTTAATTCCCAGTCATGGTCACCCAGCAGCCATGTCTCTGTAATGGCCACCAGATCATACCCATGTGTAGTTATTTGTACCGTCAACTCGTCTATTTTGTTACGAATGCTGCGTGCATTCAGATAAAGAACATTTAAATATGCTTTGTGACAATTTATTCCTGCTTTTACCCCCTTTACTACTTTACCTTTATCTTTATATATTCTGTCCCTTCCTGACACGCTCTGGTTTTTAATTCCCCCACTGCTACCTTGCTCTATTGCCTTCTCCGCTTACATTTTTATTTTTTGGTCTCTTGAAACCTCCCCCCCACTAATTAGTTTAAAGCCCTCTCTACAGCCCTAGTTATTCGATTCGCCAGGATTCTAGTCCCAGCACTGGCCAAGTGAAGTCCGTCCCAACGGAACAGCTCTCTCCTGTCCCAGTACTGGTGCCAGTGTCCCAAGAAGCAAAACCCATTTCTCCCACACCAGTCTTTGAGCCACGCATTTAACTCTCTGATTTTATTTACCCTAGCCAAATTTGCTCGTAAGGGCAGGTACAGCACGGGTTAGATACAGAGTAAAGCTTCCTGTACACTGTCCCATCAAACACTCCCAGGGCAGGTACAGCACGGGTTAGATACAGAGTAAAGCTCCCTCTACACTGTCCCATCCAGCACTCCCAGGGCAGGGACAGCACGGGTTAGATACAGAGTAAAGCTCCCTCTACACTGTCCATCAAACACTCCCAGGGCAGGTACAGCACCGGTTAGATACAGAGTAAAGCTCCCTTTACACTGTCCCATCAAACACTCCCAGGGCAGGTACAGCACAGGTTAGATGCAGAGTAAAGCTCCCTCTACACTGTCCCATCAAACACTCCCAGGGCAGGTACAGCACGGGTTAGATACAGAGTATATCTCCCTCTACACTGTCCCATCAAACACTCCCAGGGCAGGTACAGCACAGGTTAGATACAGAGTAAAGCTCCCTCTGCACTGTCCCATCAAACACTCCCAGGGCAGGGACAGCACGGGTTAGATACAGAGTAAAGTTCCCCCTACACTGTCCCATCAAACACTCCCAGGGTAGGTACAGTACGTGTTAGAATCAGAGTAAAGCTCCATCTACACTGTCCCATCAAACACTCCCAGGGCAGGTACAGCACGGGTTAGATACAGAGTAAAGTTCCCCCTACACTGTCCCATCAAACACTCCCAGGGTAGGTACAGCACGTGTTAGAATCAGAGTAAAGCTCCATCTACACTGTCCCATCAAACACTCCCAGGGCAGGTACAGCACGGGTTAGATAGCGAGTAAAGCTCCCTCTACACTGTGCCTTCAAACGCTCCCAGGGCAGGTACAGCACGGGTTAGATACAGAGTAAAGCTTCCTCTACACTGTCCCATCAAACACTCCCAGGGCAGGTACAGCACGGGTTAGATACAGAGTAAAGCTCCCTCTACACTGTCCCATCAAACACTCCCAGGGCAGGTACAGCACAGGTTAGATACAGAGTAAAGCTCCCTCTACACTGTCCCATCAAACACTCCCAGGACAGGGACAGCACGGGTTAGATACAGAGTAAAGTTCCCCCTACACTGTCCCATCAAACACTCCCAGGGTAGGTACAGCACGTGTTAGAATCAGAGTAAAGCTCCATCTACACTGTCCCATCAAACACTCCCAGGGCAGGTACAGGCCGGGTTAGATACAGAGTAAAGCTTCCTCTGCACTGTCCCATCAAACACTCCCAGGGCAGGTACAGCACGGGTTAGATACAGAGTAAAGCTCCCTGTACACTGTCCCATCAAACACTCCCAGGGCAGGTACAGCATAGGTTAGATACAGTGTAAAGCTCCCTCTACACTGTCCCATCAAACACTCCCAGGGCAGGTACAGCACAGGTTAGATACAGAGTAAAGCTCCCTCAACACTGTCCCATCAAACACTCCAAGGGCAGATACAGCATGGGTTAGATACAGAGTGTCAGCCGTGGCTCAGGCGGCAGCACTCTCTCCTCTGAGTCAGAAGGTTGTGGGTTGAAGTCCCACTCCAGAGACTCGAGTCTAAAACTCTGTGCTGCCCCTCCAGTGCAGTGCTGAGGGAGTAAAGCCCAGTGCAGAGTAAAGTTCCCTCTGCACTGCTCCACTAACAGGCCTGAGCCCCAAACTCAGAAGAGCGCCCTCTGCTGCATTCCACTTGTCTCAGCAGCGGGAGAAGCAGGCAGCGGAAGTCCCGCCTCTCGGACACCCCGATTGGTTGGAGCACCCGCTGCCACGTCAGTCCTCCGAGCTCTGCCCGCTCTCGCCCTATTGGTCGGAGCTCCCGTCAGTCACCGCCGTGGAGTTGATGACGTGCCCCAGTCCGGCTCCCTGCAGAAGACAAGGGGCTGCGGCCGCTCAATCCGCTCCGCTCGGTGCCGGGAGGGCGCTGGGACGGTGCGGTTTGTATTTTCTGTTTATTTATCTCCCCGCCCATGCTTCTCTCCGTTATATGTATAAAAAACCTGGATAAAACTCACTTTCCGCCGGTGATCCGGACTCTCGCGTTTGCCCGGGCCGACCCAGAATGCGAGGCCCTGCGTAGGCACGGTAGCAGCTCATCCTCGGGAGCGGCGCAGGCGGAGTAGGGGGAGGGGGCGGGGCACTGTTCAGAGCCCGCGCTCATTGGAGCAGCGCATGTGGAGTAGGGGGAGGGGGCGGGGCCTTTTCAGAGCCCGCGCTCAGCTTGGAGCGGCGCGTGCGGAGTAGGGGGCGGGGCCTTTTCAGAGCCCACGCTCAGCTTGGAGCGGCGCATGCGGTTTAGGGGGAGGGGGCGGGGCCTATTCAGAGCCTGCGCTCACCTTGGAGCGGCGCGTGCGGAGTAGGAGGAGGGGGCGGGGCCTGTTCAGAGCCCGCGCTCACCTTGGAGCGGCGCATGCGGAGTAGGGGGAGGGGGCGGGGCCTGTTCAGAGCTCACCTCCAACAATGAGAACAACAACAACTTGTATTTCTATAGCGCCTTTAACGTAGGAAAACGTCCCAAGGTGCTGCACAGGAGTATTGTAAGACATTGAAAAATGTGACCCCGAGCCACAGAAGGAGAAATTAGGGCAGATGGCCAAAAGCTGGGTCACAGAGGTGGGTTTTGATCAGCCATGATCTCACTGAATGGCGGAGCTGGCTCGAGGGGCCGAATGGCCCACTCCTGCTCCTATTTTCTATGAAAGAGAGGCGGAGAGGTTCAGGGAGGGAATCCTAGAGCTTTGGGCCGAGGCAACAGAAGACACGGCCACTGATGGTGCAGCGATTATAATCAGGGATGCTCAAGAGGGCAGAATTGGAGGAACGCAGATGTCTCGGGAGGTGGGGGAGGAGGTTGTTTTATTTGGAACCGAGGAGGCTGAGGGGAGACCTGATTGAGGTGTATAAAATTCTGAGGGGCCGAGATAGGAAGGACCTATTTCCCTTGGCAGAGGGGTCCACAACCAGGGGACGTAGATTTAAAGTAATTGGTCGGAGCTTTAGAGGGGAGTTGAGGAGAAATGTTTTCACCCAGTGGGTGGTGGGGGTCTGGAACTCACTGCCTGACAGGGTGGTAGAGGCAGAAACTCTCATCACATTTAAAAAGTACTTGGATGTGCACTTGAAGTGCCGTAACCTACAAGGCTACGGACCAAGTGCTGGAAAGTGGGATTAGTGTGGATAGCACTTAATCGGCCGGCACGGACAAGATGGGCCGAATGGCCTCCTTCTGTGCTGTAATTTTTGTGTGATTCTATCGCGGGGGGCGGGTGGTTGTGAGGCTGAAGGGAATAACTAAGATAGGGAGGGGCGAGGCCATGGAGGGATTTGAAAACAAGGAGAGAATTTTGAAATCGAAGCATTGCTTAACCGGGAGCCAATGTAGGTCAGCGAGCACAGGGGTGATGGGTGAATGGGACTTGGCGTTGAATTACGACACGGGTAGTTTTGGATGACCTCAAGTTTACGTAGGGTAGAATGTGGGAGGCCAGCCAGGAGTGCGTTGGAATAGTCGAGTCTAGAGGTAACAAAGGCCCGGGTGAGGGTTTCAGCAGCGGATGAGCTGAGGCAGGGGTGGAGACGGGCAATGTTACAGAGGTGGAAATAGGCGGTCTTTGTTATGCTGCGGATATGTGTTCGGAAGCTCATTTCAGGGTCAAATATGACACCGAGGTTGTGAACAGTGTGGTTCAGCCTCAGAGAGATGTTAGAGAGAGGGATGGAGTCAGTGGCTGGGGAACGGAGTTTGTGGCAGGGACTGAAAACAATTGCTTCAGTCTTCCCAATATTTAATTGGAGAAAATTTCTGCTCACCCAGAACCGGATTAGAGATCGTGGAGGGGTCGAGAGAAGTGGTGGTGAGGTAGAGCTGGGTGTCATCAGCGTACATGTGGAAACTGAGGCTGTGTTTTCAAATGTCGCCAAGGGGCAGCATTTAGATGAGAAATAGGAGGGGCCCAGGGATAGATCCTTGGGGGACACCAGAGGTAACGATGCGGGAGCGGGAAGAGAAGCCGTTGCAGGTGATTCTGTGGCTACGATTAGATAGATAAGAATGGAACCAGGCGAGTGCAGTCCCACCCAGCTGGACGACGGTGGTGAGGCGTTGGGAGAAGGATGGAGTGGTCAACCGTGTCAAAGGCTGCAGACAAGTCAGGAAGGACGAGGAGAGATAGTTTACCTTTGTCACAGTCACAAAGGATGTCATTTGATGAGACTTGATTTGACTTCAGGGCCAAGTCAATGAGGTGGATTGGGCTGTTTCTGGCCCGCTGGTTATTGTGGGCATGGCTGGACACCAGTGGGACCGGCTCTACCCTGTTTGTTCTTTGAGGCAAAATAAGCCAAAAAAGTTCCTGCTCCCCCCTTACCCTTTCTACATTCCTTTTACAGGGTTATAGAAGTGGAGCATTTACAGACAGGAAGCTCAAACCAAACATCACCTCAAGATCTGAGAGTTACACGATTCCTCAGGACCTGATTCAATCGCTCCTCCAATCTGCTGGCACCCCCGTGAGTTCACACTGGGGAGGGAACTTTTAAATGTTCTGAAAGAGCTTCAAAATCTACAAATACCTGAATCAACACCAGTGGCCACACACTGGGGGAAACCCGGGCCCCGTGTCTGGGAAGGGATTCACTCAGCCATCCGCTCCAATGATACACCAGCAAATTCACACTAGAGAGAGAGCTTTAACCCACTCCGTGTGTGGGAAGGGATTCACTCAGCCATCCGCTCTGATACACCAGCAAATTCACACTAGAGAGAGACCTTTAACCCGCTCCATGTGTGGGAAGGGATTAATTGCACCATCCGTGCTGCTGAGACACCAGCTTGTCCATGCCGATGAGAGACCGTTGACCTGCTCCGTGTTTTTGAAGCAATTCTCTCATTCTGCCACCCTCCTGAGACACCAGCTTGTTCACATTAAATGTTCTGACTGCGGGAAGAGATTTAAAAGGTCCTAAGATCTGAAGAGACACCAGCTGGAGAGAGCAGGAGGGATTCTGTTCACCTGCTCCGTGTCATAGTCATAGAGTTTTACAGCACAGAAAGAGGCCCTTCGGCCCATCGTGTCTGCGCCGCCCATCCATGTGTGGGAAGAGATTCACTCAGTCCTCGAATCTGTTGGCACACCAGCGAGTTCACACTGGGGCGAGGCCGGTGAAACATTCTGACTGTGGGAAAAGCTTTCAAATGTCCCAGGAGCTGAAGGGACACCAGCTGGAGGGAGCAGGAGAGAGACCATTCACCTGCTCCGTGTGTTGGAAGGTACTCACTCAGCCATCCCACCTGCTGACACACCAGCGAGTTCACACTGGGGAAAGACCATTCACCTGCTCTGTGTGTGGGAAGGGATTCGCTCAGTCATCCACCCTGTTGAAACACCAGTGATATCACACTGATGAGAGACCATTTAAATGTTCTGACTGTGGGAAGAGCTTTAAAACCTCTGGGGATCTGAAGGTGCACCAGCGAGTTCACACTGGGGAGAGACCATTTACATGTTCTGTCTGTGGGAAGAGTTTTTAAAGGTCCAGGGAGCTGAAGGTACACCAGCAAGTTCACACTGGGGAGAGGCCGTTCACCTGCTCCATGTGTGGGAAGGGATTCACTCAGTCATCCCACCTGCTGACACACCAGCGAGTTCACACTGGGGAGAGGCCATTCACCTGCTGTGTGTGTGGGAAGGGATTCGCTCAGTCATCCACCCTGTTGAAACACCAGCGATATCACACTGATGAGAGACCATTTAAATGTTCTGACTGTGGGAAGAGCTTTAAAACCTCTGGGGATCTGAAGGCACACCAGCGAGTTCACACTGATGAAAGACCATTTACATGTTCTGTCTGTGGGAAGAGCTTTAAAAGGTCCAAGGAGCTGAAGAGACACCAGCAATTTCACACTGGGGAGAAGCCGTTCACCTGCTCCGTGTGTGGGAAGGGATTCACCCAGTCCTCGACTCTGCTCGAACACCAGCGAGTTCACAGTGATGAGAGACCATTTAAATGTTCTGAGTCTGGGAAGAGCTTTAAAACCTCTGGGGATCTGAAGCAACACCAGCGAGTTCACTCCGATCAGAGACCGTTTACATGTTCTGACTGTGGGAAGAGCTTTAAAAGCTCCAGGAATCTGAAGGTACACCAGCGAGTTCACACTGGGGAGAAGCCGTTCACCTGCTCCGTGTGTGAGAAGGGATTCGCTTAGTTCTCCAACCTGCTGAGACACCAGCGAGTTCACACTGTTCTAGTCAGTCATAACGGCACAGAAGGAGGCCATTCGGCCCATCGAGTCCATGCCAGCTCTCTGTAGAGCAATCCAGTCATTCCCATTCCCCCGCTCTATCCCCGTAGCCCTGCAAGTTTATTTCCCTCAAGTGTCTATCCAGTCTCCCCTTGAAAACATTGAGTGTCTCCGCTTCCACCACTTCCGTCGGCAGTGAGTTCCAGGTCCTCGCCACTCGCTGCGTAAAAAAGTTTTTCCTCACGTCCCCCCTTTATCTCTTGCCCAAAACCTTAAATCTGTGTCCCCTAGTCCTTGTACCATCAACCAGTGGAAACAGCCTTTCCCCATCTAGCCTATTCAAACCCGTCATAATCTTGTACACCTCTATCAAATCACCCCTCAACCGCCTTTGGTCTAAGGAAAACAAATCCAGCTTCTTCAACCTGTCCTTGTAGCTAAGATCCCCCATCCCCAGACCATTCTGGTAAATCTCCTCTGCACCCTCTCAATCGCCTTCACATCCTTCCTAAAGTGTGGTGACAAGAACTGGACGCAATACTCCAGTTGTGGCCTAACCAGCGCTTTATAAAGGTTCAGCATAACTTCTGAGGCGCGAGTTGGGTAGGATTGATTGGGGAATGTCACTCAAAGGGTTGACGGTGGATAGGCAATGGCAAACATTCAAAGACCGCATGGATGAACTACAGAATTTGTTCATCCCAGTTTGGCATAAAAATAAAACAAAAAAGGTGACTCAACCGTGGCTAACAAGGGAAATTAGGGATAGCATAAGATCAAAGGAGAGGACATATAAATTGGCCAGAAAAAGCAGTAAACCCGAGGATTGGGAGCAGTTTCGGATTCAACAAAGGAGGACAAAGGGATTAATTAAGAAGGGGAAAATTGAACATGAGAGTACGCTTGCAGGGAACATAAAAACTGACTGTAAAAGCTTTTCATAGATATGTGAAGAGAAAAAGATTGTTGAAGTCAAGCGTAGGTCCCTTGCAGTCAGAATCAGGGGAATTTAGAACATAAGAACATAAGAAGTAGGAGCAGGAGTAGGCCATACGGCCCCTCGGGCCTGCTCCGCCATTCAATAGGATCATGGCTGATCCGAACCTAGACTCACGTCCACTTCCCTGCCCACTCCCCGTAACCCCTAATTCCCTTATCAGCTAGGAAACTGTCTATCTCCGTTTTAAATTTATTTAATGTCGCAGCTTCCACAGCTCTCTGAGGTAGCAAATTCCAGATTTACTACTGTAATGAAATCTGTTTGTCTTGATCCTGTATTCGCTTTGCACTCATGTATATTACCCTCCCCCACTGTGTATAGTTTCACTTCCTCTTTCCCGACTAACCTGGGAGGTTCCAGGTCTTGGCTCTGCCCCTGACTTCTCTTACATAAAGATCCCAGGATCTGTATGACTCATTCCTGTGAACCAGTCGGCGTGTTGAGATGTTAGCTCTGATCTTAGTGATTAAAAGCCAGCTTGTTTAAGTCTATAACTTCTAGTTTTGTGGTTATTGAAGGCCCATCAATTTTAATCACTAAAGAATGCTTGGATGGATCGACTCCTAAAACCAGAGCATCTGGACTTGGATCCACATTCTGCTGAAGCATCAAATCAATTTGGACATTGGCTCAAATGCTTCGAACTCTTCGCAGGGGCCTCATCCGCTAGCGAGGTAGATAAACTGAGTCTACTGGCTACTCGCGTAAGACATCGGATTTATTCGTTCATCCGGGACGCCAACTCTTACATGGAGGCCATCACTATCCTGAAGGCCCAATACCAGAGGCCGGTAAACGAAGTGTACGCCAGACATCTGCTGGCTACACGCAGGCAGCGACCAGAGGAATCAATGGACGATTTCTTACAGGGCCTAAAGGACCTGGTCCGGGACTGTAACTGCAAGGCCGTGACGGCCAACGCGTACTCTGACGAATTGGTCTGCAATTCCTTCATCACGGGCCTCAAATCGAATTATATCCGGCAGAGACTGCTGGAGAAGGAGGTCCTGGACTTAAAAAAGGCAGTGGCCACTGCGCGATTGCTGGACGTGGCCCAGAAAAACTCTGACTCTTATTCTTCCGGCCATGCGGCCCTCACCGCCTCGTGCGCGCCGAGGGTGCCGCCATCTTGGAATCAGCCATCTTCCCCATCCAGGTCTCAGACCAGCTCTATGCCGCCGGAGTCCCCACACAGAAGTTCACCCAGGAGTCCTACTACAGCGGCAATGTCTCGAGGCCCAAAATGCTACTTCTGCAGCCAGGCCAAGCACCCCAGACAACGATGCCCAGCGAAGGACGCTACATGCTTCAAATGTAAGAAAAAGGGGCATTTTAGCAAAGTCTGCAGGGGGAATCCGATTTCCAACTCCGTCACCGCCTCGTGCGTGCCTTGCGGGCTGCCATCTTGGGATCCGCCATCTTTTCCCGACTCAATGGCCGCCCAGGGCCCAACAGTGGCTTCGATCACGGTGGATCAATCCAGGCCACACCTGTTGACAAAATCCATGATGGACATACAGGTAAACGGGAATTTAACGAAATGTTTAATTGGCTGTGGGAGTACCGAGAGTTTTATCCACCCTAGCCTGGTACGGCGGCACTCATTAACGGTAACCCCTACACAGAGCAGAATTGCTATGGCTGCTAAGCCCCACACTTCGGACATTTTGGGCTACTGTGTGGTAACACTGACTGTAAAAGGCACGGACTACAAGGATTTTAAATTCCTCGTGATGCCAGAACTCTGTGTTAATGTAATCTTGGGCCTGGACTTCCAGTGCCACCACGAAAGTGTCACGCTAGCATATGGCGGGTCCCAGCCGCCACTCACAGTCTGTGGCCTATCAACCTTAAAAATCAGCCCGCCCTCTTTATTCGCTAATCTCGCTCCGAACTGTAGGCCCATAGCGACCAAAAGTAGATGGTACAGTCTGGAAGACAGACACTTTATCAAGGTGGAAGTGGAAAGACTCCTGCGGGAAGGCATTATTGAATGCAGTACCAGCCTGTGGCGTGCCCAAGTAGTCATAGTTAAAAATAGCGAAAAGAAACGGATGGTAATTGACTACAGCCAGACTGTTAATATTTATACCCAGCTGGACGCCTACCCTTTACCCCGCATATCAGAAATGGTCAACCAGATTGCGCAATACCGAGTCTTCTCGACTATCGACCTCAAATCCGCGTATCACCAGCTCCCCATTAGAATGGAGGACCGCCCATACACCGCCTTCGAGGCGAACGGGCGCCTCTACCATTTTCTCAGAGTGCCCTTCGGGGTAACAAATGGGGTCTCGGTCTTCCAACGTGAGATGGACCGCATGGTTGACGAGAATAAACTACAAGCTACCTACCCCTATCTGGACAATGTCACTATCTGCGGGCACAACCAGCAAGACCACGATCTAAATCTTGCAAGATTTTAAAAAACTGCCCTAAAGCTGAATCTAACCTACAACGAAGACAAATGTGTCTTCAACACAACCCGTCCCTGTATCCTCGGCTGTGTGGTGGAAGATGGGGTAATTGGACCGGACCCTGACCGATTATGCCCCCTAAAGGAACTGCCCCTGCCACACAATCCCAAAGCTTTAAAAATGTGCCTGGGATTTTTTTCGTATTATGCCCAATGGGTGCCCAATTACTCTAATAAGGCCCGACCCCTGATTAAATCGACGTCCTTCCCACTATCAGCTGAAGCTCGGGAGGCTTTCACCAGTATTAAACAGGACATTGAAAGGGCTGCAGTGTGTGCAGTGGACGAATGCATTCCCTTTCAAGTCGAAAGCGATGCGTCAGACTTTGCCTTAGCTGCGACCCTCAATCAGGCTGGGAGACCTGTGGCCTTCTTCTCCCGAACCCTTCAGGGACCTGAAATCAGGCACTCTTCTGTTGAGAAGGAGGCACAGGCTATAGTGGAGGCAGTGCGGCACTGGAGACACTACCTAGCCGGCAAACGTTTCACCCTGCTCACCGACCAGCGGTCGGTGGCTTTCATGTTTAATAACAAAGGGGGAAAATCAAGAATGACAAAATACTCAGGTGGAGGATCGAACTATCCACGTTCGACTATGATATTATGTACAGGCCGGGAGCCCTTAATGAACCCCCAGATGCCCTATCACGGGGAGTGTGTGCCAGCATTCATACGGACAAATTACAGGGTCTCCACAACGACCTCTGTCACCCAGGGGTCACCCGACTATACCATTTTATAAAGTCCCGCAATCTGCCCCACTCCATCGAGGAGGTCAGGGCAATGACCAGAGCCTGCCACATCTGTGCGGAATGCAAGCCTCGTTTCTACAGGCCTGACCATGCACACCTTATCAAAGCCACACGGCCATTTGAGCGCCTAAGTCTGGACTTCAAGGGACCCCTTCCCTCTGCCGACCGTAACGTATACTTCCTCAATATCATTGATGAATATTCCCGCTTCCCTTTCGCCATTCCCTACCCAGACATGACCAGTGCCACGGTCATCAAGTGTATCTGTAATCTATTCTGCATGTTTGGCATGCCGAACTACATACACAGCGATAGGGGGACGTCATTCATGAGCGACGAGCTGCACCAGTTCTTGCTCTCGAAGGGGATAGCCACCAGCAGAACCACTAGCTACAACCCCCGGGGTAATGGGCAAGTGGAAAGGGAGAATGCTACTGTTTGGAAGGCTGTCACGTTAGCCTTAAAGTCAAATGGCCTTCCGACCTCCCGCTGGCAGGAAGTCCTCCCAAACATGCTCCACTCCATAAGGTCTCTGTTATGTACTGCCACTAACGCTACCCCTCACGAAAAGATGTTCGTTTTCCCCCGGAAGTCCACCTCGGGCATATCATTACCCGCGTGGCTGACGTCTCCGGGGACAGTACTATTGCGGAAGCACGTGAGAGGCCATAAAACGGACCCCCTTGTGGAAAAGGTACAGCTCCTCCATGCAAACCCTCAGTACGCCTATATCGAATACTCTCGGGCGAGAGGACACTGTTTCCATAAAAGACCTCGCTCCCTCGGGGAGCGGAGAGAACGATGGGAGACTACCCGATGAAGACCTACACTACAAAAAGACAGGACGCCCAGAGGTATCAATACCCAACTTTAACCTGGAGGACACTGCAGATAACCTGGAAGACACTGCGGAGGCCTGGACAGCGGAGGAACCAGAATCCACTCCCCTAGAGGCACCCCAACCGGCTTTGCGCCGATCACTGAGAACTGCAAAATCTCCTGACAGACTCACTTATACCAACTTTTAAGAAACATCACTCCGATGGACTAAATCTATAGAAGGGGTGAATGTAATGAAATCTGTTTGTCTTGATCCTGTATTCATTTTGCACTCATGTATATTACCCTCCCCCACTGTGTATAGTTTCACTTCCTCTTTCCCGACTAACCTGGGAGGTTCCAGGTCTTGGCTCCGCCCCTGACTTCTCTTACATAAAGATCCCAGGATCTGTATGACTCATTCCTGTGAACCAGTCGGCGTGTTGAGATGTTAGCTCTGATCTTAGTGATTAAAAGCCAGCTTGTTTAAGTCTATAACTTCTAGTTTTGTGGTTATTGAAGGCCCATCAACTACCCTCTGAGTGAAGAAGTTTCTCCTCATCTCAGTTTTGAAACGGCAGCCCCTTATTCTAAGATTATGCCCCCTAGTTCTAGTCTCACCCATCAGTGGAAACATCCTCCCCGCATCCACCCGATCAAGCCCCCTCACAATCTTATATGTTTCGATAAGATCGCCTCTCATTCTTCTGAATTCCAATGAGTAGAGGCCCAACCTACTCAACCTTTCCTCATAAGTCAACCCCCTCATCTCCGGAATCAACCGAGTGAACCTTCTCTGAACTGCCTCGAGAGCAAGTATATCTTTTCTTAAATATGGAAACCAAAACTGTACGCACTATTCCAGGTGTGGCCTCACCAGTACCCTGTATAACTGAAGCAAGACTTCCCTGCTTTTATACTCCATCCCCCTTACAATAAAAGCCCAGATTCCATTGGCCTTCCTGATCACCTGCTGTAGCTGCATACTAACCTTCTGTGTTTCATGCACCAGGACCCCCAGATCCCTTTTGTTAGATCAAGGTAATTTCAGTGGACCACACTGATCTGAGGTCAACACACTAAAATTAAAGTTTGCGAGTCCGGTGGTAAGTTTTAAATAGTCGATTTATTGCATCACTTGATTTACACTGTTTGACTTCCTTTATCCGACTAACATCATATTCAAAATGGCTGGTTTTTATACAGCAGATGTACCCGCCCCCTTTATTACCATTGGCTCAGCAGCATGCATGCAGAGCTATGGTTGGTTCAACTACATCACACTGATTGGATCTCTGGTACATCAATCATTCCTTTGTTCTCTCGTTAAGCAGAATCATCACTTTCAGTTTTAAGCTAAGGTCAGCACTTTCACAGTTTAAGCTAAATCAGCATTTTCATTGTTCTCAGTTTTTAAGTCAGCCGATGTGACGTTACCAGCTGTGATTGGATCTGATACATCACACCATCCTTTGGCACGTGGTCAACTTAAGCATAATCAGATTTCTTTAAATCATTAGTTTAATCATATTAAAATCTATGTTATTAAAATATATTCCCTAACAAGTACCCATGGATTGGAGGGTAGCTAATGTTACCCCACTATTCAAAAAAGGTGGTAGAGAAAAAGCAGGGACTTATAGACCGGTAAGCCTGACATCGGTAGTGGGGAAAATGCTAGAGTCCATTATAAAAGATGTAATAGCAGAGCACTTGGAAAGCAGTGACAGGATCGGACAAAGTCAACATGGATTTACAAAAGGTAAATCATGCTTGACTAATCTACTGGAATTTTTTGAGGATGTAACTGGTAAAATAGACATGGGACAACCAGTGGATGTGGTGTATTTGGACTTTCAGAAGGCTTTCGATAAGGTCCTACATAAGAGATTAGCGTGCAAAATTAAGGCACATGGGATTGGGGGCAAGGTATTGACTTGGATAGAGAACTGGTTGGCGGACAGAAAGCAAAGAGTTGGATTAAACGGGTCGTTTTCCGAGTGGCAGGCAGTGACTAGTAGGGTACCGCAAGGATCGGTCCTAGGACCCCAGCTGTTCACAATATATATTAATGATCTGGACGAGGGAATTGGATGTAATATCTCCAAATTTGCAGACGACACAAAGCTGGGTGGGAGGGTATGCTGTGAGGAGGATGTCGTGAAACTCCAGTACGATTTGGACAGGTTGGGTGATTGGGCAGAAACATGGCAAATGCACTATAACGTGGATAAATGTGAGGTTATCCACTTGGTGGCAAAAACAGGAAGGCAGATTATTTTTTCAATGGCAATAGATTGGGAGAAGGGGAAGTGCAAAGAGACCTGGGTGTTCTTGTGCACCAGTCGCTGAAGGTAAGCATGCAGGTGCAGCAGGCGGTTAAGAAGGCAAATGGTATGTTGGCCTTCGTAGCGAGAGGGTTCCAGTACAGGAACAAGGATGTCTTGTTGCAGTTGTACAGGGCCTTGGTGAGACCACATCTTGGGTATTGTGTGCAGTTTTGGTCACCTTACCTGAGGAAGGACATTCTTGCCATGGAAGGAGTGCAGCGAAGATTCACCAGGCTGATACCTGGGATGGCAGGAATGACGTATGAGGAGAGATTGTGTCAATTGGGCTTATACACACTGGAGTTTAGAAGACAGAGGGGATCTCATCGAAACCTATAAAATTCTGTCAGGCCTGGACAGACGATGCAGGAAGGATGTTTCTGATGGCCGGGGAGTCCAGAAACAGGGGTCATAGTCTACGGATAAGGGGTAAGCCATTTAGGACTGAAATGAGGAGGAATTTCTTCACCCAGAGAGTGGTGAACCTGTGGAATTCTCTGCCACAGAGGGCGGTGGAGGCCAGTTCATTAAATATATTGAAGAAAGAATTGGATATATTTCTTGAGGCGAAAGGGATCAAGGGATATGGGGAGAAGGCAGGGACAGGGTATTGAATTTGGATGATCAGCAATGATCTCATTGAATGGCGGAGCAGGCTCGAAGGGCCGAATGGCCTACTCCTGCTCCTATCTTCTATGTTCCTAAGGATAAGGGGTAAGCCATTTAGGACAGAAATGAGGAGGAATTTCTTCACCCAGAGAGTGGTGAACCTGTAGAATTCTCTACCACAGAAGGCAGTTGAGGCCAATTCATTAAATATATTCAAGAAGGAGTTGGATATATTGCTTAAGGCTAAAGGGATCAAGGGATATGGGGAGAAGGCAGGGACAGGGTACTGAATTTGGATGATCAGCCATGATCCCATTGAATGGCGGAGCAGGCTCGAAGGGCTGAATGGCCTACTCCTATCTTCTATGTTTCTATGTTAACCCTTGAAGTCCAGGTATCATTCTGGTAAACCTACGCTGCACTCCCTCCAAGGCCAATATATCCTTCCTAAGGTGTGATGATCAGAACTGCTCACAGTGCTCCAGGTGTGGTCTAACCAGGGTTTTGTACAGCTGCAGGGTTTTGGCCTCAGCTGGAATCTTGTGTACAGTTCTGGGCACCACACTTTAGGAAGGATGTCAAGGCCTTGGAGAGGGTGCAGAGGAGGTTGACCAGGATGGTACCAGGGATGAGGGAGTTCAGTTATGTGGAGAGACTGGAGAAGCTGGGATTGTTCCCCTTAGAGCAGAGAAGGTTAAGAGGAGACCTAATGGAGGTGTTCAAAATGATGAGGGGTTTTGATCGAGCAAGTAGGGAGAAACTGTTCACTCTGGCAAGTGGGTCGGTAACCAAAGCTCACAGATTTAAAATAGTTGCTAAAAGAACTAGAGGGGAAATGAGGAGAATTGTTTTCACACAGAGGGTTGTTAAGATCTGGAACGCACCATCTGAAAGGATGCTGGAATCAGGTTCCACAGGAACTTTCAAACAGTAATTGGACATGTCCTTGAAGAGGACGAGTTTGCAGAGTTCTGGGGATAAAGCTGGGGTTTGGGACTAAATTGGACAGCCCTTTCAAAGAGCCGGCACAGACTCGATGGGCCGAATAACCTCCTTCAGTGCTGTTAGATTCTATGATCAGTGTGAAGACGCTGGTGTCCCTTAAGGTTCTTAGAGCTTTTAAAACTCTTCCCACAGTCAGAACATTTAAAGGGCCTCTCGTCAGTGTGAACAAGCTGGTGTGTCAGCAGGTTGGATGACTGAGTGAATCCCTTCCCACACATGGAGCAGGTGAACGGTCTCTCCCCAGTGTGAACAAGCTGGTGTGTCAGCAGGTTGGATGACTGAGTGAATCCCTTTCCACACACTGAGCAGGTGAACGGTCTCTCCCCAGTGTGAACTCGCTGATGTATCAGCAGGTGGGATGACTGAGTGAATCCCTTCCCACACACGGAGCAGGTGAACGGCCTCTCCCCAGTGTGTAGGTGTTGGTGTTGCTTGAGCTCCCCGGAGCTTTTAAATCTCTTCCCACACTTAGAACATTGAAAGGGCCTCTCGTCAGTGTGAACTCGCTGATGTACCAGCAGGTCCCCAGAGCTTTTAAAGCTCTTCCCACAGTCAGTACATTGAAAGGGCCTCTCATCAGTGTGAACTCGCTGATGTACCAGCAGGTGGGATGACTGAATGAATCCCTTCCCACACATGTAGCAGGTGAACAGCCTCTCCCCAGTGTGTAGGAGCCAGTGTCCCTTCAGCTCCTGGGGGCTTTTAAAGCTGTTCCCACAGTCAGAACATTTAAAGGGTCTCTCGTCAGTGTGAACAAGTTGGTGTTGCTTTAGTTCCCTGGGGCTTTTAAAGCTCTTCCCACAGTCAGAACATTGAAATGGTCTCTCATCAGTGTGGACAAGCTGGTGTGCCTTCAGATACTGAACGCTTTTAAAGCTCTTCCCACAGTCTGAACATTGAAATGGTCTCTCATCAGTGTGGAGAAGTTGGTGTTGCTTTAGTTCCCTGGGGCTTTTAAAGTCCTTCCCACAGCCAGAACATTGAAATGGTCTCTCATCAGTGTGAACAAGCTGGTGTCCCTTCAGATACTGAGCGCTTTTAAAGCTCTTCCCACAGTCAGGACACTGAAATGGTCTCTCCCCAGTGTGAACAAGCTGGTGTTGCACCAGATGCCCGGGGCTTTTAAAGCTCTTCCCACAGTCAGGACACTGAAATGGTCTCTCCCCAGTGTGAACTCCCTGGTGTGTTTGCAGGTGGGATGAACAAACAAATCCCTTTCCACACACGGAGCAGGAGAACAGACTGTCCCTGGTGTGTCTGCGCCGTTGAACTTCCAATGCAGACGGGGAACTGAATCCCTTTCCGCCGTCCCCACCTTTACCCGGTTTCTCCCTGGTGTGACGGTGCACGTGTCTCACCAGGTCAGGTGATCGGCTGAATCCGCGTCCACACACTGAACACGTGTGCGGTTTGTCTGCGTTGCGATCCCTGCTCTCTCCTTCCATGTGCAAAGGCCGATGATATTCAGGTCCTGATGAATCCAGCGACTCTGTCAGATCTTGACATGATGTTTGGTCTGAGCTTCCCGCCTGTAACTGCTCCACTTCTATAACCCTGTAAATTGAGATCAGAAAAGGATCAGAGGCAAACTGTTGTTTAATTTTCCCCTTTCCGAACCTAGGGGCAGTGAAGCTGATTTTCAGGCCCCAGCTGCTGCACAGGTCGGTTGAAAAGATCAGCAGTAATGGCGGCTGTAATACCCACAAGCCCCCGCGCTCCAGAAAGCACTCTGTTGACTCTGAGTCCCACGCATGTGCTCATGGCCCCCGCGCTCTCCCTCCTGCTCTACAATCGCCCGTCCCGATCAGTCCGCAACACGCATGCTCAGCACACAAAACCCCGCGGTTGGAACATCGGGCGTGCATGTGGAGCCGCAAAATCTGGTACGCGTGAGCGGCTCAGGTGGGGGCGAGTCGGTGTTTCGCCTCAGCCGCCAGGGAGGTGCGCATGCGCAGGACGACCCAACATTCTTCCCGTCAGCAATCACTCCCTCGTTTCTTTAATAAAAACAGAAAATGCTGGAAATACTCAGCAGGTCAGGCAGCATCTGTGAAGAGAGAAACAGAGTTAACGTTTCAGGTCAATGACCATTCGTCAGAACTGCTTGCTCTTTAGTGTCAGCCAATGGCTCAGTGGGCAGCACTCTCGCCTCTGAGTCAGAAAGTTGTGGGTTCACAGTCCCACTCCAGAGACTTGAGCACAAAAATCCAGGCTGACACTCCAGTGCAGTGCTGAGGGAGTGCGGCACTGTCGGAGGTGCCGTCTTTCGGATGAGATGTTAAATTGAGGCCCTGTTTGCTCTCTCAGGTGGATGTAAAAGATCCCATGGCACTATTTCAGGAAAGAAAGACTTGCATTTATATAGTGCCACCAGATATCCTAAAGTGCTTTACAGCCAATGAAGTACTACAATGAAGTAGTCACTGTTGTAATGTGGGAAAGAGCAGGGGAATTATCCCCAGTGTCCGAGCCAATGTTTATCCCTCAATCAACATTAAAAAATGATAGATTATCTGGTCATTATCACATTGCTGTTTGTGGGAGCTTGCTGTGCGCTAACTGACTGCCGCATTTCCTACATTACAACAGTGACTATACTTCAAAAGTACTTCATTGGCTGTAAAGCACTTTGGGACGTCCGGTGGTGGTGAAAGGCGCTATATAAATGCAAGTCTTTCTTTCTTCACTGGTCTCACCAGCGACCTCTTCTGGCGGTTGGTTGATTGACAGCCGAGAGTCCACGCATGCGCACAGGGAGCGGCGGTTTGGGCCGAGTCCGGCACAGCGACCCCTCCCGGTCACCAAGGGCAGCAACCGCGCATGCCCAGAGGAGACCAACCCCCTCCCCCACTCGGAGCTGCGCCTGCGCACTCGGATCCTGCCGGACGGAGTCGGCGCGGGGCCATTCCGGGGAAAGGACTTGGTGTCGGTTCCAGAGTCGCGATCGGTGACGCGAAGTGAGTTTTCTCCGCTCCGATTGGGTGGAGAATTGCGCGGGGTGGATCAGGAGAGAATAAAGAGAGAAATAGAAAAAACCTCAGAGTCCGCGAGGACCCGGACCGAGCGGCGGCAGTTGGACGGTGCACGTGACCTCCTCGGGGACACATCACCCGGGCCCGCGGCCTGATTGACGGGAGCTTCCGACCAATAGGGAGCGATAAGGGCGGGGCTGGAGGAGCGAGCCGGCGGCGTGTCCTCCAACCAATCGGGGAGCCCGAGTGGCGGGGCTTGCGGCACGCAGTGGGCGGGGCTGGAGGAGCGAGCCGGCGGCGGGGCCTCCAACCAATCGGGGAGCCCGAGTGGCGGGACTAGTGCCGGCTGATTGTCTGATCCGCAGGGCAGCGAGTTTCTCCAGTCCCTTGTTCAGGGCCCGGGGCCAGGGGAGGCTGTGGGCCTTTATTCCCCACATTCGACACAAGGCTCTTTGTCTCAGGCATAGGATGACGTCGCACTGAAACTTTCCGCCCTCCTTTACAAAGATGGCTGCCGTTAACCTGGGCCTGTAAGGGGAAGAAATCCCCGCAACTGCAAACACGGGATCTTCAGCTTATTATTCGGGGCTTGCCTCCTGCACGAGTTGTTTATGAAGCCTCCCCACCCACCTACCGGTCCATTACTCCCTCCGTCGCGATTCTTACCCGCTGCACCATCGCCCTCCCGGCTTCAGCTCCTCTCCATCTCCAGTAACGCACTGCGCATGCTCAATATACCGGTCCCTCCCGCGCCTGCGCGCTGGGCTCTTGTAGACTGGGTGCGGCACGTGGTCCACCGCGGGGGATGCTGGGTAAAAGACCAGATTAGTGAATGGAACATGATTTACTGTGATCAGATTGAGGACTGAACCATGTTCATTCTAGTAGTCATGGTTTGTTTCTGCTGATCTTAATAACTCCTGTATCTGCGCTGGAGATTAATATTCTGTTTAAATAGTGAATAAATAAAGCTCAAGGAACAGCACCTCATCTTTTGATTAGGCACGTTACAGCCTTCTGGACTCAACATTGAGTTCAACAATTTCAGACTTTAACCCTTATTCCCATTTTTCATGCTGTATGATTTTGCCATTCCCATTTGCAACATTTTCCAAGACTCAGTTTCACAGCCACATCTCTTTTCTCAGCAAATGTCTCCGGTTTCAACTTATTCCACGTGGATTCCAACTGAACTTCCACCCTTCGTGTTTCAGATCCACCCAGGATAACTTTCCTGCCTCTTACCTTAGTAATATCTGTTACATCACCAGCTTTTTCCAGTTCTGATGAAGGGTCCCAGACCTGAAACGTTAACTCTGTTTCTGTCTCCACGGATGCTGCCTTGCCTGCTGAGTATTTCCAGCATTTTCTGTTATTTCAGGGAATAAATAAGTTTTGTTTCAAACACAGTGGGCTAGATTTTCAGTCGCTTGCGCCAGCAGTTAGCGCCTTAAGAGGTGTTTTTCGGGCGCTATGCGTGTAGCGCCCGGGCGCAGCGCAGTTTGTGCCCCGCCCCAAATTAAGTTGCCCGTTAGCGCCGGCGCAAAGTTTAGCGCCCGCCCGGATGCGCGCGCAGAAAATGACGTCACATCCTCGTGCAACGCCCTTTGTGCGCCCCGATTCCAAACTTCAGTCGGACCGCCCCATTGTGTGGCTGGCGGCCGGAGCGTTTGGAAAAAGGAACGCAACACAACCAGCGCGGGCCCTGGGGGGCGCAAATTAAAGGGGACGTACTCTCCAGTATAAAGGCCAGCCTTTTTTCAGAAAACACTCTTGTGCAACGCATTTCTGGAGACACAACAAGGAGGATAGCTAACTGGTTTCAAGCAGCAAGAGCCAGGTATTTTTGGACTCAGGCCAGAGCGCTGCAAGTGGCCTTTTGGAAATTAGAGTGTTTGCCAGGATTTGATGGGGGTTGCATGGGGTGCCAACGCGGAGCTGCAGCTCCATGTCCGTAGGGCTCGCAGGCGCATTGTGAGAGGGGCAGCCCTGGCTAGAGGCAGAGGGGGCTACATGCGTCGGCCACATAGGCCTTACCCAGTCAGGCTATACCGCCAGCAGCGCTCCTACCTAAACATGAGTGCCGCGCGATGTGTTAAAAGGCTCCGATTCCGAAAGGAGGTGATTGCAGAGATCTGCCACCTGCTTCGCCGAGATCTGCGGCCAAAGCTCAGGTGCAGGACGTCTCTGTCGGTGGAAGTGAAGGTGACGGTGGCATTGAACTTCTATGCCACCGGCTCCTTCCAATACGCTGCTGGGGACATAGCAAACATCTCCCAGTACGGCGCGCATCGCTGCATCCGCCAGGTGACCGAAGCACTGTTCAGAAGGAGAAGCCAATTCATCTCCTTCCCCATGGCCCTGGAGAGCCAGCATCAGCGCGCATTGGGATTTTCCAGACTCGGGGAATTCCCCTTGGTGCAGGGCGCCATTGACTGTACGCATGTGGCTTTGCGGGCCCCTCTGGAGCATGGCGAGCAGTATCGCAACAGGAAGGGCTACCATTCTCTGAATGTGCAGCTGGTCTGTGACCACAAGCAGCGCATCATGGCAGTCAATGCCAGCTTCCCAGGCAGCAGCCACGATGCCTTTATCCTGCGGCAGAGTACTGTGCATGACATGTTCCAGGCACAGCCTCCCCCAAGAGGATGGCTACTCGGGGACAAAGGCTATCCTTTGTGCACCTGGCTCATGACCCCGCTCCGCGCGCCCAGGACCGCTGCTGAAGAGGCCTACAACGAGAGCCATCAAACCACCCGCAACATCATCGAGCTAACTATTGGGGTCCTCAAGCAGCGGTTCCGCTGCCTTGATCGCTCCGGAGGAGCTCTCCAGTATTCGCCGGACCGGGTCTCCCAATTTGTGGTGGTTTGCTGCATGCTACACAACCTGGCTATCCGCAGGACTCAGACACTGCCACCTGACGTTGGACCACCACCTCAGGAGGAGGAGCAGGAGGAGCATGAGGAGGAGGAGGAGCAGGAGTACGTTCCCAGGAGGGAGCGACCAGGGCCAAGGGCCGCACGACGCCACCTTATTACACGGTACTTCTAAGCCCCGTCAGGGAATGGCCAGGGGCCATGAGGGAAGATGAATGCAGCCGCTCCGCAAGCCCTCAGCCGGCGAAGCCAACAAACACTAAGAACAACAACCATGGAGACTGCATGAATAAAGATAATTTTTTATTACACAAAAATGAAAAGCCCTTCCCACATGAATCCCCAAAAACAATAAACGGGCCCCACAAAAAGCCCAACAAACGACTCACTCCCACAAACTGGGGAGGAGTCACTCCACCTTTCTTCAAACCGGGCCTCAACGTCGGCCTAACACAAAAAATAAGCCCTCCAACAACACAACCATGGGCAAAATAAAGATGGCCACTGCCATATAAAAGGAAAGCTGCCCACACCCTCTACTGAGTGGCCTGCGAGGGCGAGACCTTGCCCAGCCTTTTGCCTCCCCTGCCCGGCCTGCTGCTCCTTCGCAAGCTCTGCCCAGTGGCTGCTGCGAGGCTGGGGGAAGGCGCCCGAGGCTCAGATGCCCTTCCGCCAGATGCCGCTGGGGGGCGGCCTACACGGCGTTTGGGCCTCGTGGGGCCGTCTGCTGAGTGGCGCACCTGAGCCTGGCCACCATCAGCTGCAGCCGCTTGCCCTTGGCGCCCCAGTGGGGGAATGGCGGCGACGGATGGCGCAATGTGGGCCAGCTGGCGTCTGGGATGCGCTGGCTGGTGCTGTGGCGCGGTGGCACTCGGCCGGGCCCGCACTGCAGGATCCGCAACAATCAGCCGAGGGGCGGCTTGCTGGGATGGTCCAGCGCGGCGGCTGCCCTGGCGATGCCTGCCTGAGACAGCGCGTGTGGCAGCAGTGAGTGCCCCTGTGGTCCTGCTGTGCGCGCGCATCACAGCCACCAGGGTCTTGACGGCATCAGTCAGCATGCGGCCACTCGCGGCAGTTGATGCCCCGAACTCGCGCACACTGGTCGCCAGCGACTCGATGGCCTCAGGCATGCGCCCCACCACGCTCATGAGCTCCGTGTGGCGCCGGTCCGAATCCTCGGCCATCTTATCCAGCTTCCGCACCTCCTCCGAGGTGAAGGTGTCCGGACTGAAGTCGCGACTCTCCCGCTGGGGAGGAGGGGGCTGAACTAGGGGACCCTTGACGCGTTGGTGGCGGCGAGTGTGCCGAACAGCAGCACTCCCCTCTGATCCTTTCCCCCTTTGGGGGGAAGGCCGCGGGCCACGCGCACGGCTCCTGGGTGGCTGGACGCCACTGGTCCCAGAAGCTGCATTGCCCTGCGACAGTTCCTCCAGGCACTCGTCCAGTGAGGAGGTGTCAAGCATTTCCTCCTCTCCTGCGGGACGTGACTGTTCCCCCGAAGGTCCGGCTTGCTCCTCCTCCTCCTCCTGGTCGGAGGTGCTGTCACTGGCAGCTTCAGGGTCCTGGTCGTCACCAGCTGAAAGCAGGAATGCACAAGAGTAGCTTCAGAGTGAGGAGACGGCGTCAGCGAGGGAGTTAGGACTGGTGGCATTCAGCGCATTGGTGGGACAGTGGCAAAGGAGGTAGCTCGGATGGGCCAGTGTGACGCGAGAGGGCCAAAAGGCGAGGTCCTTACCATTGCCGGGCAGTGGAGGGTCGGATACTCCGCACGCTGTGGGGACAATCACACGGGCTCCCATGAGCACACACACGCGCTCCTCCAGCCGAGTGAGCTTCTGCAGCTTGGCGCGGCCACCCCTGGCACGCGCCTGGCGATTAAACGCTACTTTAGCCTGCAAGAGAAAGGACGGGCTGTAAGTGCGCAGTGAAGCCCTGATGTAGTGTGCACTGCCTCCCATGGTGGAATAGCGTGGACAGAGTGAAGCCCTGATGTAGTGTGCACTGCCTCCCATGGTGGAATAGCGTGGACAGAGTGAAGCCCTGATGTAGTGTGCACTGCCTCCCATGGTGGAATAGCGTGGACAGAGTGAAGCCCTGATGTAGTGTGCACTGCCTCCCATGGTGGAATAGCTTGGACAAAGTGTAGAGTGCCGAATGGCCATGTGATGCTCATGACTGTCCCAATGCTGCTGGCTGAGGGCTGGCCAATAGGACTTTCAGCTCCCTTTGCCCATCATGTCAGGTGTACATGCAAGAATGAGGAGGAGACTGGAAAGGCTACTCACCTTCACAATCCTGGTCAGATCGTTGTATTTTTTACGACATTGTTTGTGGGTCCTGGGGGCATCGCCGGTGAACGTCACCCTCTGGGCGATCTGCTTCCAGGCTTTGGTGTAGTCGTGGTGGGTTGGATTCCTCCCACTCTCTGGGAACAAGATCTTGCGCCTCACCTCCAGAGCTGTGACCATTATGTCCAGATCACCCTCTGAGAGGCGCAGGGCACGCTGACGGGCCTTCTCTGGCGTTGCCATGACTCCCTGGGGCTGAGCAGCAGTGTTGAGGCCTCTTTGCAAGGCTGCAGTGTGCAGGGCGTGGCAGCAGACCAATTCGTCCCTTCCCCCTTTAAGAGCTGGTCGGCGCCACGGGGTCTGCTGTCAGTCCAAAAATGACCGCACCCGCGCTGCGCCCCGCCTGGGCGCTATCCCTCTGGACCGCCGGCTTAGCGCCTAAAGATAGGAGTGGAACGCCTCTTTTAGCGCTCCACCAATCTCTTAGGGCGAAGCCACTGAATTTCCGGCAACGGGGCGCTACTTTGGGGCGGGCGCTAACTTCGGGCGGGCGCTAAGGTTAGCGCCCCAAAACTGTCTATACTGAAAATCTAGCCCACTGTGTCAAATATTTGATTTCTCCATGATAAGAGAAGACGAATTGATGTTCTGTTCCAGACTGTTTAATTTTTGGGCCTTTTCTTACTCGAGATTATTTCCATTCTCATCTCGTTCGCCTTCTACCACATCAAACCCCAAGCTTGCTCCGTTTGAGTACACAACTTGTGGGTGTCATAGAATGAACTGTAGTCATAGAGTCATAGAGTTATACAGCACGGAAAGAGGCCCTTCGGCCCATCGCGTCCGTGCCGGCCATCAAGCCCTGTCTAATCTAATCCCATTTTCCAGCGTTTGGTCCGTAGCCTTGTATGCTCTGGCATTTCAAGTGCTCTTCCAAATGCTTCTTGAATGTTGCGAGGGTTTCTGCCTCCACCACCCTTTCAGACAGTGAGTTCCAGATTCCAACCACCCTCTGGGTGAAAAAGTTCTTCCTCAAATCCACTCTAAACCTCCTGCCCCTTACCTTGAATCTATGCCCCCTTGTTATTGACCCCTCTACTAAGGGAAAAAGCTCCATTCTATCTACCCTATCTATGCCCCTCAATTTTGTACACCTCAATCAGGTCCCCCCTCAGCCTTCTCTGCTCCAAGGAAAACAAACCCAGCCTGTCCAGTCTCTCTTCATAGCTGACGCTCTCCAGCCCAGGTAACATCCTGGTGAATCTCCTCTGCACCCTCTCCAAAGCAATCACATCCTTCCTATAGTGCGGCGACCAAAACTGCACACAGGATTCCAGCTGTGGCCTAACCAGCGTTTTATACAGCTCCATCATAACCTCCCTGCTCTTATATTCTATGCCTCGGCTAATGAAGGCAAGTATCCCATATGCCTTTTTAACCACCTTATCCACCTGTTCTGCTGCCTTCAGGGATCTATGTACATGCACACTAAGGTCCCTCTGACCCTCCGCCTTACCTAGGGTCTTAACATTCATTGTGTATTCCCTTACCTTGTTAGTCCCTCCAAAGTGCATCACCTCACACTTTTCCGGGTTAAATTCCATTTGCCACTGTTCCGCCCATCTGACCAACCCATCTATATCGTCCTGCAGACTGAGGCTACCCTCTTCGCTATTTACCACCCCACCAATTTTCGTGTCATCCGCGAACTTACTGATCATACCTTTTACATTCACATCCAAATCATTAATGTAGACCACAAACAGCAAGGGACCCAGCACCGATCCCTGCGGTACCCCACTGGACACAGGCTTCCAGTCACAAAAACAACCTTCAACCATCACCCTCTGCCTTCTGCCACTAAGCCAGTTTTGTATCCAATGTGCCAAGGCACCCTGGATCCCATGGGCTCTTACCTTCTTGACCAGTCTCCTATGCGGGACTTTATCGAAGGCCTTACTGAAATCCATGTATACCACATCCACTGCGTTACCCTCATCCACACCTAGTCACCCCCTCAAAAAATTCAATCAAATTAGTCAGACATGATCTTCCCTTGACAAAGCCATGCTGACTATCCCTGATTAATCCTTGCCTCTCCAAGTGGAGACTAATTATGTCCCTCAGAATTTTTTCCAATAATTTCCCTACCACTGATGTTAGGCTCACTGGCCTATAGTTCCCTGGTTTATTCCTACTACCCTTCTTGAATAATGGTACTACATTAGCTGTTCTCCAGTCCTCCGGCACATCCCCTGTGGCCAGAGAGGTTCTGAAAATTTGTTTTAGAGCCCCTGCAATCTCCTCTTTTGCCTCACACAGCAGCCTGGGATACATCTCGTCCGGGCCTGGGGATTTATCCACTTTTAAGCCTGCTAAAACCGCCAATACCTCCTCCTTCTCGATGCTATTATGTTCGAGTATATCACAGTCCCCCTGCCCTATATCTATGTTTACATCGTCCTTCTCCATAGTGAAAACAGATGCAAAAAATTCATTTAGAACCCCACCTACATCTTCCGGCTCCACACACAGATTGCCACTTTGGTCCCTAATGGGCCCTACTCTTTCCCTAGTTATCCTCTTACCCTTAATATACTTATAAAACACCCGAGGATTTTCCTTGATTTTGCTCGCCAGTGTTATTTCATGGCCCCTCCTCGCTCTCCTAATTTCTTTTTTAAGTATCCCCCTGCACTTTTTATACTCCTCTAGGGCTTCCTCTGTCTTTAGCCTTTTGTATCTGCCAAAAGCCCTCCTTTTTTTCCTAATCCATTCTCGTATATCCCTTGTCATCCAAGGTTCCCTGGGGTTTTTGGACCCACCCTTGACCTTTACAGGAACATGTTGCCATTGTACGATCTCAATTTCCCTTCTGAAAGACTCCCATTGCTCCGATGCAGATTTTCCTACAAGTAGCTGATCCCAGTCCACTTTGGTCAGATCCTGCCTTATCCTATTAAAATTGGCCTTCCCCCAATTTAGAACCTTTATTTCCGGTCCATCTCTGTCCTTTTCCATGACTACCTTAAATCTCACCGAATTATGGTCACTGTCACCAAAGTGCTCTCCTACTAACACTTCTTCCACTTGGCCGGCCACATTCCCTAGAATTAGATCCAGTACCGCCCCCTCTCTTGTAGAACTTTCTACATGCTGGCTCAAAAAGCTCTCCTGGATGCACTTTAAGAATTCTGCACCCTCTAAGCCTTTCACACTCTGACTATCCCAGTATCTGAGTCAATGGGACTCTCTCTGACCTTTCTCCCCAGTCCATCTCCAGGACCAGTGTGTATCTGAGTCAATGGGACTCTCTCTGACCTTTCTCCCCAGTCTATCTCCAGGACCAGTGTGTATCTGAGTCAATGGGAGTCTCTCTGACCTTTCTCCCCAGTCCATCTCCAAGACCAGTGTGTATCTGAGTCAATGAGACTCTCTCTGACCTTTCTCCCCAGTCCATCTCCAGGACCAGTGTATATCTGAGTCAATGGGACTCTCTCTGACCTTTCTCCCCAGTCCATCTCCAGGACCAGTGTGTATCTGAGTCAATGGGACCCTCTGACCATTCTCCCCAGTCCATCTCCAGGACCAGTGTGTATCTGAGTCAATGAGACTCTCTCTGACCTTTCCTCCCAGTCCATCTCCAGGACCAGTGTGTATCTGAGTCAATGGGACTCTCTCTGACCTTTCTCCCCAGTCTATCTCCAGGACCAGTGTGTATCTGAGTCAATGGGACTCTCTCTGACCTTTCTCCCCAGTCCATCTCCAGGACCAGTGTGTATCTGAGTCAATGGGACTCTCTCTGACCTTTCTCCCCAGTCCATCTCCAGGACCAGTGTGTATCTGAGTCAATGGGACTCTCTCTGACCTTTCTCCCCAGTCCATCTCCAGGACCAGTGTGTATCTGAGTCAATGGGACCCTCTCTGACTTTTCTCCCCAGTCCATCTCCAGGACCAGTGTGTATCTGAGTCAATGAGACTCACTCTGACCTTTCTCCCCAGTCCATCTCCAGGACCAGTGTGTATCTGAGTCAATGGGACTCTCTCTGACTTTTCTCCCCAGTCCATCTCCAGGACCAGTGTGTATCTGAGTCAATGGGACTCTCTCTGACCTTTCTCCCCAGTCCATCTCCAGGACCAGTGTGTATCTGAGTCAATGGGACCCTCTCTGACTTTTCTCCCCAGTCCATCTCCAGGACCAGTGTGTATCTGAGTCAATGAGACTCACTCTGACCTTTCTCCCCAGTCCATCTCCAGGGCCAGTGTGTATCTGAGTCAATGGGACTCTCTCTGACCTTTCTCCCCAGTCCATCTCCAGGACCAGTGTATATCACAGCGTCGGCGGGAATCTCGAGCGGCAGAGCGGGGCTATAAAAGGCCCCAGAGACCAGGTAAGGCCTCACGGTGTCGGCGGGAATGTCGAGCAGCAGCGGAGCTATAAAAGGTTCCAGATACCAGGTAAGGCCTCAGTGTCGGCGGGAATCTCGAGCGGCATAGCGGGGCTATAAAAGGCCCCAGAGACCAGGTAAGGCCTCACAGCGTCGGCGGGAAACTCGAGCGGCAGAGCGGGGCTATAAAAGGCCCCAGAGACCAGGTAAGTACAACCAGTCTCTGAACTCGGAACTCGGAGGGAAGGAGAGAGGTAAAAATTAATCCAAGTGTGATGTCACCAGAAAGCGGGTAAGTGATTGGTTGGTAAGTATTTCTCCCTTTTTAAGCTTAAATCTCTTTGGTTTATAGTTTCTAAGGTGTGATATTCACCATCTACAATCGGGGCAGAGGGTATTTAAGAATAATATTAATAAATTGAATTAATTACATAGAATGGGAGATCAGGTGATGTGCTGCTGCTGCAATACGTGGGAGCTGGTGAACACCATTGATGCTCACGGTGATCACATTTGCAGTAAGTGTTGGCTGCTCGAGGAATTCCGGCTCCGTGTTGAAGAGCTGGAGTCCGAGCTGCAAACACTGAGACACATCAGGGAGGGGGAAAGTTACCTGGACTCTGTGTATCACGAGGTATTCACACCAATTAGATTAATTAATTCAGATGCAGTCCGTGGCCAGTGTCAGGATGGTGTGACTAGAAGTGAGGCAGGTACGGGGATCCAGGAGGTAGTGTTGGAGGAGCCGCAGCCCTTGAAGTTGTCCAACAGGTTTGAGGCTCTTACTTCCTGTGAGGATGGGAACAGGGACTGCAGGGAGGATGAGCAACCTGGCCACAGCACCGTGGAGCGGGGGGGCCATTCAAGTGGGGGGAGTTAAAAGAAATGTTGTAGTGGCAGGGGATAGTATCGTTAGGGGGATAGTTGTCGTGGTCCATGTTGGTACCAACGACATAGATAGGACAAGGAAGGAGGTTCTGCTGAGGGAGTTTGAGCAGCTAGGGGCTAAATTAAAAAGCAGAACCACACCTGAGCCACGAGCGAATTTGGCTAGGACAAATAAAATTAGAGAGTTAAATGCGTGGCTCAAAGGCTGGTGTGGGAGAAATGGGTTTTGCTTCCTGGGACACTGGCACCAGTACTGGGGCAGGAGGGAGCTGTTCCGTTGGGACGGGCTTCACTTGGCCAGTGCTGGGACTAGAGTCCTGGCGGATCATATAACTAGGGCTGTAGAGAGGGCTTTAAACTAACTAGTTGGGGGGGGGGGGGGGGGGGGGGAGATTCCTCGAGAGCAAATAATAAAAAGGACAACAGAGGAGGTCATAGACTTAGGTAGCAGTGGGGAAATTAAAAACCAGAGCGTGTCAGGAAGGGGCAGAAGGTATGGAGTAAAAGGTAAAGTAATAAAAAGGGCAAAAGCAGGAACTAAGTGTCACGAAACATGTTTGAAAGTTCTCTATCTGAATGCACGTAGCATTCGTAACAAAATAGACGAGTTAATGGCACAAATAACTACATATGGGTATGATCTTGTGGCCATTACAGAAACATGGCTGCAGGGTGACAATGCCTGGGAATTAAACATACCAGGTTATTTAACAATCAGGAAGGACAGGCAGGAAGGGGAGGTGGGGTGGCTATGTTAATAAAGGAAGGAATCTCTGTAATACAGAGAAATGATATTGGGTCAAAAGATCAGGATAATGAAACAGTTTGGGTGGAGGTAAGGAATAATAAGGGGAAAAAAACACTCGTGGGCGTAGTCTATAGGCCTCCGAACAGTGGCAACTCTGTTGGACGGAGTATCAATCAGGATATAGTTGAAGCTTGTAATAAGGGAACATCTATAATTATGGGGGATTTTAACTATCATATTAATTGGACAAATCAAATTGGGCAGGGCTGCCTTGAGGATGAGTTCATTGAGTGTATTAGGGATGGGTTTCTTGAGCAGTATGTAACTGAACCGACCAGGGGGCAAGCAACCTTAGATCTGGTCCTGTGTAACGAGACAGGATTAATTAAAAATGTCCAAGTAAAGGATCCCCTTGGAATGAGTGACCATAACATGGTTGAATTCCATATTCAATTAGAGGGTGAGAAGGTTGGATCTCAAACAAGCGTGCTAAGCTTGAATAAAGGAGACTATGAAGGTATGAGAGCGGAATTGAGTAGAGTGGATTGGGAAAATAGATTAAAGGGTAAGACGATACATGATCAGGTGTACATTCAAGGAGTTATTTTACAACTTCCAAAAAATATATATTCCATTGAGAAGAAAAGGGTGTAAAAGAAAAGACAGCCATCCATGGCTATGTAAAGAAATTAAGGAAAGTATTCGACTAAAAACAAGGGCATATAAGGTAGCCAAATCTAGTGGGAGGATAGAGGATTGGGAAAACTTTAAAAGACAGCAAAAAATAACAAAAAGATTGATTAAAAAAGGGAAGATAGATTATGAAAGTAAATTAGCAAAAAATATAAAAAGAGATAGTAAGAGTTTTTATAGTTATATAAAAAGAAAAAGGGTGGCTAAAGTAAATGTTGGTCCCTTAGAGGATGAGACCAGGAAATTAATGGTGGGAAATATGGAGATGGCAAAAACACTGAATGAATATTTTATATCAGTCTTTACAGTAGAAGACACTAAGAATATCCCAACACTGGACAAACAGGGGGCTAAAGGGGGGGGGAGGAGCTAAACACGATCAAAATCACTAAGGAAGTGGTACTCGGTAAAATAATGGGACTCAAGGCGGATAAATCACCTGGACCTGATGGCTTACATCCTAGGGTCTTGAGGGAAGTGGCGGTAGGGATTGTGGATGCATTGGTAATAATTTTCCAAAACTCCCTGGACTCGGCAAAGGTCCTGGCAGACTGGAAAACTGCTAATGTAACACCCTTATTTAAAAAGGGCAGTAGACAGAAGGCTGGAAACTATAGACCAGTTAGCCTAACATCTGTGGTAGGTAAAATTTTGGAGTCCATTATTAAGGAGACAGTAACAGGACATTTGGATAATCATAATTTAATAGGACAAAGTCAGCATGGTTTTATGAAGGGGAAGTCATGTTTGACAAATTTGCTGGAGTTCTTTGAGGAAGTAACATATAGGGTGGATAAAGGGGAACCAGTGGACGTAGTGTATTTAGACTTCCAAAAGGCATTTGACAAGGTGCCACACAAAAGATTATTGCTTAAGATAAAAAATCACGGGATTGGGGGTAATATTCTGGCATGGATAGAGGATTGGCTATCTAACAGAAGGCAGCGAGTTGGGATAAATGGTTCATTCTCAGACTGGCAATCAGTAACTAGTGGTGTTCCGCAGGGGTCAGTGCTGGGTCCCCAACTCTTTACAATCTATATTAACGATTTGGAGGAGGGGACCGAGTGTAACATATCAAAGTTTGCAGATGATACTAAGATGGGAGGGAAAGTAGTGAGTGAGGAGGACATAAAAAACCTGCAAGGGGACATAGACAGGCTAAGTAAGTGGGCAGAGATTTGGCAGATGGAATACAATACTGGAAAGTGTGACGTTATGCATTTTGGCAGGAAAAATCGTAGAGCAAGTTATTATCTTAATGGCAAGAAACTGGAAAGTACTGAAGTACAAAGGGATCTGGGGGTCTTGGTGCACGAAACTCAAAAGGTTAGTATGCAGGTGCAGCAAGTGATTAAGAAGGCCAATGGAATGTTGGCTTTCATTGCTAGGGGGATAGAATATAAAAATAGGGAGGTATTGCTTCAGTTGTACAAGGTATTGGTGAGACCGCACCTGGAATACTGCGTACAGTTTTGGTGTCCATACTTAAGAAAGGACATACTTGCTCTCGAGTCAGTACAAAGAAGGTTCACTCAGTTAATCCTGGGGATGAGGGGATGGACATATGAGGAGAGGTTGAGTAGATTGGGACTCTACTCATTGGAGTTCAGAAGAATGAGAGGCGATCTTATTGAAACATACAAGATTGTGAAGGTGTTGGATCGGGTGGATGCGGGGAAGATGTTCCCGATGATGGGTGAAACTAGAACTAGGGGGCATAGTCTTACAATAAGGGGCTGCTCTTTCAAAACTGAGATGAGGAACTACTTCACTCAGAGGGTGGTAGGTCTATGGAATATGCTGCCCCAAAAAGCTGTAGAAGCTACATCATTGCATAAATTTAAAACAGAAATAGACAGTTTCCTAGAAGTAAAGGGAATTAAGGGTTACGGGGAGCGGGCAGGAATTTGGATATGAGTCTAGGTTCGGAATGGTCATGGCCCTGTGGGTAGCGGAGTGGGCCCAGGGGCCGTGTAGCCTGATCCTGCTCCTATTTTGTGTGTCTAATTCTGTTAGATTCAGGAGATGGTTCTGTGATAGTAGATTGGCGGTTAGGATCAGATCAGCCATGATCTTATTGAATGGCGGAGCAGGCTCGAGGGGCCGATTGGCCTACTCCTGCTCCTATTTCTTATGTTCTTATGTAGAGCGTCGGCGGGAAACTCGACCGGCAGAGCGGGGTTATAAAAGGCCCCAGAGACCAGGTAAGGCCTCACAGCGTCGGCGGGAAACTCGAGCGGCAGAGCGGGGCTATAAAAGGCCCCAGAGACCAGGTAAGGCCAACCAGTCTCCGAACTCGGAGGGAAGGAGAGAGGTAAAAATTAATCCAAGTGTGACGTCACCAGAAAGCGGGTAAGTGATTGGTTGGTAAGTATTTCTCTCTTTTTTTTAAGCTTAAACTCTGGTTTATAGTTTCTAAGGTGTGATATTCATCATCTAGAATCAGAGCAGAGGGTATTTAAAAATAATATTAATAAATGTAATTAATTACATAGAATGGGAGATCAGGTGATGTGTTGCTGCTGCAATACGTGGGAGCTGGTGGACACCATTGATGCTCACGGTGATCACATTTGCAGTAAGTGTTGGCTGCTCGAGGAATTCCGGCTCCGTGTTGAAGAGCTGGAGTCCGAGCTTCAAACACTGAGACACATCAGGGAGGGGGGAGAGTTACCTGGACTCTGTGTATCAGGAGGTAGTCACACCAATTAGATTAATTAATTCAGATGTAGTCCGTGGCCAGGGTCAGGATGGTGTGACTAGAAGTGAGGCAGGTACGGGGATCCAGGAGGTAGTGTTGGAGGAGCCGCAGCCCTTCCTCTTGTCCAACAGGTTTGAGGCTCTTACTCCCTGTGAGCATGGGAACATGGACTGCGGGGAGGATGAGCAACCTGGCCACAGCACCGTGGAGCGGGGGGCCATTCAAGTGGAGGGAGTTAAAAGAAATGTTGTAGTGGTAGGGGATAGTATCGTTAGGGGGATAGATAGAGTTCTTTGCAGCCGAGAGCGAGAGTCCCGAAGGCTGTGTTGCCTGCCCGGTGCCAGGGTTAAGGACATCTCCTCTGGGCTAAAGAGAAACTTGGAGTGGGAGGGGGAGGATCCAGTTGTCGTGGTCCATGTTGGTACCAACGACATAGATAGGACAAGGAAGGAGGTTCTGCTGAGGGAGTTTGAGCAGCTAGGGGCCAAATTAAAAAGCAGAACCACAAGGGTAATAATCTCTGGATTACTGCCTTAGCCATGTGCAAATTTGGCTAGGGTAAATAAAATCAGAGAGTTAAATGCGTGGCTCAAAGACTGGTGTGGGAGAAATGGGTTTTGCTCCCTGGGACACTGGCATCAGTACTGGGACAGGAGAGAGCTGTTCCGTTGGGACGGACTTCACTTGGCCAGTGCTGGGACTAGAATCCTGGCGAATCGAATAACTAGGGCTGTAGAGAGGGCTTTAAACTAATTAGTGGGGGGGAGGTTTTAAGAGAGCGAAAAATAAAAATGACAGCGGAGAAGGCAATAGAGCAAGGTAGCAGTGGGGGAATTAAAAACCAGAGCGTGTCAGGAAGGGACAGAATGTATAATGAAAAAGGTAAAGTAGTAAAAGGGGTAAAAGCAGGAATAAATTGTCAGAAAACATATTTGAAAGTTCTTTATCTGAATGCATGCAGCATTCGTAACAAAATTGATGAGTGGACGGTGCAAATAACTACACATGGGTATGATCTGGTGGCCATTACGGAAACATGGCTGCAAGATAATCATGACTGGGAACTAAACATACAAGGGTATTTGACAATTAGGAAGGACAGACAGGAAGGAAAGGGAGGTGGGGTTGCTATGTGATGCGCTATCAATTACTCATAAAAGACAGAGTTAAGAGAGTAACTAAAGGCTTTTATTAGCAAAGAACAGAGCATGCCTCTCGTGGTTGACTGGGTTCCAAGAAGGCAGGGGGCTGCAGGTCAATCACCTTTATACCTGGGCCTGTGTGGGTGGAGCCAGCCGAGACATGTTGAGGCATGCATAGGTACAACAGTGTGTATCAACAACAACAACAACAACAAGTGGTTTACCACATTCACCCCTTGTTTAAAATTGAGTCCGGCGGGGTGAAGTGTACTAAAGGTTCGTGTAAGTAAGTCTATCAGGTGGCCTTGTATGCCGTCCTGATCGTCGTGGTGGCGGCGGTGATGGTGCAGCATCCAACGTTGAGTCTGGCGTCTCATTGAGTGGTTGGGTGGTCAATGACGGGTCCTGGGGCTGCGGCATGCCGTCTAGCGGGGTTGGGTTGTGGGTAGTGGTGGATGGCAATGGTAGTGTTTCAGGGGCACCCAAAGGTGCGAGATCTCGTGTGGGGGCTGTGTCCTCCCGCCCGTCTGGGTACGCTACGTAAGCGTACTGGGGGTAGGCGTGGGTAGTGGTGGATGGCGAGGGGGGTGTTTCGGGAGCACCCGAAGGTGCGAGGTCTCGTATGGAGACTGTGTCCTCCCGCCCGTCCGGGTACACCACGTAAGCATACGGAGGGTTGGCATGGAGGAGGCTCACCCTCTCGACCAGGGGGTCCGTCTTATGGGACCTCACGTGCTTCCGCAGTAGGACGGGTCCTGGAGAAGTCAGCCATGTCGGTAACGAGGTCCCCGATGTGGACTTCCTGGGGACGGAGAACATTCTCTCGTGAGGGGTAGCATTGGTGGCTGTACAGAGCAGTGACCGAATGGAATGGAGCGCCGCAGGGAGGACTTCCCGCCAGTGAGAGGTCGGGAGGCCCTTAGATTTCAAGTTTAAAAGGACTGCCTTCCAGACCGTCGCATTCTCCCTTTCCACCTGGCCACTCCCCCGGGGGTTGTAGCTGGTGGTCCTGCTTGTAGCAATACCTCTCGAGAGCAGGTACTGCCGAAGTTCGTCACTCACAAAGGATGAGCCCCTGTCGCTATGAATATAGCTAGGGAAACCGAACAAGGCGAAGAGGTCATTCAGACATTTAATGACCGTGGTACTGGTCATGTCTGAGCAAGGGATGGCAAACGGGAAACGGGAGTACTCATCAATTATGTTGAGGAAGTACACATTGCGGTCGGAGGAGGGGAGGGGCCCTTTAAAATCGACGCTCAGCTGTTCAAAGGGGCGCGTGGCTTTGATCAGGCTTGCTCTGTCTGGCCTATAAAAATGCGGTTTGCACTCGGCACAGATTTGGCAGTTCCTGGTCATGGTCCTGACCTCCTCGATGGAGTAGGGCAGGTTACGGGATTTGATGAAGTGAAAAAACCTGGTGACCCCCGGGTGGCAGAGGACATTGTGGAGGGTCTTCAGTCTATCGACCTGCGCGTTGGCGCATGTACCACGTGATAGGGCATCTGGGGGCTCATTGAGTTTCCCGGGCCGATACAAGATATCGTAATTGTAGGTGGAGAGTTCGATTCTCCACCTCAAGATCTTGTCGTTCTTGATTTTGCCCCTCTGCTTATTATTAAACATAAAAGCTACTGAACGCTGGTCAGTGAGCAGGGTAAATCGTTTTCCGGCCAGGTAATGCCTCCAATGTCGCACAGCTTCCACAATGGCCTGGGCCTCCTTTTCGACAGAGGAGTGTCGAATCTCGGGGCCCTGGAGGGTCCTTGAGAAAAAGGCCACGGGTCTCCCCGCCTGGTTAAGGGTTGCAGCTAGGGCAAAGTCGGAAGCGTCGCTCTCCACTTGGAAAGGGATGGACTCATCCACTGCGTGCATTGTGGCCTTCGCAATAGCTCCTTTTATGAGAGTGAAGGCAGCACAGGCCTCTGCTGTCAGGGGGAAGGAGGTGGACTTGATGAGGGGTCTGGCTTTGTCCGCATAGTTCGGCACCCACTGAGCATAGTACGAGAAAAACCCTAGGCATCTCTTCAGTGCTTTTTGGCAGTGGGGGAGGGGGAGCTCCATAAGGGGGCGCATCCTGTCGGGGTCGGGGCCGATGACTCCGTTCTCCACTACACAGCCAAGAATGGCAAGGCGCTTGGTACGAAACATACATTTGTCCTTGTTGTATGTTAGGTTCAGCCGCTGGGCCATACGGAGGAATTTCTCTAGATTAACATCATGGTCCTGCTGGTCGTGGCCGCAGATGGGGACGTTGTCTAGATAGGGGAAAGTGGCCTGGAGCGCGTTCTGGTCGACCATCCGGTCCATCTCCCGTTGGAAGACTGAAACCCCGTTGGTGACGCCGAAGGGAACTCTGAGGAAGTGGTAGAGACGACCGTCAGCTTCAAAAGCTGTGTACTGGCGGTCCTCAGCCCTGATGGGGAGCTGGTGGTATGCCGACTTCAGATCAATCGTCGAGAATACCCGGTATTGTGCTATCTGATTGACCATGTCAGATACGCGGGGGAGTGGGTATGCATCTAGCTGGGTGTAGCGATTGATCGTCTGGCTGTAGTTAATAACTAGGCGCTGTTTTTCGCCAGTCTTCACTACCACCACTTGTGCTCGCCATGGGCTGGTGCTACTTTCAATAATCCCTTCCTTCAGGAGTCTTGCTACCTCGGATTTAATGAAGCTCCTATCCCCGGCACTGTAACGCCTGCTTTTGGTAGCGATGGGCTTACAGTCACGGGTGAGGTTAGCGAACAAGGGGGGGGGGGGACTTTAAGGGTGGAGAGGCTGCAAATGGTGCGCGGCGGGCGATTTAAAAGCTGCTGGCTGCAGGCTGTGAGTGGGGGGAGTGGTCCGTCGTACGCTAATGTGACACTCTTAAGGTTGCACTGAAAATCCAACCCCAGTAGAACGGCAGCGCAAAGATGGGGCAGGACCAGGAGTTTAAAATTTTTGTATTCTGTGCCCCTTACTGAAAGGGTCACTACACAGTAGCCACCGACGTCCGCTGACTGGGCTTTGGAAGCCAAAGAGATCCGATGTCGCGTCGGCAGGACCGGGAGAGAGTAACTCCGCACCGTGTCGGGGTGGATAAAGCTTTCCGTGCTCCCGCTGTCAAAAAGGCAGGTAGTGGCGCGGCCGTTTACCTTAATGTCCATCATGGACCTGGACAGTTGATGAGGGAGAGATTGGTCCAGCGTCACGGAGGCCAACGTATGGTCGAGCGAGTCGATGTGGTCGTCAGATGAGGCGGTGGTTGAGTCCGGGTCCCCCGTGGTTGAAGTTGGAGACGTCCGAGATGGCAGACAAAATGGCGGCGCCCATGGTCCCGATCCCCACGCGGCTGGGGGAGCCCAAGATGGCGGACAAGATGGCTGCCCCCATGGTTCGCACGCGGCGCTGCTGGCGTTAGCGGTTTTACCTTTGCAGGCGCTGACAGTGTCCTTTCTTCCCGCAGCCGGAGCAGGTAGCGTTTCTCGCCGGGCAGCGTGCTCTGGGGTGTTTTGCCTGGCCACAAAAATAACATTTCTGTGCCTTGGACATTGCAGCAGCAGTTGAAGGTGGCGGTCCCATGACCCAAGGTTGTGGCGTCCACGTTGCGGAGCGGTTAGGGGAGAAGGCGTCCATATTCCTGTGGGCCGCGTCGAGCGAGAGCGCGAGGGACACTGCCTTTCTCAGGTCCATTTCTCCCTTTTCCAACAGTCTCTGCCGGGAGTAGTCGGACCTTAGACCCGCAACGAAAGCATCTCGGATCAGTCCCTCCGTGTGTGCTGCGGCTGATACTTCTTTGCAATCGCAGTCTCGGCCGAGTATCCGTAGTGCCCGTAGGAAGGCCTCCACCGATTCCCCGGGCTGCTGTCTGCGGGATCTTAAGAGGTGCCTGGCATAGACCGTATTTACCGGGCGTGCGTATTGCCCTTTTAGCAGATCGATAGCCGCCGCGTAGGTCGTCGCGTCCTGGATTATTGTATAAACTTGGTGGCTCACCTTTGAGGCCAGGATTTCCAACTTGTTTTCGTCCAGGGTCACAGTTGAGGCTTGCAGGTAGGCCTCGAAGCAACGCAGCCAATGCGCGAATTTGGTAGCCGAACCCGCCGCTTGGGGGTCTAGGTCCAGGCATGTTGGTCTGAGGGCTCGCAGCAGCTCCTGCTGTTCAGCGTTTGGTGCAGCAGCTCCTGTTGCTCAGCGTTTGGTGCAGCAGCTCCTGCTGCTCAGCGTTTGGTGCAGCAGCCTGCTGTTCAGCGTTTGGTGCAGCAGCTCCTGCTGCTCAGCGTTTGGTGCAGCAGCTCCTGCTGCTCAGCGTTTGGTGCAGCAGCCTGCTGTTCAGCGTTTGGTGCAGCAGCTCCTGCTGCTCAGCGTTTGGTGCAGCAGCCTGCTGTTCAGCGTTTGGTGCAGCAGCTCCTGCTGTTCAGCGTTTGGTGCAGCAGCTCCTGCTGCTCAGCGTTTGGTGCAGCAGCCTGCTGTTCAGCGTTTGGTGCAGCAGCCTGCTGTTCAGCGTTTGGTGCAGCAGCCTGCTGTTCAGCGTTTGGTGCAGCAGCCTGCTGTTCAGCGTTTGGTGCAGCAGCCTGCTGTTCAGCGTTTGGTGCAGCAGCCTGCTGTTCAGCGTTTGGTGCAGCAGCCTGCTGTTCAGCAAATGTCGACATTTTGTTTTTGCTAATAAAATTGATGCGCTATCAATTACTCATAAAAGACTGAGAGTTAGGAGAGTAACTAAAGGCTTTTATTAGCAAAGAACAGAGCATGCCTCTCGTGGTTGACTGGGTTCCAAGAAGGCAGGGGGCTGCAGGTCAATCACCTTTATACCTGAGCCTGTGTGGGTGGAGCCAGCCGAGACATGTTGAGGCATGCATAGGTACAACAGTGTGTATCAACAACAACAACAACAACCAGTGGTTTACCACACTATGTTAATCAAGGATGGAATCACTGCAATAGTCAGAAATGATATTGGGTCAAAGGATCAGGATAGTGAAACAGTTTGGGTGGAAATAAGGAATAATAAGAGGAAAAAGTCACTAGTGGGCGTAGTCTATAGGCCTCCTAACAGTTGCAACTCTGTTGGTCGGAGTATAAATCAGGAAATAGTTGGGGCTTGTAATAAGGGAACAGCTATAATCATGGGGGATTTTAACCTTCATATTGACTGGACTAATCAAATTGGGTAGGGCAGCATTGAGGAAGAGTTCATAGAGTGCACTAGGGACGGGTTCCTTCAGCAGTATGTAACTAAACCAACCAGGGGGCAGGCAATCTTAGATCTGGTCCTGTGTAATGAGACAGGATTAATAAAAAATGTCCTAGTAAAGGATCCCCTTGGACTGAGTGACCATAATATGGTTGAATTCCAAATTCAGTTTGAGGGTGAGAGAGTTGGAACTCAAACCAGCGTACTAAGCTTAAATAAAGGAGACTATGAAGGTATGAGAGCAGAATTGACTAAAGTGGACTGGGAAAACAGATTAAAGTGTAAGACGGTACAAGAGCAGTGGTGTACATTCAAGGAGACATTTCACATCTTTCAAGATAAATATATTCCACTGAGGAAAAAGGGGATTAAAAGAAAAGACAGCCATCTGTGGCTTAGTAAAGTAATAAAGGATGGTATCCGACTGAAAACAAGGGCATATAAAGTAGCCAAATCTAGTGGGAGGATAGAAGATTGGGAAGCATTTAAAAGCCAGCAAACAATAACTAAAAGATTAATTAAGAAAGGGAAGATAGATTATGAAAGTAAACTAGCAAAAAATATAAAAACAGATAGCAAGAGTTTCTACAGCTATATAAAAAGAAAAAGGGTGGCTAAAGTGAACGTTGGTCCCTTAGAGGATGGGACCGGGAAACTAGTGGTGGGGAACATGGAGATGGCAAAGACGCTAAACAAATATTTTGTATCAGTCTTTACAGTAGAGGACACTAAAAATATCCCAACACTGGACAAACAGGGGGCAATGGGGGGGCAGGAGCTAAACACGATTAAAATCACTAAGGAGATGGTACTTGTAGTGTATGTAACCTGTACCACCTTAAGAGACTACCTTAAGGTGATGAACTACTTTCTGATGGCTCCTGTATATTGTAGTACCGGTGGTGACCACACCGGTATATAAACTCTGTGGAGCAGTTTGTAATTCAGTTCAGCCCTGACCTTCAGTTACTAAAGACCTGTTTAAGTATTCTGTTGTCTGTGTCCAGTTATTCAACATAAGTACATTTGGGAAACACAGACTCAACAGTGGTGATGAGTCTGATCTTACCTAGCGGCAGTTTTGCATCCAAGGCAGCTTCGTCCTCAGAACGGGCGTCGAAAAGGGGCATCCGCCCTCATCATCCTGCTGAGCACCGCATCGCACGGGAGGCATCGAGAACCCGGGTTGGAATTGCTGACCACGAAGTCCACCATCAGCAACAGGCAGTGATCATCCCTTCTACCACAGCGGTGGGTAAGCCGATCTAGCGACACGGAGAGAAAGTCGGCTGCGTTGTCAGTGGGAGAAAGGGAGGGAAATCGAAGAAAAGGGCGGAGAACACGACCGCAGCCGGTGTAAGGGGCCGGACTGCAATTGGGACAGAGACGCGCAGCAACAAGGGAAGCGTTAATGTCCACGAGGACCGCGGGGAACAAGAGCAGCAGCGTCGGGGGAATTAAGGACCGCTGGGAGGCGAGAACGGCAACAGCGCGGTAATCGCCATTTTAGTCGGCGGGGGAAGAAGACAAGCGCGGGAAAAGCCACCAAGCGCGGGAAGCCGCCATTTTGAAAAATAAAACAAAATTAAGGAAACTCACAAGGATGCCAAAAACGGGTAACATCACTGCTTTTGATAGCGATGTAGAAGATTGGGCCACTTATGTGAAACGCGTTGAAGTTTATTGTACAGCAAATGAGGTACCGGCGGATGAGAAAGCACTAACCCTATTAAACTCGATGGGTGCGAAGACGTACGGGTTATTAAGGCACCTTGTAACACCAGATAAACTGGTAGGAAAGAGTTTCGCGGATATTGTTACTATCCTGCAAGAGCATTTAAACCCCACGCCGCTGCTGATAGTGGAACGATTTAAATTTTACAAAAGAATTCAGCTTAAAGAGGAAACCAACGCTGAATTCTTAATCGAACTGCACAAGCTATCAAAGTACTGTCAGTTCGGTACAGGACTAGCAGATGCTCTGAGAGATAAGTTCGTGTGTGGGCTACTAAAGGAAGGAACCCAGAAGCGACTGCTAGAGGAAAAGGATCTTACGCTGGACAAAGCTGTCAGCATTGCAGCATCGCACGAGGCAGCAGCACGAGGCACTGCAGAAATGCAGCAAAGGCCATCGGAATTCAGCACCAATGAAATGACATTGGGTGCAGTAAAGTGCTATCGTTGCGGAAGGACAACGCACGATCAGAACCAGTGCTGGTTCAAAGATAAAGAATGCAGGAAATGTGGCAGACTTGGTCACATAGCGAAAGTATGCCGGTCAGGAAAGAAGACCAGCAACAAAAAGTCACCGCAGGAGAAGTACAAAAAAGTACACAAGGTGACAGAGAACAGTTTGGATGAACAGAAGACAGATTCAGACTCCAGCAGTAAGGAACTGGGTTGTCTAAAAATACATAATGTGGGTAACACAGCAGACCACCAAACTATCTGGGTCACACTTCAGATAGCAGGAGTCCAAGTGAAGATGGAATTGGACACTGGATCAGCATTGACGGTCATGAATAAGCAAGATTACAAAAGGTTATTCTCACACATTCCCCTAAGGGATACGGAGATTGTATTGAAAACATACACGGGGCAAAAAGTATACCCCATCGGAAAGATAAAGGTAAAGGTGGTCCACAAGGGTAAAGAAAGCCAAGGAATGGACTTGTATGTGTTACCTGAGGGAGGTCCACCACTACTGGGATGGGAATGGATCCGGAGAATAAATATGGACTGGCATTCCTTACAAGCACTAACTGTAGATTCCTGTAAAAAGGACGACGTCAAACCTAAACGACTGTCCAGAATATTGGACGATGCTAAGGAGGTGTTCCAACAGGGACTGGGAACACTGAAAGGAATTACGGCAAACATCAAGGTTGAAGAACATGCAAACCCTAAATTTTTCAAAGCCAGACCGGTTATGCGATACGACCTGCTGTGGAAGCAGAGCTGGAAGGGCTAGAACGTTCAGGAGTACTGTCAAAGGTGGACTGGAGCGAATGGGCCACGCCCATTGTTCCCGTCATGAAGCGTTCGTTGAGCAACAAGCCGGGGGAACCGGGGAAGGTTCGCATCTGTGGCGATTTCAAGATCACTGTTAATCCGGTTCTTCACACGGTGCAATATCCGCTTCCGCGGATTGAGGATATCTTCGCTTCGCTGTCTGGCGGGAAACACTTCACCAAGATAGACCTGGCGCAGGCGTACTTACAGATGGAAGTTGATGAAGTGTTACGCCAGTATCTCACGATCAACACACATAAGGGCTTATATCGGTATAATAGACTGGTTTTTGGAGTGGCATCGGCTCCAGCGATTTGGCAAAGGGCCATGGAGCAGGTATTACAGGGAATTCCAGGCACACAATGCTACCTGGACGACATTCTGATTACAGGAGATGATGATAAGGAACACCTTGCGAATTTGGAGCAGGTGCTCACCAGATTGAACGAATATGGACTGAGTTAATCGCCAGAAATGTGAGTTCTTTCAGAAGCGAATCTCGTACTGCGGTCACGTCATTGACCAGGAGGGGCTTCATAAGTCACCTGACAAGATCGAAGCTGTTGTGAAAGCTCCCGCTCCGGAAAATGTATCCCAGTTGAGGTCGTTCCTTGGGTTGATTAACTATTACCACAAGTTTCTTCCAAATTTGTCCACAGTGCTACACCCGCTGAACGCTCTTTTGCAAAAGGGAGTGCCATGGAAGTGGAGCGAGGACTGTAAGCGGGCTTTTCAAAAAAGCAAGGCACTGATCACCTCTAAGGAAGTGTTGGCTCACTTTAACCCAACGCTGCCTATTCGTTTAGCTTGTGATGTTTCTCCATATGGTATCGGGGCAGTGCTCTCACATAAGTTGCCAAATGGCTTGGAAAGGCCAGTCGCGTTCGCATCCAGATCATTGACCTCCGCTGAGCGCAACTATGCTCAGATAGATAGGGAGGCTCTCAGCCTCGTGTGGGGAGTTAAGAAATGTAATCATTACCTGCAAGGCCAAAGGTTTACGCTGCTGACAGATCACCAGCCGTTGGTTTCCATTTTTAACCCTAAGAAGGGTGTTCCGGTTATGACAGCGCAGAGGCTTCAGAGATGGTCCCTTTTCCTAGGGGCACATCAATATGATATCGAATTCAAAGGTACAAAGCAACATGGTAATGCTGATGGGCTGTCGCGCCTGCCACTACCTACAGCGGAAGAGGCACCGGCAGTTGACCCTGTTGAGATATTTCACTCGACCATCATCGAATGTTTACCAGTCACCAATGCGAGTATTGAGAGACCAGGAACGACCCGACACTGTCTCGGGTCTACGATTTGACAGTGAAGGGATGGCCAGCACATGGCGAACCACTGTTACTGGCATTCTCAGCCAGACGAGAACAGCTGTCCGTCTGTCAAGGAACATTGATGTATGGAACAAGGGTGATTATTCCTCCTAAATTAAGGGAGAGAGTTCTGAAGGAACTGCATGAAGGTCATCTGGGGGGAGTCAAGATGAAAAGCCTTGCTAGGGCTTATGTGTGGTGGCCAGGTATCGACAAACAAATAGAGGATCTGACTAAAAGCTGCTCAGGGTGCCAAAAAGTTCAAAATGCACCTCCAATTGCACCGCTGCATCCATGGGAATGGCCTTCAACCCCATGGCAACATGTGCATATCGACTTTGCAAGTCCATTCATGGATTCCATGTTTTTGATAGCGGTAGACGTACATTCTAAATGGCCAGAAGTGATTAAGATGTCGACCACTACCTCGGAAAAGACGATCGCAGTTCTAAGAACCATATTTGCAAGGAATGGGTTGCCAGAACAAATATGTTCAGACAACGGACCACAGTTCGTGTCAGAAGAATTCCAGAAATTCATGAAAAAGAATGGGGTGAAACACTATACATCTGCCCCATATCATCCGGCTACAAATGGGTTGGCTGAGAGATTTGTACAAACGTTCAAAAAGGCGATAAAGGCCATGAGCGAAGACCATATTCCACTACAACACAAGGTGGACAATTTCCTGATGGCATATCGAAACGCCACACATGCAGTGACAAATCAAAGCCCTGCCATGATGTTCTATAACAGGAGGTTGCGGTCCCGGTTGGATTTGTTAAAACCCAATGTGCGTAGGGAAGTTGAAAACAAACAATTCCAGCATGTAAATAACAAGACCACTCGGAGTTTCGAAATAGGACAACCAGTGTTAGCCTGGGACTATAGGAATGATAAATGGCAATCCGGAACAATTCGTGCCAGACAAGGACCCTTGATGTACACGGTAGACGTTGGTGAAAACGTAATACGACGTCATGCTGACCAACTTGTGGAATCGAGAACAAGGGTCAACCCCATGTCTACGGCAGAGACACCAGTTGAAGAAGTTATTGAGCCTGTAGCATCTACCTCAGACGTACATGATGAGGTTCAATCCATAAGAGATCAAATGGATGAGTCACCCCAGCAACGAGAACCAGAGACCCCTGAAAGGCGTTATCCAACCCGGATCAGGAGGCCTCCTCAGAGACTGAATCTTTGAACAGTTTTGTATGAAAGTTGTATATATGTTATCCATGTTATGTTTAAATTGGGGTGTACACTGTTAAGCTAAAAGGGGAGGAATTGTAGTGTATGTAACCTGTACCACCTTAAGAGACTACCTTAAGGTGATGAACTACTTTCTGATGGCTCCTGTATATTGTAGTACCGGTGGTGACCACACCGGTATATAAACTCTGTGGAGCAGTTTGTAATTCAGTTCAGCCCTGACCTTCAGTTACTAAAGACCTGTTTAAGTATTCTGTTGTCTGTGTCCAGTTATTCAACATAAGTACATTTGGGAAACACAGACTCAACAGTACTCAGTAAAATAATGGGACTTAAGGCGGATAAATCCCCCGGACCTGATGGCCTATATCCTAGGGTCTTGAGAGAAGTGGCGGTAGGGATTGTGGATGCATTGGTTATCATTTTCCAGAACTCCCTGGACTCAGGAAAGGTCCCAGCAGATTGGAAAACTGCTAATGTAACACCCTTATTTAAGAAGGGAAGTAGACAAAAAGCTGGAAACTATAGACCAGTTAGCCTAACATCTGTGGTTGGCAAAATGTTGGAGTCCATTATTAAGGAAACAGTAACAGAGCATTTGGATAAACATAATTTAATAGGACAGAGTCAGCATGGTTTTACGAAGGGGAAGTCATGTTTGACAAATTTGCTCAAATTCTTTGAGGATGTAACATACAGGGTGGATAAAGGGGAACCAGTGGATGTAGTGTATTTGGACTTCCAAAAGGCATTTGACAAGGTTCCACACAAAAGATTACTGATCAAGATAAAAAAATCACAGGATTGGGGGTAATATACTGGCATGGGTGGAAGATTGGCTATCTAACAGAAAACAAAGAGTTGGGATAAATGGTTCGTTCTCAGGCTGGCAATCAATAACTAGTGGTGTTCTGCAGGGGTCAGTGCTGGGACCCCAACTCTTTACAATCTATATTAACGATTTGGAGGAAGGGACCGAGTGCAACATAGCCAAGTTTGCCGACAATACAAAGATGGGAGGGAAAGCAGTGAGTGAGGAGGACATAAAAAACCTGCAAAAGGACATAGACAGGCTAAGTGAGTGGGCAGAGATTTGGCAGATGGAATATAATGTTGGAAAGTGTGAGGTTATGCACTTTGGCAGAAAAAATCAAAGAGCAAGTTATTATCTAAATGGAGAGAAACTGCAAAGTGCTACAGTACAAAGGGATCTGGGGGTCCTGGTGCATGAAACACAAAAAGTTAGTATGCAGGTGCAGCAGGTGATCCGGAAGGCCAATGGAATATTGGCTTTTATTGCAAGGGGGATGGAGTATAAAAACAGGGAAGTCTTGCTGCAGTTATGCAGGGTATTGGTGAGGCCACACCTGGAATACTGCGTGCAGTTTTGGTTTCCATATTTAAGAAAAGATATACTTGCTCTTGAGGCGGTTCAGAGAAGGTTCACTCGGTTGATTCCGGAGATGAGGGAGTTGACTTATGAGGAAAGGTTGAGTAGATTGGGACTGTACTCATTGGAGTTCAGAAGAATGAGAGGCGATCTTATCGAAACATATAAGATTGTGAGGGGGCTTAATCGGGTGGATGCAGTGAGGATGTTTCCACTGATGGGTGAGACTAGAACTAGGGGGCATAATCTTAGAATAAGGGGCTGCCCTTTCAAAACTGAGATGAGGAGAAACTTCTTCACTGAGAGGGTAGTAAATCTATGGAATTTGCTACCTCAGAGAGCTGCGGAAGCTGCGACATTAAATAAATTTAAAACGGAGATAGACATTTTCCTAGCAGATAAGGGAATTAGAGGTTACGGGGAGAGGGCAGGGAAGTGGACGTGAGTCTAGGTTCGGGTCAGCCATGATCCTACTGAATGGCGGAGCAGGCCCGAGGGGCCGTATGGCCTACTCCTGCTTCTTATGTTCTTAATAGGACTCTCTCTGACCTTTCTCCCCAGTCCATCTCCAGGACCAGTGTGTATCTGAGTCAATGGCACTCTCTTTGACCTTTCTCCCCAGTCCATCTCCAGGACCAGTGTGTATCTGAGTCAATGGGACTTTCTCTTACCTTGCTCCCCAGTCGATCTCTGGAGGCTCTTTGAATCAGAAGGGTTCTCTCCGGTTGGTGCTCACAATCCTGTGCTGGTTAACCGGCTGTTGTTCCTCAGTCGACAATCCCTGTTTACTTTGAGCTGAGCACCTTCGTCAATCACACCATCATTCACCGGGAGATCTAATTGTGGCAAAGCAGAAAATAAGAACAACATTGAAAGCGTGAAATAATGTAATGTAGACTTTTAATCTGCTTACTAATAATCCAATGTGAAGGCGGAGTATTTGTTTGATTTTGTGCCTTTGCTCAGATCCCCAGTTGCGGGGCTGTATGTTTAGTTTGGAGATTTTGCTCACAGTAAATTTCCGGCCTCCTGAGACTCCCCCATTCTCACTGCTCTGGGCTGAAATGCGCCATTTTCTGTGCGGAGTTACTGCCCCAGCGGTGACCCTGTGAGCCTCCCTCGCTGTGATCTAAACTCGGGGCTGAGCAGCCGCTGTCGGGCCGAGTTCCCTCAGTCACAGAGCGGGCCCTATAACCCGGGCAACCAGCCTGTGTCTGACCCTCACTCACCGATCAACCAGCGCCGCCCGGCCCAGCACACAGCAGGGGAGAAGGCCTGCGCCGGAGGTTAGGGGAGCGGCACTGCGCCTGCGCCGGAGGGCAGGGGAGCGGCACTGCGCCTGCGCCGGAGGGCAGGGGCGCGGCACTGCGCCTGCGCCGGAGGGCAGGGGCGCGGCACTGCGCCTGCGCCGGAGGGCAGGGGCGCGGCACTGCGCCTGCGCCGGAGGGCAGGGGAGCGGCACTGCGCCTGCGCCGGAGGGCAGGGGGGCGGCACTGCGCCTGCGCCGGAGGGCAGGGGAGCGGCACTGCGCCTGCGCCGGAGGGCAGGGGAGCGGCACTGCGCCTGCGCCGGAGGGCAGGGGAGCGGCACTGCGCCTGCGCCGGAGGGCAGGGGAGCGGCACTGCGCCTGCGCCGGAGGGCAGGGGAGCGGCACTGCGCCTGCGCCGGAGGGCAGGGGAGCGGCACTGCGCCTGCGCCGGAGGGCAGGGGAGCGGCACTGCGCCTGCGCCGGAGGGCAGGGGAGCGGCACTGCGCCTGCGCGGGAGAGGGAAAAAGGGAGCGGCACTGCACCTGCGCGGGAGAGAGCAAGGGAGCGGCACTGCGCCTGCGCGGGAGAGAGTAAGGGAGCGGCACTGCGCCTGCGCCGGAGGGCAGGGGAGCGGCACTGCGCCTGCGCGGTAGAAGTATGTCGCACGAACGCATCACTGTCGCTCCCAGTGGTGGGAGGACTACATCGGAACATATACAAGCCCAGGTTAACGGCAGCCATCTTTGCAAAGGAGGGAGGAAAGTTTCAGTGCGACGTCATCCTATGCCTGAGACAAGGAGCCTTGTGTCCAATGCGGGGAATAAAAGCCCACAGCCTCCCCTGGCCCTGAACAAGGGACTGGAGAAACTCGGTGCCCTGCGGATCAGACAATCAGCCGGTGCTAGTCCCGCCCCTCGGGCTCCCCGATTGATTGGAGGACCCGCCGCCGGCTCGCTCCTCCAGCCCCGCCCACTGGGTGCCGCTAGTCCCGCCCCTCGGGCTCCCCGATTGATTGGAGGACCCGCCGCCGGCTCGCAGCTCCAGCCCCGCCCCGCTCGCTCCCTATTAGTCGGCGGCTCCCGTCAATCAGGCCGCGGGCCCGGGTCACGTGTCCCCGAGGAGATCACGTCCACCGTCCAACTGCCGCCTCTCGGTCCGGGTCCTCGCGGACTCTGAGGTTTTTCTATTTCTCTCTATTCTCTCCCGGTCCACCCCGCGCGATTCTCCACCCAATCGGAGCGAAGAAAACACACTTTGCGTCACCGATCGCGACTCTGGAACCGACACCAAGGCCTTTCCCGGAATGCCCCGTGCCGACTCTGTCCGGCAGGATCCGAGTGCGCAGGCGTAGCTCCGAGTGGGGGAGGGGGTTGGTCTCCTCTGGGCATGCGCGGTTATTACCCTTGGTGACCGGCAGGGGTCGCTGTGCCGGACTCGGCACAAACCGCCGCTCCGTGTGCGCATGCGCGAGCTCATGGCTGTCAATCAGCCAGCAGCCAGAAGAGGTCGCTGGTGAGACCAGTGAAGAAAGAAAGACTTGCATTTATATAGCGCCTTTCACCACCACCGGATGTCCCAAAGCGCTTTACAGCCAATGAAGTACTTTTTGAAGTGCAGTTACTGTTATAATGTAAACAAAGAAACAGAGAAGATCGGAGCAGGAGTAGGCCATTCGGCCCCTCAAGCCTGCTCCGCCATTCAATGAGATCATGGCTGATCATCCAAATTCAGTACCCTGTCCCTGCCTTCTCCCCATATCCCTTGATCCCTTTAGCCTTAAGAAATACATCCAACTCCTTCTTGAATATATTTAATGAACTGGCCTCCACAGCTTTCTGTGGTAGAGAATTCCACAGGTTCACCACTCTCTGGGTGAAGAAAATCCTCCTCATCTCTGTCCTAAATGTCCTACCCCTTATCCTTAGACTGTGATCCCTGGTTCTGGCGTAGGAACCGCGGAAGTCAGTAAGCGCACCGCAAGCTCCCACAAACAGCAATGTGATAATGACCAGATAATCTATCTTTTTGTTGTGTTAATTGAGGGATAAACATTGGCTAGGACACCGGGGGATAACTCCCCTGCTCTTTCCCACATTACAACAGTAACTACACTCCAATAGTACAATAGTACCTCATTGGCTGTAAAGTACTTCAAGACATCTGCTGGTCGTGAAAGGCACCATATAAATGCAAGCCTGTCTTTCTTGAAATAGTGCCATGGGATCTTTTATAGCCACCTGAGAGAGCAGACAGGGCCTCAGTTTAACATCTCATCCAAAAAACAACACCTCCAACAGTGCCACACTCCCTCAGCACTGCACTGGAGTGTCAGCCTGCATTTTTGTGCTCAAGTCTCTGGAGTGGGACTTGAACCCACAACTTTTATGACTCAGAGGCGAGAGTGCTACCCACTGAGCCACTGGCTGACACTAAAGAACAAGCAGTTCTGACGAAAGGTCTTCGACCTGAAACATTAACTCTGTTTCTGTCTCCACAGATGCTGCCTGACCTGCTGAGTATTTCCAGTAGTTTCTGTTTTTATTAAAGAAACGAGGGAGTGATTGCTGACAGGAAGAATGTTGGGTCATCCTGCACATGTGCACCTCCCTGGCGGCTGAGGCAAAACACCGACTCGCCCCCACCTGAGCCGCGCACCAGTACCAGATGTTGCGGCTCCGCATGCGCGGCCGGTGTTCCAACCGCGGGGTTTTGTGTGGTGAGCATGCGCGTTGCGGACTGATCGGGACGGGCAATTGTAGAGCAGGAGGGAGAGCGCGGGGGCCATGAGCACATGCGCGGGACTCAGCGTCTACAGAGTGCTTTCTGGAGCGCGGGGGCTTGTGGGTATTACAGCCGCCATTACTGCTGATCCTTTCAACCAACCTGTGTAGCAGCTGGAGCCTGCAAATCAGCTTCACTGCCCCTAGGTTCGGAAAGAGGAAAATTAAACAACAGTTTGCCTCTGATCCTTTTCTGATCTCAATTTACAGGGTTATAGAAGTGGAGCAGTTACAGGCGGGAAGCTCAGACCAAACATCACGTCAAGATCTGACAGAGTCACTCGATTCATCAGGACCTGAATATCATCGGCCTTTGCACATGGAAGGAGAAAGCAGCGATCGCAGCGATGACAAACCGCACACGTGTTCGGTGTGTGGACGCGGATTCAGCCAATTGCCTGACCTGGTGAGACACGTGCACCGTCACACCGGGGAGAAACCGGGTAAAGGTGGGGATGGCGGGAAGGGATTGAGTTCCCCGTCTGCATTGGAAGTTCAATGGCACAGTCACACCAGGGACAGTCTGTTCAGCTGCTCCGTGTGTGGAAAGGGATTTGTTTGTTCATCTCACCTGCAAACACACCAGCGAGTTCACACTGGGGAGAGACCATTTCAGTGTTCTGACTGTGGGAAGAGCTTTAAAAGCCCCAGGGATCTGAAGAAACACCAGCTTGTTCACACTGGGGAGAGGCCGTTCACCTGCTCCGATTGTGGGAAGGGATTCACTCAGACAGCCAACCTGCAGAGACACCAGCGCCTCCACACTGGGGAGAGGCCATTCACCTGCTCCATGTGTGGTAAGGGATTCAGTGAGTCATCCAACCTGCAGACACACCAGCTTGTTCACACTGACGAGAGATCCTTTAAATGTTCTGACTGTGGGAAGAGCTTTAAAAGCCCCCAGGAACTGAAGGGACACTGGCTCCTACACACTGGGGAGAGACTGTTCACCTGCTCCGTGTGTGGGAAGGGATTTGCTCGGTCCTCCACCCTCCTTTCACACCAGCGTGTTCACACTGATGAGAGGCCGTTTAACTGCCCTGACTGTGGGAAGCGTTTTAAAAGCTCCGGGGATCTGAAGGGACACCAGCTTGTTCACACTGATGAGAGGCCGTTTAACTGCCCTGGCTGTGGGAAGTGTTTTAAAAGCCCTGGGGATCTGAAGGGACACCAGCTTGTTCACACTGCGGAGAGGCTGTTCACTTGCTCCGTGTGTGGGAAGGGATTCTTGAAGTCCTCCACCCTGCTGAGACAACAGCTTGTTCACACTGATGAGAGGCCATTTAACTGTTCTGACTGTGGGAAGAGCTTTAAAATCCCTGGGGAGCTCAAGCGACACTAGCGAGTTCACACCACAGAGAGGCTGTTCACCTGCTCCATGTGTGGGAAGGGATTCACTGTGTCATCCGCCCTCCTGTCACACCAGCTTGTTCACGCTGACGAGAGACCCTTTAAATGTTCTGACTGTGGGAAGAGCTTTAAAAGCCCCCAGGAGCTGAAGAGACACCAGCTTGTTCACACTGGGGAGAGACCATTTAACTGTTCTGATTGTGGGAAGAGCTTTAAAAGCTCCTGGGAGCTGAAGAGACACCGGCTCCTCCACACTGGTGAGAGGCCGTTCACCTGCTCCGTGTGTGGGAAGGGATTCACTGTGTCATCCACCCTCCTGTCACACCAGCTTGTTCACACTGACAAGAGACCCTTTAAATGTTCTGACTGTGGGAAGAGTTTTAAAAGCTCGAAGAGCCTTAAGAGTCACCAGCGTCTTCACACTGATCATAGAATCTAACAGCACAGAAGGAGGTGATTCGGCCCATCGTGTCTGTGCCCATCGTGTCTTTGAAAGAGCTGTCCAATTTAGTCCCAAACCCCAGCTTTATCCCCAGAACTCTGCAAACTAGTCCTCTTCAAGGACTCGTCCAATTGCCGTTGGAAAGTTCCTGTGGAACCTGATTCCAGCATCCTTTCAGATGGTGTGTTCCAGATCTTAACAACCCTCTGTGTGAAAACAATTCTCATTTCCCTCTAGTTCTTTTAGTAACTATTTTAAATCTGTGACCTTTGGTTACCGACCCACTTGCCAGAGTGAACAGTTTCTCTCTACTTGCTCGATCAAAACCCCTCATCATTTTGAACACCTCTATTAGGTCTCCTCTTAACCTTCTCTGCTCTAAGGGGAACAATCCCAGCTTCTCCAATCTCTCCACATAACTGAAGTCCCTCATCCCTGGTACCATCCTGGTCAACCTCCTCTGCACCCTCTCCAAGGCCTTGACATCCTTCCTAAAGTGTGGTTCCCAGAACTGTACACAAGACTCCAGCTGAGGCCAAAACCCTGCAGCTGTACAAAACCCTGGTTAGACCACACCTGGAGCACTGTGAGCAGTTCTGGGCATCACACCTTAGGAAGGATATATTGGCCTTGGAGGGAGTGCAGCGTAGGTTTACCAGAATGATACCCGGACTTCAAGGGTTAAGTTACGAGGAGAGATTACACAAATTAGGGTTGTATTCCCTGGAATTTAGAAAGTTAAGGGGTGATCTGATCGAAGTTTTCAGGATATTAAGGGGAACAGATAGGGTAGATAGAGAGAAACTATTTCCGCTGGTTGGGGATTCTAGGACTTGGGGCATAGTCTAAAAATTAGAGCCAGACCTTTCAGGAGTGAAATTAGGAAACATTTCTACACACAAAGGGTGGTAGAAGTTTGGAACTCACTTCCACAAACAGCAATTGATGCTCGATCAATTGTTAATTTTAAATCTGAGATTGATAGGTTTTTGTTACCCAAAGGTATTAAGGGATATGGGCCAAAGGCGGGTGTATGGAGTTAGATCACAGATCAGCCATGATCTCGTTGAAAGGCGGAACAGGCTCGAGGGGCTGAATGGCCTCCTCCTGTCCTGATACAAAGATGGGTGGGAAAGCAAGTTGTGCAGAGGACTCAAAGAACCTGCAAAGGGATATAGACAGGCTAAGTGAGTGGGCAAACATTTGGCAGATGGAGTATAATGTGGGAAAGTGCGAGGTTATACACTTTGGCAGGAAAAATAAAAAAACGAATTATTATTTAAATGGAGAGAGATTACAAAATGCTACAGTTCAGAGGGACCTGGGGGTCCTTGTGCATGAAACACACAAAGTTAGCATGTAGGTACAGCAAGTAATCAAAAAGGCAAATGGGATGTTGGCCTTTATTTCAAGGGGGTTGGAGTATAAAAGCAGGGAAGTCCTGCTACAACTGTACAGGGTATTGGTGAGACCACACCTGGAGTACTGCATACAGTTTTGGTCTCCTTATTTAAGGAAGGATTTACTTGCATTGGAGGCAGTTCAGAGACGATTCACACGGTTAATTCCAGAGATGAGGGGGTTGACTTATGAGGAAAGGTTGAGCAGGCTGGGCCTATACTCATTGGAATTTAGAAGAATGAGAGGTGATCTTATTGAAACATATAAGATACTGAGGGGGCTCGACAAGGTAGATGCAGAGAGGATGTTTCCCCTCGTGGGGAAATCTAGAACTCGGGGGCATAGTTTTAGATGAAAGGGTCGCCCTTTTAGAACTGAGATGAGGAGGAATTTCTTCTCTCAGAGGGTCGTAAATCTGTGGAATTCTCTGCCGCAGAGAGCTGTGGAGGCTGGGTCATTGAATACATTTAAGGTGGAGATAGACAGATTTTTGCAAGATAAGGGAGTGAAGGGTTATGGGGAGCGGGCAGGGAAGTGGCTTTGAGCCCAAGATCAGCCATGATCTTATTGAATGGCAGAACAGGCTCAAGGGGCTGAATGGCCTCCTCCTGTCCTATGTCCCTAACTCGTGATTTGTAAAGGTTTAGTGTAACTTCCATGTTTTTGTATTCAATGGCACTATTTACAAAGCCAAGTATCCCATACGCTTTCTGAACCGCCTCACCAACTTGGCACTTTCAAAGATTTGTGAATATGGACCCCCAGGTCCCTCTGCTCTTGCACCCCCTCAAAATAGCCCCATTTAGATTATACGGCCTCTCCCTGTTGTTTCTCCCAAAGTGCATCACTTCACACTTATCCTCATTTAATTTCATTTGCCTTGTGTCTGCTCATTTCACAGTCTGTCTCTGTCCTTCTGAAGTCTGCTACTACTACACTCACAAAACTTGGCAACATAGTAAATAGTATCATCCGTAAACTTTGAAATTGTTCACCTGTACCCAAGTCCAGGTCAGTTATATATAACAAGAAAAGCAATGGTCCTAATCCCGACCCCTGGGGGACCCACTGCATACTTCCCTCCAGTCAGAAAAACATCCCTCAGCACTGCTCACTGCCTCCTCTCCCTTAGCCAATTAGCAGGAGTGGGCCATTCGGCCCCTCGAGCCTGCTCCACCATTCAATAAGATCATGGCTGATCATCGATCTCCATATCCCTCGATTCCCCCAGAGTCCAAAAATCTATCGATCTCAGCCTTGAATATACTCAAAGACTCAGCATTCACAGCCCTCTGGGGCAGAGAATTACAGAGATTCACAACCCTCTGAGTGAAGAAATTCCTCATCTCGGTCTTAAATGGCCGACCCCTTATCCTGAGACTATGCCCCCTAGTTCTCGACTCTCCAGCCAGGGGAAACAACCTCTCAGCATCTACCCTGTCAATCCCCTTCAGAATCTTGTCTGTTTCAATGAGATCACCTCTCATTCTTCTAAACTCCAGAGAGTATTGGCCCATTCTACACAATCTCTCATCATCGGACAGCTCTCTCATCCCAGGAATCAATCTAGTGAACCTTCGTTGCACCGCCTCCAAGGCAAGTATATCCTTCCTTAGATAAGGAGACCAGAACTGTGCACAGTACTCCAGGTGTGGTCTCACCAAGGCCCTGTACAATTGGAGCAAGACTTCCTTACTCTTATACTCCAACCCCCTTGCAATAAAGGCCAACATGCCATTTGCCTTCCTTATTGCTTGCTGTACCTGCATGCTAGCTTTCCGTGTTTCTTGCACGAGGACACCCAAATCTCTCTCAACACCAACATTTGAAAGTTTCTCACCATTTAAAAAATATTCTGTTTTTCTATTCTTCCTACCAAAGTGAATAACCTCACATTTCCCTACATTATACTCCATCTGCCACCTTACTGCCCACTCACTCAGTCTATCTATATCCCTTTACAGACTCTCTGTGTTCTCCTCACAGCTCACTGTCCCACCTAGCTTTGTATCATCAGCAAACTTGGATACATGACACTCGGTCCCTTCATCTCGGTCATTAATATAGATTGTAAATAGCTGAGGCCCCAACACTGATCCTTGCGGCACCCCACTAGTTACAGCCTGCCAACCTGAAAAAGATCCGTTTATCCCTGCTCTGTTTTCTGCCCATTAACCAATCCTCTATCCATGTTACTATATTACCCCCAACCCCATGAGCCCTAATCTTGTGTAATAACGTTTTATGTGGCACCTTATCGAATGCCTTTTGGAAATCCAAATATACCACATCCACTGGTTCCCCTTTATCTACCCTGCTAGTTACATCCTCAGATAACTCTAATAAATTTGTCAAACACCATTTCCCTTCCATAAAACCATGGTGACTCAGCCTACCCATGTTATGATTTTCTAAGTGCCCTGATACAACTTCCGTAACAATGGATTCCAGCATTTTCCCAATGACTGACGTCAGGCTAACTGGTCTGTCATTCCCTGTTTTTTCTCTCCCTCCTTTCTTGAATAGCGGGGTTACATTTGTGACCTTCCAATCCGCTGGGACCGTTCTAGAATCTCGGGAATTTTGGAAGATCAAAACCAATGCATCCACTGTCTCTTCAGCCACCTCTTGTAGAACCCTAGGATGTCGGCCGTCAGGTCCAGGGGATTTGTCGGCTTTTAGTCCCATTAGTTTCTCTAGTACTTTACATTAAGTTCCTCACCCTCATTAAACCCTCGGTTCCCCACCATCTTTGGTATGCTTTTGTGTCTTCTACTGTGAAGACAGATACAAAATATTTGTTTTAACGTTTCTGCCATTTCCTTATTCCCCATAATAATTTCTCCTGTCTCTACCTCTAAGGGACCAACGTTGTCAGCTGTGGCTCAGTGGGCAGCTCACTCGCTGTAGTGTCCGTGAGTAGATAAAGACACTGAAGACAGGAGTTGGTTCATAGGTATTTACTAAGCAAGTCTGGGGGGGGTTTCTAAAGGATATACACAATACACAGGCTTATATAGCCCAAGTGGCAATTACCGGCATTACGCACACCTGGGGCTCTTAAAGGCACATACACCATAATTGCTCTTAAAGGCACATACACCACAATTCCTCCCCTTCTAGCTAACTAGTACATCATATTTTAAGTAATTATTAATTACATGTTATATGCAAAATAATATACATTGCTGTATTAATTAATTATAAGTTAGTCTCTCAGGAGGCTTCCTGACTCGGTCCGGATAACGCCTCGGGGGTGTAGTAGTTTCTGGTGGTGTAGTAGGTTCTTCTGGCAAGGCTGATTCGGCTTGAAGGCCAGTGTCGGGTTCATCGGGCTCCAGTATCACCGGATCGGAGGTAGATATGGGTATCTCTACTTCATCGTTAGATGTATAGAGTGGTGGTGTAGGTTGTCCCTTTTCAGATGACTTGATGATTTGGTCAGCATGGCGCCTTATTATGCTGTCTCCGATGTCCACGGTATACATCAGTGGTCCTAATCGTGTGCAGATAGTTCCAGGCTCCCATTTCTCGGTACGGTAGTCCCGGGCCAAAACCGGTTGGCCTATCTGGAAGGCCCTAGTTGGCATTTCATTCATGCCCTGAAACTGCCGGTTCTCCACGTCCCTTCGGATGTTGGGCTTGACCAAATCCAGCCGGCATCTTAGGTTTCTATTGTAGAACATCATGGCGGGAGTTTGGTTAGTAACCATATGCATTGCATTCCTATATGCAAATAAGAAGTTATCCACCTTGTGCTGAAGTTTTATGTCTTCATTACCCATGGCCTTGATGGCCTTCTTGAAGGTCTGGACAAACCTTTCAGCCAATCCATTGGTGGCGGGATGGTATGGGGCGGACGTGTAGTGCTTTACCCCATTGTTCTTTAAGAACTTTCTGAATTCTTCGGACACAAATTGCGGTCCATTATCAGAACATATCTGCTCCGGCAGCCCATTCCTGGCAAATATGGTCCTTAATACTGTGATGGTTTTTTCCGTGGTGGTGGAGGACATCTTTATTACCTCCGGCCACTTGGAGTGTGCATCAACTGCGATTAAGAACATTGAGCCCATAAATGGACCAGCAAAGTCGATGTGCACCCTTTGCCAGGGAGATGAGGGCCACTCCCATGGATGTAGAGGGGCCTGTGGCGGAGCATTTTGGACCTTCTGGCATCCTAGGCAGCTCTTGGTCATGTCTTCGATGTCTCCATCGATACCTGGCCACCATACAAACGCCCTAGCTAGGTTCTTCATTTTCACTCCACCCAGATGCCCCTCGTGAAGCTCCTTTAGCACTTTATCCTGGAGTTTGGGTGGAATCACCACTCTGGATCCACACATCAAGGTTCCTCGGCACACTGACAGCTGTTCTCTTCTTTGCGAGAATGCTGGCAACAGTGGTTCGCCATGTGCTGGCCATCCCTTCACTGTTAAATCGTAGACCCATGAGAGAGTAGGGTCATTTCTTGTCTCCCTTTCAATGGCAGAATTTGTCACCGGTAGACATTCCACTATGGTAGAGTGGAATATCTCTACTGGGTCTACTGTAGGTGCCTCTTCTATCGTTGTCAACGGTAGGCGTGATAAACCGTCAGCATTCCCATGCTGTTTTGACCCTTTGTATTCAATGTTGTATTGGTGTGCCCCTAGAAAAAGGGACCACCTCTGTAGTCTTTGTGCCGTCATAATGGGGACACCTTTTTTAGGGTTGAATATGGAGATGAGGGGTTGATGGTCAGTCAGCAAGGTAAATTTTTGTCCGTGTAGGTAATGGTTGAATTTCTTCACTCCCCATACCAGGCTGAGTGCTTCCCTGTCTATCTGGGCATAGTTACGCTCAGCTGAGTTCAATGAGCGTGACGCAAAAGCTATCGGCCGTTCCGAGCCATCAGGGAATCTATGGGACAATACCGCTCCTATGCCGTAAGGGGATGCATCGCACGCCAGTCTGATTGGTAGTGATGGGTTGTAATGAGCCAAAATTTTCTCGGATGTGATTAAGTCTTTACATTTATGGAAGGCACGTTTACAGTCTTCGTTCCATTTCCAAATCACTCCTGTCTGTAGAAGATCATTAAGAGGGTGTAGAATAGTTGATAAGTTCGGTAAAAATTTATGATAGTAATTTATTAATCCCAGGAATGACCTTAATTGTGAAGCATTTTCAGGTGCTGGGGCTTTTATAACTGCTTCAATTTTTTCAGGTGACTTATGCAACCCTTCCTTATTAATTATGTGGCCACAATATGATATCTGATTTTGGAAAAATTCGCACTTGGGGCGATTTGCTCGTAGGCCCCATTCTTTCAGCCTAGTGAGCACCTGCTCCAAATTGGCATGGTGCTCGTTGTCATTTTCTCCTGTTATAAGGATGTCGTCTAGGTAGCATTGAGTCCCCGGAATCCCTTGCAGGACTTGCTCCATAGCTCTTTGCCAGATAGCTGGAGCTGATGCTATTCCAAAAACCAGTCGATTGTACTGGTACAGGCCTTTGTGTGTTTATTGTGAGATACTTTTTAGAGGTCTCCTCAACCTCCATCTGTAGATATGCCTGTGCCAAGTCAATTTTTGTGAAACGTTTCCCTCCGGATAGTGAGGCGAAAATATCTTCTATCCTCGGAAGAGGATACTGTACCGTGTGAAGGACCGGGTTTACAGTCACCTTAAAGTCCCCACAGATGCGAATTTTTTTCTGTTCCTCAGAGTTATTTTTCAATGTTTTTTTCATGACTGGAACGATGGGTGTTGCCCATTCGCTCCAATCTATTTTGGATAATACGCCTGCCTTTTCCAAATTCTTCAGCTCTGCCTCGACTGCCGGACGTATTGCGTATGGCACCGGTCTTGCCTTAAAAAATTTTGGAATTGCTGTATCTTCCACTTTTATTGAGGCGGTGATGCCTTTCAAGGTTCCTAGTTTCTCTTGAAACACTTCTTTGGCGTTGGCCAAGATGTCTTTTAATCGTTCAGGTATGATGTCATCATTGTTTTTTTCCTTACTGGTCACCGTCAGTGCCTGAATGGAGTGCCAGTCTAAACGTATCTTCCTTATCCATTCACGTCCCAACAACGGTGGACCACCATCTTGTAGAATGTATAAATACAACTTTTGTATTTCTTTGCCATTGTATACCACAGGCACCCTTATTTTTCCTTTGGGGTAGACTTTCTGCCCCGTATATGTTTTTAAGATAATGGATGTGTCTTTTAGAGGTATATGCGAAAATAGCCTCTCGTAATCTCGTCGATTTATTACGGTTAGAGCTGATCCTGTATCTAGCTCCATTTTAACTGGGGACCCTGCTATTGTGAGGGTAACCCAAATGGTTTGGTAATCCTCTTTGGCAAGTACATTATGTAATTTGAGACAGCTTAGTCTCTTGTTTCCGGAGTCGCTATCGCTATTCTGGTCTTCGGAGCTATTGTCCGTCATCATTTGTACCTTCCTGTACTTTTCTTTATTGATTTTTTGTTTTCTGTCAGTGGATTTATTTTGTCCAGATTGGCATACCCGTGCAATGTGTCCAATCTTACCACATTGCCTGCATGCTTTGCCCTTGAACCAGCAGTCCCTCTGGTTATGGGTGGATCTGCCGCAGCGATAACATCTTCCGAACTCCTGTGTCATTTTATGGGTGCCGAAGTCCTGTGTCTCCTGTTGTATCTCTGCAGCTCCTTTTGCTGCTGCTTCGTATGATACAGCCATACTGAAAGCTTTGTCCAATGTTAAATCTTTTTCAGAAAGCAGTCTTTTTTGTGTTCCTTCACTTAAGAGACCGCAAACAAATTTGTCTCGAAGATAATCCGATAGTCCTGCTCCGAATTGGCAGTACTTTGATAGCTTTCTTAATTCAGTTAGGTAATCAGCGTTCCTTTCATTCTTGTGTTGATTTCTCTTGAAGAACTTGAATCGTTCCGCTATCAGCAGTGGTGTTGGGTTTAAATGCTCCTGCAGGGTATCAACAATTTCTTTAAAAGTCTTGTCCTTTGGTTTGGCTGGAGTGATTAAATTTCGTAACAGCCCGTATGTCTTCGCGCCCATTAAGTTCAGAAGTACTGAAGCTTTTTTTTCATCTGTTATTCCATTTGCAGTGCAATAAACCTCTACTCTTTCCACGTATGTGGTCCAATCTTCTATTTCGCCATCAAAACCTCAATATTACCAGATTTAGGCATTTCAGAAAAGATATGGCGCTTCCCGCGCTTTTTTTTTCTCTGTAGCAACGATATGGCGCTTCCCGCGCTTTCCCGCCGCTGCTACCGATAACAACACTGTTTTACTGTGGTTTCCGTTTATTCACTGCTGGAGACTCGTTCCCGACGGAGGTCTAAACGCTGACCTGCTTGCCGTCTCTCGAGTGCACCCTCCCAGTCCGTTATTGCTTGCCTCCGATTTCGCTGCCTGTCTCAGCTGTAGAGCCCGCCGCTGGAGCTCCAGCCTGACGCCCAGGAAGGATTAGCGCAGTACCTGTCACCAGCTTGGCCAGCTGGTGAAACCACAGTTTCTATAACTTCCTTGAGTCTTCTGGGCGCTGGAGGAATCGATGTCCTTGAGGTGCTGCCGAATTGCAGGTAAGTCCGTTTCCACTTCATCGCCACTGTAGTGTCCATGTGTAGATAAAGACACTGCAGACAGGAGTTGGTTCATAGGTATTTACTAAGCAAGTCTGGGGGGGGTTTCTAAAGGATATACACAATACACAGGCTTATATAGCCCAAGTGGCAATTACCGGCATTACGCACACCTGGGGCTCTTAAAGGCACATACACCATAATTGCTCTTAAAGGCACATACACCACACTCACCTCTGGGTCAAAGGGTTGTGGGTTCAAGTCCCACTCCAGGGACTCGAGCACATAAAGCTAGGCCGACACTCCAGTGCAGTGCTGAGGGAGTGCTGCACTGTCGGAGGGGCCGTCTTTCTGATGAGACGTTAAACCGAGGCCCCGTCTGCCCTCTCAGGTGGATGTAAAAGATCCCATGGCACTATTTTGAAGAAGAGCAGGGGAGTTATCCCAGAGTCCTGGCCAATATTTATCCCACAACCAACAGATTATGCCCCCTAGTTCTAGTCTGCAGTTAGATTCAGGAGATGGTTTTGTGATAGTGGATTGGCGGTTCGGATCAGATCAGCCATGATCTTATTGAATGGCAGAGCAGGCTCGAGGGGCCGATTGGCCTACTCCTGCTACTATTTCTTATGTTCTTATGTTCTCACCCATCAGTGGAAACATCCTCCCCGCATTCCCCCAATCAAGCCCCCTCACAATCTTATATGTTTCAATAAGATCTCCTCTCATTCTTCTGAATTCCAACGAGTAGAGGCCCAACCTACTCAACCTTTCCTCATAAGTCAACCCCCTCATCTCCAGAATCAACCGAGTGAACCTTCTCTGAACCGCATCGAGAGCAAGTATATCTTTTCTTAAATATGGAAACCAAAACTGTACGCAATATTCCAGGTGTGGCCTCACCAGTACCCTGTATAACTGAAGCAAGACTTCCCTGCTTTTATACTCCATCCCCCTTGCAATAAAAGCCAAGATTTCATTGGCCTTCCTGATCACCTGCTGTACCTGCATACTAACCTTCTGTGTTTCATGCACCAGGACCCCCAGATCCCTTTGTACTGTAGCACTTTGCAGTTTCTCTCCATTTAGATAATAACTTGCACTTTGATTTTTTCTGCCAATGTGCATAACCTCACACTTTCCAACATTATATTCCATCTGCCAAATCTCTGCCCACTCACTTAGCCTGTCTATGCCCTTTTGCAGGTTTTTTATGTCCTCCTCACTCACTGCTTTCCCTCCCATCTTTGTATCGTCGGCAAACTTGGATATGTTGCACTCAGTCCCCTCCTCCAAATCGTTAATATAGATTGTAAAGAGTTGGGGTCCCAGCACTGACCCTGCGGAACACCACTAGTTACTGATTGCCAACCCGAGAATGAACCATTTATCCCAACTCTCTGTTTTCTGTTAGATAGCCAATCTTCCACCCATGCCAGTATATTACCCCCAATCCCGTGATTTTTGATCTTGATCAGTAATCTTTTGTGTGGCACCTTGTCAAATGCCTTTTGGAAGTCCAAATACACCACATCCACTAGTTCCCCTTTATCCACCCTGTTTGTTACATCCTCAACGAATTCGAACAAATTTGTCAAAGATGACTTCCCCTTTATAAAACCATGCTGACTCTGTCCGATTAAATTATGCTTATCCAAATGTCCTGTTACTGCTTCCTTAATAATGGACTCCAACATTTTACCAACCACAGATGTTAGGCTAACTGGTCAATAGTTTCCAGCCTTTTGTCTACCTCCCTTTTTAAATAAGGGCGTTACATTAGCAGTTTTCCAATCTGCTGGGACCTTGCCTGAATCCAGGGAGTTTTGGAAAATTACCACCAATGCATCCGCAATCCCCACCGCTACTTCTCTCAAGACCCTAGGATGTAAGCCATCAGGTCCAGGGGATTTATCCGCCTTAAGTCCCATTATCTTACCGAGTACCATCTCCTTAGTGATTTTAATCGTGTTTATCTCCTCCCCCCCCATAGCCCCCTGTTTGTCCAGTATTGGGATATCTTTAGTGTCCTCTACTGTAAAGACTGATACAAAATATTTGTTCAGCGTTTTTGCCATCTCCATGTTCCTCACTACTAATTTCCCGGTCTCGTCCTCTAAGGGACAAACATTCACTTTAGCCACACTTTTTATTTTTATATAACTGTAGGAGCTCTTGCTATCTGTTTTTATATTTTTTGCTAGTTTACTTTCATAATCTATCTTCCCTTTCCTAATTAATCTTTTAGTTATTCTTTGCTGGCTTTTAAATGCTTCCCAATCTTCTATCCTCCCACTAGATTTGGCTTATTTATATGCCCTTGTTTTCAGCCAGATACTATCCTTTATTACTTTACTTAGCCACGGATGGCTGTCTTTTCTTTTACGCCCCTTTTTCCTCAGTGGAATATATTTTTCTTGAAAGTTGTGAAATATCTCCTTGAATGTACACCACTGCTCATTACACAGGACCAGATCTAAGATTGCCTGCTCCCTGGTTGGTTCAGTAACATACTGCTCAAGGAACCCGTCCCTAATGCACTCTATGAACTCTTCCTCAAGGCTGCCCTGCCCAATTTGATTTGTCCAGTCAATATGAAAGTTAAAATCTCCCATGATTATCGCTGTTCCCTTATTACAAGCCCCAACTATTTCCTGATTTATACTCCGACCAATAGAGTTGCAACTGTTAGGAGGCCTATAGACTACGCCCACTAGTGACCTTTTCCTCTTATTCCTTATTTCCACCCAAACCGTTTCACTATCCTGATCCTTTGACCCAATATAATTTCTCACTATTGCAGTGATTCCATCCTTTATTAACACAGCCACCCCACCTCCTTTTCCTTCCTGTCTGTCCTTCCTAATAGTCAAATACCCCTGGGTGTTTAGTTCCCAGTCATGGTCACCCTGCAGCCATGTCTCCGTAATGGCCACCAGATCATACCCATGTGTAGTTATTTGTACCGTCAACTTGTCTATTTTGTTATGAATGCTGCGTGCATTCAGATAAAGAACTTTAAAATATGTTTTGTGACAATTTATTGCTGCTTTTACCCCCTTTACTACTTTACCTTTATCTTTATATATTCTGTCCCTTCCTGACACGCTCTGGTTTTTAATTCCCCCACTGCTACCTTGCTCTATTGCCTTCGCCGCTGATATTTTTATATTTCGCTCTCTCGCAACCTCCCCCCCACTAATTAGTTTAAAGCCCTCTCTACAGCCCTAGTTATTCGATTCACCAGGATTCTAGTCCCAGCACTGGCCAAGTGAAGTCCATCCCAACGGAACAGCTCACTCCTGTCCCAATACTGGTGCCAGTGTCCCAAGAAGCAAAACCCATTTCTCCCACACCAGTCTTTGAGCCACGCATTTAACTCTCTAATTTTATTTATCCTAGCCAAATTTGCTCGTGAGGGCAGGTACAGCACGGGTTAGATACAGAGTAAAGCTCCCTGTACACTGTCCCATCAAACACTCTCAGGGCAGGTACAGCACGGGTTAGATACAGAGTAAAGCTCCCTCTACACTGTCCCATCAAACACTCCCAGGGCAGGTACAGCACGGGTTAGATACAGAGTAAAGCTCCCTCTACACTGTCCCATCAAACACTGACAGGGCAGGTACAGCACGGGTTAGATACAGAGTAAAGCGCACTCTACACTGTCCCATCAAACACTCCCAGGGCAGGTACAGCATGGGTTAGATACAGAGTAAAGCGCACTCTACACTGTCCCATCAAACACTCCCAGGGAAGGTACAGCACGGGTTAGATACAGAGTAAAGCTCCCTCTACACTATCCCATCAAACACTCCCAGGGAAGGTACAGCACGGGTTAGATACAGAGTAAAGGTCCTTCTACACTGTCCCATCAAACACTCACAGGGCAGGTACAGCATGGGTTAGATACAGAGTAAAGCTCCCTCTACACTGTCCCATCAAACACTCCCAGGCCAGGCACAGCACGGGTTAGATACAGAGTAAATCTCCCTCTACACTGCCCCATCAAACACTCCCAGGGCAGGTACAGCACGGGTTAGATACAGAGTGTCAGCCGTGTCTCAGGCGGCAGCACTCTCTCCTCTGAGTCAGAAGGTTGTGGGTTGAAGTCCCACTCCAGAGACTCGAGTCTAAAACTCTGTGCTGCCCCTCCAGTTCAGTGCTGAGGGAGTAAAGCCCAGTGCAGAGTAAAGTTCCCTCTGCACTGCTCCACTAACAGGCCTGAGCCCCAAACTCAGAAGAGCGCCCTCTGCTGCATTCCACTTGTCTCAGCAGCGGGAGAAGCAGGCGGCGGAAGTCCTGCCCCTCAAACACCCCGATTGGTTGGAGGACCCGCCGCCACCTCAGTCCTCCGAGCTCCGCCCGCTCTCCCCCTATTGGTCGGAGCTCCCGTCAGTCACTGCCGTGGAGTTGATGACGTGCCCCAGTCCGGCTCCCTGCAGAAGACAAGGGGCTGCGGCCGCTCAATCCGCTCCACTCGGTGCCGGGAGGGCGCTGGGACGGTGCGGTTTGTATTTTCTTTTTATTTATCTTCCCGCCCGCGCTTCTCTCCGCTATATATAAAAAACCCTGGTAAAACTCACTTTCCGCCGGTGATCCGGACTCTGGCGGTTGCCCAGGCTGACCCAGAATGCGGGGTCTGTGCGCAGGCACGGTGCCGGCTGATCCTCGAGAGCCGGGGTCCTGCCGAGCATGCGCAGTGTGGCGGCGGGCAGCGCATGCGGAATAGAGGGAGTGGGCGGGGTCACAGCACGGGCAGTTTTGGATGAGCTCAAGGTGATGTGGGCTGGAATGTGGGAGGCCAGCCAGGAGTGTGTTGGAATAGTCAAGTCTAAAGGTGACAAAGGGCCGGGGGAGGGTTTCAGCAGCGGATGAGCTGAGGCAGGGGGCCGAGACGGGCGATGTTACCCAGGGGGAAGGAGGCGCTCTTAGTGATGCTGCAGATATGGGGTCGGAACCTCATTTCAGGGTCAGATGTGACACCGAGGTTGCGAATGGTCTGGTTCAGCCTCAGACAGATGTTAGGGAGAGGGATGGAGCCAGTCGGTCTGCCTGATATTTAATTGGAGAACATTTCTGCTCATCCAGAACTGGATGTCGGACAAGCAGTCTGACAGTTCGGACACTGTGGAGGGGTCGAGAGAAGTGGTGGGGAGGTCGACCTGGGTGTCGTCAGCGTACATGTGGAAACTGACGCTGTGTTTTCAGATGATGTCGCCAAGGGGCAGCATTTAGATGAGAAATAGGAGGGGCCCAAGCATAGATCCTTGGGGGACACCAGAGGGAACGATGCGGGAGCAGGAAGAGAAGCCGTTGCAGGCGATTCTGTGGCTACGATTAGATAGATAAGAATGGAAGCAGGCGAGTGCAGTCCCATCCAGCTGGATGACGGTGGAGAGGTGTTGGAGAAGGATGGAGTGGTCAACCGTGTCAAAGGCTGCAGACAAGTCAGGAAGGACGAGGAGAGATAGTTTACCTTTGTCACAGTCACAAAGAATGTCATTTGATGAGACTTTGATGAGACTTGATTTGACTTCAGGGCCAAGTCACTGAGGTGGATTGGGCTGTTTGTGGCCCGCTGGTTATTGTGGGCACGGCTGGACACCAGTGGGACTGGCTCTACCCTGTTTGTTTTTGAGGCAAAATTAGCCAAAAAAAAGCGGTTAAGAAGGCAAATGGTATGTTGGCCTTCGTAGCGAGAGGGTTTGCGTACAGGAACAAGGATGTCTTGCTGCAGTTGTACAGGGCCTTGGTGAGACCACATCTTGAGTATTGTGTGCAGTTTTGGTCGTCTTATCTGAGGAAGGATGTTCTTGCCATGGAAGGAGTTCAGCGAAGATTCACCAGGCTGATACCTGGGATGGCAGGAATGACGTATGAGGAGAGATTGGGATGATTGGGCTTGTACTCGCTGGAGTTTAGAAGAATGAGAGGGGATCTCATTGAAACTTATAAAATTCTAACAGGACCAGACAGACTAGATGCAGGAAGGATGTTCCCGATGGTCGGGGAGTCCAGAACCAGGGGTCACAGTCTAAGGATAAGGGGTAGGCCATTTAGGACAGAAATTAGGAGGAATTTCTTCACCCAGAGAGAGGAGAACCTGTGAAATTCTCTACCACAGAAGGCAGTAGAGGCCAATTCATTAAATATATTCAAGAAGGAGTTGGATATATTTCTTAAGGCTAAAGGGATCAAGGGGTATGGGGAGAAAGCAGGGACTGGGTACTGAAATTGGATGATCAGCCATGATCGCATTGAATGGTGGAGCAGGCTCGGGGAGCCGGATGTCCTACTCCTGCTCCTATCTTCCATGTTTCTATATTTCTATGTTTCTAACCCTGCTTCCCCCCCTTACCCTTTCTACACTCCTTTTACTGTGTTTTAGAAGTGGAGCATTTACAGACAGGAAGCTCAAACCAAACATCACGTCAAGATCTAACAGAGTTACGTGATTCCTCAGGACCTGATTCAGTCGCTCCTCCAATCTGCTGGCACACCCGTGAGTTCACACTGATGAGAGACCTTTTAAATGTTCTGAAAGAGCTTCAAGATCTACAAATACCTGAAGCAACACCAGTGGCCACACACTGGGGGAAACCCGGGCCCCGTGTGTGGGAAGGGATTCACTCAGCCATCCGCTCCAATGATACACCAGCAATTTCACATGAGGGAGGGACCTTTAACCTGCTCAGTGTGTGGGCAGCGATTCATTTCACCCTCCATGCTGAAGAGACACCAGCTTGTCCACACCGATGAGAGACCGTTGACCTGCTCCGTGTTTTTGAAGCGATTCTCTGATTCGGCCACCCTCCTGAGACACCAGCTTGTTCACAGTGATGAGAGACCGATTAAATGTTCTGACTGTGGGAAGAGATTTAAAAGGTCCCAGGATCTGAAGAGACACCAGCTGGAGAGAGCAGGAAAGAGGCCGTTCACCTCATCTGTGTGTGGGAAGGGATTCACTCAGTCATCCGCTCCAGTGATACACCAGCAAGTTCACACGAGGGAGGGACCTTTAACCCGCTCTGTGTGTGGGAAGGGATTAATTGCACCATCCATGCTGAAGAGACACCAGCTTGTCCACACCGATGAGAGACCGTTGACCTGCTCCGTGTTTTTGAAGCGATTCTCTCATTCTGCCACCCTCCTGAGACAGCAGCTTGTTCACAGTGATGAGAGACCGATTAAATGTTCTGACTGTGGGAAGAGATTTAAAAGGCCCCAGGATCTGAAGAGACACCAGCTGGAGAGAGCAGGAGAGATTCTGTTCACCTGCTCCGTGTGTGGGAAGAGATTCAGTCGGTCCTCAAATCTGCTGGCACACCAGCGAGTTCACACTTGGGAGAGGCCGGTGAAACATTCTGACTGTGGGGAAAGCTTTCAAATGTCCCAGGAGCTGAAGGGACACCAGCTGGAGAGAGAAGGAAAGAGACCGTTCACCTGCTCCGTGTGTGGGAAGGGATTCACTCGGCCATCCCACCTGGTGAGACACCAGCGAGTTCACACTGGGGAGAGACCATTCACCTGCTCCGTGTGTGGGATGGGATTCACTCTGTCATCCCACCTGGTGAGACACCAGCGAGTTCACACTGATGCGAGACCATTTAAATGTTCTGACTGTGGGAAGAGCTTTAAAAGCACTGGGGATCTGAAGGTACACCAGCGAGTTCACACTGATAAGAGACCATTTAAATGTTCTGACTGTGGGAAGAGCTTTAAAACCTCTGGGGATCTGAAGGTACACCAGCGAGTTCACACTGATGAGAGACCATTTACATGTTCTGTCTGTGGGAAGAGCTTTAAAAGCTCCGGGGAGCTGAAGAGACACCAGCGATTTCACATTGGGAAGAAGCCGTTCACCTGTTCCGTGTGTGGGAAGGGATTCACACAGTCCTCGACTCTGCTTGAACACCAGCGAGTTCACACTGATGAGAGACCATTTACATGTTCTGTCTGTGGGAAGAGCTTTAAAAGCTCCGCGAACCTGAAGAGACACCATCGAGCTCACACTGGGGAGAGGCCGTTCACCTGCTCCATGTGTGGGAAGGGATTCACTCTGTCCTCGACTCTGCTCGATCACCAGCGAGTTCACACTGATGAGAGACCTTTTCACTGTTCTGACTGTGGGAAGAGCTTTAAAAGCTCCGGGAACCTGAAGAGACACCAGCGCGCTCACATTGTTCTGTAGAGCAGGGCCCTGCAGACAGCTGGGGCATCATGAACATGGAATGGATGAATGTTTTGAAATTCTTGTACTGCTGTTTAATCTTTAAGACTGTTATGCTGATGATTCCTTTCGATTGACTGTTCATGGTGTTCCATAGAATGTACAGCACAGAAACAGGCCATTCGGCCCAACTGGTCCATGCCAGTGTTTATGCCCCACACCCACCCTACTTCAATTAACCCGATCAACATCTCCTCCCATTCCTTTCTCCCTTGTGTGGCTTCCCCATAAATCCATCTGGGCTGTTCACCTCAACTACTCCCTGTGGTAACGAGTTCCCCATTCTAGCACTCGCTGGGTAAAGAAGTTTCTCCTGAATTCCCTCCTGGATTTATTAGTTACTTTAATAATAATGGCCCCATAAATATGATGAGATTCTGTTAAGCTGCCCAGTATGTTGTTGTACTTTGTGATGAATGAAACATTACTGAGCCCCTATACCCGTGTTACGGGATGAAGTGCCAGACAAGTGAAGGCACAACGTCTGGGTGTGAATCTGATAATAACCTCACGGACCGTATAGGTGTGATAACCAGACAGGCTTGTGGTTATAGTCTGGTCACAGATGGACTAAATTCCCTGAATTAGCAGGAGTTCAGGAGGCGGTCAACAGACTTGTCCAAACAATCCCATTTCCTGAGCGGTAACCAAGCTTGTGTATAAGAACAGGCCACTTAAGCCGTTGTCAGTTGGAACAGACTCGAGAAGGTCACGCGTGAATCCACTGTACTTCTATTCTCCAGATTGAGGGAATTATCACCCGATCTGTGTTATGCAGCGCTCTTAATAAAGCCTGGAGAGACAATTTGTGTTCTTCTGAGCTTGATTATCTGGTATCCGAAACCCTAGGACTCCCGCTCATTCGAGTCAACCTCAGTGTGTGGAAAGGGATTCCCTGGTTTATCCCACCCGCTGACACACCAGAGTGTCCACAGTGTGACTACGGTGGGTCGATTCCACTGTTTCCGATGCCTTTAATCACATCCAGGACTGAACCATGTTAATTCAGGCAACTGGGGCTTGTTAATGTTAAGAGCCCCCAATAACTGGGCTGGATTTAAAGATTATTCCCTGTTCTCTCAGTACTAGTGAGGAGAGAGAAGCTGATGCTATAGAATCATAGAGCACAGTAGGATGTCTTTCGGCCCATCGTGCTGGTGCCAGCTCTCTGAAAGAGCGATGCGATTAGTCCCACTGCACTGCTCTTTCCCCACAGCCCTGCAAATTTCTGCCTTTAGTATATATCCAGTTCCCTTTTGAAAGTTACTATTGAATCTGCTTCCACCTCCCATTCAGGCAGTGCATTCCAGATCATCACAATTCGCTGTGTAAAAAAAGTCTCCTCATTTCCTCTCTCGATTCTTTTGCCAATGATCTGAAATCTGTGTCCTCTCATTACCGACCCTCCTGCCAGTGACAACAGCTTCTCCTTGTTTGCTCGATCAAAACCCCTCATAATTTTGAGCACCTCGATCACAGCTCCACTTAACCGTCTCTGCTCCAAGTTATATTGCCATTGTTTTGTGAATTATTGCTGTGATCGAGGTGCTGGATGTCCGTGCCTGGGGAATGGGACATTCTATCCTCATGAGCACCGAGTGTCCGCATCCAGCAATCTCTGGTCAGGGACTGTCTTTTTAAACTGCCTCACCTCAGCTTTTTGACTCCCTGATTTCATTATTAAACATTTCAGTGTTTTTGCAGAGTGACCAAGGTTGAACAGATAAATGTGAGGTATTACATTTTGGTAGGAAGAATGGGGAGGTCACTTATCACTTGGAGGGTGCGAGTCTAGGTGGGGTAGAGGAGCAAAGGGATCTCGGAGTACAAATACACAAATTACTAAAAGTTGCAACACAGGTTAGCAAGGCCATAAAAAAAGCAAACCAAGCACTAGGGTTTATTTTAGAGGGATAGAATTGAAAAGTAGTGAAGTTATGCTAAACCTGTATCGAACCTTGGTTAGACCACACTTAGAGTACTGCGTACAGTCTGGTCGCCATATTATAAAAAGGATATAGAGGCACTGGAGAGGGTGCAGAGAAGATTTACAAGGATGATACCAGAAATGCGAGGGTATACATATCAGGAAAGGATGAGCAGGCTGGGTCTCTTTTCTCTTGAAAACAGGAGGCTGGGGGGTGACCTAATAGAGGTCTTTAAAATTATGAAAAATGTTGATAGAGTGGATACAGAGAGAATGTTTCCACTTGTGGGGAAGAGCATAACTAGAGGCCTCAATATAAGATAGTCACCAAGAAATCCAATAGGGAATTCAGGAGAAACTTCTTTACCCAGAGAGGGGTGAGAATGTGGAACTCGCTGCCACAGGGAGTGGTTGAAGCGAATAGTATCGATGCATTTAAGGGGAGGCTAGACAAGCATATGAGGGAGAAGGGAATCGAGGGTTATGCTGATAGATTTAGATGAGGAAAGACGGGAGGAGGCTCGAGTGGAGCATAAACACCGCATGGACTGGTTGGGCCGAATGGCCTGTTTCTGTGCCGTATATCCGATGTAATCCTATGTCAAGTATCCCAGCTGGCTTAGCTCCAGGCACTTTAGCTCAGTGGGCAGCACTCTCACCTCTGAGTCAGAAGGTCGTGGGTTCAAGTCCCAGTCCAGAGACTTGAGCATAAAAATCTAGGCTGACACTCCAGTACTGAGAGAGTGCTGCGCTGTCAGAGGTGCCGTCTTTCAGATGAGATGTTAAACCGAGGCCCCCATCTGCTCTTTCAGGTGGATGTGAAAGATCCCGTGGCACTACATTGAAGAAGAGCAGGGGAGTTCTCCCTGGTGTCCTGGGGCCAATATTTATCCCTCAATCAACATCGCTGAAATAGATTATCTGGTCATTGTCACATTGTCTGTTTGTGGGAGCTTGCTGTGCGCCAATTGGCTGCCATGTTTCCTACATTACAACAGTGATCTACACTTCAGAAGTTCTTCATTGGCTGCAAAGTGCTCTGGGACGTCCTGAGGATGTGAAAGGCGCTATATAAATGCAAGTCTTTCTCAGCAAGAGGGCGAGTGTCAGTGGTTGGAGGGAGGAGCTCAGTGTTGTCACTGGGTGGACACAGACAGATTGAAGCTAAAAGACAGAGAATGCTGAAGTTTGGAATGAAAGCACCCAAAGTCAGGAGATGGGCCCTTTGCCTAGATAAGGGAGGTGGTTGCTAAGAGACCCACAGACCTAATAACACTGAAAACTGCTCAGGCAGCAGACTTGTTGCAACATGTGAGGTCACGAGTGAGTTGGTGCCCAGACAACAGAGCCTTGGGCATTCCTGAGAGAGACAAACTGGTTCTGTAACCGGGAGAACAGGTTGAGGGAGTCACCCTACGTGGGACGGCTCGTCTGAGGTGTTAACACAGAGTCAGCTTGGGAATGGGATGATCAAAGAATCAATGAATCATAGAAATTTACAGCACAGAAGGAGGCCATTCAGTCCATCTTGTCCGTGCCGGCCGAGAAAGAGCTATCCACCCTAATCCCACTTTCCAGCACTTGGTCCGTAGCCTTGTAGGTTACGGCACTTCAAGTGCACATCCAAGTACTTTTTAAATGTGGTGAGAGTTTCTGCCTCTACCACCCTTTCAGGCAGTGAGTTCCAGACCCCCACCACCCTCTGGGTGAAAGAATTTCTCCTCAAATCCCCTCTAAACTTCTGACCAATTACTTTAAATCTATGCCCCCTGGTTATTGACCCTTCTGCTAAGGGAAATAGGTCCTTCCTATGCACTCTATCTAGGCCCCTCATAATTTTATACACCTCAATTAAATCTCCCCTCAGCCTCCTCCGTTCCAAAGAAAACAACCCCAGCCATCTCTGCTTATAGCTAAAATTCCCCAGACCAGGCAACATCCTCGTAAATCTCCTCTGCACCCCCTCTCGTGCAATCACATCCTTCCTGTAATGTGGTGACCAGAACTGCACGCAGTATTCTAGCTGCGGCCTAACTAGTGTTTTATACAGTTCAAGCATAACCTCCCTGCTCTTATATTCTATGCCTTGCTAATAAAGGCAAATATCCCGTGTGCCTTCTTAACCACCTTATCTACCTGTCCTGCTACCTTCAGGGATCTGTGGACATGCACTCCAAGGTCCCTCTGATCCTCTGCACTTCTCAGTGTCCTACCATTTATAGTTTATTCCCCTGCCTTGTTAGCCCTCCCCAAATGCATCACCTCACACTTCTCCAGATTGAATTCCATTTGCCACTGTTCTGCCCACCTGACCAGTCCATTGATATCTTCCTGCAGTCTGCTGCTTTCTTCTTCATTATCAACCACACGACCAACTTTTGTATCACCTGCAAACTTCTTAATCACACTTCCTACATCGAGTCCAAGTCATTGACTTATACCACAAAAAGCAAAGGACCCAGTACTGAGCCCTGCGGAACCCCACTGGAAACAGCCTTCCAGTCACACAAACACCCTTCGACCTTTACCCTTTGTTTCCTGCCTCTGAGCCAATTTTGGATCCAACTTCCCACTTTGCCTTGGATCCCATGGGCTTTTACTGTCGTGACCAGTCTGTCATGCGGGAGCTTATCAAAAGCCTTGCTAAAATCCATATAGACTACAGCAAACACACGACCCTCATCGATCCTCCTCCTTACCTCCTCAAAAAATGCAACCAACTTAGTCAGACACGACCTTCCCTTAACAAATCCATGCTGACTCTCCCTGATTAATGTGTGTCTTTCTAAATGAAGATTTATCCTGTCCCTCAGAATTTTTTCCAATAATTTTCCCACCACCGAGGTTAGGCTGACTGGCCTGTAATTACTCAGTCTATCCCTTTCTCCCTTTTTAATCAATGGTACCACGTTAGCAGTCCTCCAGTCCTCCAGCACCACCCCTGTAGCCAGAGAGGATTGGAAAATGATGGTCAGAGCCTCTGCTATTTCCTCTGTTGCTTCTCTTAACAGTCTGGGATACATTTCATCTGGGCCTGGGGATTTATCCACTTTCAAAGATGCCAAACCCCTTAATAATTCCTCTTTCACTATCTTTATTTCATCTAATACTTCACACTCCTCCCTGATTGCAATGTCTGCATCGTCCCTCTCTTTTGTGAAAACAGAGGTAAAGTATTCATTAATATATATATGATGATGTGAGGTTAGTGTCCCCTTACCCCTCTTAATTATTCAATCAGTGATTGTCCCTTTGCCAGGCCCGCTGCCTGCGGCCCCTCTCCCAGATTCCAGCCCCAGCTCTGTGCTGACTGCGGCCCCTCTCCCAGATTCCAGCCCCAGCTCTGTGCTGACTGTGGCCCCTCTCCCAGATTCCAGCCTCAGCTCTGTGCTGCCTGCGGCCCCTCTCCCAGATTCCAGCCCCAGCTCTGTGCTGCCTGCGGCCCCTCTCCCAGATTCCAGCCCCAGCCCTGTGCTGCCTGCGGCCCCTCTCCCAGATTCCAGCCCCAGCTCTATGCTGCCTGCAGCCCCTCTCCCAGATTCCAGCCCCAGCTCTGTGCTGCCTGCGGCCCCTCTCCCAGATTCCAGCCCCAGCTCTGTGCTGACTGTGGCCCCTCTCCCAGATTCCAGCCCCAGCTCTATGCTGCCTGCAGCCCCTCTCCCAGATTCCAGCCCCAGCTCTGTGCTGCCTGCGGCCCCTCTCCCAGATTCCAGTCCCAGCTCTGTGCTGACTGAGCTGCTCTCACCTGGGGACAGCGCGTCACAATCGGCCCCAGCGCACCTGAGCTGGAGACCCAGGGCCCACCCCCTTGCCACGCCACCATTGGTTGGAGGACCCGCCGCCAGTCGGCTTTGCCCGCGCTCTTCCTATTGGTCAGAGCTCCCATCAGTCACAGGCCCCGCGATCACGTGCTGCGGTTCACTCCGCCCCCCTCGCAAAACTCACTTTCCCTCACTGATTGCGGCTCTTCACCAACACCAACGTTACAAAGAGCCCCGCGCAGCAGCCTGGAGCTCAGGGGCCCAGCGCGCAGGTGCGGGGGAGGGTGATTGACAGGGGCCCAGGGTGTGTGCTGAGCAGGCGCGGTGCAGGCCGGGCTCCTGTGGATCAGGAGAGAGCGGGGCCATGGGGCACATGCGCGGGGTCAGTCACACCTCAGCGCGGCGGCCAGAGCTGATGAGAGACACAAGAACATAAGACGCAGGAGCAGGAGTAGGTCATTTGGTCCCTCGAGCCTTATCCGCCATTCAATAAGATCATGGCTGATCTGATCTTGGCCTCAACTCCACTTCCCTGCCCGCTCCCCATAACCCTTGACTCCCTTATCGTTCAAAAATCTGTCAAATCAAAATCAAAATCAAAATCAAATCAACTTTTATTGTAATTGTTAGTGCACAAGTGCAGTGCAACGAAATGTAGGCTTGCGGCTCCCGAGAGTGTACAATTTGGATTAGGACACTTAAACATTTCAACATACATTTGTACATATATATTAGCATAAATATGACCATAATAAAGTTTATTTGTGGAGTTCAGTAGGATGACAGCCCTGGGAAAGAAGCTGTTCCTAAATCTGGTCGTACGGGTGCGAATGCATCTGTAGCGTCTTCCAGATGGTAGGAGGGCGAACAGACTGTGGCTGGGGTGGGTAGGGTCTTTGATGATGGACCGTGCCCTCCGTAGGCAGCGTTTCTGATATATATGTTCTATGGTCGGTAGCCGGGTGCCGGTAATGCGTTGGGCAGCTTTGACTACCCGCTGCAGGGCTTTCCGGTCATGGGAGCTACAGCTGCCATACCATACCGTGATACAGTTTGTCAGGATGCTCTCTATAGTGCAGCGGTAGAAGTTAGAGAGGATCAGGGGTGACAGATTACATCCCTTCAGCCTCCTCAAGAAATATAGCCGCTGCTGGGCCTTCTTCACCAGAGAGGAGGTGTTGAGGGACCAGGAGAGGTCTTCCGTGATGTGGACTCCGAGGAACTTAAAGCTGGCCACCCTTTCCACCTCCGCCCCATTGATGTGGATGGGGGTGTGACTTCCACCTTTGGTCATTGAGTGTCTATCTCCACCTTAAACACACTCAATGACCCAGCCTCCACAGCTCTCTGGGGAAGAGAATTCCAAAGGTCAGAGGCTGGGTATCATGTGGCAAGTGTCTCACCTCCTGACTCCCCAAAGCTTTTCCACCATTTACAAGGCACAAGTCAGGAGTGTGATGGAATACTCTCCACTTGCCTGGATGAGTGCAGCTCCACCAACACTCAAGAAGCTCGACACCATCCAGGACAAAGCAGCCCGCTTGATTGACACCCCATCCACCACCTTAAACATTCACTCCCTCCACCACTGGCGTACTGTGGCTGCAGTGTGTTCCATCTACAAGATGCACTGCAGCAACTCACCAATACTTCTTCGGCAGCACCTCCCAAACCAGCGACCTCTACCACTTAGAAGGACAAGGGCAGCAGGTGCATAGGAACATCACCACCTGTAAGTGCCCCTCCAAGTGACACACCATCCTGACTTGGAAATATATCGCCGATCCTTCATCGTCACTGGATCAAAATCCTGGAACTCCCTCCCTAACAGCACTGTGGGAGTACCTTCACCACAAGGACTGCAGCGGTTCAAGAAGGTGGCTCACCACAACCTGCTCAAGGGCAATTAGGGATGGGCAATAAATGCTGGCCTTGCCAGCGATGCCCACATCCCATGAATGTAGAGGGAGCTGTATTCTGTATCTGTATTCTGTATCTCATCCCTGCTGTACCTGTCCTGGGAGTGTTTAATGGGACAGTGTGGAGAGAGTCTTAATCTGTATCTAACCCATGCTAATCATCCACTTAATTTTTTAAAATAGAATAATAAACTATAACAATTTAATATAACAACAGAAAATGCTGGAAATACTCAGCAGGCCAGGCAGCATCCGTGGAGAGAGAAACAGAGTTAACGTTTCAGGTCTGGGACCCTTCATCAGAACTGGAAAAAGCTGGAGATGTAACAGATATTAAGCAGGTGCAGAGACAGGGGGGTCGGTTGGGAGGGGAGGAAGGAATAGAAAGAACATCCTGTACTTTTGTAAGAGGCAGGAAAGATAAAATGTTGCAAATGGGAATGGCAAAAATCATACTGCATGAAAAATGGGGGCAGGGATTATTATCTGAAATTGTTGAACTCAATGTTGAGTCCGGCAGGCTGCAAAGTGCCCAATCGAAAGAGGAGGTGCTGTTCCTCGAGCTTACGTTGAGCTTCATTGGAACAATGTAATAGGCCGAGGACAGAGAGATCAGAGTGGGAGTGAAGCGGTGAATTAAAGTGACAGGCGACCGGAAGCTCAGGGTCACCCTTACGGACTGAACGGAGGTGTTCCGCAAAGCGGTCGCCCAATCTGCGTTTGGTCTCCCCAATGTAGAGGAGGCCACATCGTGTGCAGCGAATACAGTATATTAAATTGCAAGAAGTAAAAGTAAATCGCTGTTTCACCTGGAAGGGGTGTTTGGGGCCCTGGACAGTGGGAAGGGAGGAGGTAAAAGGGCATGTGTTGCATCTCCTGCGCTTGCACGGGAAGGTGCCAGGTGAAGGAGCAGGGCTGTTGGGGGTAATTGAGGAGTGGACCAGGGTGTCGCGCAGGGAGCGGTCCCTTTGGAATGCTGAAAGGGGAGGTGAGGGGGAGATGTGTTTGGTGGTGGGATCACGTTGGAGGTGGCGGAAATGGCGGAGGATGATCCGTTGAATGTGGAGGCTGGTGGGGTGAAAGGTGAGGACAAGGGGAACCCTATTGTGGTTCTGGGAGGGAGGGGAAGGGGTGAGAGCAGAAGTGCGGGAAATAGAATGGACACGGTCAAGGGCCGTGTCAACCATGGTAGAGGGGAATCCTTGGCTGAGGAAAAAGGAAGACATGTCAGAGGCACTAGTATGGAAGGTGGCATCGTCAGAACAGACGCGGCAGAGACGGAGAAACTGGGAGAATGTAATAGAGCCCTTACAGGAAGCGGAGTGAGAGGAAGTGTAGTCCAGGTAGCTGTGGGAGTCGGTGGCCTTGTAGTGGATGTTTGTTGAAAGCCGATCGCCAGAAATGGAGACGGAGAAGTCAAGGAAGGGAAGGGAAGAGTTGGAGATGGACCATGTGAACGTGAGGGAAGGGTGGAAATTGGAAGTAAAGTGAATGAACTTATCTAGTTCAGGGCGAGAGCAGGAAACGGCACCAATACAGTCATCGATGTACCGGAAAAAGAGGTGAGGGAGGGGACCTGAGTAGGACTGGAACAAAGAATGTTCCACATATCCCATGAACAGGCAGGCATAGCTAGGGCCCATGCGGGTTCCCATAGCAACACCTTTAATTTGGAGGAAGTGAGTGGAGTCAAAGGAGAAGTTGTTCAATGTGAGAACAAGTTCAGCCAGGCAGAGGAGGGTAGTGGTGGATGGGGACTGGTTGGGCCTCTGTTCAAGGAAGAAACGGAGCGCCCGAAGGCCGTCCTGGTGGGGGATGGAGGTGTAGAGGGATTGGACGTCCATAGTGAAAAGGAGACGGTTGGGGCCAGGAAACTGGAAACTGTTAAAGTGACAGAGGGCGTCGGAAGAGTCGCGAATGTAGGTGGGAAGAGACTGGACAAGGGGAGAAGAAGTAGAGTCGAGCTAGGAAGAGATAAGTTCTGTGGGGCAAGAACAGGCTGAAACGATGGGTCTACCAGGGCAGTCCTGTTTGTGGATCTTGGGAAGGAGGTAGAAGTGGGCTGTGCAGGGTTGGGGGACTATGAGGTTGGCGGCCATGGAGGGAAGATCTCCAGAGGAGATGAGGTCAGTGACACACTTGGAAACAATAGCTTGATGTTTGCTAGTGGGGTCATGGTCCAGGCAGAGGTAGGAGGAGGTGTTGGAGAGTTGGCGTTCAGCTTCCGCACGGTAGAGGTTAGTTCACCAAACAACAACAGCACCACCCTTATCAGCAGGTTTAATGATAATGTTAGGGTTGGATCTGAGAGAATGGAGTGCTGCAAGTTCAGAGGGAGTTAGGTTGGAGTGAGTGAGGGGAGCAGAGAAATGGAGACGGCCGATGTCACGTCGGCAGTTAGCAATGAAAAGATCTAGAGAGGGTAGAAGGCCAGAGGGAGGGGTCCAAGGAGGACGAGAATTTAGAAAGTGGGAGAAAGGATCAGCCGTGCGGGGGGAAGACTCCTGGCCAAAGAGGTGGGCACGGAGACGAAGGCGACGGAAGAAGAGCTCAGCATCGTGCCGAGCTCGAAATTCATTCAGATGGGGGCGTAAGGGGATGAAGCTCAGGCCTTTGCTGAGGACTGATCGTTCGGGGTCAGAGAGGGGAAGGTCAGAGGGGATAGTGAAAACACGGCAGGGGGTGAGATTGGAAGAAGGGATCGGATCGGAGGAAAGTAACGGGGAAGAAGGTTCTGGGGGGGGCGTTGGTGTCCACGAGTTGATGAAGCTTGTGATCCTTGACATCAGAAAGGAAGAAAAAAAGTTTTTTGTTGAAGCGTCGGATGAGTCGAAGGATGAAATGGAACTGTGGACCCAGACAGCATTGAAATAGAGTGCGCCGGTGTTGCTGAAGAGAGAGGTCGAGGTTGTTCATGTGGCGGCACATGGCGTTGAGCGTGGATCTCAAGATGCGGCGAGAGCAGTAATTTGAAGAACGATGAATATCGAGGAGATATTTATAATCCTGGGTGGATCCAAAACATGAAGGGTGGAAGTTTAGTTGGAATCCACGTGGAATAACTCTGAACCGGAGACAGTTACTGAGGAAAGAGATGTGGCTGTGAAACCGAGTCTTGGCAGATACCTGATCAAAAATGAGAAGGGAAACTGAAAGCAATGAAGATGAACAAGGTTGAATAGATAAACGGAACTCCCATCGGAGAGAAGAGCAGAACTTCTTCAAGGTAGGCATTCCTAGAAGAGAGGTGGCAGTGAACCAAACACTAATATAATTGCAAAATACTGCGGATGCTGGAAATCTGAAATAACAAAAGAAAATGCTGGAAATATTCAGCAGGCCAGGCAACATCCGTGGAGAGAGAAACAGAGTTAACGTTTCAGGTCTGGGACCCTTCATCAGAACTGGAAAAAGCTGGAGATGTAACAGATATTAAGCAGGTGCAGAGACAGGGGGGGGTTTGAGGGGAGGAAGAAATAGAAAGAACATCCTGTACTTTTGTCAGAGGCAGGAAAGATAAAATGTTACAAATGGGAATGGCAAAAATCATACTGCATGAAAAATGGGGGCAGGGATTATTATCTGAAATTGTTGAACTCAATGTTGAGTCCGGCAGGCTGTAAAGTGCCCAATCGAAAGATGAGGTGCTGTTCCTCGCGCTTACGTTGAGCTTCATTGGAACAATGCAATAGGCCGAGGACAGAGAGATCAGAGTGGGAGTGAAGCGGTGAATTTAAGTGACAGGCGACCAGCAGCTCAGGGTCACCCGTACGGACTGAACGGAGGTGTTCCGCAAAGCGGTCGCCCAATCTGCGTTTGGTCTCCCCAGTGTAGAGGAGACCACATCGTGAGCAGCGAATACAGTACATTAAATTGCAAGAAGTACAAGTAAATTGCTGTTTCACCTGGAAGGGGTGTTTGGGGCCCTGGACAGTGGCCTCCAAAGTGATCCCACCACAAAACGCATCTTCCCCTCCCTCCCCTTTCAGCATTCCGTAGGGACCGCTCCCTCCGAGACACCCTAGTCCACTCTTCTATCACCCCAAACAGCCCTTCCCCTTTGCCTGGCACCTTCCAGTGCAAGCGCAGGAGATGTAACACCTGCCCCTATACCTCCCCCCTTCCCACTGTCCAGGGCCCCAAACACCCCTTCCAGGTGAAACAGCGATTCACTTGTACTTCTTGCAATCTAGTACACTGTATTCGCTGCTCACGATGCGGTCTCCTCTACATTGGGGAGACCAAACGCAGATTGGGTGACCGCTTTGCGGAACACCTCCGTTCAGTCCGTAAGGGTGACCCCGAGCTTCCGGTAGCCTGTCATTTTAATTCACCGCTCCATTCCCACTCAGACCTCACCGTCCTTGACCTCTTGTATTGTTCCACGGATGCTCAACGTAAACTCGAGGAACAGCACCTCATCTTCCGATTAGGCACTTTGCAGCCTTCCGGACTCAATATCGAGTTCAACAATTTCAGATCATAACCTCGGCCCCTATTACTTTTTTACTTATAATTTTTTCCACCCCTTTGTTCTGGGCCTTCCTTTCCTCCCCCCGCCCCCCTTTCCTTTTGTTTCTCTCAACCACCTGGCAGCTATCTCTTATCCTGCCAGTACACTTCACACCTAATCTCAGCCTATTACCATCTCGTCTGGTTTCAAATACCTTTTATTGTCTCTTTTACTTCTTTTGTCCGATCGCAGCCCTGCCTTCGATCTATTTTCTTTTCTTTCCAGTTTTGAAGAAGGGTTTCAACCCGAAACGTCAACTCAGATTTCTCTCCACAGATGTTGCCTGACCTGCTGAGTTTTTCCAGCATTTTCTGTTGTTATTTAAGAAAGGATATACTTGCCTTTGAGGGAGTGCAGCAAGGTTCACCAGACTGATTCCTGGGATGGCAGGACTGTCGTATGAGGAGAGATTGGATCGACTAGGCCTGTATTCATTAGAGTTTAGAAGAATGAGAGGGCATCTCATTGGAACGTATAAAATTCTGACAGGGCGAGACAGACTGGATGCAGGGAAGATGTTTCCCCTGGCTGGGGGGTCTAGAATGAGGGGTCACAGTCTCAGGATACGGGGTAGGACATTTAGGACTGAGATGAGAAATTTCTTCACTCAGAGGGTGGGGAACCTGTGGAATTCTCTACCACAGAAGGCTGTGGAGGTCAAATCACTGAATATATTTAAGAAGGTAGATAGATAGATTTCTAGACACAAAAGGCATCAAGGGGTATGGGGAGAGAGCGGGAATATGGTATTGAGATAGAGGATCAGCCATGATCATATTGAATGGTGGAGCAGGCTCGAAGGGCCGAATGGCCTACTCCTGCTCCTATTTTTCTATGTTTATATGATATGGGCTTGGCTATATGGAGCACAAGATCAAAATCTCCAGATGAGACCTGTGAGGGTGCCGGTTAGTTCTCCTAGTAACCCCTAGGTGGCACCTTCATGAGTGGTTACCCCCCTCTTTTTGTATAGACCCAAAAAAAACCATTAAACAAATAAACCCTTTAAATAGACCCGATTAATCAAATTAAAATTTGGCCCCTTAAATCAATTACGCACTCCAGTCCCCGCGGCGCCCACCGGTCACGAAAGAGCTCGAGCTCACCGGCGGACACCGCGTGCTCCATCTCCAGGGCCACCCGGCCGCGAACATGGCCGCGGAAGAGAGGGAGGCAATCCGGCCGGACGACCCCCTCGGCCGCCCGCTGCCTGGACCAATTAATGGCTTTCTTGGCCAGGCCCAGGAGCAGGCCCACGAGGAGGTCCTCCGACCTGCCCGCTCCCCTCCACACCGGGTGACCGTAGATCAAGAGCGTGGGACTGAAGTGCAACCAAAATTTGAGGAGCAGCCCCTTCAAATAGTGGAAGAGGGGCTGCAACCTCCCACACCCAACATAAACATGGATCACGGACTCCTCCAGACCGCAGAACAAACAGGCGGCCTGGGAGTCCGTGAACCAACTTAAAAACCTATTGCACGGGACTGCTCTGTGCAACACCCTCCAGGCCAAGTCCCCAATAGAACAAGGGAAGACTCCCGCATAGAGAGCCCCCCATTGGGGACCTCCGCCGGAAGGTAAAACGGCACGCCACGATGAGTGGTTACCCCTGTGTTAAATCCCTAATTGACTGTTATTGGGCTTATGAGTTTCACCTGTGATTTGTAGTATATTAGTTCTGTTTTTCCCCTTCTCTGTGCTCAGTCTTGACAAGCCTTTGTGCCAAGTGGTTGCTTGTCAGAGCTCCCAAAGTGTAATTGTATCTTTGTGTTTATTAAGTAAAGTACTTTGTTTGAACTTTATACCTGCCTCAAGCCTCGTCTCTGCACTTGGGTCCAGATCCAGCCTCGCCCTGACAGAGACCAAAATATGGATTGTGGGAAGCTGTGAAGAGGACTGTAAGTGACTTCAGTGTGAATACACAGGTTAGTAAATGGGGCATGTAGATGTCAGAGGAAATTTAACGCAGTGAATTATAAGGTGATACATTTTGGCTGGAAGAAAAAGTAGGAAATCTACATTAAATGGTAAAACTTTAAAAGGTATAGAGGAGCAGAGGGACTTTGGGGTGTAAGATTCTAGCTAATGCCTTGTCTTATTAATTAGCAGAATTGAGAGTCTCATGTCACCAACTTTAATACCTTATTCGGAAATATAAGGTCAGCAGATCCTCTGTCCTCTACCGTACCTTATATTGATCCTCTATCAGAGTGAACATGCAAGTCCCGCATGTCCACAGTAACTTAGAAACATAGAAACATTGAAGATAGGAGCAGGAGTAGGCCATTCGGCCCCTCAAGCCTGCTCCGCCATTCAATGAGATCATGGCTGATCATCCAAACTCAGTACCCTGTCCCTGCCTTCTCCCCATATCCCTTGATCCCTTTAGCCTTAAGAAATATATCTAACTCCTTCTTGAATATATTTAATGAACTGGCCTCCACTGCCTTCTGTGGTAGAGAATTCCACAGGTTCACCACTCTCTGGGTGAAGAAATTCATCCTCATCTCTGTCCTAAAAGGCTTACCCCTTATCCTTAGACTGTGACCCCTGGTTCTGGACTCCCCGGCCATCGGGAACATCCTTCCTGCATCTAGTCTGTCTAGTCCTGTTAGAATTTTATAAGTTTCAATGAGATCCCCTCTCATTCTTCTAAACTCCAGCGAGTATAAGTCCAAACGACCCAATCTCTCCTCATAGGTCATTCCTGCCATCCCAGGCATCAGTCTGGTGAATCTTCGCTGCACTCCCTCCATGGCAAGAACATCCTTCCTCAGATAAGGTGACCAAAACTGCACACAATACTCAAGGTGTGGTCTCACCAAGGCCCTGTACAACTGCAGCAAGACATCCTCCTTCCTGTACTCGAACCCTCTCGCTACAAAGACCAACATACCATTTGCCTTCTTAACCGCCTGCTGCACCTGCATGCTTACCTTCAGTGACTGGTGCACAAGGACACCCAGATCTCGTTGCACTTCCCCTTCTCCCAATCTATTGCCATTCAGGTAATAATCTGCCTTCCTGTTTTTGCCACCAAAATGGATAACCTCACATTTATCCACATTATACTGCATCTGCCATGCTTCTGCCCAATCACCCAACCTGTCCAAATCATACTGGAGTTTCTCGGCATCCTCCTCACAGCACACATGCCCACCCAGCTTTGTGTCATCTGCAAACTTGGAGATATTACATCTAGTTCCCTTGTCTAGATCATTTATATATATTGTGAATAGCTGGGGTCCTAGGACCGATCCCTGTGGTACCCCGCCAGTCACTGCCTGCCACTTGGAAAAAGAGCCGTTTATTCCAACTCTTTGCTTTCTGTCTGCCAACCAGTTCTCTATCCAAGTCAGTACCTTGCCCCCAATCCCATATGCCTTAACTTTACATGCTAATCTCTTATGCGGGACCTTATCGAAAGCCTTCTGAAAGTCCAAATACACCACATCCACTGGTTCTTCCTTATCTATTCTACCAGTTACATCCTAAAAAAATTCCAGTTGATTAGTCAAGCACGATTTACCTTTTGTAAATCCATGTTGACTTTGTCCGACCCTGTCACTGTTTTCCAAGTGCTGTGCTATTACATCTTTGTAATGGACTCTGAGCATTTTCCCCACTACCGATGTCAGGCTTACCGGTTTATAATTCCCCATTTTCTCTCTACCACCTTTTTTGAATAGTGGGGTAACATTAGCTACCCTCCAATCCATGGGAACTGTTCCAGATTCTATCGAATTTTGGAAGATGACCAGCAATGCATCTACTATTTCTAGGGCCACTTCCTTAAGTACCCTAGGATGTAGATTATCAGGCCCTGGGGATTTATCGGCCTTCAATCCCGTCAATTTCCCTAACACCACTTCCCTACAAATGCTGATTTGTTTCAGTTCCTCCCTCTCATTAGACCCTATGTTCCCCGACATCTCTGGGAGGTTATTTGTGTCCTCCTTTGTGAAGACAGAACCAAAGTATTTCATTGGTCTGCCATTTCTTTCTACTCCATTATAAATTCCCCTGATTCTGACTGCAAGGGACCTACGCTTGACTTCACCAATCTTTTTCTCTTCACATATCTATAAAAGCTTTTACAGTCAGTTTTTATGTTCCCTGCAAGCTTACTCTCATACTCTATTTTCCCCCTCTTAATTAATCCCTTTGTCTTATTTTGCTGAATCCTAAACTGCTTCCAATCCTCAGGTTTACTGATTTTTCTGGCCAATTTGTAAGTCCTTTCCTTGGATCCTATGCTATCCCTAATTTCCCTTGTTAGCCACGGTTGAGCCACCTTTTTTGTTTTATTTTTATGCCAAACAGGGATGAACAAATTCTGTAGTTCATCCATGCGATCTTTGAATGTTTGCCATTGCCTATTCACCATCAACCCTTTGAGTAACATTCCCCAATCAATCCTACCCAACTCACGCCTCATACCATCATAGTTTCCTTTTTTTAAATTCAGGACCCTAGTCTCCGAGTCAAATACTTCATTCTCCATCTTAATGAAGATTTCGATCATATTATGATCGCTCCGACCCAAGGGGCCTCGTACAACAAGATTGCTAATTAATCCTTTCTCATTACGTAATACCCAGTCTAAGATGGCATGATCTCCAGTTGATTCCTCGACATATTGGTCCAGGAAACCATCCCGTATACACTCCAGGAATTCCTCCTCCACAGTATTGTTACTAATTTGGCTAGCCCAATCTACATGTAGATTAAAGTCACCCATGATAACTGCTGTGCCCTTATTGCACGCATCTCTAATTTTCCATTTAATGCCATCCCCAACTTCTGCATTACTGTTTGGAGGTCTGCATACGACTCCCATTAACATTACACGAGGTCAGCCCACTGGATGGCACCTCAGGTGCCCTGAGTTTAATGTCCAGTCCCGACTGCCCCCTTACATCAGTTTCTGCTCACTTATATCCTGCAGTGATCCATCTCTGGCACCTAACTCTTCTTTGTCTTCTCTGCTGGGTTTTGGCAGGAAGCGAGGAAAAGACAGCTGGAAGTTTGCTAATCTGTGATTTACAAGGGCACATTCTCTGGTTCCCAACAGTTACTTTTCTTCAGTAATGTTCTCATCATCCCTAAACTACCATGCCTGCTGTTAATTATGTTATTTCTTATAGTTTCACAATTATACGTATGAACAGCACACATTATAATTTAATCTATTCTACTACTCACTCTGCTTTAAGCTTATAATGGGCCAGTAATTTCGGTCCCAGCGCGTGAGTACAGATGGTGTACTCATGCGTGGGCCCGTTGGAAGTGTCAGATTTCAGCATGCACAGCACATGCGTGGGAAACCAGCATTTCCCCTCCATCGAACCAAGGGGTTAAGAGGTCCAACGCGTGTGCGCAGGACTCTGCGCGCACGCGTTGAACTTCCTTCTTTTTGACAGGTTTGCGCATGTGCAAGGGCCTGAACTTTTTAGAAATGAAAAAAGGAGGCGTAAGGAGTGGATTCTTGTAGGTAAGTGGTCTATTATTTAAAATTATTACATTTTTTCCACAGCTTCATTGTTTTTAAGGACTTTACAGTAAGGTAAGTTTATTTTTAGGCCCGATTTCCTAAAAAATTACTTTTTTCAAAAATGTTATTAATTGTTTTAAATAGTTTTAAAAGTTATTTATAGTTTATTTAATTATTGGGATGTTTTTTAAAATTTTAATTAAAGTTAAACTAGTCTTTTGGGCGCTCGTACTGTTCATGAGTTTGACAGTCTTTACTATCAAACTCATGAATGAGTTTCCCCTCCCCTGATTGGCTGCAGAGTGCTCACCTGATCCCAGCCGGCACATTGCATTAACTACGCCGCTGGCTCAGGCAAGCACATCGTGCTGACATCTGAACCGGACCAGTGACAGGAAATGCAAGCAGGCCCGGGCTTCAGATGCTGGCGCGCAGGGTGAGTGCAGATTGGGGGCTTGCATGCGCGGCAAGCACCTGATCCTAATTTCTGGCCCATTGTGTTTAATAACAGACACACCCTGTTCTTTCCTCTGATCTGATTACAGATTCCAACCAGTCGATTCAGTGAATGGAATGTCTTATCAGTGTTGCCATAGCGACCTGTCTGCAGTGAAACACCTGTTTGAGTTTCTAACTCAGACTAAACTTCTCTTTCCCATAATGCATATTACATAAGACATTTGATGTCAATGAATTTTAACCTTGTTATGTTAATATCTCTAAAACCTACAAGAAAGAAAGACTTGCATTTATATAGCACCTTTCACCACCTCAGGACGTCGCAATGTGCTTCACAGCCAATGAAGTACTTTGGAAGCGTAGTCACTGACAGTGTTGTATTGTAGGAAACAAGCGGCTCAGATACACAAACCTTTAAAAGTAGGAGGACAAGTTAAGGCTCACGGTATTAAAGGGAGTGGGGCAGCGTGGATAGGATGTTTTGTAAAGGACAGAGAGTAGTGGTTAATGGATGTTCAGACTGGAGGGATGTAAACAGTGGTGTCCCCCAGGGTCAGTGTTTGGACCATTGCTCTTCTCAATATGGACAAATGATCTGGGCTTGGGTTTATGGAGCACAAGATCAAAATATCTAGATGAGACTACAATAGGGAGTGTGGGGAATTGTGAAGTGATTTCAATGTGATATACATGGGTTAGTAGATTGAACAGGGAGAGGTCAGATGAAATTTAGTGCAGAGATATGTGAAGTGATACATTTTGGGAGGAAAAATGAGGGGAAATGTACATTTTAAGTTGCAACATACAAGATTTTGAGGGGTATTGACAGGGTAGATGCTGAGAGGTTGTTTCCCCTGGCTGGAGTGTGTAGAACTAAGGGGCATAATCTCAGGATAAGTGGTCGGCCATTTAAGACTGAGATAAGGAGGAATTTCTTCACTCAGAGTTGTGAATCTTTGGAATTCTCTGCCCCAGAGGGCTGTGAATGCTCAGTCTTTGAGTATATTCAAGGCTGAGATAGATAGATATATGGACTCTAGGGGAATCAAGGGATATGGGGATCAGGTGGGAAAGTGGAGTTGAGGTCGATGATCAGTCATGATCTTATTGAATGGTGGAGCAGGCTCGAGGGACCGTGTGACCCACTCCTGCTCCTAATTCTTATGTTCTTATGTAAAACTTTAAAAGGAGTAGAGGAGCAGAGTGATTTAAGAGTTTAGGTACAGTGGTGTTCCACAGGGATCGGTGCTGGGATCACTGTTGTTCATAAACAATTTGGACTCGGGAATCAGAAGAACAATTTCAAAGTTTGTTGATAACACCAAAAAAGGTAGAGTTAATACTGAGGAAGACAAAATGCAAGAAACCATTAATAAATTTCAGCATGGGGGTTTAATTGGCAAATGAATTTCACTATAGATCAGTGTGAGGTGGTGTGTTAATGAATTTCACTGTAGATCAGTGTAAGGTGGTGCGTTAATGAATTTCACTATAGATCAGTGTGAGGCGGTGTGCTAATGAATGCCACTATAGATCAGTGTGTGGTGGTGTGTTAATGAATTACACTATAGATCAGTGTGAGGTGGTGTGTTTTGGTGGGAAGAATAAGGAGGCCACACACTACTTGGACAAGGGGGTGAAATTGGGTTGCTTTGTGCCTCCTGTGATATTCAGCAGGAGGTTAGCAGTGGCGGTAGATGGTAGCTCCCCGCGGCACTGCACCGCCGGCAATGACGTCATCGCCATGCGCAGCACCCTGGCTGCAACCTTGGGTATGCGACCCCTGACCTATCACCGGACGATATGTCCAACAGGGTCAGGGGTCATTCCTGCAGCCGTGGCGACGCCACTTAAAGGGCAGGCATCGGGCGGCAACTTTTTATTTTGGCCGACTGCCAGCACCTGCCCCCTTCCCCTTTCTTCTTCGGGGTGCTGGCCGTGATTGCTCAGCCCGGCGCTCCTCTTGATCCGACACCCCGCTATCCGGTGGTCCACCAGGGCCCCGGTGTGCGCAGTGCTAGGCCCTCCCCTTTAATCAGGGAGGGAGGTCTGCTATGATGCGGTGCTATGTGCCGACGGGCGTGGCGCTGTTACACGAAGCACCATGAAATTCACTGGTAGCGCCTCAAGAGGGAGGGAAGCGCTTCCAGTAGCACCCCGCCTCCTGCTTGGGGTGCTAACTTTGTCAGGGGGCTAAAATTAGCCCCGGTGATGTCAGCAACCCAAAGGGGGCACCACTGAATTTCCCCCTAAGAGTCTAAATGGGCTGGAGGAGCAGAGGGATCCAGATACACAAATCATTAAAAGTAGCAACACAGGTTAATAAGGCCATTAAAAAAAAAGCACTGGGGTTCTTTCCTAAAGGAGCCTTCTGTTCCGTGCCTAGGAGCTCTGAACCCTGGCAGAGAGCAGCTGGGACACATTTCTCACACGCCTCGAGATTAACCCGCATGGCAACTTTGCTGTCAGTGGAGAGAGACGAGAAAGACCAAAGTGCCGTTTGCCCCTCTCAGTGTGGCCCTGAAGGACTGTGTCCAGGCTGAAGTTCTGTTCCCACCGTACGATCCTCCCCCAGATTGTCCTTTCTGAGCTCCAGCCAGGTGATGTTAAACATTCAGGAGGGAAAGAAGAAAATCTGCAACAATGTGTTTAAAACAAAGCTGGTTTATTTGACTTCTATCCAGAATATTACACTCCAGCCCAGTTCCCAGAGTTATTAACATCAGCAGAAACAATCCCCACCTGTCAGAATGAAGATGGTTCAGTCCTGGATGTGATTAACTGCAGCAACAACAACAGAATCCAATCCCTGCAGTCACTTGTGAACTCGCTGGTGTCTCAGCAGGGTGGATGAGCGAGTGAATCCCTTCCCACACACGGAGCAGGTGAACGGCCTCTCCCCAGTGTGAACTCGCTGGTGATTCAGCAGGTTGGGTGACTGAGTAAATCCCTTCCCACACTCAGCGCAGGTGAACGGCCTCTCCCCAGTGTGAGTGCGCTGGTGTACAGTGAGCTCAGATGATCGCCTGAACCCAGTCCCGCAATGAGAGCACCTGAACGGTCTCTCGTCTGTGTGAACACGTTGATGGCGCATCAGTTCCCCGGAACTTTTAAAGCACTTCCCACAGTCCGAGCAGTTAAAAGGTCTCTCGTCAGTGTGAACTCACTGGTGTGCCAGGAGGTTGGATGAATTAGTGAATCCCTTCCCACACTCAGCAGGTGAACGGCCTCTCCCCAGTGTGAACTTGCTGGTGTGTCAGCAGGTTGTATGAATTAGTGAATCGCTTCCCACACTCAGAGCAGGTGAACGGCCTCTCCCCAGTGTGAACTCGTTGGTGTGTCAGCAGGTGGGATGACTGAGTGAATCCCTTCCCACACTCAGAGCAGGTGAACGGCCTCTCCCCAGTGTGAACACGCTGGTGTATCAGCAGGTTGGATGAATTAGTGAATCCCTTCCCACACACGGAGCAGGTGAATGGCCCCTCCCCGGTGTGAATGTGCTTGTGTCTCGATAGGCCAGAGGATTGGGTGACGCCTTGTCCACACACAGAACATGTGTACGGTTTCGCCCCGGTGTGAACGGTGCTTTTTGCTTCCATATTCAAAGGCCGATGATATTCAGTTCCTGATGAATCGAGTAACTGTCAGATCTTGATGTGATGTTTGGTTTGAGTTTCCCGTCTGCAAATCTTCCCCTTCTAATACCCTGTAAAATGAATTTAAAACAGGGAGCGTGAGAGAGAACCCACTAAAGAGGCAGGTTGTGAAATTGAGCTCAATGAATCTGGTCATTTGTGGGGCTGGCACTAGAAAAAAGTGACCATGAAAGCTGCCGGATTGTCATAAAATCCCACTGGTTCACTAATGTCCCTCGGTGAAGGGAATCTGCCACCTGGTCTGGGCCTCTGGCCTCTATGGGAGGAGAGAGAGAGAGAGTGAGAGGTGGGAGTGGGAGGGGGCGAAGGAGATGGACTTTATACATCTGCAACTCGACCAGAACTTTGACAGAACCTCCAAAACCCGCAACCTCCAGGACCTAGAATGACAAAGGCAGAAGGTGCATGGGAGCACCATCACCTCCAAGTTCTCCAAGTCACACACCATCCTGACTTGGACATATATCACCGTTGCTACATCATCACTGGGTGAAAATCCTGGAACTCCTTACACAACAGCATTGTGGGAGTACCTTTACCACACGGACTGCAGCGGTTCAAGAAGGCGGCCCACCATCACCTTCTCAACGGGAAGATGGGGATTGGCAACATATTCTGGTCTTGCGAGCGACGCCCACATCCCAAGAATGAATTAAAACAAATCTGTATATGTAAAATGGATTAAAAGCCTCTACAGAAATACTTGTTCCTAAAAAAATACTCTTTTACATTGTAGGGACAGTGTCTGTGAAACAACCTAATCTCCCCCAGAATCCACCTCCCTTGACTGTCACACATTGGAAATTGTTGGGTCCTCCTGGGCTCAGAAGTACTGGGAGTTAAACCCAGCAGCTTCTCCTCCATCTCCATGCCAGCTCAAACTGAAGCAACAAAAAGACCTACACAGGCGGCCAGGGACCGACTTCTGCATTCAGCGCCCGCCCCGATACAAGCCGGCTCTGGATTGGCAGCTCTGTTGTGTCGATCCAGTTGTGGTGTCTCCTGTCTGGGGGAGGCGCTGCACCCTGGGTTTCCTGGTGCCAGGGACCTGGCCGCACGTCCGCCGGGCCCGGCCGCTCTGATTCTGATTGAATTTTTTGATGAGGTAACAGAGAGGGTTGATAAGGGCAATGCGGTTAACGTGGTGTACATGGATTTCCAAAAGGCGTTCGACAAAGTGACACATAATAGGCTTGCCAGCAAAGTTGAAGCCCATGGAATAAAAGGGACAGTGGCAGCATGGATACGGAATTGGCTAAGTGACAGAAAATAGAGCGTAGTGGTGAACGGTTGTTTTTTGGACTGGAGGAAGGTACACTGTGGTGTTCCCCAGGGGTCGGTACTAGGACCACTGCTTTTCTTGATATATATATATATACATTAATGACTTGGACTTGGGTGTACAGGGCACAGTTACAAAATATGCAGATGACAAAAAACTTGGAAGTATAGTGAGCAGTGAGGAGGATAGTGATAGACTTCAAGAGGCCGTAGACAGGCTGGTGGAATGGGCGGACATGTGGGAGATGAAATTTAACGCAGAAAAGTGCGAACTGATACATTTTGGTAGGAAGAACAAGGAGAGGCAATATAAACTAAAGGGTACAATTCTAAAGTGTGTGCATGAACAGAGAGACCTGGGGGTATGTGTGCACAAATCGTTGAAGGTGGCAGGGCAGGTTGAGAAAGTGGTTAAAAAAGCATATGGGATCCTGGGCTTTAGAGACATAGGCCTAGAATTTCAGTATAGCCAGTTTTGGGGCGCTAACATTAGCGCCCGCCCGAAGTTGCGCCCCCTTGCCGGAAATTCAGTCGCTTCTCCCTAAGAGGTTGCTGGAGCGCTAAAAGAGGCGTTCCACTACTATCTTTAGGCGCTAAGCCGGCGGTGCAGAGGGATAGCGCCGAGGCCGGGCGCAGCGCGGGTGCGGTCATTTTTTGATTGACAGCAGACCCCGTGGCGCCGACCAGCTCTTAAAGGGGGAAGGGACGAATTGGTCTGCTGCCACGCCCTGCACACTGCAGCTTTGCAAATAGGCCTCAACACTGCTGCTCAGCCCCAGGGAGTCATGGCAACGCCAGAGAAGGCCCGTGAGCGTGCCCTGCGCTTCTCAGAGCGTGATCTGGGAATAATGGTGACAGCTCTGGAGAAGAGGCGCAGGATCTTGTTCCCAGAGACTGGGAGGAATCCGACCCACCAAGAATAAACCAGAGCCTGGAAGCAGATCGCCAACAGGGTGACGGTCACCAATGATGCCCCCAGGACCCACACCCAATGTCAGAAAAAATACAACGACCTGACCAGGATTGTCAGGGTGAGTACCCTTTCCAGTCTCCTCCTCATTCTTGCATGTACACCTGACATGATGGGCAAAGGGAGCTGAAAGGCCTAATGGCCAGCCCTCAGCCAGCAGCTTTGGGACAGTCATGAGCATCAATTGCCCATTCTGCACTCTACACTCTGGCCAAGCTATTCCACCATGGGAGGCAGTGCACAGTACATCAGGGCTACACTCTGGCCAAGCTATTCCACCATGGGAGGCAGTGCACAGTACATCAGGGCTACACTCTGGCCAAGCTATTCCACCATGGGAGGCAGTGCACACTACATCAGGGCTACACTCCGTACTTACAGCCCGTCCTTTCTCTTGCAGGCTAAACTTGCCAATAATCGCCAGGCCCGTGCCAGGACCAGGGGAGGCTGCACCAAGCTGCAGAAGCTCATTCCCCTGGAGGAGCACATGAGTGGGCTCATGGGAGCCCGGCTGATCGTGCCCACAGCGTGCGGAGTAGCCGACCCTCCACTGCCCGGCAATGGTAAGGACCTCGCCTTTTGGCCCTCTCGCGTCGCACTTGCGCATCCGAGCTACATCCTTTGCCACTGTCCCACCAATGCGCTGAATGCCACCAGTCCTGACTCCCTCGCTGACGCCGTCTCCTCACTCTGAAGCTACTCTTGTGCATTCCTGCTTTCAGCTGGTGACGACCAGGTCCCTGAAGCTGCCAGTGACAGCCCCTCCGAGCAGGAGGAGGAGGAGGAGGAGGAGGAGGAGGAGCAAGAGCAAGCCGGACCATCAGGGGAACACTCAGGTCCCGCAGGAGAGGACGAAATGAGTGACACGTCCTCACTGGACGAGTGCCTGGACCAACTGTCGCAGGGGATTGCAGCTGCTGGGACCAGTGGCGTCCAGCCACCCAGGAGCCCTGCGCGTGGGCCGCGGCCTTCCCCCCAAAGGGGGGAAGGATCAGAGGGGAGTGCAGTTGATCGGGACACTCGCCGCCATCAACGTGGCAAGGTTCCCCTAGTTCGGTCCCCTGCTCCCCAGCGGGAGAGTCCCGACTCCAGTCCGGACACCTTCACCTCGGAGGAGGCGCGGAAGCTGGACAAGATGGCCGAGGATTTGGACCGGCACCACACGGAGCTCATGCGCGTGGTGGGGCGCATGCCTGAGGCCATCGAGTCGCTGGCGACCAGTGTGCGCGAGTTCGGGGCATCAACTGCCGCGAGTGGCCGCATGCTCACTGATGCCGTCAAGTCCCTGGCGGGTGTGATGCGGGCGCACACCAGGACAACAGGGGCACTCACTGCTGCCACACGCGCTGTCTCAGGCAGGCATCGCCAGGGCACCCGCCGCGCTGCAGCATCCCAGCGAGCCGCCCCTCGGCTGTTTGGTGCGGATCCTGCAGTGCGGGCCCGGCCGAGTGCCAGCGCGCCACAGCACCAGCCAGCGCATCCCAGATGCCAGCTTGCCCACATTGCGCCATCCGTCGCCACCACTCCCCCACTGGGGCGTCAAGGGCAAGCGGCTGGAGCTGATGGTGGCCAGGCTCAGGTGCGCCACTCAGCAGCCGGCCCCTCGAGGCCCAAAGGCCGTGTAGGCCGCCCCCCAAGGGCATCTGGCGGAAGGACATCTGAGCCCCAGGCGCCTTCCCCCAGCCTCGCAGCAGCCACTGGGCAGAGCTTGCGAAGGAGCAGCAGGCCGGGCAGGGGAGGCAAAAGGCTGGACAAGGTCTCACCCTCGCGGGCCACTCAGTAGAGGGTGTGGCCAGCTTTCATTTTATATGGCGGTGGCCATCTTTCTTTTGCCCATGGTTGTTTGTTTCGTGGGCTTATTTTTTGCGTTAAGGCCGAGGTTGAGGCCAGGTTTGTACAAATGTGGAGTTACTCCTCCCCAGTTTGTGGGAGTGAGTCGTTTGTTGGGCTTTTTGTGGGGCCCGTAGATTGTTTTTGGGGATTCATGTGGGAAGGGGTTTTCATTTTTGTGTAATAAATAATTAACTTTATTCATAGAGTCTCCATGGTTGTTCTTGTTTGTGTTTGTTGGCTTCGCCGGCTGAGGGCTTGCGGAGCGGCTGCATTCATCTTCCCTCATGGCCACAAGGCATTCCCTGACAGGGGGCTTAGAAGTAACGTGTAATAAGGTGGCGTCGCGCGGCCCTTGGCCCTGGTCGCTCCCTCCTGGGAACGTACTCCTGCTCCTCCTCCTCCTCCTCCTGCTCCTCCTGCTCCTCCTCCTGAGGTGGTGGTCCAACGTCAGGTGGCAGTGCCTGAATCCTGCAGATAGCCAGGTTGTGTAGCATGCAGCAAACTACCACAAATTGGGAGACCCGGTCCGGCGAATACTGCAGAGATCCTCCGGAGCGATCAAGGCAGCGGAACCGCTGCTTGAGGACCCCAATAGTTTGCTCGATGATGTTGCGGGTGGTTTGATGGCTCTCATTGTATGCCTCTTCAGCAGTGGTCCTGGGCGCGTGGAGCGGGGTCATGAGCCAGGTACACAAAGGATAGCCTTTGTCCCCGAGTAGCCATCCTCTTGGGGGAGGCTGTGCCTCAAACATGTCATGCACAGTACTCTGCCGCAGGATAAACGCATCGTGGCTGCTGCCTGGAAAGCTGGCATTGACAGCCATGATGCGCTGCTTGTGGTCACACACCAGCTGCACATTCAGAGAATGGTAGCCCTTCCTGTTGCGATACTGCTTGCCATGCTCCAGAGGGGCCCGCAAAGCCACATGCGTACAGTCAATGGCGCCATGCACCAAGGGGAAGGCCGCGAGTCTTGCAAATCCCAATGCGCGCTGATGCTGGCTCTCCAGGACCATGGGGAAGGAGATGAATTGGCGTCTCCTTCTGAACAGTGCTTCGGTCACCTGGCGGATGCAGCGATGTGCACCGTACTGGGAGATGTTAGCTATGTCCCCAGCAGTGGATTGGAAGGAGCCGGTGGCATAGAAGTTCAATGCCACCGTCACCTTCACTTCCACCGACAGAGACGTCCTGCACCTGAGCTTTGGACGCAGATCTCTGCGAAGCAGGTGGCAGATCTCTGCAACCACCTCCTTTCGGAATCGGAGCCTTCTAACACATCACGCGACAGTCATGTTGAGGTAGGAGCGCTGCTGGCGGTATAGCCTGACTGGGTAAGGCCTACGTGGCCGACGCCTGTTGCCCCCTCTGCCTCTAGCCAGGGCTGCCCCTCTCACAATGCGTCTGCGAGCCCTACGGACATGGCGCTGCAGCTCCGCGTTGGCACCCCATGCAACCCCCATCAAATCCTGGCAAACAGTCAAATTTCCAAAAGGCCACTTGCAGCGCTCTGGCCTGAGTCCAAAAATACCTGAGCTGTTGTTGCTTGAAACCAGTTAGCTATCCTCCTTGTTGTGTCTCCAGAAATGCGTTGCACAAGAGTGTTTGCTGCAAAATGGCTGGCCTTTATACTGGAGGGTACGTCCCCTTTAATTTGCGCCCCCCGGGGCCTGCGCTGGCTGTGTTGCGTTCCCTTTTTCAAATGCTCCGGCCGCCAGCCGCACAATGGGGTGGTCCGACTGAAGTTTGGAATCGGGGCGGCCAAAGGGCGTTGCACGAGGATGTGATGTCATTTTCTGCGCGCGCATCCGGGCGGGCGCTAAACTTTGCGCTGGCGCTAACGGCCAACTTAATTTGGGGCGAGGTGCAAACTGCGCTGCGCCCGGGCGCAACACGCATAGCGCCCGACATTCACTTTTCTTTAGGCACTAACTGCTGGCGCAACCAACTGAATTTCTGGGCCGTAGAGCCCAAAAGCAAGGAAGTTATGATGAACCTTTATAAAACACTGGTTCGGCCACAACTGGAGTATTGTGTCCAATTCTGGGCACCACACTTTATGAAGGATGTGAAGACCTCAGAGAGAGGGTGCAGAAAAGATTTACAAGAATAGTTCCAGGGATAAGGGATGAGGGACTTCAGTTATGTGGATAGACTGGAGAAACTGGGATGGTTCTCCTCAGAGCAGAGAAGGTTGAGAGGAGATTTGATAGAGGTGTTCAAAATCATGAGGGGTCTGGACAGAGTAGAAACTGTTCCCATTGGCGGAAGGGTCGAGAACCAGAGGCCACAGATTTAAGGTGATTGGCAGAGGAACCAAAGACGACGTGAGGAAAAACTTTTTTATGCAGCAAGTGGTTAGGATCTTGAATGCACTGCCTGAGAGGGTGGTGGAGGCAGATTCAATCACGGCTTTCAAAAGGGAATTGGATAAGTACCTGAAGTAAAGAAATGTGCAGGGTTACGGGGAAAGGGCGGGGAGTGGGACTAGCTGAAGTGGTCTTGCAGAGAGCCGGCATGGGCTCGACGGGCCGAATGGCCTCCTTCTGTGCTGTAACCATTCTATGATTCTACAAAATATTAGAAAGTTAGTTCCACAGAAGCACGAGGTTTATCTGCTTTTATTGATGAATTTAAAAAGTCTCTATTAAAACCTGAGCCAGTGTGTTGTGAGCCAAAGAGCCTTGTGTCCAATGCGGGGAATAAAGGCCCACAGCCTCCCCTGGCCCCGGGCCCTGAACAAGGGACTGGAGAAACTCGCTGCCCTGCGGATCAGACAATCAGCCGGCGCTAGTCCCGCCCCTCGGGCTCCCCGATTGGTTGGAGGACCCGCCGCCCGCTCGCTCCTCCAGCCCCGCCCACTGGGTGCAGCTAGTCCCGCCCCTCGGGCTCCCCGATTGGTTGGAGGACCCGCCGCCGGCTCGCTCTTCCAGCCCCGCCCACTGTGTGCCGCTAGTCCCGCCCCTCAGGCTCCCCAATTGGTTGGAGGACCCGCCGCCGGCTCGCTCCTCCAGTCCCGCCCCGCTCACTCCCTATTGGTCGGAAGCTCCCGTCAATCAGGCCGCGGGCCCGGGTCATGGGGCGATGATGTCACTGGGGCCGCGGGCCCCGGTCACGTCTCTCTGAGGAAGCCTGACCCGCTCCGCGAGGCTGAATCCGCTCCGTTCGCTTCCCGGGACCCTCGGACTCCCAGGTTTGTGTTTACCGTCATTTATTTCCCCGTCCCTCTCCGCTCGTCCGTCTAGCTGAAAAGTCGCTTTCGGCTGATAATTCCGACTCTTCAACCGTTAACGACCGTTACCCAGAGTGTCGCCCCTGAGCATGCGCACGAGCAGCTGGTCCTGGGTCTCGGCTGCCCCTGAGCATGCGCACTAGCAGCTGGTCCTGGGACTCTGGGCCCCTGAGCATGCGCACTAGCAGCTGGTCCTGGGACTCCGCCCCTGAGCATGCGCACTAGCAGCTGGTTCTGGGACTCCGCTCCTGAGCATGCGCACTAGCAGCTGGTTCTGGGACTCTGCCCCTGAGCATGCGCACTAGCAGCTGGTCCTGGGACTCTGCCCCTGAGCATGCGCACTAGCAGCTGGTTCTGGGACTCTCTGCCCCTGAGCATCCCCACTAGCAGCTGGTCCTGGGACTCTGGGCCCCTGAGCATGCCCACTAGCAGCTGGTCCTGGAACTCTGCTACCCCTGAGCATGCCCACTAGCAGCTGGTTCTGGGACTCTGCTGCCCCTGAGCATGCCCACTAGCAGCTGGTCCTGGGACTCTGCTGCCCCCGAGTATGCCCACTAGCAGCTGGTCCTGGGACTCTGCTGCCCCTGAGCATGCCCACTAGCAGCTGGTCCTGGGACTCTGCTGCCCCTGAGCATGCCCACTAGCAGCTGGTCCTGGGACTCTGATGCCCCTGAGCATGTGCACTAGCAGCTGGTTCTGGGACTCTGCTGCCCCTGAGCATGCCCACTAGCAGCTGGTCCTGGGACTTTGTTCCCCCTGAGCATGTCCACTAGCAGCTGGTCCTGGGACTCTGCTACCCCTGAGCATGCGCACTAGCAGCTGGTCCTGGGACTCTGGTGCCCCTGAACATGCGCACTAGCAGCTGATCCTGGGCCCCTGGGCCCCTGAGCATGCCCACTAGCAGCTGGTCCTGGGACTCCGCTGCCCCTGAGCATGCGCGTTCTAAACCCCAACAAGCATGCGGACGTTGAGGTGACCAGAGAGGAATCTGTCATTTGCCTTTGATCAATAACCCTCACGGTCTTGAGGACCTCCATCAGGCTGGCCCTCATCCTTCGCTGCTTCAGTGCAAAAAAAAGCCCCAAACTTCTCCAATCTCTGTTACTAACTGCTCTTTGGAACAGAGGAGACTGAGGGAGACTTGATTGAGGTGTATAAAATTATGAGGGGCCTGGATAGAGTGGGTAGGAGGGACCTATTTTCCTTAGCAGCGAGGTCAATAACCAGGGGCCATAGATTTAAAGTAATTGGTAGAAGGATTACAGGGGAGTTGAGGAGAACTTTTTTCACTCAGAGGGCGGTGGGGGTCTGGAACTTTCTGCCTGAAAGGGTGGTAGAGGCAGAAACCCTCATCTCAGTTAAAAAGTACTTGGATATGCACATGAAGTGCTGTCACCTGCAGGGCTACGGGCCAAGAGCTGGAAAGGGAGATTAGGCTGGAAAGCTGCTTTTTGGCCGGCTCAGGCACGATGGGCCAAATGGCCTCCTTCTGTGCCCTAAATTTCTGTGATTCTATGATAACCCCTCCATTGCTCGACAGTCTGGGTCAAAATGGAGTGAAAAAGAAAAACAAAGAACTTAAAGAAAGAAAAGAAAGACTTGCATTTATATAGCGCCTTTCACGTCCATCGCACGTCCCAAAGTGCTTTACAGCCAATGAAGTGGAGTCACTGTTGTAATGTAGCAAAAGTGGCAGCCAATTAGCGCACAGCAAGCTCCCACAAACAGCAATTCCAAAATTCTATAGATTATGGAACAGTTCCTGCAGATTGGAGGGCGGCAAATGTAACCCCACTATTAGCCTAACATCAGTAGTAGGGAAAATGCTAGACTTGATTATAAAGGATGTGATAACATGACACTTAGAAAATATCAACAGGATTAGACAGAATCAACATGGATTGATGAAAGGGAAATCGAGTTTGACAAACCGACTGGAGATTTTTGAGGATGTAACTGGTAGAATAGATAAGGGAGAACCAGTGGATGTGGTGTATTTGGATTTTCAGAAGGCCTTTGATTAAAGTCCCACATCAGAGGTTAGTGTGCAAAATTAAAGCTCATGGGATTGGGGGTAATATACTGGCATGGATTAAAGATTGGTTAACAGACAGGAAACAGAGAGTAGTAATAAATGGGTCTTTTTCTGGGTGGCAGGTGGTGACTAGTGGGGTACCACAGGGATCAGTGCTTGGGCCCCAGCTATTCACAATATATATCAATGATTTGGATGAGAGAACCAAATGTAATATTTCCAAGTTTGCTGATGACACGAAACTAGATGGGATTGTAAGTTGTGAGGAGGATGCAAAGAGGCTTCAAGGCGATTTAGACAAGTTGAGTGAGCAGGCAAATACATGGCAGATGCAGTATAATGTGGATAAATGTGAAGTTATCCACTTCGGTAGAAAAAACAGAAAGGCAGAGTATTATTTAAATGGTGATAGATTGGGAAATGTTGATGTACAAAGGGACCTGGGTGTCCTTGTGCACCAGTCACTGAAAGCACACATGCAGGTGCAGCAAGCAGTTAGGAAGGCAAATGGTATGCTGGCCTTCATTGCAAGAGGATTTGAGTACAGGAGCAAGGATGTCTTACTGCAGTTATACAGGGCCTTGGTGAGACCACACCTGGAGTACTGTGTGCAGTTTTGGTCTCCTTACCTAAGAAAGGATATACTTGCCATAGAGGGAGTGCAGCGAAGGTTCACCAGACTGATTCCTGGGATGGCAGGGCTGCCGTATGAGGAGAGATTGGGTCGACTAGGCCTGTATTCACTAGAGTTTAGAAGAATGAGAGGGGATCTCATTGAAACGTATAAAATTCTGACAGGGCTAGTCTGGGTGCAGGGAGGATGTTTTCCCTGGTTGGGGGTTTAGAACGAGGGGTCACAGTCTCAGGATATGGGGTCGGCTATTTAGGATTGAGATGAGGAGAAATTTCTTCACTCAGAGGGTGGTGAACCTGTGGAATTCTCTACCACAGCAGGCTGTGGAGGCCAAGTCACTGAATATATTTAAGAAGGTAGATAGATAGATTTCTAGACACAAAAGGCATCAAGGGGTATGGGGAGAGAGCGGGAATATGGTATTGAGATAGAGGATCAGCCATGATCATATTGAATGGTGGAGCAGGCTCGAAGGGCCGAATGGCCTGCTCCTGCTCCTATTTTTCTATGTTTCTATGCAACGTAATAATGACTAGATAATCTGTTTTTTTTTAGTGATGTTGATATTGGCCAGGACACGGGGGATAATTCCCCTAATCTTCTTCGAAATAGTGCCCTGGGATCATTTACGTCCACCCGAGAGAGCAGACGAGGCCTCGGTTTAACGTCTGATCTGAAAGACGGCACTTCCGACAGTGCCGCACTCCCTCAGCACTGCACTGGAGTGTCAGCCTGGATCTTTGGGCTCAAGTCTCTGGAGTGGGACTTGAACCCACAACCTCTGACTCAGAGGCGAGGGTGCATTTACTCACCGCCCTTCATGACCCCAGGATGCCCATAACACTTCAGGGCCAATTCATTGATTTTGAATTGCTGTCGCTGTTGTAATGTAGGGAAAGGTGCCAGCCAATTTATACTCGGGGACCCTCCGTTATTCCTTCCCCTGGCTTCCCTCAGAATCCTCGGATGGAAACCATCATGTCCCTGGGATTTGTTCCCCCTCCGTTTGAGGAACGTCTTCAGTCCCGTATCTTGTAGCTTTTAAAAGCTCTTTAGAATAATTTGTCCGTGACTACACTGTTGTGGAGTATTTTAAACCAACACTCGACACAAGGTTTTAGATCGATTGTCAAGTTGTCTTTATTGCACTGGTGGGGAAACAGTCTGCTCTGTCTTAGCCAGACCTTTCCAAATTAGTACAGCAAACACTACATTTTTATACATTACAATACATGTCAAAATTCATTCCTGCCACCCGATTGGACCTTGGCCCGCATGCACCTTCACTGATTGGTTGCCTATGCTGTGTTACATTAAAGCACCACCTTTATCATCGGCCGTTATCCCACAAGCTGTTGTTGCACCCATGACCTTTGTTTATGCCAGATGGGTCTCATCAACATTGTACTTCTGATTCATTGTCCTCCTTTCCTGCCTCTCTCGGCCTCTTTCATTGTTTTACTTCCCTGCCAGAACAGAACTTACATCCTCTTAGGTCTCTTATGGTTTCCACATCCGACTATGTTATCAACTTAGAAAAAGCTTACTACTGCAAAAGGCCCATTAGATTATTGTCTTTATTACACCATTCAGTGAAACTGCCAGCGATGTCAGTTTAACTCTTTCCCCACTGCAATACCCCCTTTTGGTACTTGGCCCTTGCCCAAGTTAAACCACATGTATAAGCATCGCTGTGCCTCCTGCTCCATGCAGTGATCAGGCGCTGGTTCGGGAGGCCCTGCATACCCATCATGTTTAGAGCAATCTTGTGTTTTCCAACTCGCTTTAGCTCTTTGTTTGGTCCATTTCTTTTTACAAGCGGTGCATGCTGCTATTCCCCATCCTATAGCCATGACTAACTATTATCACTAATATATGAGAAATGATGCGGATCCATGGGTGTATGTTGACATTCACTCCCCAATCCCACAGCTTCTCATACCACGAGACGTCCTGTAGCTCTACCTCAATGTCCCTTTTGTCAAAATCTCGACTCAATGAGACTCTGAAACAACGTTCTTTTTTAATAAATTTTTACTTGTCGCAAGGAGAGCGTCCCGCTCAGTCAAAGGCTAGCAGAGACTCTCCAGAATTACAGATTAACAACATATTTATACAGTGAAGTAAACAGGTTAAGGTTTCTTCATGTGTCTTTCAGGTCAGACAAAGGGACAAAGAGTTCTTCAATCCTTAACTAAGTTTCTACATATTTCTAAAGTCTGGCGTAACGAAAGACTATTGATAATACAATGGGTAGTTATTTATTCCAGACTATTTAATTAAGACCATCAGTATTGAATGGAATGTAGATACTTCATACAGTATGTTTCTCCTGTTATCTGGTGGCCAAGCCTCTGGCCAGGTGGCTTGCGTAAGGTTCCCTTTACTCATGTAAATGGTCTATGTTTGCAATGCAGATAAGCAACAGTTTACAGTGTTTAGTCAAGGTTAATATGTTTAAGGAAGGAATAGAGGACATTTCTGCAGAGGCTTCTGGGAGGACCGGGACTCCATTTTGTTTGTCAAAAAGGGGCACATGTAACTATATTCAGCTTTAAAAGGTGCATTTCCACACTTTCTAACTCCCCAAGATCCCTTTGCAGCATTATGTACTGTTTCACCATCTTACTTAAATCCTCTTTCATTTCTTGCAGATCCTCTTGCAGGCGGGGTATTGGGGCCCTGACTGGATCTTCATAATTAACCAACTCGTCCTTTAGACTATCTGGCACATTTAGTTTTATCTCCTCCCTTGAATGTACATACACCAATCTGGTGTGTCCAATTGTCACAGGGACCTTTGGCGTAAAGCAAAAGTTAGGCATTGTGATTGCACATACAAGGTTACTATATTGGTACTCAGTCTCTGTGGTGGCTATACAATACTCCCCTTCACCTCTATATCTCGAGCGGGTGTGATGGTGATCAACATGTGATAATTCCAACACACACCCCTCTGTCTTATTATAGCCGCACTCATCCTTACGGCCTTCTCCTACCGGATGTGGGCCTATCGTAAGCGTACCTTTCCTGTGGCATCCGTTTAGGGAGACTCCTCTCATAGTACCATTCTTCCTGATGGCATAGGTATCAATTGGATAGTATTGGAGGTATGTCTCACCCCTCACTATGCCTATGTTTGTTACCTGGTACTGTGGGTATGGAGTCGTGTCTAGTCCCACCACTGGTATCAGGAGTACCATGCCTATCATTGCTGTCACTTCTGCTTTACATTTTTGTATCACTGGATATACTCTGGTTATCCCTTTGAGGGTACAAGCACTCAGAGGGCCTGGATTATGGCTCAGGCCATAGAGCCGTGTGCTGTTAATCCAGTCTGGTACCTCGCCTCACTGTATCTGTGCCAGATTGTGTTTTAACTGTCCGGTGATCCATTGGCCATAGGCATGACACAAGCCTCTTCCTACCCTGTCTTTTGCCTGTTCCTCATCTCTATGGTTTAGTTTGTTGATAATGCTAGCATGGTCCTCTATAACCTTGATTCCCTCGAGTAATTTCCTTATCGTATGTCCTCCCAACTCTGATCCTTGTCGAACCAAACCAGTTTCCTTCTCTAAAATCTGTTGTATTACCCTTTGTAGTCATTCCACATGGCTCTGGACTCCTTGTATATCTAGGGCATTAATGAATGATGTCCCCGTGTTTATTCCCGTGAGTATATCGGTTCCTAAGCTCCTCTTAATCCTTTGGTGGAATGCAGCATGTCCCCTAAAACTAGTGGCCCCTGTTGCATCAGCAGCTTGGTTAATTACATTCTTCATCATATATGCTTACAATTCTCTAGTTTTAGTAAACCTTTCACAATATCCTGGCCATTGTAACATGGTTAAGTTCATTAGCACCGGTACAATTTTGTGTCTCCCGTTACCATACAATTGTTCTCCCTCGGTAAATAATACTAGTCCATTCATGGGTCCAGGTTTCATATCTGGACATTGTAGCATCCTCGGTTCGCTTGTCTCTTCTTTCTGTGTATTGGGAGCCGTGGATGAGACTCCGAATGTGATTGTTCCATTAAAACATGGTGCTTCTTCATCATGTACTTGTCGTGTAATGTGGGATGTCCCTTTGCTTATTTCGTGTCCCAGCAGTAATCCCACCTTCATGGTGAAGTTTCCCTGTAAATTAAGCAGAAGCCTGGTCGTCACCAGAGGTTAGTTTATCTCCGGTGTTTATTCCATTGTTCCTGTGGGATTTAAGATCAGATGGGTTATTGCTTTATCATTTTAATTGGGTCCAATGTTTCCATCTACCCTTTCCCCTCATATCTATACATGCGCACGTATCGCTGGTCATGATAACCTCAAATGGTCCGGTCCAGCTAGGTGAGAATGCCGATCTCTCTGGCAATATTTTAACAAATACCTGCTCACCCACCTTGGGTAGGGACTCCGAGGCCCCTGCTTTTGTGTATTTTTATCTCTGATGTCTTGTTGTTCTTTAACTTCTTGTTTGAGCTCCTTCAATTGATTATCCAATGTTTGTACGTATTTCCTAATTTGATCTTTTAAGGGTCCCAGTCCCTCTCTACCAGATGCTACTCCTTCCGGCAGACACATTGCTCATCCAGTCATGAGTTCAGATGGTGTCAGTCCGGTCACCCTGTGATCCTTTTTCCATATTCCATCTCTACCTTTGGCTGCGCCTCTCTTTGTCCACTGCTCCTGCTCCTCCATTTCAGTCTCCTCTTGGATTCTTTTAATGTTCACTTCCTCTGCTGTTATTCTACCTGCTGCTCTTGCTGCCTGATCAGCTAGCATATTTCCTTTTTGTTGCTCGCTCACTATCTTGCGGTGTGCCTTTATTTTAATCACTGCTACCTCTTCTCCTTTTACCACTTCTACTAGGTCTCTCACTACCTCCTCATGCTGTATTGGTCCTCCTCCGGAGGTTACATATCCTCTCCTATTCCACGCTATCATATAAACATGCACTACCCCAAACACATACCCACTATTGGTGTATATAGTTACTCGTTTTCCCTTTGCCAATTTCAATGTTTCTGTGAGAGCCACTGGTTCTGCTACTTGAGCTGAGGTTACCCCTTCAAGCCCTCCCTTTGCGACTGTTTCTCTGTTCTCGGATACTACTGCCCGACTGTGTGTGGCTCCCTATTTATATATCGGTGCGATCCATCTACATAACAGGTGTTTTCGGGATTTTCAAGGGGCGATTCTGATATGGTTCCTCTGACCTCTTCTTCGATTACTAACTGACACTCGTGTGCCTCACCCTCTGTTAGCATTCCCTCTGCGGGGTTGACTCTGTGTTCCCTTATAATCTGGACTGATCTGTCCTTGGGTATCAATACTGCTTCCCAAGCCGCCCTCCTTCTGTCTGATACAGCCTTCATTTTGCCTGTGTTTAGCAGGTCCACACTGTGTGTTGCGTGTGTAATATCAGCTGTCCTGACATAGTGACAGGCTCGCATATCCGCACCACCCACACGGCGCAGTCGAGGGCCGCCACAAATCTCACCATTCCTTTAGCCACGGGGGTTTGTTGGGTGGAGCAATAGGCAATTGGCCTCATATCTCCCCCGTACTCTTGGGTGTCTACAGCATTATAGAAGTTCCCATCTATACTATAATATATATGGAATGGTTTGACTATATTTGGCAATCCTAGTGCGGGTGCGGACGTCAGGGCTGCTTTTAATTTTGCATAAGCCTTGTCATGCTCCGATTCCCATTCTATCTTATCAGTGGTGGGTCTCCCCCTTTAACTAACCGTTAAATCGGCTCTGCTTTCCCTGCAAAGTCTGATATAAAATTCCTGCAGTAGTTAAACAGTCCCAACACTTTCCTCACTCCCCGGACGGTCACTGGCCTTGGCATGTCTTTTATGGCTGCCTTTCGTTCCTGCAGAAGTGCCTTATACTCCTGGCTAATTTCGTGCCCTAGATACTTTACTTTGGACAGTCCAACCTTTGCCTTTTTTGGGGGGTTCAGTTTAAAGCCAGCTTTCTTAAGTGTCTGGAGGGTGGCTAGTAATGTTCCCATGTATCCTTTGGCATCCTCTGATGCAATCATTATGTCATCGACATATTGGAGTAGGGCTCTCTGGTACTTTGATAGGTCTAACTGGTCTAAGGCTTGACTCAGTACATGGTGGAATATATTTGGACTGTTGTGGAACCCCTGCGGGACCCTGGTCCATGTATACTGTCTATCCCCACACAGGTTCGAATCCTGTTTGTGACGCCAATTGTTGTGGAGTATTTTAAACCAACACTCGACACAAGGTTTTAGATCGATCATCAAATTGTCTTTATTGCACTGGTGGGGAAACAGTCTGCTCTGTCTTAGCCAGACCTTTCCAAATTGCCACAGCAAACACTACATTTTTATACATTACAATACACATGGCCATCTCATGCACAATTCATTCCTGCCACCCGATTGGACCGTGGCCCGCATGCATCTTCACTGATTGGTTGCCTATGCCGCGTTACATTAAAGTACCGCCTTATTATCGGAAAAGTATATGTCAAGCTGTTGTTGCACCTCTGACCTCTGTTGGTTCCATGTCTGGCTATGTTATCTCCACTGCCAAATCAGCAACTTAGAAAAAGCTTATTACTGCAAAGTATGGTCTTTATTACACCATTCAGTGAAACTGCCAGCGATGTCCGTTTAACTCTTTCCCCACTGCAACACTCCTCCTCCTTGATTGCAATGTCTACATCGTCCCTCTCTTTTGTGAAAACAGACGCAATGTATTCATTAAGAACCATATGTCTTCCGCTTCCAGACACAGGTTACCTTTATAGTCCCTAATAGGCTCCACTTGTTTTCCTTGCCAATATGTTTTCATGCCCTCTCTTTGCTTTTCTTCTTTCAAATAGTGTCATGGGATCTTTGATGTCCACCTGAGAGAGCAGACGGGGCCTCGGTTTAACATCTACACCAAAAATCGGCACCTCCAACAGTGCAGCACTCCCTCAGCACTGCACTGGAGTGTCAGCCTAGATTTTTGTCCTCAAGTCTCTGGAGTGGGACTTGAACCCACAACTTTCTGACTCAGAGGCAAGAGTGCTACCAGCTGAGCCACTGGCTGATACTAAAGAACAAGCAGTTCTGACGGGTCAGAGCAATCATAATATGATAGAATTCTTCATTAAGATGGAGAATGAAGTAGTTGACTCAGAGACTAGGGTCCTGAATTTAAATAAAGGAAACTATGATGGTATGAGGCGCGAGTTGGGTAGGATTGATTGGGGAATGTCACTCAAAGGGTTGACGGTGGATAGGCAATGGCAAACATTCAAAGATTGCATGGATGAACTATCGAATTTGTTCATCCCTGTTTGGCATAAAAATAAAGCAAAGAAGATGACTCAACTGTGGCTAACAAGGGAAATTAGGGATAGCCCTGACAACATTCTGGCAATAGTACTGAAGACTTGTGCTCCAGAACTAGCTGCGCCCCTAGCCAAGCTGTTCCAGTACAGCTACAACACTGGCATCTACCCGGCAATGTGGAAAATTGCCCAAGTATGTCCTGTCTACAAAAAGCAGGACAAATCCGACCCGGCTAATTACCATCCTATCAGTCTACTCTCAATCATCAGCAAAGTGATGGAAGGTGTCGTCGACAGTGCTATCAAGCAGCACTTAATCAGCAATAACCTGCTAACTGACGCCCAGTTTGGGTTCCGCCAGGGCCACTCAGCTCCTGACCTCATTACAGCCTTGGTCCAAACATAGACAAAAGAGCTGAAAAGAGGTGAGGTGAGAGTGACGCCCTTGACATCAAGGCAGCATTTGATCGAGTGTGGCATCAAGGAGCCCTAGCAAAACTGAAGTCAATGGGAATCAAGGGGAAAACTCTCCATTGGTTGGAATCATACCTAGCACAAAGGAAATTGGCTGTGGTTGTTGGAGGTCATTCATCTCAATCACATGACATCACTGCAGAAGTTCCTCAGGGCAGTGTCCTAGGCCCAACCATCTTCAGCTGTTTCATCAATGACCTTCCCTCCATCATAAGGTCAGAAGTGGGGATGTTCGCTGATGATTGCACACTGTTCAGCACCATTCGAGACTCGTCAGATACTGACGCAGTCTGTGTCCATATGCAGCAAGACCTGGACAACATTCAGACTTGGGCTTACAAGTGGCAAGTAACATTCGCACCACACAAGTGCCAGGCAATGACCATCTCCAACAAGCGAGACTCTAACCATCTCCCCTTCACATTCAATGGCATTACCATCGCTGAATCCCCCACTATCAACATCCTGGGGGTTACCATTGATCAGAAACTGAACTGGACCAGCCATATAAATACTGTGGCTACAAGAGCAGGCCAGAGACTGGGAATTCTGCGGTGAGTGTCTCGCCTCCTGACTCCCCAAAGCCTTTCCATCATCTACAAGGCACAAGTCAGGAGTGTGATGGAATACTCTCCACTTGCCTGGATGAGTGCAGCTCCAACAACACTCAAGAAGCTCAACACCATTCAGGATAAAGCAGCCCGCTTGATTGGCACTCCATCCACCACCTTCAACATTCACTCCCTCCACCACTGGCGCACTGTGGCTGCAGTGTGTACCATCTACAAGATGCACTGCAGCAACTCGCAAAAGCTCCTTCAACAGCACCTTCCAAGCCCGCGACCTCTACCACTTAGAAGGACAAGGGCAGCAGACGCATGGGAACATCACCACCTACAAGTTCCCCTCCAAGCCACACACCATCCTAACTTGGACCTGTATCGCCGTTCCTTCACTGTCGCTGGGCCAAAATCCTGGAACTCCCTTCCTAAACGCATTGTGGGTGTAACTACACCATATGGACTGCAGCGGTTCAAGAAGGTGGCTCACCACCATCTTCTCAAGGGCAATTAGATATGGGCACTAAATGCAGGCCGAGCCAGCGACGCCCACATCCCATCAATGAATAAAAAAAAGCATAAGATCCAAGGAGAGGACATATAAATTGGCCAGAAAAAGCAGTAAGCCTAAGGATTGGGAGCAGTTTAAGAGTCAGCAAAACAGGACAAAGGGATTAATTAAGAGGGGGAAAATAGAGTATGAGAGTAAGCTTTCAGGGAACATAAAAACTGACTGTAAAAGCTTTTATAGCCATGTGAAGAGAAAAAGATTGGTGAAGTCAAGCGTAGGTCCCTTGCAGTCAGAATCAGGGGAATTTATAATGGGGAACAAAGAAATGGCAGACCAATTAAATACATACTTTGGTTCTGTCTTCACAAAGGAGGACACAAATAATTTCCCAGAGAGGTCGGGGAACATAGGATCTAATGAGAGGGAGGAACTCAATGAAATCAGTATTTGTAAGGAAGTGGTGTTTGGGAAATTGATGGGATTGAAGGCCGATAAATCCCCAGGGCCTGATAATCGACATACAGGGTACTTAAGGAAGTGGCCCTAGAAATAGTAGATGCATTGCTGCTCATCTTCCAAAATTCAATACTCTGGAACAGTACCCATGGATTGGAGGGTAGCTAATGTTACCCCACTATTCAAAAAAGGTGGTAGATAGGAAACGGGGAATTATAGACCGGTAAGCCTGACATTGGTCGTGGGGAACATGCTAGAGTCCATTATAAAAGATGTAATAGCAAATCACTTGGAAAACAGTGACAGGATCGGACAAAGTCAACATGGATTTACAGAAGGTAAATCATGCTTGACTAATCTACTGGAATTTTTTGAGGATGTAACTGGTAAAATAGATAAGGGAGAACCAGTGGACGTGGTGTATTTGGATTTTCAGAAGGCTTTCGATAAGGTCCCGCATAAGAGATTAGCGTGTAAAGTTAAGGCACCTAGGATTGGGTGCAAGGTATTGTCTTGGATAGAAAATTGGTTGGCAGACAGAAAGCAAAGAGTTGGAAGAAACGGGTCTTTTTCCGAGTGGCAGGCAGTGACTAGTGGGGTACTGCAGGGATCGGTCCTTGGACCCCAGCTATTCACAATATATATTAATGATCTAGACGAGGGAACTAAATGTAATATCTGCAGGTTTGCAGACGACACAAAGCTGGGTGGGCGTGTGTTCTGTGAGGAGGATGCCGAGAAACTCCAGTATGATTTGGACAGGTTGGGTGATTGGACAGAAGCATGGCAGATGCAATATAATGTGGATAAATGCGAGGTTATCCACTTTGGTGTCAAAAACAGGAAGGCAGTTTATTATCTGAATGGCAATAGATTGGGAGAAGGGGAAGTGCAAGGAGACCTGGGTGTCCTTATGCACCAGTCGCTGAAGGTAAGCATGCAGGTGCAGCAGGTGGTTAAGAAGGCAAATGGTATGTTGGCCTTCGTAGCGAGATGGTTCGAGTACAGGAACAGGGATATCTTGCTGCAGTTGTACAGGGCCTTGGTGAGACCACACCTTGAGTATTGTGTGCAGTTTTGGTCGCCTTATCTGAGGAAGGATGTTCTTGCCATGGAGGGAGTGCAGTGAAGATTCACCAACCTGATACTTGGGATGGCAGGAATGACGTATGAGGAGAGATTGGGTCGATTGGGCTTATACTTGCTGGAGTTTAGAAGAATGAGAGGGGATCTCATTGAAGCTTATAAAATTCTAACAGGACTAGACAGACTAGATGCAGGAAGGATGTTCCCGATGGCCGGGTAGTCCAGAACCAGGGGTCACAATCTAAGGATAAGGGGTCAGCCATTTAGGACAGAGATGAGGAGGAATTTCTTCACCCAGAGAGTGGTGAACCTGTGGAATTCTCTACCACAGAAGGCAGTAGAGGCCAATTCATTAAATATATTCAAGAAGGAGTTAGATATATTTCTTAAGGCTAAAGGGGTCAAGGGATATGGAGAGAAAGCAGGAACATGGTACTGATTTTGGATGATCAGCCATGATCACATTGAATGGCGGAGAAGGCTCGAGGGGCCGAATGGCCTACTCCTGCTCCTATCTTCTATGTTTATGACGAAGGGCGATTGACCTGAAACATTAACTCTGTTTCTGTCTCCACAGATGCTGCCTGACCTGCTGAGTATTTCCAGCTGTTTCTGTTTTTATTAAAGAAACGAGGGAGTGCTTGCTGACAGGAAGAATGTTGGGTCGTCCTGCGCATGCGCACCTCCCTGGCGGCTGAGGCGAAACACCAACTCGCCCCTACCTGAGCCGCGCACGCGTACCAGATGTTGTGGCTCCGCATGCGCGCCCGATGTTCCAACTGCGGGGTTTTGTGCGCTGAGCATGCGCGTTGCGGACCGATCGGGACGGGCGATTGTAGAGCAGGAGGGAGAGCGCGGGGGCCATGAGCACATGCATGGGACTCAGTCAACAGAGTGCTTTCTGGAGCGTGGGGGCTTGTGGGTATTACAGCCGCTATTACTGCTGATCCTTTCAACCAAACTGTGCAGCAGCTGGGGCCTGAAAATCAGCTTCACTGCCCCTAGGTTCGGAAAGGGGAAAATTAAACAACAGTTTGCCTCTGATCCTTTTCTGAACTCAATTTACAGGGTTATAGAAGTGGAGCAGTTACAGGCGGGAAGCTCATAACCAAACATCACGTCAAGCTCTGACAGAGTCACTCGATTCATCAGGACCTGAATATCATCAGCCTTTGCACATGGAAGGAGAAAGCAGCGATCGCAGCAATGACGAACCGCACGTGTTCGGTGTGTGGACGCGGATTCAGCCGATCACCTGACCTGGCGAGACACGTGCACCGTCAGACCGGGGAGAAACCGGGTAAAGGTGGGGACGGCGGGAAGGGATTCAGTTCCCCATCTGCATTGGAAGTTCAACAGCGCAGTCACACCAGGGACAGTCCGTTCACCTACTCCATGTGTGGAAAGGGTTTTGTTTGTTCATCCCACCTGCAAACACACCAGCGAGTACACACTGGGGAGAGACCATTTCAGTGTTCTGACTGTGGGAGGAGCTTTAAAAGCCCCGGGGAGCTGAAGGGACACCAGCGAGTTCACACTGATGAGAGACCATTTCAATGTTCTGACTGTGGGAAGAGCTTTAAAAGCTCCGGGATGCTGAAGAGACACCAAAACTTACACACTGGGGAGAGACCGTTCACCTGCTCCGTGTGTGGGAAGGGATTCGCTCAGCCCTCCAACCTGCTGGTACATCAGCGAGTTCACACTGATGAGAGACCATTTCAATGTTCTGACTGTGGGAAGAGCTTTAAAAGCTCCGAGGAGCTGAAGGGACACCAGCGAGTTCACACTGATGAGGGACCATTTCAGTGTCCTAACTGTGGGAAGAGCTTTAAAAGCCCCGGGGAGCTGAAGGGACACCAGCGAGTTCACACTGATGAGAGACCATTTCAGTGTCCTAACTGTGAGAAGAGCTTTAAAAGCCCCCAGGAACTGAAGGGACACCAGCGAACTCACACTGATTGGACACCCTTTGAATGTTCTGACTGTTGGAAGAGCTTTAAAAGCTCTTAAGATCCTTAAGAGACACCAGCGTCTTCACACTGATCATCGAATCTAACAGCACTGAAGGAGGTGATTCGGCCCATCGTGTCTGTGCCGGCTCTTTGAAAGAGCTGTCCAATTTAGTCCCAAACCCCAGCTTTATCCCCATAACTCTGCAAACTAGTCCTCTTCAAGTACATGTCCAATTACCGTTGGAAAGTTCCTGTGGAACCTGATTCCAGCATCCTTTCAGATGGTGCGTTCCAGTTCTTAACAACCCTCTGTGTGAAAACAATTCTCCTCATTTCCCTCTAGTTCTTTTAGCAACTATTTTAAATCTGTGACCTTTGGTTACCGACCCACTTGCCAGAGTGAACAGTTTCTCCCTACTTGCTCGATGAAAACCCCTCTGTTGTGGCAAAATTAAATAATTAAGTCTGCACACTAGTCTGTAAATGGTAAAGAGCCAAGCAGTTTATTTAAAACAAAACAATTCAACAGTACAATACAAACTGTCCGCGGAGGTAACTAAAGGCTGATCAGGGAGTACAGCTAGAGCTCCTTTAGCTCGTTCCTGGCTGTCTCCTCGATTGACTTCAATTTCTATTATTTAAGTGTACAAAAGCCGTGGATACCTCATGCACAGCTCATGACATTGTTCTAATTGGCTTAAAGCCCACATGCACAATTCGTTACATTGTTTTAATTGGCTTGAAGCACGCATGCACAATTGCTAATTGTCACATGATCTTTACGACCTTATCTGTTGTTCCCCAAGTGGTTTTACTTCCCTAGTTCATGGCTGGTGCTTCTGTCTCTGCTGTCATCCTGTGCAAGCTGCACTGTTAACCCCTTAAGTCCTGAAGGGCACCTATGTTATCCTTCACTAAAAATCCACTTCAAACCCCCCTTTGGTCCTTGGCTACCCCAGCCCATGAGACCACACTAAACTAAGTTATGCAATTCGTCCCGCCCCCTGTTTGGTGATCAGCCGATGGGTTCGGGAGGAATAGCTGTGTGATGTCAGCGGTTAAATTCCACTACTCATCAGATTCTTCCTTTCCTCAAGTACCTTTACTATCTGCTGGGAACGGCGTCTTCTGCAGGATGAGCAAAACATGAAAGCATAACCAAGAACTAAGACTAATTGTGCTGCCACCAATATGTGTGATATGATACATATCCATGAGTGGATATTAACATTTAGTCCCCAATTCCACACCTTCATATACCACGGAATGTAGCGAAGGTCTGTCTCAATGTCCTTGCCCAGCTGGCGCAGCTCCTTCTTGAGAATGTGGTATCTCTTATTCTTGGGCAGCTGGGGTATTGGTGCAGCCTATTCACTCTCATACTGGTACAAATCGTATTTCAAATCATCTGTTACATTCAGGATAGTGGTTTGCCGCGCATATATGTATGTCATTCGCGCTTGTCCGATCGTGACCGGTAGCCTCAGGGTAAAACAGAAATTAGGATTAGTAATGTTACATTCCAGACCATCATAGCCATCTGTTCACTGATTTGTGACTACGCAGTATTCCCCCTTTCCGTGGTAGGCTGAGTGTGTGTGTTCGCACTCTGATGGGCTTATTTCAAGGGCACAACCAATTGTTTGGTTGAATCTGCACCCATCCTCACTTCCCCAGCCTACTGGATGTGGACATATAGTTAGGCTTCCTACCCTGCGGCACCCTGTTTATGAGACCCCTCTCATGGTTCCGTTCCATTTGATCCCATAGGGTAGTACCGCATGTAGTCCTCGCCCCGGATGAGTCCCAAGTTCTCTACCTCAACCTGGAGATATGGTCCCGATTCTCCCCTTGCCATCACCGGAATCATTAGGACCATTCTCACCAGGGCTGAATGTGAGTCTGTGCATGCACCTGTCACGGGAAAGACCCGAGTCATTCCCTTCAAGGTGCACGCGTCTAGCGACCCTGGGTGTTGCGGTAGGTGGAACAGGTGGGTACTGTTTATCCAATCTGGGACTTTGCCTCGGTGTATTTGGTCAAGGTTCAACCATCCATCCCCCGTAAGCATGGCAGAGATCCCTTTGGACCTCCGTTCTTTCAGAATCAAATTCTCGATCGATTAGGCGATTAATGGTGGTAGCATGGCCCTCCAGGACTATAATCCCTTTGGCTAAGCTCCCCGCTGCCCCATCACCTTCCCGCACAGCTCCTTTGTGTCTGCCTGCCCCTGCAGCAGCTTTCTGACTGTGTCTCTAAGAATGTCCGCCCGTACAGATTATTCATTTCCCCATGTCTGTCTTCTCCTCCTGACCCCGTTGGCCATGTATTGGGGAGAGGATGTCATCCTGGTATTCAGATGTTTGGACTCGGTAGTGTCCTTGCACAGCCATGCTGGGTTTGAACTTTACTCGCCCCCTGTTGAGATGCGTCGCTTCTGGTTTTTTTTAATGGGGGTTGCTCTGCAAAGTATTAGGGTCACAAGTCTTCCGCATAGTTCCTTCATTCTGTTTGATATAGGCCCCCGAATGGGGTGTGTTAGATTCGTTTCAGTTGGGACCAGTGTTTCCATCATCCCACACCATTCATATCCACACATGCACACGTATCACCACTGATCAATAGCTGTTTCATGGTCGGGGCCCCAGTCCACCAGCTCCTGGGATGGTTTCCCCCCTTTGATCAGATCTTGTTTAGGCTGGGCCATTTCTGCATATTCTGGGATAAAGTTCTGGCAATAATTAAATAGCCCTGGTACCTGCTTGACCCCCTCCCCTCTCTGGCACAGTCCCTTCCTGCTAGCTTTCCTCTTGGTCCTAGTGCCCCTCCCATCTGTCTTCGGGCATTTGTCTCTTCCCTTGTGTTATTATGCATCCTAGGTAGATTACTTCGTCCTTCCCTACCTGTACCTTTCTAGGGTTTACCTTTAGTCCCGCATTCTGTAGGGCTCCCAGTACCATGGTCAATTAAATATTCTAGAAGGACCTGTCACTATCGGATGTTCTTGCGGAACAGAGTTATCTTATTCAATTCGGACTACACCAATTTACATGAACCAGAATTTCACTGTGGCCACAATGAAAGTCTGGTTTTAGTAGATTAATTAACCTCATAACTCCAATTTAATCCAGCTCAATTTCTTTTAAACTAACTTGGAAAACAAAGCAAGAAGCCACATTAACAAAGAAACAATTTTCTTCCAAGCACATTGGCAACTGTAACTTCAAGGCTGAAGCTTATCTTTTGTAAAACTGAACAGATAAAACAAAACAATAGCACATTCTTGCAGAAAACAGTAAATTACGTTGTATTTCTTATTGTCCTTTCTTCAGATATCTTTCCAAAATACTGTAAAAACACATTGGCCTAGAAGTTCAGTTGGCGCCGCGCCAGGGCTTTAGCGCCGGAAAGTTAGCGCCGGCGCTAAGTCCCCCTGTGCGCGCCAAAAATTCAGTAGCGCCGCGCCCAAACGGCTGCCGGCGCTACTGAAGGGTGTTTGCGCCTGAAAATGGGCGCTACCTGCCGCTTTGCGGCGCTATTCCGGCGCTGCGGCACCCGATGCGGTGCGGCAGGCTCAGGAAGTGCAGGCCTCCTCCTTCAGTTAAGGAGGAGCTGCCTGCACCCGCCCGCTGGCCGGTAAACTCATCAGAAAAATGAGCCCGGCACCTTGGGGAAGTGCCGGGCTCGCAGCCCGGAAGCATCTGTTCCGCGGGGGGGGGTGGAGGAGTCCGGGGAGGGAGGTGCGGGCAGGTGGCCGGCGGGAAAGCGGCCGGCCGCCGCGCGACCTTAAGGCGCAGGCGCTAACTGATGTAAGACTCTGTTGCCAGAGTCTTAGTTGCGGCTGCCACGGGCGAGGCGGCCGCAACTGAATTTCGGCGCTGGGGCCCGTTGGCATGGCAACCGGGATGCTGCGCACACCGATGACGTCATCGGTGCCGGCGCAGCGCAACCGGTCTACCGCCGATTCTAGGGCCCCAGGGAATTTCTAAACTGGCCATAACTCCGGCGCTAGGCCCTCTAGCGCCTCAAATGCGGCGCTAAGGCTACTCAATTTCTAGGCCATTGACTATAACTGGAGAAAAATTAGTTTTTCACATTTAAACAAATCAAATCAAACTGCTTTGGAAGATTTCACCATAGCAACCACGACTCCAAGGTTAACTCTTAGACTGAAACTTTATCTTTTGTTAAACAAACTTTAAGAACATAAGAAATAGGAGCAAGAGTAGGCCAATCAGCCCCTCGAGCCTGCTCTGCCATTCAATAAGATCATGGCTGATCTGATCCTAACCTCAAATCTACTTCCACTCTCCATCCCACCCGAACCCATGTGATCTCCCGGGAGAGTCGAAAAACCAGATAAAAAACCCAATGGCCAATTTGGGAGAAAAAATCTGGGAAATTCCTCTCCGACCCATCTAGGCGATCGAAACTCGTCCAGGAGATCACTCTGTCCCTGTATTTCCTGCAGTACTTACCTTCTGTAAAAGGTGATCTTCACCCCAGCCAGGAACAGGCCCAATTTACTCTTGAAGGACTCCTAGCTGGCAGCCTGTTCCCGAGGTCTCCACTAATCCCTGTGAATAGAACCATCTCCTGAAATCTAACACAGAATTAGAACACAAGAAGTAGGAGCAGGACCAGGCTACACAGCCCCTGGGCCCGCTCCGCCACCCACAGGGCCATGACCGTTCTGAACCTAGACTCATGTCCGATTTCCTGCCCACTCCCCGTAACCCCTAATTCCCTTCTAGGAAACTGTTTATTTCTGTTTTAAATTTATTTAATGATGTAGCTTCCACAGCTTTCTGGGGCAGCAAATTCCACAGACCTACCACCCTCTGAGTGAAGAAGTTTCTCCTCATCTCAGTTTTGAAAGAGCAGCCCCTTATTCTAAGATTATGCCCCCTAGTTCTAGTTTCACCCATCATTGGGAACATCCTCACCGCATCCACCAGATCAAGCCCCTTCGCAATCTTATATGTTTCAATAAGATCGCCTCTCATTCTTCTGAACTCCAATGAGTAGAGTCTCAATCTACTCAACCTCTCCTCATATGTCCATCCCCTCATCCCCGGGATTAACCGAGTGAACCTTCTTTGTACTGCCTCGAAAGCAAGTATGTCTTCTCTTAAGTATGGACACCAAAACTGTATGCAGTATTTCTGTTGGTCTTCTCAGTTTTTACACACCAGCTTAACTTAAATTAGTTCAAAGTTTTTTTAATCAATTCTGGGGGCACAATCTTATTCGCACATTCTTAAAACTTCCAAAATCCAAGACAAGACAAAAGGGTTAAATGCTTTTTTAACACAGAGAAGTGAGTGGAGCTAAAACAAACATGACAGAATCTTTCTTTTAAAGACAGACTTTCAGACAAAAGAAATACTGTAACTTCTTAAACATTCATAGTCAGGAAAACTTTCACACTTTAACACACATTCTCATACAAACTGAAATTCCAGCATATTTTTACGGTTCCTTTCACTCAGCAAATCTTGTGTTTTATTTGTCTCGGCACAGCTGATAACTTCCATGTTGGTAAAGCTTTAAGTTTATCTTTTTTTCTTTTTAAATCGGTGACTCAGCAGCTTTTCCTGGCTTTCCAAATCCCTTTTTTTTCCCCTCCTTTGCTGAGTTTTCAAATTGGTTAGCCTGCAAATTCGATCTTTTTCCTTCTTTATCTCTCCCTTCTGTTTCAATTCCTTACATTGTTTCTGGTAACAAGCTAAGATTACCATTCCCCCTTTTCCCTCTTTATCTTTGGTTTGTCCCCTCCACCAAGCCCTGTGGATCGATTAACGCTCCCAATTGTTCGAGAATATCGATTCCTAATATTGTACCCTCCTTATTGGGACAAACATAAAATTGTGCAGGGGTTAGAATCCCTGCCACCTCCAATAATATTACTTCACTTAAATGCATTCTTGTGGCAGATCCCCCAACCCCGGTGATCAAAACTGCCCATTTATTTGCTGCCTGTGCTCCTTGTGTCACCGTCAAAGGTGCAACGGCGAGGCCTTCTCCCTCCTCACTATCAGCATCATCTCCTTCCTCTGTTTTATTATACGGACCATGGTGTGGAGATGCCGGAGTTGGACTGGGGTGGACAAATGTAAGAAGTCACACAACACCAGGTTATAGTCCAACAGTTTTATTTGAAATCACAAGCTTTCGGAGCGCTGCTCCTTCTTCAGGTGAAGTGGAGAAATGCATAAAGACACAGCTTATATAGTCAGAGAATCATGTCAGATGTTTACAGGTAACCTTTCCAACTGCCATTTATCACACCTCGGCAGAGAGATAATCACAGCAGTCAAAGGTGTGAAGGGTGTCCCCACGCCTCCACTACTCGCTTTCAAACAGCTGCCTAACCTCAAACAGACCATCGTTCACAGCAAATTACCCAGCTTTCAGGAGAATAGCGACCACGACACCACACAACCCTGCCACAGCAACCTCTGCAAGACATGCCAGATCATCAACACAGATACCATCATCACACATGAGGACACCACCCACCAGGTACATGGTACATACTCATGTGACTCGGCCAACGTTGTCTACCTCATACGTTGCAGGAAAGGATGCCCCGGAGCATGGTACATCGGCGAGACCATGCAGACACTGCGACAATGGATGAACGGACACCGTGCAACAATCACCAGGCAGGAGTGTTCCCTCCCAGTCGGGGAACACTTCAGCAGTCAAGGACATTCAGCCTCCGATCTTCAGGTAAGCATTCTCCAAGGTGGCCTTCGAGACACACGACAACGCAAAATCGTCGAGCAGAAACTGATATCCAAGTTCCGCACTCATGAGGACGGCCTCAACCGAGATCTTGGGTTCATGTCACGCTACATGTAACCCCACCTGACGCAGGGTCATCCAGACTCGAGTCGACATTGGCTTGTTCTCTCTACACAGATGTGGCCGGACCTGCTGTGATTTCCAGCCAAAAAAAATGTTCTTTGTCTGTTTTTTTGTTTTTCATACAGACACCAGCATCTGCAACATTTGACCCCTTGTGACCCCACCTCATTGTTCTTTGATGTAATGTTTCCCTGACTGACCTGTTTGGACACCATTCACACCTTTGACTGCTGTGATTATCTCTCTGCCGAGGTGTGATAAATGGCAGTTGGAAAGGTTACCTGTAAACATCTGACATGATTCTCTGACTATATAAGCTGTGTCTTTATGCATTTCTCCACTTCACCTGAAGAAGGAGCAGCGCTCCGAAAGCTTGTGATTTCAAATAAAGCTGTTGGACTATAACCTGGTGTTGTGTGACTTCTTACATTTATTATACGGAGGAGGTGGTGGAGCGGTAGGTGTTCATGATTGGGGACCAAAGAGTCCCCTTTCACTCTGACTCGCCTGAATTTCTCTCTTTTTTTTTAATTTCTGCTCTGGCTGCTTTTAATTCCTCTATTTTTTGGTTTCAGTTTAAGGGGGTACATTGTAAAAGCTGTTGTATTATTATTACACCGACCTTTTGGGTACGTTTAGTTTTCTCTTTTTGCCACCAAGTCTTTTGAATGACGCGGTCCTGACTTGGATCCCATCTGTCTCTTAACATTTTGTCGATTAAGCCCTTCCGGTCCTCTGCATTGAATCTAGTAAGGGTTCCTTCCATACCCCTGTCTAATTCTTTCCCCGACGCCATTTTTTGGTCTGACCTTCCCCGGCTTTGCATACAACTTCTACTTGAGTTTATGTCCATTCGGCCTCTCCACGCGACTTAAATCCTATCCCAAAATGTATTTACACAATAATATACGTAGTAAAAGACTCGATGTCAACACTCGTGCATTTACCTTTCAGTCTGACTGACTTTTATCACAATGACAATGTCTCTTCCAATGCTTTGTCTAATGTTTACGCGTAATATATCAAGATTATACTCACTACACGTTCAAACGCGTCCGTCATTTTACCGCTTTATAGACTCGTCACGATTCGGATACTCGTTCCGCAGACAGATGGGTGACCACCTGGATCACGTAATTTTTCCGGGTGGTGTCTCAAATCTACTCACCTCCTTGTGGCCGTTGTCCATCTACATTCCGACATATCCTGCTGACTACGCCAAATGTTGTGGCAAAATTAAATAATTAAGTCTGCACACTAGTCTGTAAATAGTAAAGAGCCAAGCAGTTTATTTAAAACACAAAACTATTCAACAGTACAATACAAACAGTCCGCGGAGGTAACTAAAGGCTGATCAGGGAGTACAGCTAGAGCTCCTTTAGCTCGTTCCTGGCTCTCCTCGATTGACTTCGATTTCTATTATTTAAGTGTACAAAAGCTGTGGATACCTCGTGCACAGCTCATGACATTGTTCTAATTGGCTTAAAGCCCACATGCACAATTCGTTACATTGTTTTAATTGGCTTGAAGCCCGCATGCACAATTGCTGTTTGTCACATGATCTTTATGATCTTATATGTTGTTCCCCACGTGGTTTTACTTCCCTAGTTCGTGGCTGGTGCTTCTGTCTCCGCTGTCATCCTGTGTGCAAGCTGCACTGTTAACCCCTTAAGTCCTGAAGGGCACCTATGTTACCCTTCACTAAAAATCCAATTCACCCTCATCATTTTGAACACCTCTATTAGGTCTCCTCTTAACCTTTTCTGCTCTAAGGGGAACAATCCCAGCTTCTCCAATTTCTCCACAACTGAAGTCCCTCATCCCTGGTACCATCCTGGTCAACCTCCTCTGCACCCTCTCCAAGGCCTTGACATCCTTCCTAAAGTGTGGTGCCCAGAACTGTACACAAGACTCCAGCTGAGGCCAAAACCCTGCAACTATATAAAACCCTGGTTAGACCACACCTGGAGCACTGTGAGCAGTTCTGGGCATCACACCTTAGGAAGGATATATTGGCCTTGGAGGGAGTGCAGCGTAGGTTTACCAGAATGATACCTGGACTTCAAGGGTTAAGTTACGGGGAGAGTTTACACAAATCAGGGCTCTATTCCCTAGAATTTAGAAGGTTTTAGATCTGATCGATGTTTTCAGGATATTAAGGGGAACAGATAGGGTAGATAGAGAGAAACTATTTCTGCTGGTTGGGGATTCTAGGACTGGGGGCATGGTCTAAAAATTAGAGCCAGACCTTTCAGGAGTGAAATTAGGAAACATTTCTACACACAAAGGGTGGTAGAGGTTTGGAACTCTCTTCCGCAAACAGCAATTGATGCTCGATCAATTGTTAATTTTAAATCTGAGATTGATAGGTTTTTCTTAACCAAAGGTATTGAGGGATATGGGCCAAAGGCGGGTGTATGGATTAGGTCACAGATCAGCCATGATCTCATTGAATGGCGGAACAGGCTCGAGGGGCTGAATGGCCTCCTCCTGTCCTATGTTCCCAACTAGTGATTTGTAAAGGTTTAGTGTAACTTCCTTGTTTTTGTATTCAATGGCCCTATTTACAAAGCCAAGTATCCCATACGCTCTCTGAACCGGCTCACCAAATTGCAGTGGCACTTTCAAAGATTTGTGAATATGGACCCCCATGTCCCTCTGCTCTTCCACCCCCCTCAAAATAGTCCCATTTAGATTATATGGCCTCTCTCTGTTGTTTCTCCCAAAGTGCATCACTTCACACTTATCCTCATTTAATTATGCCCCCTAGTTCTAATCTCACCCATCAATAGAAACATCCTCACTGCATCCACCCAATCAAGCCCCCTCACAATCTTATATGTTTCGATAAGATCGCCTCTCATTCTTCTGAACTCCAATGAGTAGAGTCCCAACCTATTCAACCTTTCCTCATACGTCAACCCCCTCATCTCTGGAATCAACCGAGTGAACCTTCTCTGAACCACCTCGAGAGCAAGTATATCTTTTCTTAAATATGGAAACCAAAACTGCACGCAATATTCCAGGTGTGGCCTTACCAATAACCTGTATAGCTGCAGCAAGACTTCCCTGTTTTTATACTCCATCCCCCTTGCAATAAAAGCCAAGATTCCATTGGCCTTCCTGATCACCTGCTGCACCTGCATACTAACTTTTTGTGTTTCATGTACCAGGACCCCCAGATCCCTTTGTACTGTAGCACTTTGTAGTTTCTCTCCATTTAGATAATAACTTGCTCTTTGATTTTTTCTCACAATTTCCAACATTATATTGCATCTGCCAAATCTCTGCCCACTCACTTAGCCTGTCTATGTCCTTTTGCAGGTTTTTTATGTCCTCCTCACTCACTGCTTTCCCTCCCATCTTTGTATCATCGGCAAACTTGGATATGTTGCACTCGGTCCCTTCCTCCAAATCATTAATATAGATTGTAAGGAGTTGGGGTCCCAGCACTGATCCCTGTGGGACACCACTGGTTACTGATTGCCAGCCTGAGAAGGAACCATTTATCCCAACTCTTTGTTTTCTGTTAGATAGCCAATCTTCCACCCATGCCAGTATATTACCCCCAGTCCCGTGATTTTTTATCTTGATCAGTAATCTTTTGTGTGGAACCTTGTCAACTGCCTTTTGGAAGTCCAAATACACTACATCCACTGGTTCCCCTTTATCCACCCTGTATGTTACATCCTCAAAGAATTTGAGCAAGTTTGTCAAACATGACTTCCCCTTCGTAAAGCCATGCTGACTCTTTCCTATTAAATTATGCTTATCCAAATGCTCTGATACTGTTTCCTTAATAATCGACTCCCAACATTTTGCCAACCACAGATGTTAGGCTAACTGGTCTATAGTTTCCAGCTTTTTGTCTACTTCCCTTCTTAAATAAGGGTGTTACATTAGCATTTTTCCAATCTGCCGGGACCTTTCCTGAGTCCAGGGAGTTCTGGAAAATGATCACCAATGCATCCACAATCCCTACCGCCACTTCTCTCAAGACCCTAGGATGTAGGCCATCAGGTCCGGGGGATTTATCCACCTTAAGTCCCATTATTTTACTGAGTACCATCTCTTTAGTGATTTTAATCGTGTTTAGCTCCTCCCCCCCAATTGCCCCCTGTTTGTCCAGTGTTGGGATATTTTTAGTGTCCTCTACTGTAAAGACTGATACAAAATATTTGTTCAGCGTCTTTGCCACCTCCATGTTCCCCACCACTAGTTTCCCGGTCCCATCCTCTAAGGGACCAACGTTCACTTTAGCCACCCTTTTTCTTTTTATATAGCTGTAGAAATTCTTGCTACCTGTTTTTATATTTTTTGCTAGTTTACTTTCATAATCTATCTTCCCTTTCTTAATTAATCTTTTAGTTATTGTTTGCTGGCTTTTAAATGCTTCCCAATCTTCTATCCTCCCACTGGATTTGGCTAATTTATATGCCCTTGTTTTCAGTCGAATACTATCCTTTATTACATTACTAAGCCATGGATGGCTGTCTTTTCTTTTACTCCCCTTTTTCCTCAGTGGAATATATTTATCTTGAAAGATGTGAAATATCTCCTATTTGGTCCCTAATCGGCCCCACCATTCCTTTAACTATCCTTTTACTTTTCATATGTTTATAGAAGATTTTTAGGTTCTCTTTTATGTTACCCGCTAATCTTTTTTCATAATGTCTCTTTGCCCATCTTTTATCCTGTTTAATTTCCCCCTGCACTCTCTGTATTCTCCTGGTTTTTGACTGTATTCTGTACCTGACATTTGTCGTAAACCTCCTTTTTCTGTTTTATTCTAACCTCGATATCCTTTCTCATTGGGAGCTCGAGCATTGGATGGCCCATCTTTCCTCTTTATGGGAATATGTTTGGTTTGTACCCAAACTATCTCAGCCTTGAAGGCCTGCCATTGGTCATTCACTGTTTTCCTGGACAATCTTTGTTTCCAGTCCACCTGTGCTCGATCCCTTCTCACATCACTGAAATTGGCTCTCTTCCAGCTGGGTATTTTCACCATTGATTTTTCTTTGTCCTTTTCCATAACTACTTTAAACCTAATGATATTGTGATCACTGTTAACCAGATCCCACCTGCCCCAGAACCAATGAGAGACCCTTTAAATATTCTGACTGTGCAAAGAGGTTTCAGAGTTCATCCAACCTGCTGAGTCACCAGCGAGTTCACACAGATCCTCAAAGAAAGGAAGATGTTTTAGAAAGGCTGGCAGCACTAAAAGTTCGTAGCCATCTCAGAGTAGTGACCCTTTAATTGCAATCTCGTGGAACAAGAAGAATCGCTGTCCCTTTACCACAAATCCCTGTGTGGAGGAGAGGGGGAGATACAGTCTGTCCCAGTAACTGTCGCAGAACAGAATTAGTGACACTGAGCCTTTAATGGCTTGACCCTCCCCCACTCCCTGCTTTTCCTGAAGTGTCTCATTCTTAAAATTCTCATCCTTGTTTTCAAATCCCTCCGTGGCCTCGCCCCTCCCTATCCCTGTAATTTCTTTCAGCCCCTACAACCTTCCGAGATATTAGCGCTTCTCTAATTCTGGCCTCTTGAGCATCCCCGATTTTAATCGCTCCACCATTGGTGGCCGTGCCTTCAGTTGCCTGGGCCCTAAGCTCTGGAATTCCTTCCCTAAACCTCTCCATCTCTCGACCTCTCTCTCCTTCTTTAAGATGCTCCTTAAAACCTTCCTCTTTGACCAAGCTTTTGGTCATCTGCCCGAATATCGCTTTATGGGCTCGGTGTCAATTTTTCTTTTATAGCGCTCCTGCAAAGAGCCTTGGGACATTTTACTACATTAAAGGCGCTTTATAAATACAAGTGGTTGTTGTTGTTTCCTGAAACTAATAATAAATTCCCCAGAGGGAAAAAAACTTGTCCTTTTACTTCTAAATATTAAAAAGTTTGTTCCACAGAAGCACGGTGTTTATCTGCTTTTATTGATGAATTTAAAATGTCTCTATTAAAATCTGAGCCAGTGTGTTGTGAGACAAAGAGCCTTGTGTCCAATGTGAGGAATAAAGGCCCACAGCCGCCCCGGGCCCTGAACAAGGGACTGGAGAAACTCGCTGCCCTGCGGATCAGACAATCAGCCGGTGCTAGTCCCGCCCCTCAGGCTCCCCGATTGGTTGGAGGACCCGCTGCTGGCTCGATCCTCCAGCCCCGCCCTGCTCACTCCCTATTGGTCGGAAGCTCCCGTCAATCAGGCCGTGGGACCGGGTCACGTGTCCCCGAGGAGATCACGTGACCGTCCAACTGACGTCCAGGGCCTCGCGGACTCTAAGGTTTTTTCTATTTCTCTTTATTCTCTCCTGATCCACCCCTCACCCCACCCCACGCGATTCTCCACCCAATTGGAGCGGAGAAAACTCACTTTGCATCACCGATCGTGACTCTGGAACCAACACCAAGGCCTTTCCCCGGAATGCCCCGCGCTGACTCCGTCCGGCAGGATCCGAGTGCGCAGGTGCAGCTCCGTGAGGGGGAGAGGGTTGGTGTCCTCTGGGCATGCGCGGTTGTTACCCTTGGTGACCTGGAGGGGTCGCTGTGCCGGACTCGGCCGAAACCGCTGGACCGTGTGCGCATGCGCGGACTCTCGGCTGTCAATCAACCATCAGCCAGAAGAGGTCGCTGGTGAGACCAGTGAAGAAAGAAAGACTTGCATTTATATAGCGCCTTTCACCACCCCTGGACGTCCCAAACTGCTTTACAGTCAATGAAGGACTGTTTGAAGTGTAGTCACTGTTATAATGTAAACATAGAAACATAGAATATAGGAGCAGGAGTAGGCCATTTGGCCCCTCGAGCCTGCTCCGCCATTCAATGAGATCATGGCTGATCATCCAATTTTAGTACCCTGTCCCTGCCTTCTCCCCAGATCCCTTGATCCCGTTAGCCTTAAGAAATATATCTAACTCCTTCTTGAATATATTTAATAAAGGCCTCTACAGCCTTCTGTGGCAGAGAATTCCACTCTCTGGGTGAAGAAATTCCTCCTCATTTCTGTCCTAAATGGCTTACCCCTTATCTTTAGACTGTGACCCCTGGTTCTGGTGTAGGAACCGCGGAAGTAAATAAGCGCACAGCAAGCTCCCACAAACAGCAATGTGATAATGACCAGATAATCTATCTTTTTGTTATGTTAATTGAGGGATAAACATTGGCTAGGACACCGGGGATAATTCCCCTGCTCTTTCCCACATTACAACAGTGACTACACTCCAAAAGTACCTCATTGGATGTAAAGCACTTCAAGACATCTGCTGGTCATGAAAGGCACTATATAAATGCAAGCCTGTCTTTCTTGAAATAATGCCATGGGATCCTTTATATCCACCTGAGAGAGCAGACAGGGCCTCAGTTTAACATCTCTGCCAAAAAACGACACCTCTAACAGTGCCGCACTCTCTCAGCACTGCACTGGAGTGTCGGCCTGGATTTTTGTTCTACAAGTCTCTGGAGTGGGACTTAGAACCCACAACTTTCTGACTCAGAGGCGAGAGTGCTACCAACTGAGCCACTGGCTGACACTAACGAACAAGCAGTTCTGATGAAAGGTCATCGACCTGAAACGTTAAATCTGTTTCTCTCTCCACAGATGCTGCCTGACCTGCTGAGTATTTCCAGCATTTTCTGTTTTTATTAAAGAAACGAGGGAGTGATTGCTGACAGGAAGAATGTTGGGTCATCCTGTGCATGCACAGCTCCCTGGCAGCTGAGGCAAAACACTGACTCGCCCCCACCTGAGCCGCGCATGCGTACCAGATGTTGCGGCTCCACATGCGTGGCCGGTGTTCCAACCGTGCGATTTTGTGTGCTGAGCATGGCGTTGCAGACCGATTGGGATGGGCGATTGAGGAGCAGGAGGGAGAGCGTGGGGGCCATGAGCACATGCGTGGGACTCAGTGTTAACAGAGCACTTTCTGGAGCACCGGGGCTTGTGGGTATTGCAGCTGCCATTACTGCTGACCCTTTCAACCAACCTGTGCAGCAGGTGGGGCTGAAAATCAGCTTCACTGCCCTTAGGTTCGGAAAGGGGAAAGTTAAACAACAGTTTGCCTCTGATCCTGTTCTGAACTCAATTTACAGGGTTATAGAAGTGGAGCAGTTACAGGCGGGAAGTTCAGACCAAACATCACGTCAAGATCTGACAGAGTCGCTCAATTCATCAGGACCTGAATATCATTGGCCTTTGCACATGGAAGGAGAAAGCAACGAACGCAGTGATGACAAATCGCAGACGTGTTCGGTGTGTGGACGCGGATTCAGCCGATTGCCTGACCTGGTGAGACACGTGCACCGTCACACCGGGGAGAAACCGAGTAAAGGTGGGGATGGTGGGAAGGGATTCAGTTCCCCATCTGCATTGAAAGTTCAACGGCGCAGTCACACCAGGGACAGTCCGTTCACCTGCTCCGTGTGTGGAAAGGGATTTGTTTGTTCATCCCACCTGCAAACACACCAGCGAGTTCACACTGGGGAGAGACCATTTCAGTGTTCTAACTGTGGGAAGAGCTTTAAAAGCCCTGGGGATCTGAAGAAACACCAGCTTGTTCACACTGATGTGAGACCCTTTAACTGCCCTGACTGTGGGAAGAGTTTTTAAAAGCCCCCGGGAGCTCAAACAACACCAGCGAGTTCACACTGGTGAGAGGCCGTTCACCTGCTCCAAGTGTGGGAAGGGATTCAGTGAGTCATCCAACCTGCAGACACACCAGCTTGTTCACACTGACGAGAGATCATTTAACTGTTCTGACTGTGGGAAGAGCTTTAAAAGCCCTGGGGAGCTGAAGGGACACCAGCGAGTTCACACTAACGAGAGACCCTTTAAATGTTCTGAGTGTGGGAAGAGCTTTAAAAGCCCCCAGGAGCTGAAGGGGCACTGGCTCCTCCACACTGGGGAGAGACCGTTCACCTGCTCCGTGTGCGGGAAGGGATTCGCTCGGTCCTCCAATCTCCATTCACACCAGCTTGTTCACACTGATGAGAGGCCGTTTAACAGTCTGACTGTGGGAAGCGTTTTAAAAGCCCCGGGGATCTGAAGGGACACCACCTTGTTCACACTGCGGAGAGGCTGTTCACCTGCTCTGTGTGTGGGGAGGGATTCTTGAAGTCTTCCAGCCTGCTGAGACACCAGCTTGTTCACACTGATGAGAGACCCTTTAAATGTTCTGAATGTGGGAAGAGTTTTCAAAGCCCCCGGGAGCTCGAGCAACACCAGCGAGTTCACACTGGGGAGGAACCGTTCACCTGCTCCACATGTGGGAAGGGATTCACTCTGTCATCCACCCTCCTGTCAAACCAGCGTCTTCACACTGATGAGAGACCATTTAACTGTTCTGACTGTGGGAAGAGCTTTAAAAGCTCCAGGGAGCTGAAGAGACACCGGCTCCTCCACACTGGGGAGAGGCCGTTCAGCTGCTCTGTGTGTGGGAAGGGATTCACTGTGTCAACCACCCTCCAGTCACACCAGCTTGTTCAAACTGACGAGAGACCCTTTCAGTGTTCTGACTGTGGGAAGAGCTTTAAAAGCTCTAAGATACTTAAGAGACACCAGCGTCTTCACACTGATCATAGAATCTAACAGCACAGAAGGAGGTGTTTCGGCCCATCGTGTCTGTGCCGGCTCTTTGAAAGAGCTGTCCAATTTAGTCCCAAACCCCAGCTTTATCCCCAGAACTCTGCAAACTAGCCCTCTTCAAGTACATGACCAATTACCATTTGAAAGTTCCTGTGGAACCTGATTCCAGCATCCTTTCAGATGGTGCGTTCCAGATCTGAACAACCCTCTGTGTGAAAACAATTCTCCTCATTTCCCCTCTAGTTCTTTTAGCAACTATTTTAAATCTGTGACCTTTCGTTACTGACCCACTTGCCAGAGTGAACAGTTTCTCCCTACTTGATCAAAACCCCTCATCATTTTGAACACCTCTATTAGGTCTCCTCTTAACCTTCTCTGCTCTAAGGGAACAATCCCAGCTTCTCCAATCGCTCCACATAACTGAAGTCCCTCATCCCTGGTACCATCCTGGTCAACCTCCTCTGCACCCTCTCTAAGGCCTTTACATCCTTCCTAAAGTGTGGTGCCCAGAACTGTACACAAGACTCCAGCTGAGGCCAAAACCCTGCAGCTGTACAAAGCCCTGGTTAGGCCACACCTGGAGCACTGTGAGCAGTTCTGGGCATCACACCTTAGGAAGGATATATTGGCCTTGGAGAGAGTGCAGCGTAGGTTTACCAGAATGATACCTGGACTTCAAGGGTTAAGTTACGAGGGATTACACAAATTAGGGTTGTATTCCCTGGAATTTAGAAAGTTAAGGGGTCATCTGATCGAAGTTTTCAGGATATTAAGGGGAACAGATAGGATAGATAGAGAGAAACTATTTCCGCTGGTTGGGGATTCTAGGACTGGGGGCATAGTCTAAAAATTAGAGCCAGACCTTTCAGGAGTGAAATTAGGAAACACTCTACACACAAAGGGTGATAGAGGTTTGGAACTCACTTCCGCAAATGGCAATTGATGGCAGATCAATTGTTAATTTTAAATCTGAGATTGATAGGTTTTTGTTACCCAAAGGTATTAAGGGATATGGGCCAAAGGCGGGTGTATGGAGTTAGGTCACAGATCAGCCATGATCTCATTGAATGGCGGAACAGGCTCAAGGGGCTGAATGGCCTCCTCCTGTCCTATGTTCCTAACTAGTGATTTGTAAAGGTTTAGTGTAACTTCCTTGTTTTTGTATTCAATGGCCCTATTTGCAAAGCCAAGTATCCCATATGCTTTCTGAACCGCCTCACCAACTTGCCGTGGCACTTTCAAAGACTTGTGAATATGGACCCCCAGGTCCCTCTGCTCTTGCACCCCCTCAAAATAGTCCCATTTAGATTATACGGCCTCTCCCTATTGTTTCTCCCAAACTGCATCACTTCACACTTATCCTCATTTAATTTTATCTGCCTTGTGTCTGCTCATTTCACAGTCTGTCTCTGTCCTTCTGAAGTCTGCTACTACTATACTCACTATTTACTACGTTGCCAAGTTTTGTATCATCCGTAAGCTTCAAAATTGTACACCTATACCCAAGTCCAGGTCAGTTATATATAACAAGAAAAGCAATGGTCCTAATCCCGACCCCTGGGGGAACCCACTGCATACTTCCCTCCAGTCAGAAAAACATCCCTCAGCACTGCTCACTGCCTCCTCTCCCTTAGCTAATTATATACCCAAATTACCATCAGCCCTTTAATTCCCTGTGCTTCTATTTTCAGAGTAAGTCTCTTACGTGGTACTTTATCAAATGCCTTTTGAAAGTCCATATATATAACATCTACTGCACTACCTTCATCAACCCTCTGTTACTTCATCAAATAACTCAATCAGGTTAGTCAGACACGATTTACCTTTAACAAATCCATACTGGCTGTCCCTTATTAACCCATGCTTCTCCAAGTGGGAATTAATTTTGTCCTTGACAATGGTCTCTAGTCGTTCACCCACACTGACATTAGACTGATTGGCCTGTAGTTACCAGGTTTATCCCTCTCCCCTTTTTTAAACAGGGGTGTAACATTTGCAATCCTCCAGTCCTCTGTCACCACTCCCATATATCTGAGGGAGATTGAAAGATTGTGGTCAGAGCTTCTGCTATCTCCACCCTAGCTTACCTCTGCAATCTAGGATGCATCACATCTGGACCGGGTGACTTGTTAACTTTGAGTGATGACAACCTATTTAGCACCTCCTTTCTATCCATTTTTATCCAATTTCTCTACTCCCCTCTCTACTGCGACATGAACTTCATCCTCTTCTTTTGTGGAGACAGATGCTAAGTACTCATTGAGTACCTCAGCCATGCCCTCTGTCTCTGTATGATGAGCTCCTATTTGGTCCCGAATCGGCCCTACCATTCCTTTAACTATCCTTTTACTTTTCATATGTTTATAGAAGATTTTTGGGTTCTCTTTTATGTTACCCGCTAATCTTTTCTCATATTCTCTCTTTGCCCTTATATCCTGTTTCAATTTCCCCCGCACTCTCTGTATTCTCCTGGTTTTTGACTGTATTCTGTACCTGACATTTGTCGTAAACCTCCTTTTTCTGTTTTATTCTAACCTCGATGTCCTTTGTCATCAGGAGCTCTAGCTTTGGATGGCCCATCTTCCCTCCTTATGGGAATATGCTTGGTTTGTACCTGAACTATCTCAGCCTTGAAGACCTGCCATTGGTCATTCACTGTTTTCCTGGACAATCTTTGTTTCCAGTCCACCTGTGCTCGATCCCTTCTCAAATCACTGAAATTGGCTCTCTTCCAGTTGGGTATTTTCACCATTGATTCTTCTTTGTCCCTTTCCATAACTACTTTAAACCTAATGATATTGTGATCACTGTTAACCAGATCCCTCCTGTCCCAGAGCCGATGAGAGACCCTTTAAATGTTCTGACTGTGCAAAGAGGTTTCAGAGCTCATCCAACCTGGTGAGTCACCAGCGAGTTCATACAGATCCTCAAAGAAAGGAAAATGTTTTAGAAAGGCTGGCGACACTAAAGATTCATAGCCATCTCAGAGTAGTTTCCCTTTAATTACAATCTCGCAGAACAAGAAGAATCGCTGTCCCTTTAACTACCACAAATCCCTGTGTGGAGGAGAGGGGAGATACAGTCTGTCCCAGTAACTGTCGCAGAACAGAATAAACGACCCTGTCCCATAAGGGTTTGGCCCTCCCCCACTCCCTGCTTTTCCTCAAGTGTCTGATCCTTAAAATTCTCAGCCTTGTTTTCAAATCCCTCTGTGGCCTCGCCCCTCCCTATCTCTGTAATCTCTTCCAGCCCCTACAACCTTCCGAGATATTTGCGCTCCTCTAATTCTGGCCTCTTGAGCATCCCTGATTTTAATCGCTCCACCATTGGCGGCCGTGTCTTCAGTTGCCTGGGCCCTGAGCTCTGGAATTCCTTCCCTAAACCTCTCCATCTCTCTATCTCTCTCTCTCCTTCTTTAAGATGCTCCTTAAAACCTACTTCTTTGACCAAGCTTTTGGTCATCTGCCTGAATATCTCCTTATGTGGCTCGGTGTCAAATTTTGTTTTCTAATGCTCCTGTGAAGAGCCTTGGGATGTTTTACTACATTAAAGGCGATGTTGTTTCCTGAACCTAATAATAAATTCCACAGAGGGAAAAAAACTTGTACTTTTACTCCCAAATATTAAAAAGTTTGTTCCACAGAAGCACGGGGTTTATCTGCTTTTATTGATGAATTTAAAAAGTCTCTATTAAAACCTGAGCAAGTGTGTTGTGAGCCAAAGAGCCTTGTGTCCAATGCGGGAAATAAAGGCCCACAGCCTCCCCTGGCCCCGGGCCCTGAACAAGGGACTGGAGAAACTCGCTGCCCTGCGGATCAGGCAATCAGCCGGCGCTAGACCCGCCCCTCGGGCTCCCCGATTGGTTGGAGGACCCGCTGCCGGCTCACTCCTCCAGCCCCGCCTACCGGCTGCCGCTAGTCCCACGCCTCGGGCTCCCCGATTGGTTGGAGGACCCGCCGCCAGCTCGCTCCTCCAGCCCCGCCTACTGGGTGCCGCTAGTCCTGCCCCTCGGGCTCCCCGATTGGTTGGAGGACCCGCCGCCGGCTCGCTCCTCCAGCCCCGCCCACTGGGTGCCATTACTCCTGCCCCTCGGGCTCCCCAATTGGCTGGAGGAACCACCGCTGGCTCGCTCCTCCAGCCCCGCCCCGCTCGCTCCCTGTTGGTTGGAAGCTCCCATCAATCAGGCCCTCGGCTCGGGTCACGTGTCCCTCACCGACTTTACAGAGAAAGCTCCGCGTGGTCGCCGGGCGAAGATGCAGGTCGGCGGGAGCGGGGCCGGGAGATTAATAAACTGGGTAGGCCACACCGCAGAGTTTATAAAGTTGGAGAATGGTCTCAGGCCCGAATGAGATCCAGCGGTCGAAGGTGTTCCGCCGGATGGCAGCAGTGAGGCTTTTTCTCGGTGACAGACCCGGGTTAGGCGCCGCCATCTTGGTGGAGGAAAGACAGACTGGTTCCACCTGCAGCACGGCGCATGTGCAGCCATCTTGGTACAGGAACAGAGAGTGGGCGGGGCTTCAGCATCCCAGTGACCAGGAGAGACAATCATTGACTCATTGATTTTATTTTCACTCTGCACACAGCAGGTGGAGAACTGAAGGTTTCAGGGTCCCAGTGACCAGGAGAGACAATCATTGACTCATTGATTTTATTCTCACTCTGCACACACTCACTCTGAGCCCAACCAGAGCAGAGGGAGGGAGAAAACTGGGAGTGGAGGAAAGAAATGTTGGAGATGGTGCGATGGGTTTGGATTTCAGCACAGGGAGGCGGGAGAGTGTGTGGGACGGGGATTTACAGCTTTGGGGTTAAAATGTGTTACTTTGGTCATATTTCTATATTTGCCATTTTTTGCCCACAGGGCAATCACAGTGCACTGACCAACACCTCAGCTTGTCAGAATAGGGCAGGTGGAACCGAGCCAGAGGCAGCTCTGGGACTTCATCTTCTGAGCATTGGGTTGGGAAAGAAGAATTCCATTGTTTATTGGGCCCTGGGCGAGCACTGCCCTCCCTCCCACAATTTTACTATTTTGATGCATCTGCCTATTTATATACTAGGAATGTTTTAATTGCTTTCATAGCAAAATGCATTTATTATTAAACCTTCACAGAAGGCAACTGTGGTAACAATTGAATAAAACTCAGAGAGTTGTCGGGACCTGGAACGCTCGACCTGAAAAGGTCATGAGCTGATTCCATCAATGATTTTAAAAGGGAGTTGGGCGGGTACTTGAGGATGAGGATCTTACAGGGTTACGGACAACAAGCAGGGATGTGGGACTAAGCACGAGTGCTCTTTCTAAGAGCCAGCACAGGCACGATGGGCCAAATGGCCTCCTTCGTGCTGTACTTTTCAATGATTCTATGAAAACTAACAGAACCAAACAAAGAAATGATCTTCCTTCGTTATTGATCATTTCACTAAATTTCAACAGAGTTCTCTATACACCAACAAAAATTTACATTTATATAGAGCTTTTGAAACATCTCAAGGCACTTTACAGTAGGGTAATGTGATGAAATAACTCTGTGTTCTGGCATTTGTATTGTCTGTTGTTGTTGTACTTGTTAATGTCTGGAATGTTCTACAGGTGTAGCCACTAATGCTCCTCCCTAGCCCCGCCCCTCTGGATCCTTCCGGATTGGTGTGAGTCTTACTCATAAGGGCTGGGTCGGTGATGAATGATGGTTGCCCTGTGTTAACTCGATGCCATGTTCTTAATAAAAGCCTTTAGTTTTAAGCTTTAACCTCTTGGATTCCGGCAGTTATTTGGCACATCAATTTTATTAAGTAACAACTTTTGCAAGATGGATTGATTTTTGAAACCAGAGCGTCTGGATATCGATCCCCATTCGGCAGATGCATTGAAGAAATTTACGCATTGGCTTCGATGTTTTGAACACTTCATCGCATCGTTCGATCCGACGGTTAACAAGTTGGGTCTTCTAACCAACTTGGTAGGTCATCAAACTTACTTTATAATTGAAGATATTACTACATATGAAGAGGCCCTTGCAGCCCTTAAGGCCCAGTACCTTAAGTCGGTTAACGAAGTATACGCCAGGTATCTTTTGTCTACTCGCAGGCAATTACCCGAGGAATCACTGGATGATTTCCTGCAGGGTCTTAAGGCTTTGGCTAAGGATTGCAACTATAAGGCTGTCTCTGCCATGTTGTATCAGGAAGAAGCCATCCGCGATCCTTTCATATCTGGCCTCTGATCTAATTATATTAGACAGAGACTCCTCGAGAATGAGTCGTTAGTTTTAAAAACGGTCGTCGCTACTGCTCGATCGTTAGATGTAGCCCAGAAGAATTTAGAAGAGTATGCATCAGCCCATGTGTCTCTCTCAGCCTCGTGCATTCCGAGTATGGAGGCATCCATAACACCAAAGGAGCCTCCACTTAATCCTATTGTTGCGGCTGTACCCCATGGGTCTAAGTGTTAATTTTGTGGCCAATCTAAACACCCCAGGCAAAGATGCCCAGCCAGAGAGGCTACCTGGTTTAAATGTAAGAAACGGGGACATTTTCTTAAAGTGTGTAAGGGTAATCCTGTACCCGATGTCTTCTCTGCTGCCGCCTATCGTTTTACTCTAGCCTCGGTTACGGTTGACCAGACCATACCGTGTTCCTTGTTGAAATCTATGATGGACATCAAGATTAATGGTCATCCTACTGGGTGTTTGATAGACTGTGGCAGTACTGAAAGTTTTATACACCCCAACCTTGTTAACTCCTGTTCATTGAAGGTGTATCCTTCTCGAAGTGAAATTGTGATGGCGTCCAAGTCCCTTACTTCGGAGGTAACTGGACATTGTAAAGTCACATTGACCGTTAAGGATACAGAGTATAAGGACTTTAAACTCCTCATATTACTCAGTTGTGTGTGAACTTAATTTTAGGCTTGGACTTCCAGTGTCAGCATGAGAGCATCACCCTTAAGTATGGTGGATCTCAGCCTCCACTCACAGTCTGCGGCCTTTCTACTTTAAAAATAATTCCGCCTTCTTTGTTCGTGAACCTTGCTCCTAATTGTAGACCTCTAGTGACTAAGAGTCGACGGTATAGTTCAGAAGATAAAAATTTTATAAAAGAGGAAGTGGAAAGGCTTCAACAGGAGGGAATCATCGAACACTGCAATAGCCTGTGGCGTACCCAGGTGGTGGTGGTTAAAACTAATGAAAAGAAAAGACTTGTGGTCGATTATAGCCAGACTATAAACTTGTATGCCCAATTAGATGCCTATCCATCATCAAAGACCCTACCCACCCCAGCCATGGTCTGTTTGCCCTCCTGCCATCTGGGAGAAGCTACAGATGCATTCGCACCCGTACGACCAGATTTAGGAACAGCTTCTTTCCCAGGGCTGTCATCCTACTGAACTCCACAAATAAACTCTAAAGCCTGCACATCTGCCAATGCACTTTATTATGGTTATGCTTATGTTAATGTATTACAAGCCAAATGTATGTTGAATGTTTAAATGTCTTAATCTAAATGTACACTCTCGGGAGCCGCAAGCCTACATTTCGTTGTACTGCACTTGTGCACTAACAATGACAATAAAAGTTGATTTGATTTGATTTGCCTCGTTTTTCTGAGATGGTGAACCAGATAGCTCAGTACCGCGTGTTCTCCACCATTGATTTAAAGTCTGCCTACCATCAACTCCCCATCAAAATAGAAGACCGACCTTATACGGCCTTCAAAGCTAATGGGCGCCTGTACCAATTCCTTAAGGTGCCCTTTGGAGTGACGAATGGGGTATCCGTCTTCCAACGGGAGATGGATCATATGGTGGATGAATACGCATTGGAAGCAACATTCCCGTACCTGACAATGTTACTATCTGTGGGCGCGACCAACGGGAGCATGATCAAAATCTCGCGAAGTTCCTAGAGACTGCAAAGAGGTTAAGCCTGGCCTACAATGAAAACAAGTGTACCTTCAATACTACACATTTGTGTATTCTTGGTTGCGTTGTGGAGAATGGGGTAATCGGGCCAGATCCTGAAAGATTACGCCCACTTAAGGAATTACCTTTACCTCACACTGTAAAAGCTTTAAGAAGGTGTCTGGGATTCTTCTCGTACTATGCCCAGTGGGTGGCTAGCTACTCAGATAAAGTCCGACCTCTTATTAAGTCGACGTCTTTTCCGCTATCGGTGGAAGCTCAGGAAGCTTTCTTTAATATCAAACGGGACATTGAGAAGGCAGTGGTATGTGCCGTGGATGAGAAGATCCCTTTTCAAGTGGAAAGTGATGCATCTGATTTTGCGTTGGCAGCAACTCTTAACCAAGCTGGTAGACCAGTAGCTTTCTTCTCTCATACATTGCAAGGACCAGAAGTTCGACATTCTCCAGTGGAAAAGGAGGCACAGGCGATTATCGAAGCAGTCAGGTATTGGAGACATTATCTCGCTGGCCAACGTTTTGCGCTTATTACTGACCAGTGATCTGTGGCCTTTATGTTCAATACTAAGCAGAGAGGCAAGATCAAAAATGATAATATTTTAAGATGGTGAATAGAACTGTCAACATATGACTATGATGTTCAGTACAGGCCTGGAGTATTCAATGAGCCATTGGATGCTTTGTCACGAGGAGTATGTGCTAGTCTAGGTATAGATAAGCTTCAAAGTCTCCACGACGCACTCTGCCACCCTGGGGTTACCAGAATGAACCACTTCATTAAGTCCCGCAATCGACCCTATTCTATTGAGGAGGTCCGGACAATGACCAGAACCTGTCGTGTTTGTGTTGAATGCAAACCCCGCTTCTATAAGCCGTCCAAGCCAGCTCATCTTATTAAAGCAACTCGACCATTTGAGTGTTTGAGTCTCGATTTTAAAGGTCCCCTTCCATCAAGCGACCGTAATGTCTATTTTCTTAATATTATAGACGAGTACTCTCGGTTCCCTTTTGTTATCCCCTGTCCGGATGTGACCAGTGCTGTTGTAATTAAATGCCTCTGCCAACTGTTTTCCTTGTTTGGCATGCCTAACTATATACATAGTGATAGGGGTTCTGCCTTTATGAGTGAAGAATTGCGACAGTTTTTGCTATCGAAAGGGATTGCAACGAGTAGAACTACCAGCTATAACCCTCGTGGTAATGGTCAGGTCAAGAAAGAAAATGCGACAGTGTGGAAGGCTATCGTACGGTCTCTGAAGTCGCGAGGCCTGCCGACCTCTCGCTGGCAGGATGTCCTGCCAGACATGCTGCATTCCATAAGGTCTCTTTTGTGTACAGTGACGAATGCCACCCCTCATGAAAGGATGTTTAGCTTTCCAAGAAAAGCTACCAATGGAGTATCATTACCCACATGGTTGACGACCACGGGCCCTGTGTTGTTGTGCAGACATGTGAGAGGCCACAAGACTGATCCACTGGTGGAGGAAGTACAACTCCTCCATGCTAATCCCCAGTATGTGTACATTCAATGGGCTAGAGGATACGGTCTCTATTAAAGATCTGCACCTGCTGGAGCTCGAAAAGAGTTTGACTCTGAGAGTAGAGTTTTCAATCGTGGTATTGGACCTTCAGAGACACAAACCCTCAGTGTGGAAAACACTGATGATTCTGGGAATTCGAATGAACCGGACTTAGTACCCTGGGAGGAGCCTCAGCAAGAGTTACGTCATTCCCAGTGGACTATCAGACATCCTGACAGACTGAATCTATAGCAGGGGGTGAATGTGATGAAATAACTCTGTGTTCTGGCATTTGTATTGTCTGTTGTTGTTGTACTTGTTAATGTCTGGAATGTTCTACAGGTGTAGCCACTAATGCTCCTCCCTAGCCCCGCCCCTCTGGATCCTTCCGGATTGGTGTGAGTCTTACTCATAAGGGCTGGGTCAGTAATGAATGATGGTTGCCCTGTGTTAACTCGATGCCATGTTCTTACTTAATAAAAGCCTTTAGTTTTAAGCTTTAACCTCTTGGATTCAGGCAGTTATTTGGCACATCAAGTAATAAGACAATAATCGACACACATATTTTGTTTGTGGTCCAGTGCACTGACACAAAGTTCCTTCACAACTGTAACAATTTTATTGCGGTTGCTGTGAAGGCTGCGCTCACTCTACTTGTACACCTGGTCTCCAAAGGAGGCAAAACAGGACTAATGCTGCCGACCTCAGCTCTTTTTGATCAGAAAATATCAACTGTTTCGCCTCGCCAGGAAATGCACAAAAGAGGCAGCAGTGCTGATTGGCTGCCCAGGGAAGTCCTATTTAGATTAAAGTCCTTCACCCAGAGGGTGCTGAGAATGTGGAACTTGCTGCCACAGGGAGTAGTTGAGGTGAAGAGCATGGATGTATTTAAGGGGAAGCTGGATAAACACATGGGAGAAAGGAATAGAAGGAGGTGCTGATAGGGTGAGATGAAGAGAGATGGGAGGAGGCTCGTGTGGAGCATAAACACCACATGGACCAGTTGGGCCGATTGGCCTGTTTCTGTGCTGTACAATCTGTGTAATTCTATGTAATAAGAGAGAGAATGTTCCATAGAAACTAGAATTATCTGTTCCAACTTTTAATCCTGAACTTACAGTGCTCTCTTTTGTAAACTGCTTTTACAGGGAATATCGGCCTTTGAATGTGGAAGGAGAAATGTTTGCCTGTTCTGTCTGTGGGAAAAGATTTCGAAGATCGGTGTGACTGGAAAAGCACCGAGACACACACACCCGAGTGAGAGTATTCCAGTGCACTGACTGTGGAAAGAGCTTTAACCAGTTACACAGTCTGAAAAAACATCGCACCGTTCACAGCGGGGAGAAACCGTACACGTGTTGTGTGTGTGGATGAGGCTTCAACTGATTCAGCTCCATGTCCCAGCTGGAAACTCATCGACGCAGCGAGTTCACACCAGGGAGAGGCCGTTCACCTGCTCCGAGTGTGGGAAGGGATTCACTAATTCATCCAACCTGCTGATACACCAACACATTCACACTGGGGAGAGACCGTTCACCTGCTCCATGTGTGAGGAGGGATTCACTAATTCAACCAACCTGCTGATAAACCAGCACATTCACACTGGGGAGAGACCATTCACCTGCTCCGTGTGTGAGAAGGGATTCACTAATTCATCCAACCTGCTGATACACCAGCATATTCACACTGGGGAGAGACCGTTCACCTGCTCCATGTGTGAGAAGGGATTCACTAATTCCTCTGACCTTCTGAGACACCAGCGCTTTACACTGGGGAGAGGCCATTCACCTGCTCCATGTGTGAGAAGGGATTCACTAATTCCTCTGACCTTCTGAGACACCAGCACATTCACACTGGGGAGAGGCCCTTCCCCTGCTCCATGTGTGAGAAGGGATTCACTAATTCCTCTGACCTTCTCAGACACCAGCGCATTCACACTGGGGAGAGGCCATTCACCTGCTCCGTGTGTGGGAAGGGATTCAATCAGTCATCCAACCTGCTGACACACCAGCGAGCTCACACTGGGGTGGGGCCGTTCACCTGCTCCGTGTGTGGGAAGGGATTCACTCAGTCGTCCAACCTGCTGACACACCAGCGAGTTCACACCGGGGAGAGGCTGTTCACCTGCTCAGTGTGTGAGAAGGGATTCAATCAGTCATCCACCTTGCTGACACACCAGCAAGTTCACACCGGGGAGAGGCCGTTCACCTGCTCAATGTGTGAGAAGGGATTCAATCATTCATCCAACCTGCTGGCACACCAGTGAGTTCACGCCGGGGAGAGGCCGTTCACCTGCTCAGTGTGTGAGAAGGGATTCAATCAGTCATCCAACCTGCTGAGACACCAGCAAGTTCACAAGTGACTGCAGAGGTTCGATTCTGCTGTTATTGCTGCTGTTAGTCACATCCAGGACTGAACCATGTTGATTCTGACAGTTGGGGTTTGTTTCTGCTGATGTTAATAACCCCTATAACTGGGCTGGATTTTAATATTCTGGATATATAGCTGATTCAGTTGTCAGAGCAACAGTGTCCCTTTAAGTGCTGCTGTCTGATCTTTCCCCTTAATTTCTGATGTGTGTCCCTGAAATATTTTACAATAAAATTATGAACTTTTACTTCAATCGTATATTAATCTTCGCTATAAAATCTACAATTCATTGTCTGAAAGATTCCATTGATTATCATCTCCAATTAGAAAGTGCTGATTAATCCTTGCTGACAACTCTTACTGACTTGCACATTACACACAGTGGCACCTCCATTATCCACCAGAAAGAAGGGGAATGGGAATTGGTGGAGAATCGAGAGTCCCCAAATGTTGCCCCTCCCGTCTGGTACAGCAATCCCCTCGGCACGGGAATGGAGACAAGTCCAGTTATAGTGATGGGATGAGTTAAAGGTATTTACTCAGACGGGCGGAAGGTGGGAAGTGGTGTTCCACGGGGATTGGCGCTGGGACCACTGTTGTTCACCATTTACATGAATGATTTGGACTTGGGAATCAGAAGTACAATTTCAAAATTTGCTGATGACACTAAATTGGGGGGTGTCGTTAATACTGAGGAAGACTGTGATAGCATCCTTGTAGAATTATTCAGTTGTGTTCAGTAAATAGCACCATCTTTTAATTTGCTTTGACTGATCACATCACTATATAGTTATGTGAAAAACAGAAATTATTAACAGCTCCCAATTTCAGAATTGTCAGATTCAAACTCAACTTCTTCCAAGTACAATCTAACATTTCAAAAATTGTAATGGATGTAGGCGAGATATTAGGACTGTTGTCTAACACAATCCAAACACAGTGACACACAGACAGATGGGCAGGTGTAGCTTCACAACGAATCCTTTCAAGCCTCACTAAAAAGTGGCAGACTGGCAATCCATTGCCCACTAATGGAGTTGTGATCTTTGTAAATTAAGAAATGGAAATGTGTCAAAGAGTTGATTAACAGAGTGGGGCATCATCTTCCTTTGATTTCTATTTCTGACACCAGGCAACAGAAAAAGGTCATTACATCACGACATAAACAGACTCTTCAGGTGTGAGACATCAGACTTCAGAACAACACGTCTGCCAGCTCTGGCCACAAACCTCAGTACAGTCAACCTTTCAGCAGCTGCAGCCCTGATTAAATAACTAGTAGTTTAACGTCTAGTAGAACTTTTGTATCAAAATAGAAGAAATGTATTTGTGACACACACACAATTAATAATTAAATCACAATGTGATTGTGAGGATCGATTATCGCATCTTGATACCTTCCGTGTCCACCGGTCGAGGAAGGTATCAAGTGAACTGGTGGACACCGCCTGCTCCCTCTCCAGGGCCACCCGGGCAGGGACAAGACCACGGGAGAGAGGCAGGCAGCCAGAGTGACCCCACTTACCCACCCCCACTCTGAACTGGGCGGCCAAAGATTAGGAGCGTGGAGCTAAAGTGTAACCAAGAGTTGAGGAGCAGCCCCTTCAGGTAACTATACAGAGGCTGTAACCTCTCACACTGAATATATACACGGCACGTGGACTCGTCTAGGTCGCAAACATCACATCTGAAAGGAGCTTAAACTGTTGCACACGACAGCTCCCTGCAACAGTCTCCACCCCAGATCCCCAATGGTGCTGGGAAGGACTCCCGCATAGAGAGCCCTCCATTGGGGACCCACGCCTCCGTCAGACAGCAAGATGACCCGCCAGTCTGATTGAGATTCAGCAATAAACAAAATGAACAATAGGTGACACAGAAACCCGAGTCCCCGGGTCCTCAGCCCTGGTGTGAAGTACGTTGGCCACCAATTTTCCGTTACTAACTCGCACCTCAAGCCCCGCCCAGTCTGGTTTAATTACTAAATGTTTTCTAACTCAGGTTCAGGCCTGTCATTCTGAGGGAAACAAGGCCTCATTTAGTGGTGTGTCCCACCCGAGCGGCTGTTAATGGCTTTAATAAACTGGCAGCAAGGTTTTTTTTAAAGGTGAAAAGAGGTGAAAAACGCAACTAGCGATGCCTCAAAACTCACAGAGAAATCCACTTCATCAGCGCCCCTGCCACAGGACTCAATATCCACCCCCTCCACCACTGGTGCACTGTGTCTGCAGTATCTACGGTCTACAAGATGACCACGGTCAGGCCATGTGGAGTCAAGGGCCAGGCAACAGAAGAATGGAAAGATCGCAACAAACTACCCTTAACTCCAACCCTCTGATTTCTGTTTTGTAGCCAGCTTTCCATCGATTCTGCTGCCTGGCCCTTCACTCCACATGACCTGACCTTGGTCATCTTGTCGATCTTACATACTGTTATGGATAGCAAGCTGGTCAGAAAACAGAGAGTAGGGGTTAAAAGTAGCTACTCAGACTGGCAAAAGGTGGGAAGTGGTGTTCCACAGGGATCGGCGCTGGGATCACTTTCGTTCACCATTTACATAAACGATTTGGACACGTGAATCAGAAGAACAATTTCAAAGTTTGTCGATAACGCCAAATTGGGAGGTAGAGTTAATACTGAGGAAGGCAAAATGCAAGAAGACATTAATAAATTTCACAATGGGCGTGTAATTGGCAAATGAATTTCACTGTAGATCAGTGTGAGGTGGTGTGTTAATGAATTTCACTGTGGATCAGTGTGAGGTGGTGTGTTAATGAATTTCACTGTAGATCTGTATGAGGTGGTGTGTTAATGAATTTCACTATAGATCAGTGTGAGGTGGTGTGTTAATGAATTTCACTATAGATCAGTGTGAGGTGGTGTGTTAATGAATTTCACTGTAGATCAGTGTGAGGTGGTGTGTTAATGAATTTCACTATAGATCAGTGTGAGGTGGTGTGTTAATGAATTTCAGTATAGCTCAGTGTGAGGTGGTGCGTTAATGAATTTCACTGTAGATCAGTGTGAGGGGATGTGTTAATGAATTTCACTATAGATCAGTGTGAGGTGGTGTGTTAATGAATTTCACTATAGGTCAGTGTGAGGTGGTGTGTTTTGGTGGGAAGAATAAGGAGGCCACTCAGTACTTGGACAAGGGGGTGAAATTGGGTTGCTTTGTGCCTCCCGCGATATTCAACAGGAGGTTAGCGGCGGAGGTAGTCGGTAGCTTCCCGCAGCACGGCACCGCCGGCAATGATGTCATCGCCACGCGCAGCACCCCAGCTGCAACCTTGGGTTGCGGCCCCTGACCTATCGCTGGACGATATGTCCGACAGGGTCAGGGGTCGTTTCTGCAGCCGTGGCGACGCTACTTAAAGGGCAGGTGTTGGGCGGCAACTTTTTATTTTGGCCAACAGCCAGCACCTGCCCCCTTCCCCTTTCTTCTTCGGGGTGTTGGCCACGATCGCACAGCCCGGCGCTCCTCTTGATCTGACACCCCACACCCCGGTGGTCCAGCAGGGCCCCAGTGTGTGCAGTGCTAGGCCCCTCCCCTTTAATCAGGGAGGGAAGTCTGCTATGACATGGTGCTTTGTGCCGACGGGCATGGTGCTGTTACACGAAGCGTCGTGAAATTCACTGGTAGTGCCTCAAGAGGGAGGGGAGCGCTTCCAGTAGCACCCTGCCGCCTGCCTGGGGCGCTACCAGTGAATTTAATGCGCAGGGGCGCTAACTTTTTTGGGGCGCTAAAATTAGCCCCGGCACCACCGAATTTCTCCCTAAGAGTCTAAATGGGCTGGAGGAGCAGAGGGATCCAGGGATACAGATACACAAATCACTGAAAGTAGCAACACAGGTTAATAAGGCCATTTTTAAAAAAAAGCACTGGGGTACATTCCTAAAGGAGCCTTCTGTTCCATGCCTAGGAGCTCTGAACCATGGCAGAGAGCGGCTGGGACATGTTTCTCACACGCCTCGAGATTAACCCGCACGGCAACTTTGCTGTCAGTGAAGAGAGACAAGAAAGACCAAAGTGCTGTTTTCCCCTCTCAGTGTGGCCCTGAAGGACTGTGTCCAGGCTGGAGTTCTGTTCCCGCCGTACGATCCTCCCCCAGATTGTCCTTTGAGCTCCAGCCAGGTGATGCTAAACACTCAGGTGGGAAAGAAGAAAATCTACAATAATGTGTTTAAAACAAAGCTCGTTTATTTGACATCTATCCAGAATATTAAACTCCAGCCCAGTTATAGGGGTTATTAACATCAGCAGAAACAAACCCCAACAGTCAGAATGAACATGGTTCAGTCCTGAATGTGATTAACAGCAGCAACAACAGCAGAAGCCAACCACTGCAGTCACTTGTGAACTCGCTGGTGTGTCAGCAGGTTGGATGACTGAGTGAATCCCTTCCCACACACGGAGCAGGAGAACGGCCTCTCCCCAGTGTGAACTCGCTGGTGTATCAGCAGTTTGGATGTCAGAGTGAATCCCTTCCCTCGCACGGAGCAGGTGAACGGCCTCTCCCCAGTGTGAACTCGCTGGTGATTCAGCAGGTTGGATGACTCAGTGAATCCCTTCCCACAAACGGAGCAGGTGAACGGCCTCTCCCCAGTGTGAGTGCGCTGGTGTACAGTGAGCTCAGATGATCGCCTGAACCCAGTCCCGCAGTGAGAGCACCTGAACGGTCTCTCGTCAGTGTGAACTCGCTGGTGTGTCAGTACGTGGGATGACTGAGTGAATCCCTTCCCACACTCAGAGCAGGTGAACTGCCTCTCCCCAGTGTGAACTCGCTGGTGTTTCAGTAGGTTGGATGAATGAGTGCATCCCTTCCCACACTCAGAGCAGGTGAACGGCTTCTCCCCAGTGTGAACTCGCTGGTGTTTCAGTAGGTTGGATGAATGAGTGCATCCCTTCCCACACTCAGAGCAGGTGAACGGCCTCTCCCCAGTGTGAACTCGCTGGTGATTCAGCAGGGTGGATGACTGAGTGAATCCCTTCCCACACTCAGAGCAGGTGAACGGCCTCTCCCCAGTGTGAACTCGCTGGTGATTCTGCAGGTTGGATGACTTAGTAAATCCCGTCCCACACTCAGAGCAAGTGAACGGCCTCTCCCCAGTGTGAACTCGCTGGTGATTCAGCAGGTTGGATGACTTAGTGAATCCCTTCCCACACTCAGAGCAGGTGAACGGTCTCTCTCCAGTGTGAACTCGCTGGTGTTTCAGCAGGTTGGATGAATTAGTGAATCCCTTCCCACACTCAGAGCAGGTGAACGGTCTCTCTCCAGTGTGAACTCGCTGGTGATTCAGCAGGTTGGATGAATTAGTGAATCCCTTCCAACACTCAGAGCAGGTGAACCGCCTCTCCCCAGTATGAATTCGCTGGTGTGTCTGAAGGTCAGATGACCGAGTGAATCCCTTCCCACACTCAGAGCAGGTGAATGGCCTCTCCCCAGTGTGAACTCGCTGGTGTGTCAGTAGGTGGGATGAATTAGTGAATCCCTTCCCACACTCAGAGCAGGTGAACAGTCTCTCCCCGGTGTGAATGCGCTTGTGTCTCGATAGGCCAGAGGATCGGCTGAAGCCTCGTCCACACACAGAACACGTGTACGGTTTCTCCCCGCTGTGAACGGTGCTTTTTGCTTCCATGTTCAGAGGCCGATGATATTCAGATCCGATGAGTCGAGTGACTCTGTCAGATCTTGAAGTGATGTTTGGTTTGAGCTTACCGTCTGTAAATCCTCCCCTTCCAGTGCCCTGTAAAATTAATATAAAACAGGGAGCGTGAGAGACAACCCACAAGAAAAGAAAGGCAGGTTGTGAAATTGAGCTCAATGAATCTGGTCAATTGTGGGGCCGGCTCTAGAAAAAAGTGACCATGAAAGCTGCCGGATTGTCATAAATACCCAACTGGCTCACTAATGTCCTTCAGGGAAGGGAATCCGCCACCTGGTCTGGCCCTACACAAGACTCTGGCCTCTATGGGAGGAGAGAGAGAGGTGGGAGGGGGCGAAGGAAAGGAACTTTATACATCTGCAACTCGACCAGAACTTTGATAGAACCTCCAAAACCCACAACCTCCACCACCTAGAAGGAAAAGGGCAGCTGTTGTATGGGAGCACCATCACATCCAAGTTCCCCTCCAAGTCACACGTCATCCTGACTCAGATATATTCATCGTTGCTGGGTCATAATCCTGGAACTCCTTACCGAACAACATTGTGGGAATACCTTCACCACACGGACTGCAGGAGTTCAAGAAGGTGACTCACCACACCTTTCTCAACGGGAAACTGGGGATTGGCAATATTTGCTGCTCTTGCGAGCTACGCCCACATCCCAAGAATGAATTAAAACAAATCTGTAGATGTAAACTGGATTAAAAGCCTGTACAGAAATACTTGTTCCTAAAACAGTACTCCTTTACATTGTACGGACAGTGTCTGATTAACAACCTAATCTCCCCTAGAATCCACCTCCCTTGACAGTCTCACATTGGAAATTGTTGGGTCCTCCTGGGCTCAGAAGTACTGGGGGTTAAACCCAGCAGCTTCTCCTCCATCTCCACTCCAGCTCAAACTGAAACATACAAACATAGAAACATAGAAGATAGGAGCAGGAGTAGGCCATTCGGCCCCTCTAGCCTGCTCCGCTATTCAATGCGATCATGGCTGATCATCAAAATTCAGTACCCGGTCCCTGCTTTCTCCCCATACCCCTTGATCCCTTTAGTCTTAAGAAATATATCCAACTCCTTCTTGAATATATTTAATGTATTGGCCGCTACTGCCTTCTGTGGTAGAGAATTCCACAGGTTCACCACTCTCTGGGTGAAGAAATTCCTCCTCATCTCTGTCCTAAATGGCTTACCCCATATCCTTAGACTGTGACCCCTGGTTCTGGATTCCCCCGACCTTCGGGAACATCCTTCCTGCATCTAGTCTGTCCAGTCCTGTCAGAATTTTATAAGTTTCAATGAGATCCCCTCTCATTCTTCTAAACTCCAGTGAGTACAAGCCCAATCGTCCCAATCTCTCATACGTCATTCCTGCCATCCCAGGTATCAGCCTGGTGAATCTTCGTTGAACTCTTTCCACGGCAAGAACATCCTTCCTCAGATAAAGCGACCAAAACTGCACACAATACTCAAGATGTGGTCTCACCAAGGCCCTGTACAACTGCAGCAAGACATCCTTGTTTCTGTACTCAAACCCTCCCGCTACGAAGGCCAACATACCATTTGCCTTCTTAACCGCCTGCTGCACCTGCATGCTTACCTTCAGCGACTGGTGCACAAGGACACCCAGGTCTCATTGCACTTCCCCTTCTCCCAATCTATTGCCATTCAGATAATAATCTGCCTTCCTGTGTTTGCCACCAAAGTGGATAACCTCGCATTTATCCACATTATACTGCATCTGCCATGCTTCTGCCAAATCACCCAACCTGTCCAAATCATACTGGAGTTTTTCAGCATCCTCCTCACAGCACACACGCCCACCCTGCTTTGTGTCGTCTGCAAACTTGGAGATGTTACATCTAGTTCCCTCGTCTAGATCATTTATATATATTGTGAATAGCTGGGGTCCTAGGACCAATCCCAGCGGTGCCCCACTAGTCACTGCCTGCCACTCGGAAAAAGACCTGTTTATTCCAACTCTTTGCTTCCTGTCTGCCAACCAGTTCTCTATTAAAGTCAGTACCTTGCCCCCAATCCCATGTGCCTTAACTTTACACGCTAATCTCTTATACGGTACCTTATCGAAAGCGTTCTGAAAGTCCAAATATACCACATCCACTGGTTCTCCCTTATCTATTCTACCAGTTACATCCTCAAAAAATTCCAGTAGATTAGTCAAGCATGATTTACCTTTTGTAAATCCATGTTGACTTTGTCCGATCCTGTCACTGTTTTCCAAGTGCTCTGCTATTACATCTTTTATAATGGACTCTAGCATTTTCCCCACTACCGATATAATTCCCCATTTTCACTCTACCACCTTTTTTGAATAGTGGGGTAATATTAGCTACCCTCCAATCCATTGGAACTGTTCCAGAGTCTATCGAATTTTGGAAGATGACCAGCAATGCATCTACTATTTCCAGGGCTACTTCCTTAAGTACCCTAGGATGTCGATTATCAGGCCCTGGGGATTTATCGGCCTTCAATCCCGTCAATTTCCCTAACACCATTTCCCTACAAATACTGATTTCTTTCCGTTCCTCCCTCTCATTAGACCCTATGTTCCCCGACATCTCTGGGAGGTTATTTGTGTCCTCCTTTGTGAAGACAGACCAAAGTATGTATTTAATTGGCCTGCCATTTCTTTGTTCCCCATTATAAATTCCCCTGATTCTGACTGCAAGGGACCTATGCTTGACTTCACCAATCTTTTTCTCTTCACATATCTACAGTTAGTTTTTATGTTCCCTGAAAGCTTACTCTCATACTCTATTTTCCCCCTCTTAATTAATCCCTTTGTCCTCCTTTGCTGAATCCTCAAATGCTCCCAATCCTCAGGTTTACTACTTTTTCTGGCCAATTTATATGTCCTCTCCTTGGATCTTATGCTATCCCTAATTTCCCTTGTTAGCCACAGTTGAGTCACCTTTATGGTTTTATATTTATGCCAAACAGGGATGAACAAATTCTGTAGTTCATCCATGCGATCTTTGAATGTTTGCATAGCCTGTCCACCGTCAACCCTTTGAGTAACATTCCCCAATCAATCCTACCCAACTCGCGCCTCATACCATCGTAGTTTCTGTTATTTAAATTCAGCACCCTAATCTCTGAGTCAACTACTTCACTCTCCATCTTAATGAAGAATTCAATCATATTATGATCGCTCTGACCCAAGGGGCCAAGCACAACAAGATTGCTAATTAATCCTTTCTCATTACATAATACCCAGTCTAAGTTGGCCTGATCTCTAGTTGGTTCCTCGACATATTGGTCCTGGAAACCATCCCGTATACACTCCAGGAATTCCTCATCCACAGTATGGTTACTAATTTGGTTAGCCCAATCTACATGTAGATTAAAGTCACCCATGATAACTGCTGTGCCCTTATTGCACGTGTCTCTAATTTCCCATTTAATGTCATCCCCAACCTCCGCATTACTGTTTGGCAGTCTGTATAACACTCCCACTAATGTTTTCTGCCACTTGGTATTTCTTAGCTCTACCCATACAGATTCCATATCATCAGAGCTAATATCCTTCCTCTCAATTGTGTTAATCTCCTCTTTAAAAAGCAATGCTACCCCACCTCCTTTTTGCCTATCTTTCCTGAATATTGAATACCCCTGGATGTTGAGTTCCCAGCCTTGGTCACCCTGGAGCCATGTTTCCGGAATCCCAATCACGTCATATCCGTTTACCTCTATTTGCGCAACTAATTCATCCACCTTATTACGAATGCTCTTCGCATTAAGACACAAAGCCTTCAGGCTTGTTTTTTTAACACTCTTACACCTTTTAGAATTATTATTTACTGTGGCTATGTTTGATTTAAACCCATGATTTCTCTGACTGCCACCTTTGTTTTTCTCCTTCCTGTCTTTTGCTTCTATCCTTGTTTCCCTTTCCTCTGTCTCCCTGCTCAGGTTCCCAACCCCCTGCCATTTTAGTTTAAACCCTCCCCCAGAGCACTAGCAAACACTCCCCCTAGGACATCGGTCCCGGTCCTGCCCAGGTGCAAACCGTCAGGTTTGTACCAGCCCCACCTCCCCCAGAACCGGTTCCAATGTCCCAGGAATTTGAATCCCTCCCCCTTGCACCATTCCTCTAGCCACGTAGTCATCTGAAATATTCTTCTATTTCTACTCTGACTAGCACATGGCACTGGTAGCAATCCTGAGATTACTACCTTGGAGGACCTATTTTTTAATTTACCTCCTAACCCCCTATATTCTGCTTTTAGGACCTCATCCCGTTGTTATACCTATATCGTTGGTACCTATATGCACCACGACAATTGGCTGTTCACCCTCCCCTTCCAAAATGTTCTGCAGCCGCTCTGAGACATCCTTGACCCTTGCACCAGGAAGGCAACATACCATCCTAGAGTCACGTTTGCGGCCACAGAAACGCCTATCTATTCCCCTTACAATAGAATCCCTTATTACTATAGCTCTCCCACTCTTTTTCCTCCCGTCCTGTGCAGCAGAACCACCCACGGTGCCAGGAAGTTGGCTGCTGCTGCCTTCCCCTGATAAGCCATCCTCCCCAACAATATCCAAAGCGGTATATCTGTTTGAGAGGGGGATGGTCACAGGGGACCCCTGCACTACCTGCCTGCGCCTACTACTCTGCCTGGTGGTCAACCATTCTCTTCCTGCCTGTGCAGCCTTTACTTGCGGTGTGACCAACTCCCTAAACGTGCTATCCACGATGTCCTCAGCATTGCAAATGCTCCAGTATGTATCCACTCGCAGCTCCAGCGCCGCAATGCGCTCTGTCAGTAGCTGCAGCTGGATACACTTCCCGCACACATGGTTATCAGGGACACAGGAAGTGTCACAAGAATTACAGACACCCTATAAACTCCGCTGCCTCGCTCTTTATATCACCGCCGCCGCTCCTGACAGGTCTACTGCTGTGGGGCTTACCTGCTCCACCACCTCGCTTTATATCACCGCCGCCGCTCCTCACAGGTCCACCGCCACTGTGGGGCCTACCTGCGCCTCGGATAATAGATACATAGAAGATAGGAGCAGGAGTTGGCCATTCGGCCCCTCGAGTACCTGAAGGAAAGAAATTTGCAGGATTACGGGGAAAGGGCGGGGAGTGGGACTAGCTGAAGTGGTCTTGCAGAGAGCCGGCACGGGCTCGACGGGCTGAATGGCCTCCTTCTGTGCTGTAACCATTCTATGTTTCTTCAAAATATTAGAAAGTTTGTTCCACAGAAGCACGGGGTTTACCTGCTTTTATTGATGAAATTAAAAAGTCTCTATTAAAACCTGAGCCAGTGTGTTGTGAGACAAAGAGCCTTGTGTCCAATGCGGGGAATAAAGGCCCACAGCATCCCCTGGCCCCGGGCCCTGAACAAGGGACTGGAGAAACTCGCTGCCCTGCGGATCAGACAATCAGCCGGCGCTAGTCCCGCCCCTCGGGCTCCCCGATTGGTTGGCGGACCCGCCGCCGGCTCGCTCCTCCAGCCCCGCCCACTGGGTGCCGCTGGCCCCGCCCCTCGGGCTCCCCGATTGGTTGGAGGACCCGCCGCCCGCTCGCTCCTCCAGTCCCGCCCACTGGGTGCCGCCAGTCCCGCCCCTCGGGCTCCCGGATTGATTGGAGGACCCGCCGCCGGCTCGCTCCTCCAGCCCCGCCCCGCTCGCTCCCTATTGGTGGGAAGCTGCCGTCAATCAGGCCGCGGGCCCGGGTGACGTGTCCCCGAGGAAATCACGTGCACCGTCCAAGTTCCGCCGCTCGGTCCGGGGCCTCGCGGACTCTGAGGTTTTTTCTATTTCTCTCGATTCTCTCCCGATCCACCCCGCGCCATTCTCCACCCAATCGGAGCGGAGAAAACTCACTTCGTGTCACCGATCGCGACTCTGGAACCGACACCAAGGCCTTTCCCCGGAAGGGCCCCGCGCCGACTCCGTCCGGCAGGATCCAAGTGCGCAGGCGCAGCTCCGAGTGGGGGAGGGGTGTTGGTCTCCTCTGGGCATGCGCGGTCATTACCCTTGGTGACCGGGAGGGGTCGCTGTGCCGGACTCGGCCCAAACCGCCGCTCCCTGTGCGCATGCGCGGGCTCTCTGCTGTCAATCAACCAACCGCCAGACGAGGCCGCTGGTGAGACCAGTGAAGAAAGAAAGACTTGCATTTATATAACGCCTTTCACCACCACCGGTCGTCCCAAAGTACTTTACAGCCAATGAAGTACTTTTGCAGTGTAGTCACTGTTGTAATGTAGGAAATGCGGCAGTCAGTTAACGCACAGCAAGCTCCCACAAACAGCAATGTGATAATGACCAGATAATCTATCATTTTTTATGTTGATTGAGGGATAAACATTGGCTCGGACACTGGGGATAATTCCCCTGCTCTTTCCCACATTACAACAGTGACTACTTCATTGTAGTACTTCATTGGCTGTAAAGCACTTTAGGATATCTGGTGGCACTATATAAATGCAAGTCTTTCTTTCCTGAAATAATGCCACAGGATCTTTTACATCCACCTGAGAGAGCAAACAGGGCCTCAATTTAACATCTCATCCGAAAGACGGCACCTCCGACAGTGCCGCACTCCCTCAGCACTGCACTGGAGTGTCAGCCTGGATTTTTGTGCTCAAGTCTCTGGAGTGGGACTATGAACCCACAACTTTCTGACTCAGAGGCAAGAGTGCTACCCACTGAGCCACTGGCTGACACTAAGGAGCAAGCAGTTCTGACAAATGGTCATCGACCTGAAACGTTAACTCTGTTTCTCTCTTCACAGATGCTGCCTGACCTGCTGAGTATTTCCAGCATTTTCTGTTTTTATTAAAGAAACGAGGGAGTGATTGCTGACGGGAAGAATGTTGGGTTGTCCTGTGCATACGCACCTCCCTGGCGGCTGAGGCGAAACACCGACTCGCCTCCACCTGAGCCGCGCACGCGTACCAGATGTTGCGGCTCCGCATGCACGCCCGATGTTCCAACCGCGGGGTTTTGTGTGCTGAGCATGCGTGTTGCAGACCGATCGGGACGAGCGATTGTAGAGCAGGAAGGAGAACGGGGGGGCCATGAGCACATGCACGGGACTCAGAGTCAACAGAGTGCTTTCTGCAGAGCCGGGGACTTGTGGGTATTACAGCCGCCATTACTGCTGATTCTTTCAACCAACCTGTGCAGCAGCTGGGGCCTGAAAATCAGCTTCACTGCCCCTAGGTTTGGAAAGGGGAAAATTAAACAACAGTTTGCCTCTGATCCTTTTCTGATCTCAATTTACAGGGTTATAGAAGTGGAGCAGTTACAGGCGGGAAGCTCAGACCAAACATCACGTCAAGATCTGACAGAGTCGCTGGATTCATCAGGACCTGAATATCATCGGCCATTGCACATGGAAGGAGAGAGCAGCGATCGCAGCGATGACAAACCGCACATGTGTTCAGTGTGTGGACGCGGATTCAGCCGATCGCCTGACCTGGTGAGACACGTGCACCGTCACACCGGGGAGAAACCGGGTAAAGGTGGGGACAGCGGAAAGGAATTCAGTTCCCCGTCTGCATTGGAAGTTCAACGGCGCAGTCACACCAGGGACAGTCTGTTCACCTGCTCCGTGTGTGGAAACGGATTTGTTTGTTCATCCCACCTGCAAACACACCAGGGAGTTCACACTGATGAGAGACCATTTCAGTGTCCTGACTGTGGGAAGAGCTTTAAAAGCCCCGGGGAACTAAAGCTACACCAACTTGTCCACACTGATGAGAGACCATTTCAATGTTCTGACTGTGGGAGGAGCTTTAAAAGTGCTCAGTATCTGAAGGGACACCAGCTTGTTCACACTGATGAGAGACCATTTCAATGTTCTGACTGTGGGAAGAGCTTTAAAAGCCCCAGGGAACTAAAGCTACACCAACTTGTTCACACTGACGAGAGACCCTTTAAATGTTCTGACTGTGGGAAGAGCTTTAAAAGCCCCCGGGAGCTGAAGGGACACTGGCTCCTACACACTGGGGAGAGGCCGTTCACCTGCTCTGTGTGTGGGAAGGAATTCGCTCGGTCCTCCAACCTGCTGACACATCAGCGAGTTCACACTGGGGAGAGGCCATTCACCTGCTCCGTGTGTGGGAAGGGATTCACTCAGTCATCCAACCTGCTGGTACACCAGCGACTTCACACTGACGAGAGACCCTTTAAATGTTCTGACTGTGGGAAGAGCTTTAAAAGCTCCAGGGAGCTGAAGGGACACCAGCGAGTTCACACTGGGGAGAGACTCTTGCAATGTTCTGAGTGTGGGAATAGTTTTAAAAGCTCCGGGGAGCTCAAGCAACACCAACACCTACACACTGGGGAGAGGCTGTTCACCTGCTCCGTGTGTGGGAAGGGATTCACTCGGTCATCCCACCTGCTGGTACATCAGCGAGTTCACACTGGGGAGAGACCGTTCACCTGCTCCGTGTGTGGGAAGGGATTCACTCAGTCATCCTACCTGCTGGTACATCAGCGAGTTCACACTGGGGAGAGACCGTTCACCTGCTCCATGTGTGGGAAGGGATTCACTCAGTCATCCAACCTGCTGACACACCAGCGACTTCACACTGATCATAGAATCTAACAGCACAGAAGGAGGTTGTAATGTCCGTGTGTAATTGAGACACGGACTGCAGAAGTTGGTTATAACAGGTGTTTACTGAATGGAGACAAAACTGGAACTACTATGCAAAGTTACTACACAGGCTTATATACAGGGGTGGTCACTACTGGTACTGCAGTATACAGGGGCTGCAGAATATAGTTCCTTCTTCAGGGTACATACACTACAATTCCTCCCCTTTTAGCTAAACAGTACATAACATTCGATTAATAATTAAATAACATATTTACAATTACAGTTGCTATATACATTAGCTGAAGTTAATCAATTATAAATTCAGTCTTTGAGGAGGCTTCCTGATTCTGTCCGGATAACGCCTCTTTGAGGTATCAGGTTCTTCTGGCAAAGTTGATTCGGGAGCAACGTCGTCGTTTGGTTCGTCTGCTTCCAATATCACCGATTCTGAGGTAGATGCAATTGGTACTTCGGTTTCATCACCAGGTGTATAGGATCGTGGTGTAGATTTGACGTTTTCCAGTGACTCTAGAATCTGGTCAGCATGGCGTCTTACAATGCTCTCTCCAACGTCCACGGTATACATTAGAGGTCCTTGCCGTGTGCAGGTCGTTCCTGGCTGCCATTTCTCTGTGCGGTAGTCCCGGGCCAAAACTGGTTGACCTATCTTGAAACTCCTGGTTGGCCTTTCATTCATATTCTGAAACTGCCTGTTCTCCACATCTCTTCTGATGTTTGGCTTAACCAAATCCAAGCGGCATCTTAGTCTAGTGAGCACCTGCTCTAGGTTGGCAAGGTGTTCACTGTCATTTTCACTTGTCACTAGGATGTCGTCCAAGTAACACTGAGTCCCCGGAATCCCTTGCAGGACTTGCTCCATCGCTCTTTGCCATATACCTGGAGCTGATGCTACTCCGAATACCAGTCGATTATACTGGTAAAGACCTTTGTGAGTGTTTATCGTGAGATATTTCCTAGAGGATTCTTCAACCTCCATCTGCAAATATGCTTGTGCTAGGTCAATTTTTGTAAAACGCTTCCCTCCAGATAGTGAGGCGAAAATATCTTCTATCCTCAGAAGAGGATACTGTACTGTGTGAAGGACTGGGTTCACAGTCATCTTGAAGTCCCCACAGATGCGAACCTTCCTTGGCTCCTCAGACTTATTGTTTAACGTTTCCTTTATGACAGGAACGATGGGTGTCACCCACTCGCTCCAGTCTACCTTAGATAACACGCCTGCATTCTCGAGATTCTCCAGCTCTGCCTTGATGGCTGGGCGAATTGCATACGGTACCGGTCTTGCTTTGAAAAACTTGGGAATTGCATTCTCTTCTATTTTTATCAAGACGGCTACGCCTTTAAGAGTTCCCAGTCCTTGTTGAAATACCTCTTTAGCGTTAGCTAAGATTTTTGACAATCGTCCAGGTGTGACGTCGTCATCCTTTTTACCAGCCACAGTCAGTGCCTGAATGGAGTGCCAGTCTAAACTTATTTTTCTGATCCATTCACGTCCCAATAACGGTGGTCCACCATCTTGCAGTATGTACAGATACAATTTCTGTATTTCCTTGCCGTTGTATTCGACAGGCACCCTTATTTTCCCTCTGGGGTATACTTTCTGCCCCGTATATGTCTTCAAGACAATGGATGTGTCTTTCAAGGGTATGTGTGAGAATAGCCGCTCGTAGTCTTGTCGATTCATGACGGTCAGGGCTGATCCTGTATCCAATTCCATTTTGACTTGGGACCCTGCTATCGTGAGGGTGACCCAAATGGTTCGGTGAACCTCTTTTGTGATTACGTTGTGTAGTTTGAGACAGCTTAGTCTCTTGTTCCCGGATTCACTATCGCTCTTCTGGTCTTCGGAACTACTGTCCGTCATCTTTTGTACTTTCCTGTACTGTTCCTTAGTAGTCTTTTTGTTGTCGTTAGTCTTCTTCCCGGACCTGCAAACTCGTGCAATGTGTCCCATCTTTCCGCATTGCCTGCGTGTTTTGTCCTTGGACCAGCAGTCCTTCTGGTCATGGGTTGTTCTGCTGCAGCGATAACATTTTTCAAATCCCCGTGTCATTTCATGGGTGCCGTATTCCTGTGGCGTTTGCTGTATTTCCGCAACTCCCCTTGCTGCTGCTTCGTACGATACTGCCACACTGAAAGCCTTATCTAGCGTCAGCTCTTTCTCTGCGAGTAACCTCTTCTGGGTTCCTTCACTCAGGAGTCCACAGACAAATTTGTCCCGTAGGGTATCTGCCAGTCCTGCTCCGAACTGGCAGTGCTTTGATAGCTTGCGTAGTTCCGTAAGGTAATCAGCATTGCTCTCATCTTTATGCTGATTTCTCTTGTGGAATTTAAATCTTTCTGCTATCAGCGGCGGTGTAGGATTTAGGGGCTAGATTTTCAGTATAGACAGTTTTGGGGCGCTAAGCTTAGCGCCCGCCCGAAGTTATCGCCCGCCCCAAAGTAGCGCCCCGTTGCCGGAAATTCAGTGGCTTCGCCCTAAGAGGTTGGTGGAGCGCTAAAAGAGGCGTTCCACTAGTATCTTTAGGCGCTAAGCCGGCGGTGGAGAGCGCAACACCCGAGCTCGGGCGCAGCGCACGGCAGACACTCTGGTGCCAGTGAGCTCTTAAAGGGGAAGGGTGCATGTGTTTTTTAGCAGCAGGAGGAGGAGGAGGAGGAGGAGGAGGAGGAGGAGGAATAATAATAATAATAATGTTGTGGTGGCCGGAGAGTGCCTTTTATACGAGTGCCCTTTAATTTGCGCTCCCCAGGGTGTGTTGCGTTCCATTTTACAAACGCTCTGGACGCCAGCCGCACAATGGGGCGGTCCAACTGAAGTTTGGATTCGGGGCGGCCAAAGGGCGTTGCACGAGAATGTGACGTCATTTCTGCGCGCGCATCCGGCCGGCCGCTAAACTTTGCGCCGGCGCTAACGGGCAACTTAATTTGGGGTGGGGCGCAAACTGCGCTGCGCCCAGGCGCTACACGCATAGCGCCCGAAAATCACTTCTCTTAAGGCGCTAACTGCTGGCGCAAGCAACTGAAAATCTAGCCCTAGGTGTTCCTGTAGGATATCAACAATTTCGTTAAAACTCTTCCCCATCGGTTTGACTGGAGTGATCAGGTTCTGCAATAGGCCGTACGTTCTTGCGCCCATTAAGTTTAGTAGTACCGATGCCTTTTTCTCATCGGCTACTTCATTTGCCTTGCAATATACTTCGACTCTTTCCACATACGTGGTGCAGTCTTCTATTGCATTATCAAAGGCAGTGATATTGCCAGTCTTCAGCATCTTGGAGATCTAAGATGGCGCCTCCCGCGCTTTGCCTTCTTCCCCAGTTGAACAAAATGGCACCTCCCGCGCTTTGCCTTCTTCCCCGCTGGATTAAGATGGCGCCTCCCGCACTTTCTGCCTTTTCCGCTGCTGCCAGCGCTGTTGCTGGCGTTTTTATGCCTTGATGGTGACGCCCTATGGTCTTCGCTCGCTTCCCCCCGCGCTGCTGCCAACGCCGCTCTCCGCGGTCCCCGTGGCAAACTGCAGCTCCTCGCGGCTTTCTGCGCTTCTAATTTCTTTTTCTTTTCTTTTATTTACTGTTCCCGTCGTCAGAGCAGACCCTATGGGACACTTCCCTCCCTCTTCTCGGGTCTGTACGCTGCCCGGCTTCGTAGCACCGGCTGCGCCCTGTGTGCTCCACCCTCTCTCTCTCTCCTCTTCCCGACAACGCTGCTCGGCCCCGTTGAAAAGCCACCCGATCGAGCTCCAGCCCGCCGCAGCCCAGGAAGGATCAGTGTACTACCTGCCACCAGCCCAATTAGCTGGAACACCACAGACTGGATAACCAAGCCCCGCTTTCGACAGCCTCTCCTGCAAATCTTTTAATTCGATGAATCAGAGGGCGGTTGCCCACGGTCGACGCCCGTTTCTTCTGTTTGTTTTTTTCTTTTTGGATTTCTTCTGGCCTCGACCTCCAATAACTTTGCTTCAGGGATGGATCCCCGTGAGGTGGTGCAGAACTGTAGGTAAGTTCGGATCTGTTCGTCACCAATGTAATGTCCGTGTGTAATTGAGACACGGACTGCAGAAGTTGGTTATAACAGGTGTTTACTGAATGGAGACAAAACTGGAACTACGTGGTTAGCACTGTTGCCTCACAGCGCCAGGGACCCGGGTTCGAATCCAGCCTTGGGTGACTGTCTGTGTGGAGTTTGCACATTCTCCCCGTGTTTGTGTGGGTTTTCTCCGGGTGCTCCGGTTTCCTCCCAAAGTCCAAAGATGTGCGGCATAGGTTGATTCGCTATGATAAATTGACCCTTAGTGTTAGGGGGATTAAATACGTGGGGTTACGGGGATAGGGTGGGATATGTGTTGGTGTAGGGGTTATGGGGAATCGGGTGGGATATGTGTCGTTGCAGGCTCGATGGGCCGAAATGGCCTCTATCTGCACTGTGGGGTTTCTGTGATTCTGTGATACTATGCAAAGTTACTACACAGGCTTATATACAGGGGTGGTCACTACTGGTACTGCAGTATACAGGGGCTGCAGAATATAGTTCCTGCTTCAGGGTACATACACTACAGAGGTGATTCGGCCCATCGTGTCTGTGCTGGCTCTTTGAAAGAGCTGTCCAATTTAGTCCCAAACCTCAGCTTTATCCCCAGAACCCTGCAAACTAGTCCTCTTCAAGGACTCGTCCAATTACTGTTTGAAAGTTCCTGTGGAACCTGATTCCAGCATCCTTTCAGATTGTGCGTTCCAGATCTGAACAATCCTCTGTATGAAAACAATTCTCCTCATTTCACCTCTAGTTCTTTTAGTAACTATTTTAAATCTGTGACCTTTGCTTACCGACCCACTTGCCAGAGTGAACAGTTTCTCTCTACTTGCTCGATCAAAACCCCTCATCATTTTGAACATCTCTATTAGGTCTCCTCTTAACCTTTTCTGCTCTAAGGGGAACAATCCCAGCTTCTCCAGTCTCTCCACATAACTGAAGTCCCTCATCCCTGGTACCATCCTGGTCAACCTCCTCTGCACCCTCTCCAAGGCCTTGACATCCTTCCTAAAGTGTGGTGCCCAGAACTGTACAGAAGACTCCAGCTGAGGCCAAAATCCTGCAGCTGTACAAAACCCTGGTTAGACCACACCTGGAGCACTGTGAGCAGTTCTGGGCACCACACCTTAGGAAGGATATATTGGCCTTGGAAGGAGTGCAGCGTAGGTTTACCAGAATGATACCTGGACTTCAAGGGTTAAGTTACGAGGAGGGATTACACAAATTAGGGTTGTATTCCCTAGAATTTAGAAAGGTATTAAGGGATATGGGCCAAAGACGGGTGTATGGATTAGGTCGCAGATCAGCCATGATCTCATTGAATGGCGGAACAGGCTCGAGGGGCTGAATGGCCTCCTCCTGTCCTATGTTCCTAACTAGTGATTTGTAAAGGTTTAGTGTAACTTCCTTGTTTTTGTATTCAATGGCACTATTTACAAAGCCAAGTATCCCATACGCTTTCTGAACCGCCTCACCAACTTGCCGTGGCACTTTCAAAGACTTGTGAATATGAACCCCCAGGTCCCTCTGCTCTTGCACCCCCTCAAAATAGTCCCATTTAGATTATACGGCCTCTCCCTGTTGTTTCTCCCAAAGTGCATCACTTCACACTTATCCTCATTTAATTTCATCTGCCTTGTGTCTGCTCATTTCACAGTCTGTCTCTGTCCTTCTGAAGTCTGCTACTACTACACTCACAAAACTTGGCAACGTAGTAAATAGTATCATCCGTAAACTTTGAAATTGTTCACCTATACCCAAGTCCAGGTCAGTTATATATAACAAGAAAAGCAATGGTCCTAATTCCGACCCCTGGGGGAGCCCACTGCATACTTCCCTCCAGTCAGAAAAACATCCCTCAGCACTGCTCACTGCCTCCTCTCCCTTAGCCAATTATATACCCAAATTACCATCAGCCCTTTAATTCCCTCTGCTTCTATTTTCAGAGTAAGTCTCTTATGTGGTATTTTATCAAATGCCTTTTGAAAGTCCATATATACAACATCTGCTGCACTACCTTCATCAACCCTCTGTCACTTCATCAGAGAACTCAATCAGGTTAATCACACATGATTTACCTTTAACAAATCCACACTGGCTGCCCCTTATTAATCCATGCTTCTCCAAGTGAGAATTAATTTTGTCCTTGACAATGGTCTCTAGTCATTCACCCACCACTGTAGGGGTCACAAAATCCCCTCAACCCCCGAAGATCGGGAAATATTAATCCACATTGTGGACGAAGACTTGTGTGATTTAAATTGTCTCTGGGTTGGACAATGTTTTAAAACATATCCAGAACCGCAAAAGGCTGCGTTAAAAAGCTCGTAAGCTAGGCAGCACTTGGACACTGGAATCAAAGAACTTTGTGAAAATCGCACACTTTAAGATTGTACATTTTATTATAAGATGTACTCTTGAGTTTTGGACTGTTTAAATTGCCCAGGGCATAAAAATGGCTGAACAGACCTCATGGAAACAGAATTTTAAAAGGCAGCAGAAAAGGACAGACAGGCTGTTAGCATATGAAAAGCTCAGCGCTGCCCTGTAGTAAGTTTGAATGGAGCCCGAGCTGTCAGTCACCCTGTGGTATTGGGCGGGTCCGGTATCCTACAAGCTGCTTGTTTACACTGGGGAGTAGCCCGTTTGAATCAGCCAATCATCGGACGGCAAGCACAATGGGTTGTTAACACACATCCATTCACTGAAATTGACTCTACTACGTGATGTCTCCATGTATGAATGGAGGAAGTTAAAAGCCCTTCTCTTGTGTATTCGGACTTTTCGGCGCGAAATTGCGCACGGACCTTTTCGGCGCGAAAACAGCAGGGACTCCCAGGGTATAAAGATTAAGCCCAGGAAGTCCTCTGCCCCCTTTTTTGTCTCTTTTACTCTTTGGACTGCAGGTGAGCAAGGCTTCTGACCCACTAGCAAGACAATCTGGTGAGAAGTAAAGGGGTGGTAATTTAAGGGAAATGTTGCTAAGATTGTACGGTTAACATTGTAGCCATTTATCCCTCGTTTTTGCCGTCTGCCTTCCCCGTTAAGCAATTTTACCGTGATTACTTTGATCGTGTGGTGTAGTTTCTTTAGTTTTAATAAAATTTGACTTTCTTGCATCCAGACCATTTGTCCGTTTTTAATATATCATTAATTATAAGTTCCTCCAGTCAGAACTGGAGGGGGGGTTTTTAGCGATTCGAAACTGCTGATTGAAATTGGTCACAGTGCAGTGGCAAAGGCTGCCTGACCAGGTAAATTACCATAAACCAGGTAAAGGATGCCCACCTACAAATTGGCGACCGCAGCAGGACTGGAGGCAGTTTTTGATATGATAAGTGGTCTGGATCTGGAGAAAGCATCAGCTCTTGCTTTTCTTGCTTTCAGTCTGTGGGTAGCCCTGCAGAAGTTAGCGGCAGCATGTAAGCTGACCTATTATAGTATAGGTGGCTGGGTTAAGAAGGGTGAGATGAGGGTGCGGGCGGAGGCTACAGAGGCCAAGAATCGGGAGTCAGAGTTTGGAAAATGCCAGGCGGAGGTAGAACGCCTCATAAGAGAGGTGAATGAGGCCAGAGATAGTGGGATGAGGGTGTGGGAAGAAAATGCACACCTCACACTAGAGGTCACAAAATGCCAGGCAGAGATAGAGCGCCTTGTGCAGGAAGTCCCAGAGGCTAGGGACAGTGAGATGAGGCTACAGGAGGAAAATGCACATCTCAACCAAGAAGCCAGCGAGGGCAAAAGCCACACGAGGCACAAGATAAGAGTTCCTAAAGTGCCAAATTACAGAAGCAAAGAGTAACGAGATGAGACTGCGGGAAGAGAATGCCCGCCTCACCTCAGAAGTAACAGAGCAGGAAGAAAAGGTTAGGGAGGTAAAGGCAGCTTATAGGCTGGCCTGCGACCAAAGATTTAGTGGAGCAGATCATACCCCATGTAACAGAAAGATAGAGAGTTTGGGTATGGAGTTATTAAGGACTAAAAGGATGGTATGTCTCATAAGTCCGAAGGGAAGTCCGTCGGACAGTACCAGCAGCCCAAATCAAACCGCCCCACAGGCAGCACCCAGAACAGAGCTGGCTAGGGAATTAGAGATCCCAAGACCGCAGCCCACAGCTCCGAGTTTTGAGGAGATCTGGCAGCAAGAAGGGGTGGACAATGGGGTGGTAGGAGAATGCCAGCAAGTCCCACTAGGCAGGCGGGGACCAGGATCAGTGTACCCCCTCCGACAATGGAGGTACGGTCCGCCCGTGAACGATAATGACCCAGGGGCTGTTCAGCATACCTATCTGGTACCCTATGATACCCAACAGCTCAGAGGCCTGGTGAAACATATTCCCCTGCTCTCTGGAAAGGGAGACCCCTCAGTGCACTTCCAAGAGATAGAACAGTCAGCCTGTGTTAATGGCTGTGATGACGAAGAGAAAGCCAAAATGTTGCTTTTCTCTGTAGATAGTAAGCTCTATCAGACCCTTTCAGATGAGGCTAAGAGAGGGCAGAAGGGTTTTGAGGACCTAAAGGAGGAAACACTGGAAGCCATGGGCGCAAACAACGGCAGTCCGTTCGATCGCATAGGGAAAACTCTGCAGAACGAAGGGGAAACCCCACAGGCATTTGCAGACAGGCTGTGGCCAGTCTACAACAGCGCGTGTACAGGGGGACAAGATAGGGCACACCTGAAACAGCGGCAGTGGACCCAATGGCTTCATTGCCTGGTGTCCAATTGCCTGCCCCAGATAAAAGCAAAGGCTGATACTTGGTTTGACCACCGAGACCCCCTAGCAACCAAAGAGACTGTAATCCGGCAGCTCATGGTAGCATATAGGAACGGTAGGAATAGTGGGACCCCCCAGCAAAAGGGTAAGGTCCACGAGGTTAAACCTGGGGCTCAATACAAGAAAGAGTGGCGCCAGGAGGGGAGCAGTCCCTCCCAGAACAAGGTCACTTGTTACAGGTGCGGGGAGGATGGCCACTGGCGCAGGGATTGTGAAAAGCCTGGGAGAGATGATAAAGCCAGGACCCCCGAGGCCCAACTCAGAAGGCAGAGACAGAAACTTCTCCCGATACAGTCGAGTCCGTCATGGAGTCGAAAAAATCTTTCCTCAGGGCCAATCAGGGAAAGGTAGCAGCCATCAGTGGTGCTGCAGCCCCTTCGCCCACCTCTGCCTCCCCACAATGACTGGAGCCTGCGCAACCTGTCCATCTGTGTAATCTCCGGTACGATGAATGGAAGAGACCGCTCGTACAGATGGAGGTAGAGAAGGTTACAGGGACTTATCTATTGGATACGGGGGCATCATGCACCGTGATCCATACGGATAATCCCACCACCTCACCTCTGTCTAACGGGGCTCCATACATACTATCGGGATTCACTGGTCAGGAGCAGGCGGGGGTAATTTATGGGCAGGCAGCAGACAGCATGGGGAAGCAGCATCGGAATAACCTGCTGCTGCTCGAGCCTAGCAAGAGCCACCAGTGGGAGATAGGAGACCTAGTGATGGTAAGAAACTATGCCCAGGTGGGAAGTTTAGAGCCACTCTACATGGGACCCTATAGTATAGTTGATAGGGCCAGCCCCATGGTCTGTGCAGTAAAACTACCCCGGTGCACAAAGTGGTTCCACGCCAACCAATGTAAATTGTATAAATCTGACCATACAAGTTTAAGTTCACAGGCTGTAAAGACAGGCGCTGTGGCTTGTTTCAAAGGAAAAGTTGTCCGTCCCACCAATTGGGACACTTCCCCGCCCCAGTGGGACCTAAGTTTTGGCCAAAGTTTAAATTTGAACCAGTTATTTAGTTCAGAAACAGAGAAACCGCAGCCTGAGAGTAGAAATCTGCAGGCTGCTGTGTGTTCATTCACAGAAAATCGCTTGGGGGGCTCCAGGGCGGAGCCGCCTTTTGAAGAGCCTGCCTGCTCATGCGTAGTCGCCGGTCTGGAGACAGAAATTCCCCAGTCTTTTGAACGGCCTGTTCGCGCAGGTGCAGTTCCCCAGCCCGTGACCACAGCGGCTCCTCTTCAGTTTTCTCGCGCAGGCGCAGTCACCTGTTTAAAGGGACAAGCTTCCCAGCCCGCTTCTAGAGTGGTTCCCCCTATGGTGTGGGACTCTGGGAGGAAGGGATAGCAATTCCTCTTGCAGGGGACATATGGAAGGAGCTGGTACCAGGTTTTGGACCTGGAGAGGAAGATTTTCAGCCACCAGCAGCAGGTGGTGAGGGGATACCTGCCCCCAGTACAGGAGTGGGTAGGGAAAAAGAGACAAACCCGGATTACTGGCAGGCTGCCAGGTATATTAAACAGTGTGGGCTGTTTGCATCAGTGGGAGAAGGTTCCCAGCCAGCTAAGGCTGTGACCCAGGCTCAGGGTCCGTCAGCCAAAGTTTCCCCCACAGAGACGCCCCTCAGAAGGTCTCAGCGGGTCCACAAGCCCAAGATAAGATGGTCACCAGAGTACCCACCACAAAGAGCAATCTCCCGAGCCGGGGAGGAAATAGATCACAGAGGTCCCCAACTAGCAGCCATAAGCTGCCAGGGACTAGAAGCAGGAGGCAGTCCAGCTTTGCTGCAGGCAGCAGTAATCTGCGACAGTGACACCAGAGATTAACCTGGCCGTCCGGAGATGGGTGGCATTTGTATTATAGCTTTGTGTTAAGTTACCAATGTTTATAGCTTGCTTTTAAGGTGTTTAAATTTTAAGTTTAGAATGTAACTAGTAGTTTTAAGTTTAAGTTCAAGGTTTAAGTTTATAAGTGTGCCAAATGCTTGTATTTTGGCCCGAGGTTGAGGGACCCGACCATGTCTCCACCTAAGACAGCAGGTCAGTGAGAGACCTGGCTGCATGTCCTTTTAAGTTCTTTTGCAGGAGAGTGGACAAAGGAGCAGCCCTGTTCGCCCAGCCCAAGCTGAGCATCGAATGAAGATATGGTTATGCAGAATGTTGGGGATCACCTCGCCACTGGATGAATCCAGGAGGAGACCCCGCAGCGACCTTCAGGAGAAACCGGTCAGGGTCCGGAGGAACCTGCCTATTCATCCTACGTGGAAGAGATGGCCCCAGCTGGGTGGGGCACGGCCCCAACCCAGCACTATCCTGACCGAATTTCACTTGCGGGAGACCTCGCTATTGAGGAGTCATGGTGGTGAAGTGCGGGCGCCTTGTCAGATAGGGATGCGTTCCCCGGGAGTGGGTGGTGGTGGCCCGGGAAAGATTGTAAAGGGGAGGGGTAGACCCAAGAGTCGTGTGGGTGCGTTCAGGGAAGGGAGGAACTCACCTGGGGCCCACGGGTAAAGTTAGAGTGTAAGTGTGGCTGGGAAGGATGAGTGGGTGGCCGGATCTGGGATCCAAGTTTGAGTGTGGGGCCAGTGAGAGCCGCCACACAGGCACCCATCATTTTCTGCAGCCAGTCGAGGGAAGACGGGAGGGGGAGGGACTGGGAGTCACAATCCTATACTCCCCGGTCTCGGTCTGTGAAACATGAGGGGTACCCCGCCTCCACAAAGGGACAAGGGAACGGCTCGGGGCTGGCGGATCAGACTGTTCTGTAAAATCCATTCTGTATGTTTTAAAAGTTTAAGACCATTAAAGGGGGGATGGAAGGAACATTTACTGCCCAGGTGGGAGGAGCAATACCCACTCGAATTTCGCGACCCATCATTGGCACGTGATGGTCGGGGTTTATTTTAGCGTTTTGTTTCAAATGTTTAATGAAGACTTTTGTATTTTGGTTTACAGTTCCAAGCGGTGCAGAGGCGTAGGTCCCTCTCCATGCTTGGGATCATTTTGATTACATTGTATAACCAAGATTGCAACATTTTGTAATATGTTATAATGTACCAAGTGGTGCAGGGGTATGAGACCCCTTATTGTAACATTTTGTAATTGATGTATCTGTAGATGCCTACTGTACCATGGTTTTTCTCGGATTTGAGGGGAATAGACGGGTCGGGGAATAAGTGATAGGTAGCTATAGGTAAATACAGGGGATGATTGTTTGTGGGGGGTCAGAAAATTTTGCTCACTTCTTCAAGAGGATACTACAAGCAAGTTGGAAGTATCCAAGGGGGGAATGTAGGGGTCACAAAATCCCCTCAGCCCCTGAAGATTGGGAAATATTAATCCACATCGTGGACAAAGACATGTGTGATTTAAATTGTCTCTGGGTTGGACAATGTTTTAAAACATACCCAGAACCGGAAAAGGCTGTGTTAAAAAGCTCGTAAGCTAGGCAGCACTTGGACACTGGAATCAAAGAACTTTGTGAAAATCGCACACTTGAAGATTGTACATTTTATTAAAAGATGTACTCTTGAGTTTTGGACTGTTTAAATTGCCCAGGGCATAAAAATGGCTGAACAGACCTCATGGAAACAGAATTTTAAAAGGCAGCAGAAAAGGACAGACAGGCTGTTAGCATATGAAAAGCTCAGCGCTGCCCTGTAGTAAGTTTGAATGGAGCCCGAGCTGTCAGTCACCCTGTGGTATTGGGCGGGTCCGGTAACCTACAAGCTGCTTGTTTACACTGGGGAATGGCCCATTTGAATCAGCCAATCATCGGATGGCAAGCACAATGGGTTGTTAACACACATCCATTCACTGAAATTGACTCTACTACGTGATGTCTCCATGTATGAATGGAGGAAGTTAAAAGCCCTTCTCTTGTGTATTCGGACTTTTCGGTGTGAAATTGCGCATGGACCTTTTCGGCGTGAAAACAGCAGGGACTCCCAGGGTATAAAGATTAAGCCCAGGAAGTCCTCTGCCCCCTTTTTTGTCTCTTTTACTCTTTGGACTGCAGGTGAGCAAGGCTTCTGACCCACTAGCAAGACAATCTACGGAGAAGCAAAGGGGTGGTAATTTAAGGAAAATGTTGCTAAGATTGTACGGTTAACATTGTAGCCATTTATCCCTCGTTTTTGCTGTCTGCCTTCCCCTGTTAAGCAATTTTACCATGATTACTTTGATCGTGTGGTATAGTTTCTTTAGTTTCAATAAAATTTGACTTTCTTGCATCCAGACCATTTGTCCGTTTTTAATATATCATTAATTATAAGTTCCTCCAGTCAGAACTGGAGTGGGGGGGCGGTTTTAGCGATTCGAAACCGTTGATTGGAATTGGCCACAGTGCAGTGGCAAAGGCTGCCTGACCAGGTAAATTACCGTAAACCAGGTAAAGGATGCTCACCTACACCACTGACATTAGACTGATTGGCCTGTAGTTACCAGGTTTGTCCCTCTTCCCCTTTTTTTAAACAGGGTGTAACATTTGCAATCCTCCAGTCCTCTGGCACCACTCCCATATATCTGAGGGAGATTGAAAGATTGTGGTCAGAGCTTCTGCTATCTCCACCCTAGCTTCCCTCTGCAATCTAGGATGCATCCACCTGGACTGGGTGACTTGTTAACTTTGAGTGCTGACAACATATTTAGCACCTCCTTTCTATCCATTTTTATCCAATTTCTCTACTCCCCCATCCTCTACTGCGACATTAACTTCATCCTCTTCTTTTGTGAAGACAGATGCTATGTACTCATTCAGTACCTCAGCCACGCCCTCTGCCTCCGTATGATGAGCTCCCATTTGGTCCCTAATCGGCCCCACCATTCCTTTAATTATCCTTTTACTTTTCATATGTTTATAAAAGATTTTTGGGTTCCCTTTTACATTACCCACTAATCTTTTCTTGTATTCTCTCCCTTGTGTCAACTGTGGCTTAGTGGGTAGCACACTTGCTCTCTGAGCCAGAAGGTTGTTCCAGTCCCACTCCAAGGACTTGAGCACATAAAGCAAGGCTGACACTCCAGTGCAGTGCTGAGGGAGTGCTGCACTGTTTCTGATGAGACTTTAAACTGAGGCCCCGTCTGCTCCCTCAGGTGGATGTAAAAGATCCCATGGCACTCTTTTGAAGAAGAGTAGGGGAGTTATCCCCGGTGTCCTGGCCAATATTTATCCCTCAACCAACATAACAAAAACAGATTACCTGGTTATGTTCACAATGCTGTTTGTGGGGGCTTGCTGAGCACAAATTGGCTGCCGTGTTTCCAACATTACAACAATGACTCCACTTCAAAAGTACTTCATTGGCTGTAAAGAGCTTTGAGATGTCTGGTGGTCATGAAAGGCGCTATATAAATGCAAGTCTTTCTTTCATATATCCTTTTTCAATTTCCCCCCACTCTCTGTGTTCTCCTGGTTTTTGACTGTATTCTGTACCTGACATTTGTCGTAAACCTCCCTTTTCTGTTTTATTGTAACGTCTACATCCTTTGTCATCCAGGGAGCTTGAGCTTTGGTCGCCCCATCTTTCCTCCTTATGGGAATATGCTTGGCTTGTACCTGGTGTCAAATTTTGTTTTATAACGCTCCTGTGAAGGACGTTGGGACATTTTACTACATTAAATACATTCTATAAAAACAAATCGTTGTTATTTTCCGAAACGAACAAATTCCACAGAGGAAAAATAACAGTACTTTTACTCCCTAATATTAAGTATTTTGTTCCACGAGATTTATCTGCTTTTATTGATGAATTTAAAAAGTCTCTATTAAAACCTGAGCCAGTGTGTTGTGAGACAAAGAGTCTTGTGTCCAATGCGGGGAATAAAGGCCCACAGCCTCCCCGGGCCCCGGGCCCTGAACAAGGGACTGGAAAAACACGCTGCCCTGCGAATCAGACAATCAGCCGGCGCTAGTCCCACCCTCAGGCTCCCCGATTGGTTGGAGGACCCGCCACCGGCTCGCTCCTCCAGCCCCGCCCCGCTCGCTCCCTATTGGTCGGAAGCTACCGTCAATCACCCGGGTAGTGTGAGCTGAGCATGCGCGGACCTTGGCAGCTGCCGTTGACACATCAGGTGAGAGAACTCAAGGAGCGGGTTAATGAACCCCAGGGGAGGCTGCGAGATTCTCAGCAGCTCAGCTCTGCTCGGTGCTGTGTGAACGGGCTGCTCCACACCCTAGCTGCTCACGGGGAATGTCAGTGCGGAGGGCCCAGTGCAGAAGGCCCAGGGTGGAAGGCCCAGAGGAGAGTGTCCTAGGCGGGGGGCCCAGCACGGAGGACCCCAGGCGGGGGGCCCAGCACGGAGGACCCCAGGCGGGGGGCCCAGCACGGAGGACCCAGGCAGGGGGCCCAGGGCGGAGCGGCTGGTCGACAGAAGCGGAGTTGGGAGATGCTGTGGGTGAGCATGCTGCACGGTTTCTAAAGTTGAAGAACGGTATCCGGCCCGAATGAGTTCCAGCGGCCCCGCTTGTGCTTCATCTGGTGGCAGCTGTGAGGCTTTGTTTCGGTGATGGGATCGGGTTTGTGCACTGCCATTTTGGTGGAGGAAAGACAGACTGTTCCTATCTATAGTCTGGTGCTTGAACAGCCATAAGATGGGAAAAGAGAACGGGATAAAAGTGAAAGGAAATAAGGAAAATAAAAGACAAAACAAGGTATATCGGCAAGGAATAACCAATGTCTTGATGGCTGGGTCCTGTGAGTGGTAACAGCAAGAAGAAGGAAATTTGAGTACTCGTTTTCCTCTTTTACGGGATTTGAGAAAGAGGTTGGCTTCTTTTCTGTGGAAAGGCTGAAGACTGTGGATAAGGATTATGACATTATATGGTTGGATAACATCAAGTGAAGATGAGGAGTTATTAGAGTGCCAATAGGACTGGCGTTGAACTGGCATTACTTGTTTTTTGAAGAAGTTTCGAGTTCTGGTTAAAAGGAATCTTAAGTCTGAAGTCTCAAGTGATTTTTTGATATGGTTGTAGGACTTTCTATACTGTGGTGTTATTTAGTGTTAAAGCCTTCCTTAATCGAACGAATGAACGCTCTAGTGAACGCACGCATGCGGATACAAATATATGCACGCACGCACGCATACACAATGGAACTTACGTTCGACCGAATGAAGGGCCCACTCCCCAGGACGGGGGTCACTCGGTGAGCATGAGGCCTGCCGGACGGATGAACGAACGCACGCATGCACACAGGTGGACAAATGATACGCACACATACACAATGGAAGTTACGTTCGACCGAATGAAGGGCCCTCGCTCCCCAGGACGGGGGTCACTCGAAGATTGTAAGGCCTGCCAGATGGATGAATGAACGCACGCATGCACACAGACAGAAATGGCACACATGTACACAGTCATGCACAATGGAACTTAAGCTTGAGCGAACGAACGGACGAATGGAGGAATGAATGATTGAACGATGCCAGTTGCACTGGTGTGTACGGATTCTTGGTTTATTAAATAGTTGCAGTTTGTACTGTAAATATTGATTTACCTGTAAAATTTATTGTTGTATTTATATTGTTGACCATAATTGGTCAATGAATGTAATGGATTGACTATGTAACTGATGAGTTGTATCAGTACTGTTGTACTTGAATGTTAACATTTTAAAAAGGACAACAGGTTATACCAAGCAAAAATGACGAGTTACTAGATTGCCAGTAGGACTGGTATGTATTGTTTTTTACTATGGGTACCTGTATTGTTGACATTGGTTTTGTCTGGAAAAAATTATTTTTGTATTTGTACTGTTAATCTTAAAGCTTTTTTTTAAGGCTTAGCCTTATTGTGGTCAATGAATGTAATGGATGTATCATGTAATTGATGAGTTGTAACAAGTACGACCAGATTTAAATAAAAGAGAAAAAATGTACCCCGGGATCCCTGATAGCCAGCCAGGAATCTTGTGTTGCTGCTGTGCCAGAAGAGAAGAGAAGAGAGGAGAGGAGAGGACAGGACAGGTGAGGTCTCTCTCTCTGTGCCCAGGAGGAGAGACCACATCTGTTGCTGCTGCAGCTACTATTGGGGTGCCAGACGAGAGGAGAGGAGAGACCAAGAGAGCAGACCAGAGCTAACAACAACGGGAAGCCATTCCATCACTGTTTCCCCAACTGGTCTCCATCACAGGAGAGGGAGAGAGGGGAGAAAAACGAACATCCTACATCTGTTCAGAAGGAGGGAGAGCCGTTGGAAAACTTCTACAGGTGGGTGTTTCATGGTGCACTCTCATAAAGACTTTGGGGGAGAAATTCGGTATCACCCCGTTTGGGGCGCTAGTCCTGGCGAAGCGCACATTTAGCGCCATGCACAATTTAGCACCACCTAGCATGATATTGGGTTGCAGCGCCCCTGAAGGTGATTGTGCCGCTAAATCAGGCGCTGCACGAGACTCATAAGGCGCTAACCCGGCAGCGCAACCCAATTTCGCGGCGGCGGGGCGCAGCACAGGTGCTGTCAATAATCACTTTCCCTGAGACACACTGGCGCCGGCCAGCTCTTAAAGGGGCAGGTCAATTGGCATCACCAGACACACTCACTGCCTTGTAGGCCTTCAAATCGGTGGGAGCCTACCTGTGGCACACCAGCCTAGCAAGGCATGGAAAGGGTGAGGCAGAGGGTGGAACGCCTCACTGATGGGGCCTTGGATGCTTTGGTTGGCGCAGTGGAATCAAGGCCAAGGAAGATGGTCGGAATGTGATTTATGTTTTGGACAGTCTCCCGGGTGTGAGAGGCATTTATGTGTCAGTGTGTTAGTTTTGCTTTCTGTTGCCATAGCTTTCTCATGTTTGAAGGAACCACATTTTGTGTAATGAAACATTTTCTTCATTTACAATGGCCATGTCTGCAATTTACATGCATCTTGCCCTTCAAAGGCTTTGGGGTATCAGACCGGTTTCATTCCTGTTCTTGGAATGACAGCAAGCATTCTGTGAGAGGGGCCTAGAAGCTACTTCTGATCAGTCTCTGACGCGCAGCCTGAGAAGAGCCACTCGCGTAGAAGTTCAGGCCAGCAGGCATCTTCTCAGCCACCGACATAGATGTCCTGCACCTTATCTGAGGCTGCAGATCTGGCTGAAGCAGCTGGCACAGCTCAGTCACCACCTCCTTTCTAAATCGCAGCCTTCTGACACACTGCTCCTCCGACATGTTCATGTAGGAAAACTGCTGTCGGAAAACCCTGCCAGCATAAGGTCTGCTGTGGCGACGTCTGTTGGCCCTCATCCGTCTGGCCATGCCCACCTCCCTCTCCCAGCGTCTCAGTGCCCTTTCCAGATGATTCAGCAGCAGGATGTTCCCCTCCAATGCAGCCCCCATAATAAGTGCTCACAGGAAGGTTCCCCGTTGTTAAGGCTCACCAACAGCAAGGTGATGGTCAGAAGGCAGAAGTTCGTCTGCCTGCACTGGCTCAGTGGTCAAATGGCTCTCAGTGTGCAGCTCAGCAACTCTTTGTAGCTCTCGAGGAAGTTGTGCTCCAAAAATGGCTGCCGCTTTTAAACCACACCAGTCCCCTTTAAATAACGCTCCTCCAGCCCGAGAATGACTTGGTAAGGCTCCAGGTAAGCTGTCACTATAAGCGCCAGGCGCTACGGAGGGGGGTGCCACTGAATTTCCGGTCCGGGGTGCCCAAAAGGCGTTGCACACTCAAATGACGTCATAATCTGCCTGCGCCCATGAGCGGGCGCTAAGATTTAACGCCGGCGCTAAATGCATGCTCAATATGGGGCAAGCCACTAGGCGCCCTACGCCCACCCGGAAATTGGTTAGCGCTCCACTTTTTGGCCTCTTTAGGCGCTAATCTGTGGCGCTACCAACTGAATTTCTAGCCCATTAATATTGTGTTTAAGTGGGGGGGAGGAAAGAAGAAGGAGAAGAAAACATCTAGGGCTGTGTGTGGCTCTTGTAAAAACTAGGCCACACACACCACTAGCAAACACCCCTCCCTATTGCTTGACCTGGGACAGCTGGAGCTGCCCAGGCAAAGTCATCATTTAATTATCACATCGTTAAGACCTGGTGGTGGACTGAGCCTGGGCATCTCCAGCTTTATTTTCCCAGGTGAAGACATCTTCTCCCCGCACAAGCAGACCATGAATAGAAACTTATTTTTCGGAGAGTGCACCCCTGCGAGCACCCACCCACCATCTTGAGTGGAGACCCAGCCGCTGCAGCTTCCCTCCTTCCCACCCACTTTCTCTCTCTCTTTGTCTCTCTCTAAAGAGGCACCTCATATCCATCAATTGCCCATTGAGCAGAGGAGAGAAGGCCCCTCTCCCAATTTAATCAACAAGGGGAGAGGTGTGCCTTCACTTTTAAAGCTCCCTCTGCTCAGTGAAAACAACCACCGAGGCCATTAACATCACCGGGCCTGTGACTTGGGTGGGTGTAGCCCTTTATAATAAGCGCCCCACGATGGCAACCACATCATCGCTGGTGACGGGGCTAGAAAGGTCATATGCAAGTGTGGCAGCCACAGCTGCTCCCGCTGCTTCTGCTGCCCCGTCACCATTCCACCTCATCACTAAAAAACACGGGGTGAAGAGCTACACTCACCCCAACATGACTATCGAGGCGTGCGTGAAGGCCATGGCTGGGGTTGTCGGCCCTTCAGCCATCATCGCCACCTCGAAAATGTATGGCAAGGCGGTGTTCTTCCTGGCATCAGAGCGGGCGGTGTCCCTGGCTGTAACCAAGGGGCTCACCATGGGCGGGGCCTTCCTGCTGGTGGATCCTCTCGAGGCCACCGCGCAAAGGATCATCTTGTCAAACGTCCCGCCCTTTGTTTTGGCTGAGCTCCTCCTCCACCACCTACGTCAACTGGGGGAGGTGAGGTCGGGGATCACACCCATCCCACTCGGATGGAGGGAGGCCAGCCTCTGGCACGTCTTCTCCTTCCAGCACCAGCTTTTTGTTCAGCTGGCCCGGGAGGAGGACACCGAGTGTAGTGTATGTGCCTTTAAGAGCCCCATATGTGCTGTAATGCCGGTAATGGCCACTCGGGCTATATAAGCCTGTATATTGTGTTATATCCGTTAGTACCCCCTCCAGACTTTGCTTAGTAAACACCTATGAACCAACTCCTGTCTTCAGTGTCTCTATCAACACACGGACACTACAGTGGTGATGAAGTGGAAACAGACTTACCTACAATTCGGCAGCACCTCAAGGACATAGATTCCTCTGACGTCCAGAAGAATCAAGAAGTGAAAGAAGCTGTTGTTTCACCAGCTGGCCAAGCTGGTGGCAGGTACTGCGGTAATCCTTCCTGGGCATCAGGCTGGGGCTCCAGCGGCTGGCTCTACAGCTGGGCCAAGCAGCAAAAGTGAAGGCAAGCAGTAACAGACAGGGAGGGAGCACTCGGGAGACGGCCGGCGCTGCAAGCAGGTCGACGTTCAGACCTACAGAGAGAGTCCGGCGGGAATGAGTCTCCAAATGTAAATAAATAAATAAATAAAAAAGAACGGAAACCGCGGGAAACAGCGATGTCATCGTCAGCAGCGGCGGGAAAGTGCGGGAAGCACCATATCTTTTCTGCAGGAAAGAAAGAAAAGCGCGGGAAGCGCCATATCTTTTCTAAGATGCCTAATTCTGGCAATATTGATGCTTTTGATAACGAGATAGAGGATTGGACCACATATGTGGAAAGAGTGGAGGTATATTGCACCGCAAATGGAATAGAAGATGAGAAAAAAGCTTCAGTACTTCTGGATCTAATGGGCGCAAAGACATACAAGTTGTTACAAAACTTAATCACTCCAGCCGAACCGATGGACAAGAATTTTAAGGAGATTGTTGATACCCTACACTGCCAATTCGAGGCAGGACTGGCAGATTCTCTGCGAGACAAATTCGTCTGCGGTCTCCTAAGTGTAGAAACACAAAAAAGGCTATTTTCTGAGAAAGATTTAACACTGGACAAGGCTTTCAGTGCAAGAGGAGCTGCAGAGATACAGCAAAGGCCACAGGACTTCGGCACCCATGAAATGACACGGGGTTTCGAGAGATGTTATCGCTGCGGCAGAGCCACCCATGACCAGAGGGACTGCTGGTTCAAGGACAAAGCATGCAGGCAATGCGGAAAGATGTGACACATTACACATGTGTGCCGATCTGGAAACAAAAAATCCACTAACAGGAAAAGAATCAATAAGGAAAAGCACAGAAAGGTACAAATGATGACGGGCAGTAGCTCCGAAGACCAGAAGTGCGATAGCGACTCCGGGAACAAGAGACTAAGCTCTCTCAAATTACATAATGTAATTGCCAAAGAAGATTACCAGACCATTTGGGTTACCCTCACAATAGCAGGGTCCCCAGTTAAAATGGAGCTAGATACAGGATCAGCTCTGACCATCATAAATCGACGGGATTACAAGCAGCTATTTCCGCATATACCTTTAAAAGACACATCCATTATCTTGAAAACATATACGGGGCAGAAAGTATACCCCAAAGGAAAAATAAGGGTGCCTGTTGTATACAACGGCAAGGAAATACAGAAGTTGTATTTATACGTTCTACAAGATGGTGGTCCACTGCTGTTGGGACATGAATGGATCAGGAAAATACGTTTAGACTGGCACTCCATTCAGGCACTGATGGTGACCAGTAAGGAAAAAATTGATGATGACGTCATACTTGAACGATTAAAAGACATCTTGGGCAACGCCAAGGAAGTGTTTCAAGAGAAACTAGGAACCTTGAAAGGCATCACCGCCTCAATAAAAGTGGAAGATGCAGCAATTCCCAAGTTTTTTAAGGCAAGACCGGTGCCATACGCAATTCGTCCAGCAGTCGAGGCAGAGCTGGAGAATTTGGAAAAGGCAGGCGTATTATCTAAAATAGATTGGAGCGAGTGGGCAACACCCATCATCCCAGTCATGAAGAAAGCATTGAAGAATGATACATCTGAAGAACAGAGAAAAATTCGCATCTGTGGAGACTTCAAGGTGACAGTAAACCCAGTCCTTCACACGGTACAGTATCCTCTTCCGAGGATAGAAGACATTTTTGCCTCACTATCCGGAGGGAAATGTTTCACCAAAATTGACATGGCACAGGCATATCTACAGATGGAGGTTGAAGAGGCCTCTAAAAAATATCTCACGATAAATACACACAAAGGTCTGTACCAGTACAATCGACTGGTTTTCGGATTAGCATCCACTCCAGCTATCTGGCAAAGAGCTATGGAGCAAGTCCTCCAAGGGATTCCAGGGACTCAATGCTACCTAGACGACATCCTTGTAACAGGAGAAAACGACAACGAGCACCTTGCCAATTTGGAGCAGGTGCTCACTAGGCTAGGAAAACGGGGCCTACGAGCAAATCGCCCCAAGTGCGAATTTTTCCAAAATCAAATATCATATTGTGGCCACATAATAAATATGGAAGGGTTGCATAAGTCACCTGAAAAAATTGAAGCGGTCATAAAAGCCCCAGCACCTGAAAATGTTTCACAATTAAGGTCGTTCCTGGGATTAATAAATTACTATCGTAAATTTTTACCGAACTTATCAACTCTTCTACACCCTCTTAATGAACTGCTACAAACAGGAGTAATTTGGAAATGGAACGAAGACTGCAAACGTGCCTTTCATAAATGCAAAGACTTAATCACATCCAAAGAAGTTTTGTCTCATTACAACCCATCACTGTCAATCAGACTGGCGTGCGATGCATCCCCTTACAGCATAGGAGCAGTATTATCGCATAAATTCCCTGATGGCTCGGAATGGCCGATAGCTTTTGCGTCACGCTCATTGAACTCAGCTGAGCGTAACTATGCCCAAATTGACAGGGAAGCACTCAGCCTGGTATGGGGAGTGAAGAAATTCAACCATTACCTACACAGACAAAAGATTTACCTTGTTGACTGACCATCAACCCCTCATCTCCATATTCAACCCTAAAAAGGGTGTTCCCATTATGACAGCGCAAAGGCTACAGAGGTGGTCCCTTTTTCTAGGGGCACACCAATACAACATAGAATACAAAGGATCAAAACAGCATGGGAATGCTGACCGTTTATCGCGCCTACCGTTGCCAACGGTAGAAGAGGCACCTACAGTAGACCCAGTGGAGATGTTCCACTCTACCATAGTGGAATGTCTACCAGTAACAAATTCTGCCATTGAAAGTGAAACGAGAAATGACCCGACTCTCTCACGGGTCTACGATTTAACAGTGAAGGGATGGCCAGCACATGGCGAACCACTGTTGCCAGCATTCTCGCAAAGAAGAGAACAGCTGTCAGTGTGCCGAGGAACCTTGATGTGTGGATCCAGAGTGGTGATTCCACCCAAACTCCAGGATAAAGTGCTAAAGGAGCTTCACGAGAGGCATCTGGGTGAAGTGGAAATGAAGAACCTAGCCAGGGCGTTTGTATGGTGGCCAGGTATCGATGGAGACATCGAAGAAATGACCAAGAGCTGCCTAGGATGCCAGAAGGTCCAAAACGCTCCAACACAAGTCCCTCTACATCCATGGGAGTGGCCCTCATCTCCCTGGCAAAGGGTACACATCGACTTTGCTGGTCCATTTATGGACTCAATGTTCTTAATCGCGGTTGATGCACACTCCAAGTGGCTGGAGGTAATAAAGGTGTCCTCCACCACCACGGAAAAAACCATCACAGTATTAAGGACCATATTTGCCAGGAATGGGCTGCCGGAACAGATCTGTTCTGATAATGGACCGCAATTTGTGTCCGAAGAATTCAGGAAGTTCTTATAAAACAATGGGGTTCAGCACTACACGTCCGCCCCATACCATCCCGCCACCAATGGATTGGCTGAAAGGTTTGTCCAGACCTTCAAGAAGGCCATAAAGGCCATGGGTAATGAGGACATAAAACTTCAGCACAAGGTGGATAGCTTCTTGTTCGCATACAGGAATGCAACACATATGGTTACAAACCAAACACCCGCCATGATGTTCTTCAATAGAAACCTAAGATGCCGGCTGGATTTGGTCAGAAGGGACGTGGAGAACCGGCAGTTTCAAGGCATGAATGAAAGGCCAACTAGAACCTTCCAGATAGGTCAACAAGTTTTGGCCCGGGACTACCGTACCGAGAAATGGCAGCCTGGAACTATCTGCACATGACTAGGACCACTGATGTATACCGTGGACATCGGAGAAAGCATAATAAGGCGCCATGCTGACCAAATCATAGAGTCATCCAAAAAGGGACAACCTACACCACAACTCTATTCGCCGAACGATGAAGTAGAGATACCCATATCTACCTCCGATCCGGTGATACTGGAACCCGATGAACCCGACACTGGCATTCAAGCTGGATCAGCCTTGCCAAAAGAACCTACTACACCACCAGAAACTACTACACCACTGAGGCGTTATCCGGACCGAGTCAGGAAGCCTCCAGAGAGACTGACTTATAATTAATTAACTACAGCAATGTGTATATTATTTTTCTTATAACATGTAATTAATAATTACTTAAAATATGATGTACTGGATAGCTAAAAGGGGAGGAATTGTAGTGTATGTGCCTTTAAGAGCCCCATGTGTGCTGTAATGCTGGTAATGTCCACTCGGGCTATATAAGCCTGTATATTGTGTTATATCTGTTAGTATCCCCTCCAGACTTTGCTTAGTAAACACCTATGAACCAACTCCTGTCTTCAGTGTCTCTATCAACACACGGACACGACACCGAGGGCGCTTTTATCATGTGCCATGAGGGGGCTGCCCACTGCATCTTTTGGACATCGGACGATGTGCAGTGCCACACCTGTAAGGAGGTGGGGCATGTACGAAAGAACTGCCCTGCCTCCAAGGCCCTAGACAGATGGTCGGATCTGGTGCTGCTCGTCAGCTCCGTACATGCCGCTGTCAAATCTATGGGCGCGGACGAGGGCGTGGGGCCATGGCAGCATCTAACCCATGCTGTACCTGCCCTGGGAGTGTTTGATGGGACAGTGTAGAGGGAGCTTTACTCTGTATCTAACCCGTGCTGTACCTGCCCTGGGAGTGTTTGATGGGACAGTGTAGAGGGAGCTTTACTCTGTATCTAACCCGTGCTGTACCTGCCCTGGGAGTTTTTGATGGGACAGTGTAGAGGGAGCTTTACTCTGTATCTAACCCGTGCTGTACCTGCCCTGGGAGTGTTATAAAAGGCAGTTTAGAGGGAGCTTTACTCTGTATCTAACCCGTGCTGTACCTGCCCTGGGAATGTTTGATGGGACAGTGTAGAAGGAGCTTTACTCTGATTCTAACCCGTGCTGTACCTGCCCTGGGAGTGTTTGATGGGACAGTGTAGAGGGAGCTTTACTCTGTATCTAACCCGTGCTATACCTGTCCTGGGAGAGTTATATAGGACAGTGTAGAGGGAGCTTTATTCTGTATCTAACCCGTGCTGTACCTGCCCTGGGAGTGTTTGATGGGTCAGTGTAGAGGGAACTTTACTCTGTATCTAACCCGTGCTTTACCTGCCCTGGGAGTGTTTGATGGGGCAGTGTAGAGGGAGTTTTACTCTGATTCTAACACATGCTGTACCTGCCCTGGGAGTGTTTTAATAGGCGGAGATCACCCCTCTTAGGCAGCAGGACAATGACCGCCCTGCACCAAGCGAGGGGCATTTCCCCGGTCGCCAGACTTTCCCCCAGGACCCGCATGTAGTCGCCCCTCAGGATGTCCCAAAATGCCCTGTGGAACTCCACAGTCAGCCCATCCAGCCCCGGGGACTTTCCCTTCGAGAGCTGGCCGAGGGCGCCGGTCAGCTCCGCCAAGCTTAGCGGAGCGTCGAATTTTTTGGCGCCCTCTGGGCCGACCTTCAGCAAGTCCTCCCACAAAACTCTGCACGCATCCTCACTGGATGGATCCGGAGAGAACAGAGCCCGTAATAGGCCCGGGTCTCCGCGCTGATCCCCTCCAGATCTGAGACCAGAGATCCGTCATTGGCCAGCAGCCCCAAGAGCTGCTTACGGACGCCCCATTTTTTCCAGCGAGTTGAAGAAGGGGGAGCCACGGTCCAGGTCCTGGAGGATCTGGATCCGCAACCTCACGTACGCGCCTCAGGACCCAACGAGCTGCAGGTCCTTCAGTGCACCCTTCTTCTCTTCGTACACCTTCCACAGGGCTGGGTCATCGACGATTGACTGAGACGGGACTCCAGGTGGAGCCCCTCCCTCTCCAAACGCCCGACCTGGGCCTCCCGCCTCTTGGATGACCCCTTCGCATACTCCTGACAGAAGAGATGGACGTGAGCCTTGCCCACGTCCCACCATAGCCTCAAGGAGGGAAAGCCCCCCCCCCGCTTCCTTCTCCAGTTGGCCCAGAACCGACGAAATGAATCCCGGAACTGCTCGTCCTCCAGCAGCAGGTTGTTAAAATGCCAGTACGCGGACCCCCCCCGGCGCATGCAACGGAGCGAGCTCTGCCCACACCAGGTGGTGGTCCATGCACGGCACCGGCCGCATGGAAGCTGCCGGGACGCAGGAGACGTACGCCCGGGAAATGTAAAGGCGGTCGATTCTGGACCTTCCTCCTCCAGACCTCACGTCAGTGAAGGCGCTGGAGTCGGGATGGAGATTTCGCCAGACGTCCACCAAGTCAAAGGACCTGACCAGGTTCCTCAACTTCTCCACCAACGCCAGGCTGCGCGGGAGACCCGAACAGTCCCTCGCCTCGAGGGTGCAATTAAAATCTCCCCCGAGGATGACACACTCGCCGACATCGATGGAGCCCAGAAGAGCGGACACTTCTTCAAAGATGCACACTTGCTGCGCACCAGCCGCAGTGACCTGAAGCAAGCGGCCCGGCACATGCTCCTTGACCCACAAGATAACCAGCTGAAAATGCAGGGCCAGCAAGATAGCCACCCCGCTGGAATAGTTGGAGAGGTGACTCATGCTGACCCCTCCTTGCCACTCCAGGAGCCATGTGGCCTCGTCCCCTGGAACGGTGTGGGTTTCTTGCAGGAAGCACACCGCATACCTCCCGTCCCGGAGGACCAGGAAGTTATTAAATCTACGGCGCGCATCTCTACTGCCGTTGATGTTGAGGCTGGCTATTGTTATCTTCATGACAAGAGTATAGTGCAACCTCTACTTAACCTAACGGGAGGAGGGAGAGCGGCCGCTATTCGACTGCCACTCCCTCAGCAGCCCAGTGAGGAACTTGTTGATCCAACGCTGCTCCCGTGGCCCCGCGCCCTCGTCCGCGCCCATGGATTTGACAGCGGCACGTACGGAGCTGACGAGCAGCACCAGATCCGACCATCTGTCTAGGGCCTTGGAGGCAGGGCAGTTCTTTTGTACATGCCCCACCTCCTTACAGGCATGGCACTGCACACCGTCCGATGTCCAAAAGCCGCGGTGGGCAGCCCCCTCGTGGCACACGATAAAAGTGCCCTCGGTGTCCTCCTCCTGGGCCAGCTGAACAAAAAGCTGGTGCTGGAAGGAGAAGATGTGCCGGAGGCTGGCCTCCCTGCATCCGAGCGGGATGGGTGTGATCCCCGATCTCACCTCCCCCAGTTGACGTAGGTGGGGGGAGGAGGAGCTCAGCCAAAACAAAGGGCAGGACGTTTGACAAGATGATCCTCTGCACGGTGGCCTTGAGAGGATCCACCGGCAGGAAGGTCTCGCCCACGTTGAGCCCCTTGGTTACAGCCAGGGACACCGTCCACTCCGCTGCCAGGAAGAACACCGCCTTGCCGTACATTTTCGAGGTGGCGATGATGGCTGAAGGGCCGACAACCCCAGCCATGGCCTTCACGCACGCCTCGATAGTCATGTTGGGGTGAGTGTAGCTCTTCACCCCGTGTTTTTTAGTGATGAGGCGGAATGGTGACGGGGCAGCAGAAGCAGCGGGAGCAGCCGTGGCCGTGGCTGCCACACTTGCGTATAACCTTGCTGGCCCCGTCACCGGCGATGATGTGGTCGCCATCGTGGGGCTACACCCACCCAAGTCACAGGCCTGGTGATGTTAATGGCCTCAGTGGTTGTTTCCCTGAGCAGAGGGAGCTTTAAAAGTGAAGGCACACCTCTCCCCTTGTTGATTAAATTGGGAGAGGGGCACTCCCTCCTCTGCTCAACGGGCAATTAATGGATATGAGGTGCCTCTTAGAGAGAGACAAAGAGAGAGAGAAAGGGGGTGGGAAGGATGGAGGCCGCAGGGGCTGGGTCTCCACCCAAGATGGTGGGTGGGTGCTCGCAGGGGTGCACTCTCCAAAAAATAAGTCTCTATTGATGGTCTTCTTGTGGGGGGAGAAGATGTCTTCACCTGGGAAAATAAAGCTGGAGAAGCCCAGGCTCAGTCCACCACCAGGTCTTAACGATGTGATAATTAAATGATGACTTTGCCTGGGCAGCTCCAGCTGTCCCAGGCCAAGCAATAGGGAGGGGTGTTTGCTAGTGGTGTGTGTGCCCTAGTTTTTACAAGAGGCACACATGCTCACACACACCCCTAGATGTTTTCTTCTCCTTCTTCTTTCCTCCCCCCACTTAAATACAAAGGCCTAGAAATTCGGTATAGCCGCATTTGGGGCGCTAGTCCTGGTGAAGCGCAAAGTTTAGCGCCAGGTGCAATTTAGCGCCACCGAGCGCGATATTGGGTTGCAGCGCCCCTAAAGGTGATTGCGGTGCTAAATCAGTTGCTGCACACTACCCTTAAGGTGCTAACCCGACGGCACAACCCAATTTCACGGCGGCAGGGCGCAGCAAGGGTGCTGTCAATAATCACTTTCCCTGAGACACACTGGCGCCGGCCAGCTCTTAAAGGGGCAGGTCAATTGGCATCACCAGACACACTCACTGCCTTGTAGGCCTTCAAAGTGGTGGGAGCCTACCTGTGGCGCACCAGCCTAGCAAGACATGGAAAGGGTGAGGCAGAGGGCGGAACGCCTCACTGATGGGGCATTGGATGCTTTGGTTGGCGCAGTGGAATCAAGGCCAAGGAAGATGGTCGGAATGTTATTTATGTTTTGGACAGTCTCCCGGGTGTGAGAGGCAGTTATGTGTCAGTGTATTAGTTTTGCTTTCTGTTGCCATAGCTTTCTCATGTTATTTTGTGTAATGAAACTCTTTCTTCATTTACAATGGCCATGTCTGCTATTTACATGCATATTGCCCTTCAAAGGCTTGGGGGTATCAGACTGGTTCATTCCTGTTCTTGGAATGGCAGCAAGCATTCTGTGAGAGGGGCCTAGAAGCTACTTCTGATCAGCCTCTGATGCGCAGCCTGAGAAGAGCTGCTCGCGTAGAAGTTCAGGCCAGCAGGCATCTTCTCAGCCACCGACAGAGATGTCCTGCACCTTATCTGAGGCTGCAGATCTGGCTGAAGCAGCTGGCACAGCTCAGTCACCACCTCCTTTCTAAATCGCAGCCTTCTGACACACTACTCCTCCGACATGTTCATGCAGGAGAACTGCTGTCAGAAAACCCTGCCAGCGTAAGGTCTGCTGTGGCGACATCTGTTGGCCCTCCTCCATCTGGCCATGCCCACCTCCCTCTCCCAGCGTCTCAGTGCCCTTTCCAGATGATTCAGCAGCAGGACGTTCCCCTCCAATGCAGCCCCCATAATAAGTGCCCACAGGAAGGTTCCCTGTTGTTAAGGCTCACCAACAGCAAGGTGATGGTCAGAAGGCAGAAGTTCGTCTGCCTGCACTGGCTCAGTTGTCAAATGGCTCTCAGTGTGCAGCTCAGCAACTCTTTGTAGCTCTCGAGGAAGTTGTGCTCCAAAAATGGCTGCCGCTTTTAAACCACACCAGTCCCCTTTAAATAACGCTCCTCCAGCCCGAGAGCGACTTGGTAAGGCCCAGGTAAGCTGTCACTATTAGCGCCAGGCGCTACGGAGGGGGGTGCCACTGAATTTCCGGTCCGGGGCGCCCAAAATGCGTTGCACACTCAAATGACGTCATAATCTGCCTGCGCCCATGAGCGGGCACTAAGATTTAACGCCGGTGCTAAATGCATGCTCAATATGGGGCGAGGCGCTACGCCCACCCGGAAATTGGTTAGCGCCCCACTTTTCAGCCTCTTTAGGCGCTAATCTGTGGTGCTACCAACTGAATTTCTAGCCCAAATTTGTATTTAAGTGGGGAGGAGGAAAGAAGAAGGAGAAGAAAACATCTAGGGGTGTGTGTGAGTGTGTGTGGCTCTTGTAAAAACTAGGCCACACACACCACTAGCAAACAACCCTCCCTATTGCTTGACCTGGGACAGCTTGAGCTGCCCAGGTGAAGTCATCATTTAATTATCACATCGTTACGACCTGGTGGTGGACTGAGCCTGGGCATCTCCAGCTTTATTTTCCCAGGTGAAGACATCTTCTCCCCCCAGAAGCAGACCATCAATAGAGACTTATTTTTCAGAGAGTGCACCCCTGCGAGCACCCACCCACCATCTTGAGTGGAGACCCAGCCCCTGCGGCCTCCCTCCTTCCCACCCCCCCTTTCTCTCTCTCTTTGTCTCTCTCTAAAGAGGCACCTCATATCCATTAATTGTCCATTGAGCAGAGGGGAGAAGGCCCCTCTCTCAATTTAATCAACAAGGGGAGAGGTATGCCTTCACTTTTAAAGCTCCCTCTGCTCAGGGAAAACAACCACTGAGGCCATTAACATCACCAGGGGCCTAGTTTTTACAAGAGCCACACACACTCACACACACCCCTAGATGTTTTCTTCTCCTTCTTCTTTCCTCCCCTCCACTTAAATACAAAGTCTTTATGAGAGTGCACCATGAAACACCCACCTGTAGAAGTTTTCCAACGGCTCTCCCTCCTTCTGAACAGATGTAGGATGTTTGTGTTTCTCCCCTCTCTCCCTCTCCTGTAATGGAGACCAGTTGGGGTAACAGTGATGGAATGGCTTCCCTTTGTTGTTAGCTCTGGTCTGGTCTCCTGGTCTCTCCTCTCCTCTGGCACCCCAATAGTAGCTGCAGCAGCAAAAGATGTGGTCGCTCCTCCTGGACACAGAGAGAGAGACCTCACCTGTCCTCTCCTCTCCTCTCCTCTCCTCTCTTCTGGCACAGCAGCAGCACAAGATTCCTGGCTGGCTCTCAGGGATCCCGGGGTTCATTTTTTCTCTTTTATTTAAATCTGGTAGTACTTGTTACAACTCATCAATTACATGATAAATCCATTACATTCATTAACCACAATAAGGCTAAGCCTTAAAAAACAGCTTTAAGATTAACAGTACAAATACAATAATAAATTTTTCCAGACAAAACCAATGTCAACAATACAGGTACCCGTAGTAAAAAACAATACATCCCAGTCCTACTGGCAATCTAGTAACTCTTCATTTTTGCTTGGTATAACCTGTTGTCCTTTTAAAAATTATAACATTCAAGTACAACAGTACTTATACAACTCATCAGTTACATAGTAAATCCATTACATTCATTGGCCAATTATGTTCAACAATATAAATACAACAATAAATTTTACAGGTAAATCAATAATGTTTACAGTACAAACTGCAACTATTTAATAAACCAAGAATCCATACACACCAGTCCAACTGGCATCGTTCAATCATTCATTCCTCCATTCGTCCATTCGTTCGCTCAAGCGTAAGTTCCATTGTGCATGAATGTGTACATGTGTGCCATTTCTATCTGCGTGCATGCGTGCGTTCGTTCATCCGTCCAGCAGGCTTCGCACTCACCAAGCGGGCCTTCATCCTGGGGAGCGAGGGCCCTTCATTCGGTCGAATGTATGTTCCATTGTGTATGTGTGCATATCATTTGTCTACCTGTGTGCATGCGTGCGTTCGTTCATCCGTCCGGCAGGCCTCACACTCACCGAGTGACCCCCATCCTGGGGAGCGGGCCCTTCATTCAGTCGAACGTAAGTTCCATTGTTTATGCGTGCATATCATTTGTCTACCTGTGTGCATGCGTGCGTTCGTTCATCCATCCGGCGGGCCTCACACTCACTGAGTGACCCCTGTCCTGGGGAGCGGGCCCTTCATTCGGTCGAACGTAAGTTCCATTGTGTATGCGTGCGTGCGTGCATATATTTGTATCCACATGCGTGCGTTCACTAGAGCATTCGTTCGTTCGATTAAGGAAGGCTTTAACACTAAATAACACCACAATATACAAAGTCCGACAACCATATCAAAAAATCACTTAAGACTTCAAGTAAATTACTTTTAACCAGAACCCAAAACTTCTTCAAAAAACAAGTAATACCAGTTCAACGCCAGTCCTATTGGCACTCTAATAACTCCTCGTCTTCACTTGATGTTATCCAACCATATAATATCATAATCCTTATCCACAGTCTTCAACCTTTCCACAGAAAAGAAGCCGACCACTTTCTCAAATCCCGTAAAAGAGGAAAACGAGTACTCAAATTTCCTTCTTCTTGCTGTTATCACTCACAGGACCCAGCCATCAAGACATTGGTTATTCCTTGCTGATATACCTTGTTTTGTCTTTTATTTTCCTCTTTTCCTTTTTCACTTTTATCCCGTTCTCTTTTCCCATCTTATGGCTGTTCAAGCACCATACCATAGATAGGAACAGTCTGTCTTTCCTCCACCAAAATGGCAGCGCACAAACCCGCTCCCATCACCGAAACAAAGCCTCACAGCTGCCACCAGATGAAGCACAAGCGGGGCCGCTGGAACTCATTCGGGCCGGAGACCGTACTTCAACTTTAGAAACCGTGCAGCATGCTCACCCACAGCATCTGCCGACTCCGCTTCTGTCGACCAGCCGCTCCGCCCTGGGCCCCCCGCCTGGGGTCCTTCGCCCTGGGCCGCCCGCCTAGGACACTCTCCTCTGGGTCTTCCACCCTGGGCCTTCTGCACTGGGCCCTCCGCACTGACATTCCCCGTGAGCAGCCGGGGTGTGGAGCAGCCCGTTCACACAGCACCGAGCAGAGCTGAGCTGCTGAGAATCTCGCAGCCTCCCCCGGGGTTCATTAACCCGCTCCCTGAGCTCTCTCACCTGATGTGTCAGCGGCAGCTGCCAAGGTCCGCGCATGCTCAGCTCACACTGCCCGGGTGATTGGCGGGAGCTTCCGACCAATAGGGAGTGAGCGGGGCAGGGCTGAAGGAGCGAGCCGGCGGCGGGTCCTCCAACCAATCGGGGAGCCCGAGGGGCGGGACTAGCGCCGGCTGATTGTCTGACCGCAGGGCAGCGAGTTTCTCCAGTCCCTCGTTCAGGGCCCGGGGCCAGGGGAGGCTGTGGGCCTTTATTCCCCGCATTGGACACAAGGCTCTTTGTCTCACAACACACTGGCTCAGGTTTTAATAGAGACTTTTTTAATTCATCAATAAAAGCAGATAAATCTCATGGAACAAAATATTTAATATTTGGGAGTAAAAATACTGTTATTTTTCCTCTGTGGAATTTGTTAGTTTCCGACAATAACAACGATTTGTATTTATAGAACGTATTTAAGGTAGTAAAATGTCCCAACGTCCTTCACGGGAGTGTTATAAAATAAAATTTGACACCAGGTACAAACCAAGCATATTCCCATAAGGAGGAAAGATGGGGCATCCAAAGCTCAAGCTCCCTGGATGACAAAGGATATCGAGGTTAGAATAAAACAGAAAAAGGAGGTTTACGACAACTGTCAGGTACAGAATACAGTCAAAAACCAGGAGAATGCAGAGAGCGGGGGGGAAATTGAAAAAGGATATATGAAAGAAAGACTTGCATTTATATAGCGCCTTTCACGACCACCAGACATCTCAAAGCTCTTTACAGCCAATGAAGTACTTTTGAAGTGGAGTCATTGTTGTAATGTGGGAAACACGGCAGCCAATTTGTGTTCAGCAAGCTCCCACAAACAGCATTGTGATAATAACCAGGTAATCTGTTTTTGTTATGTTGGTTGAGGGATAAATATTGGCCAGGACACCGGGGATAACTCCCCTACTCTTCTTCAAAAGAGTGCCATGGGATCTTTTACATCCACCTGAGGGAGCAGACGGGGCCTCAGTTTAAAGTCTCATCAGAAACAGTGCAGCACTCCCTCAGCACTGCACTGGAGGGTCAGCCTAGCTTTATGTGCTCAAGTCCCTGGAGTGGGACTAGAACAACCTTCTGACTCAGAGAGCAAGTGTGCTACCCACTGAGCCACAGCTGGCACAAGGGAGAGAACACAAGAAGAGATTAGTGGGTAATATAAAAGGGAACCCAAAAATCTTTTATAAACATATGAAAAGTAAAAGGATAGTTAAAGGAATGGTGGGGCCGATTAGGGACCAAATAGGAGCTCATCATATGGAGGCAGAGGGCGCGGCTGAGGTACTGATGCGCTATCAATAACTCAAAAGACTGAGATTAAGCGAGTAATTAACAGGCTTTTATTAACAAGAAAATGAAGGTGTGCCTCGAGTGGTCGACCGGTCCAGAATACAGAGGGACTGTGGAGCAGTCACCTTTATACCTGGACTCGTGGGAGGAGTCAGCCGAGAAATGTACAGGCATGTACACAGTGGAATACAAACAGTGGTTTACCACATTCACCCCTTGTTTAAAAATGAGTCCGGCAGGGTGAAGTGTATTAAAAGTTAGTGTATTGGAGTCTCTCCGGAGGTCTTGTCTGCCGCTGTGATCGACGTGGCGATGGCAGGGGTAGTGAAGCTTCCGGCGTCGAGTCCCGCGTAGGCTGGGGCACTGGTGTGTAGTCCTCGGAGGTGTCGAGCGGGTCGCAGGGCCCAGGCCCGCCGTCTGCTGGGGCTGGATATCGGGTCATGGGGGCGGTGGCAGTGGGTAGTGGGATACTGCGGCCCCCGAGGGTGCGAGGTCTTGTATGGAGACTGTGTCCTCCCGCCCGTCCGGGTACGCAATGTAAGCGTACTGGGGGTTGGCGTGGAGGAGGTCGACCCTTTCGACCAGGGGGTCCGTTTTATGGGTCCTCACGTGTCTTCTCAGTAGGACCGGCCCTGGGGACGTCAGCCATGGCGGTAGCGATGTCCCCGATGTGGACTTCCTTGGGAAGACAAACATTTTCTCATGAGGGGTGGCGTTAGTGGCAGTGCAGAGCAGTGACCGAATGGAGTGGAGCGCATCGGGGAGCACATCCTGCCAGCGGGAGGTTGGAAGGCCCCTAGACTTTAAGGCTAGCAGGGCGGCCTTCCAAACTGTCGCATTCTCTCTTTCCACCTGTCCGTTCCCCCGGGGGTTGTAACTGGTGGTCCTGCTTGTGGCAATGCCCCTAGCGAGCAGGTACTGATGGAGTTCGTCGCTCATAAACGATGAGCCCCGGTCGCTATGGATATAGCTGGGGAAACTGAACAGGGTGAAGAGGTCGTTCAGACATTTAATGACCGTGGCACTGGTCATGTCCGGGCAGGGGATGGTGAACGGGAAACGGGAGTACTCATCAATAATATTGAGGAAGTACACATTACGGTCGGAGGAGGGGAGAGGCCCTTTAAAATCAACGCTCAGGCGCTCGAAGGGGCGAGTGACTTTTATCAGGTGAGCCCTGTCTGGTCTATAAAAGTGCAGTTTGCACTCAGCGCAGACTTGGCAGTTCCTGGTCATGGTCCTGACCTCCTCAATGGAGTAAGGCAGGTTGCGGGCCTTGATGAAGTGGAAGAACCTGGTGACCCCCGGGTGGCAGAGGTCATTGTGGAGGGCCCGCAGTCTATCGATCTGTGCGCTGGCGCAGGTGCCACGCGATAGAGCATCCGGGGGTTCATTGAGCTTCCCGGGCCGGTACAAGATCTCGTAATTGTAGGTGGAAAGTTCGATTCTCCACCTCAAGATCTTGTCGTTTTTGATTTTGCCCCTCTGCTTGTTGTTCAACATAAACGCAACTGAACGCTGGTCAGTGAGCAGGGTAAATCGTTTTCCGGCCAGGTAGTGCCTCCAATGACGCACAGCCTCCACAATAGCCTGGGCCTCCTTCTCAACAGCGGAGTGTCTGGTCTCCGGGCCCTGGAGGGTTCGTGAAAAGAAGGCCACGGGTCTCCCCGCCTGATTGAGGGTAGCGGCCAGGGCAAAGTCGGACGCATCACTTTCCACCTGGAAGGGGATGGATTCGTCCACTGCGTGCATGGTGGCTTTGGCAATGTCTTCCTTGATATGGTGGAAGGCTAAGCGGGCCTCTGCCATCACGGGAAAAGAGGTGGACTTGATCAGCGGACGGGCCTTGTCTGCATAGTAGGGGACCCACTGGGCGTAATAAGAGAAAAACCCTAGGCACCTCTTCAGGGCCTTGAGGCAGTGGGGCAGTGGGAGTTCCATAAGGGGACGCACCCGGTCGGGGTCGGGACCGATGACTCCGTGTTCCACAACACAGCCAAGGATGGCGAGGCGGGTTGTGCGGAATATGCACTTCTCCTTGTTATACGTCAGGTTGAGGAGTTTGGCGGTGCAGAGGAATTTTTCGAGGTTTGCGTCATGGTCCTGCAAGTCATGGCCGCAGATGGTCACATTGTCCAGATATGGGAAGGTGGCCTGCAACACATTTTGATCGACCATCCGGTCCATCTCCCTTTGGAAGACGGAGACCCCGTTGGTGACGCCAAAGTGAACCCTAAGGAAGTGATGGAGGCGGCCATTTGCCTCAAAGGCAGTATACTGGCGATCCTCAGGGCGGATAGGGAGCTGGTGGTACGCTGATTTCAGGTCAATGGTCGAGAAGACGCGGTACTGCGCGATCTGGTTGACCATATCAGCTATACGGGGGAGTGGGTAAGCGTCCAGCAGGGTGTAGCGATTTATTGTCTGGCTGTAGTCGATGACCAGGCGCTGCTTCTCGCCGGTCTTAACAACCACAACCTGGGCTCGCCAGGGGCTGGTGCTGCCCTCAATAATCCCCTCCTTCAGGAGCCGCTCCACTTCGGTTTTAATGAAAACCCTGTCCCTGGCACTGTATCGCCTGCTCTTTGTGGCGATGGGCTTACAGTCGGGGGTGAGGTTAGCAAACAGTGGGGGGGGGGGTGACTCTGAGTGTGGAGAGGTTGCACCTGGTGTGCGGCGGGCAATTTGGAAGCTGCTGGCTGCGGACTGTGAGTGGGGGGAGGGGTCCACCGTACGCCATCGTAACACTTTTAAGGTGGCACTGAAAATCTAACCCCAGTAGAATGGCAGCGCAGAGGTGGGGCAGGACCAGAAGTTTAAAATTATCGTACACAGTCCCGTCTACAACGAGTGTCACCACGCAGTAGCCGCCAATGTCCGCCGACTGGGACTCAGAGGCCATAGAAATCCGCTGGTGCGCAGGCAGGACTGGGAGAGAGCAATGCCGCACCGTGTTGGGGTGGATGAAGCTCTCCGTGCTCCCAGAGTCAAAAAGGCAGATTGTTTCGTGACCATTTACCTTATTGTCCATTGTGGACTGGGCCAGCTGGTGCGGTCTCGCTTGGTCCAGCATAACGGAGGCCAGCGTAGGGGTCGGTGTGTCGCTGCGGGTATCAGATGAGGCGGTGTTGGGGGCCTGCTGCGTCCCGGCTGTCATCCAAGATGGCGGCGTCCATGATCCCCGTGTGGCTGGAGGCGTCCAAAATGGCTGCTGTTCCGGTGGTTCGCACATGGCTGGGGGGGCCCAAGATGGCGGCCCGCACGGCCCACACGCGGCGCTGCTGGGGTTCGGGGTGGCTTTGGCCCTGCAGACGCTGGCGTAGTGTCCTTTCTTCCCGCAGCCCGAGCAGATCGCATTTTTCGCCGGGCAGCGCGCTCTGGGGTGTTTGGCCTGGCCACAGAAGTAGCATTTCTGGCCTTGGGGCACTGCTGTCTGGCCTTGGGACACTGCTGCGGTAGTTGGGCCGTTGCTGGGATGTGGCTGGGGTGGCACGGCGCTATGAGACGGTCCTACCGTGTCCCAGGCTGTCGTTCCCCGCGGCATCCACGGTGCAGAGGAGTAGGCGTCCATGCCCCGGTAGGCTGCGTCCAATGATAGTGTGAGTTCAGAGGCCTTGTTGAGATCGAGGTCACTCTGCTCCAACAGTCGCTGTCGGGTGTAATTGGACCTGTGGCCCGCTACAAAAGCGTCCCGGATAAGTTCCTCTGTGTACACGGCGGCCTTTACATCCTTACAGCCACAGGCCCGGCCAAGCACAGACAGTGCCTGAAGGTATTCCTCGGTCGATTCCCTAGGTTGTTGTTTGCGACTCCCCAGGAGGTGCCTAGCGTACACCTCGTTCACTGGGCGCGTGTACTGGTCCTTGAGGAGCTTGATAGCATCCGCGTACGAGGTCGCGTCCTGGATGACCGAGTACACTCGGTGGTTCACTTTGGAGGTCAGGACATCCAGTTTGTCCTCGTCCGATTTGACCGTTTCAGCGGAGGCGATCAGAAATTTTTCAAAACACCTAAGCCAGTGAGTAAACTTGGTGGATGAGTCCGCCTCCCGATGATCTAAGTCCAGGCAAGCTGGTGTGAGGATCTTCTCCATTATAAAAATCTTGTTAATAAAATTGATGCGCTATCAATAACTCAAAAGACTGAGATTAAGCGAGTAATTAACAGGCTTTTATTAACAAGAGAATGAAGGTGTGCCTCGAGTGGTCGACCGGTCCAGAATACAGAGGGACTGTGGAGCAGTCACCTTTATACCTGGACTCGTGGGAGGAGTCAGCCGAGACATGTACAGGCATGTACACAGTGGAATACAAACAGTGGTTTACCACAGGTACTGAATGAGTACTTCGCATCTGTCTTCACAAAAGAAGAGGATGAAGTTCATGTCGCAGTAGAGGAGGGAGGAGTAGAGAAATTGGATAAAAATGGATAGAAAGGAGGTGGTAAATAGGTTGTCATCACTCAAAGTTAACAAGTCACCCAGTCCAGGTGGATGCATCCTAGATTGCTGAGGGAAGCTAGGGTGGAGATAGCAGAAGCTCCGACCACAATCTTTCACTCTCCCTCAGATATATGGGAGTGGTGTCAGATGACTGGAGGATTGCAAGTGTTACACCCTGTTTAAAAAAAGGGAAGAGGGATAAACCTGGTAACTACAGGCCAATCAGTCTAATGTCAGTGGTGTAGGTGGGCATCCTTTACCTGGTTTATGGTAATTTACCTGGTCAGGCAGCCTTTGCCACTGCACTGTGACCAATTCCAATCAGCGGTTTTGAATCGCTAAATCCCCCCCGCCTCCAGTTCTGACTTGAGGAACTTATAATTAATGATATATTAAAAACGGACAAATGGTCTGGATGCAAGAAAGTGAAATTTTATTAAAACTAAAGAAACTACACCACACGATCAAAGTAATCATGGTAAAATTGCTTAACAGGGGAAGGCAGACGGCAAAAACGAGGGATAAATGGCTACAATGTTAACCGTACAATCTTAGCAACATTTCCCTTAAATGACCACCCCTTTACTTCTCACTAGATTGTCTTGCTAGTGGGTCAAAACCTTGCTCACCTGCAGTCCAAAGAGTAAGAGACAAAAAAGGGGGCAGAGGACTTCCTGGGCTTAATCTTTATACCCTGGGAGTCCCTGCTGTTTTCGCACCGAAAAGGTCCGTGCGCAATTTCACGCCGAAAAGTCCGAATACACAAGAGAAGGGCTTTTAACTTCTTCCATTCATACATGGAGACATCACATAGTAGAGTCAATTTCAGTAAATGGATGTCTGTAAACAACCCATTGTGCTTGCTGTCCGATGATTGGCTGATTCAAACGGGCTACTCCCCAGTGTAAACAAGCAACTTGTAGGTTACCGGACCCGCCCAATACCACAGGGTGACTGACAGCTCGGGCTGCATTCAAACTTACTACAGGGCAGCGCTGAGCTTTTCATATGCTAACAGCCTGTCTGTCCTTTTCTGCTGCCTTTTAAAATTCTGTTTCCATGAGGTCTGTTCAGCCATTTTTATGCCCTGGGCAATTTAAACAGTCCAAAACTCAAGAGTACATCTTTTAATAAAATGTACAATCTTAAAGTGTGTGATTTTCACAAAGTTCTTTGATTCCAGTGTCCAAGTGCTGCCTAGCTTACGAGCTTTTCAACACAGCCTTTTGCGGTTCTGGGTATGTTTTAAAACATTGTCCAACCCAGAGACAATTTAAATCACACAAGTCTTCGTCTATGATGTGGATTAATATTTCCCGATCTTCGGGGGCTGGGGGATTTTGCGACCCCTACAGTGGTGGGTGAACGACTAGAGACCATTGTCAAAGACAAAATTAATTCTCACTTGGAGAAGCATGGATTAATAAGGGGCAGCCAGTATGGATTTGTTAAAGGTAAATCGTGTCTGATTAACCTGATTGAGTTCTCTGATGAACTGACAGAGGGTTGATGAAGGTAGTGCAGTAGATGTTATATATATGGACTATCAAAAGGCATTTGATAAAATACCACATAAGAGACTTACTCTGAAAATAGAAGAAGAGGGAATTAAAGGGCTGATGGTAATTTGGGTATATAATTGGCTAAGGGAGAGGAGGCAGTGAGCAGTGCTGAGGGATGTTTTTCTGACTGGAGGGAAGTATGCAGTGGGTTCCCCCAGGGGTCAGGATTAGGACCATTGCTTTTCTTGTTATATATAAATGACCTGGACTTGGGTATAGGTGAACAATTTCAAAGTTTACAGATGATACTATTTACTATGTTGCCACGTTTTGTGAGTGTAGTAGTAGCAGACTTCAGAAGGACAGAGACAGGCTGTGAAATGAGCAGACACAAGGCAGATGAAATTAAATGAGGATAAGTGTGAAGTGATGCACTTTGGGAGAAACAACAGGGAGAGGCCGTATAATCTAAATGGGACTAGTTTGAGGGGGTGCAAGAGCAGAGGGACCTGGGGGTCCATATTCACAAGTCTTTGAAAGTGCCACGGCAAGTTGGTGAGGCGGTTCAGAAAGCGTATGGGATACTTGGCTTTGTAAATAGTGCCATTGAAAACAAAAACAAGGAAGTTACACTAAACCTTTACAAATCACTAGTTAGGAACATAGGACAGGAGGAGGCCATTCAGCCCCTCGAGCCTGTTCCGCCATTCAACGAGATCATGGCTGATCTGTGGCCTAACTCCATACACCCGCCTTTGGCCCATATCCCTTAATACCTTTGGGTAACAAAAACCTATCAATCTCAGATTTAAAATTAACAATTGATCGAGCATCAATTGCTGTTTGCGGAAGAGAGTTCCAAACTTCTACCACCCTTTGTGTGTAGAAATGTTTCCTAATTTCACTCCTGAAAGGTCTGGCTCTAATTTTTAGACTATGTCCCCAGTCCTAGAATCCCCAACCAGCGGAAATAGTTTCTCTCTATCTACCCTATCTGTTCCCCTTAATATCCTGAAAACTTCGATCAGATCACCCCTTAACTTTCTAAATTCCAGGGAATACAACCCTAATTTGTGTAATCCCTCCTCGTAACTTAACCCTTGAAGTCCAGGTATCATTCTGGTAAACCTACGCTGCACTCCCTCCAAGGCCAATATATCCTTCCTAAGGTGTGATGCCCAGAACTGCTCACAGTGCTCCAGGTGTGGTCTAACCAGGGTTTTGTACAGCTGCAGGGTTTTGGCCTCAGCTGGAGTCTTGTGTACAGTTCTGGGCACCACACTTTAGGAAGGATGTCAAGGCCTTGGAGAGGGTACAGAGGAGGTTGACCAGGATGGTACCAGGGATGAGGGACTTCAGTTATGTGGAGAGACTGGAGAAGCTGGGATTGTTCCCCTTAGAGCAGAGAAGGTTAAGAGGAGACCTGATAGAGGTGTTCAAAATGATGAGGGGTTTTGATCGAGCAAGTAGGGAGAAACTGTTCACTCTGGCAAGTGGGTTGGTAACCAAAGGTCACAGATTTAAAATAGTTACTAAAAGAACTATACGTGAAATGAGGAGAATTGTTTTCATACAGAGGGTTGTCCAGATCTGGAACGCACCATCTGAAAGGATGCTGGAGTCAGGTTCCACAGGAACTTTCAAACAGTAATTGGACGAGTCCTTGAAGAGGACTAGTTTGCAGAGTTCTGGGGATAAAGCTGGGGTGTGGGACTAAATTGGACAACTCTTTCAAAGACACGATGGGCGGAATCACCTCCTTCTGTACTGTTAGATTTTATGATCAGTGTGAAGTCGCTGGTGTTTCAGCAAGTTGGATGACTGAGTGAATCCCTTCCCACACACGGAGCAAGTGAACGGTCTCTCCCCAGTGTGAACTCGCTGATGTACCAGCAGGTAGGATGACTGAGTGAATCCCTTCCCACACACGGAGCAGGTGAATGGCCTCTCCCCAGTGTGTAGGTGTTGGTGTCTCTTGAGCTCCCGGGAGCTTTTAAAACTCTTCCCACACTCAGAACATTGAAAGAGTCTCTCCCCAGTGTGAACTTGCTGGTGTCCCTTCAGCTCCCCGGAGCTTATAAAGCTCTTCCCACAGTCAGAACATTTAAAGGGCCTCTCGTCAGTGTGAACTCGCTGGTGTACCAGCAGGTTGGAGGGCCGAGCGAATCCCTTCCCACACACGGAGCAGGTGAACAGCCTCTCCCCAGTGTGTAGGTATTGGTGTGTCTTCAGCTCCCCGGAGCTTTTAAAGCTCTTCCCACAGTCAGAACATTTAAAGGGCCTCTCGTCAGTATGAACTCGCTGATGTGTCAGCAGGTTGGATGACTTAGTAAATCCCTTCCCACACACGGAGCAGGTGAACTGTCTCTCCCCAGTGTGAACTCGCTGATGTACCAGCATGTTGGATGACTGAGTGAATCCCTTCCCACACACGGAGTAGGTGAATGGCCTCTCCCCAGTGTGTAGGTGTTGGTGTCTCTTGAGCTCCCGGGAGCTTTTAAAACTCTTCCCACACTCAGAACATTGAAAGAGACTCTCCCCAGTGTGAACTTGCTGGTGTCCCTTCAGCTCCCCGGAGCTTATAAAGCTCTTCCCACAGTCAGAACATTTAAAGGGCCTCTCGTCAGTGTGAACTCGCTGATGTGTCAGCAGGTTGGATGACTTAGTAAATCCCTTCCCACACACGGAGCAGGTGAACTGTCTCTCCCCAGTGTGAACTCGCTGATGTACCAGCATGTTGGATGACTGAATGAATCCCTTCCCACATACGGAGCAGGTGAACGGCCTCTCCCCAGTGTGAACTCGCTGGTGTACCAGCAGGTTGGATGACTGAGCGAATCCCTTCCCACACACGGAGCAGGTGCACGGCCTCTCCCCAGTGTGTAGGAGCCAGTGTCCCTTCAGCTCCCGGGGGCTTTTAAAGCTCTTCCCACAGTCAGAACATTGAAATGGTCTCTCATCAGTGTGAACAAGCTGGTGTCCTTTCAGATACTGAGCACTTTTAAAGCTCTTCCCACAGTCAGAACATTGAAATGGTCTCTCATCAGTGTGGACAAGTTGGTGTTGCTTCAGTTCCCCGGGGCTTTTAAAGCTCTTCCCACAGTCAGAACATTGAAATGGTCTCTCCTCAGTGTGAACAAGCTGGTGTCCCTTCAGATACTGAGCGCTTTTAAAGCTCTTCCCACAGTCAGGACACTGAAATGGTCTCTCCCCAGTGTGAACTCCCTGGTGTGTTTGCAGGTGGGATGAAAAAACAAATCCCTTTCCACACACGGAGCAGGTGAACAGACTGTCCCTGGTGTGACTGCGCCATTGAACTTTCAATGCAGACGGGGAACTGAAGCCCTTCTCGCCGTTCCCACCTTTACCCGGTTTCTCCCCGGTGTGACGGTGCACGTGTCTCACCAGGTCAGGCGATCGGCTGAATCCGTGTCCACACACTGAACACGTGTGCGGTTTGTCTGCGTTGCGATCCCTGCTCTCTCCTTCCATGTGAAAAGGCCGATGATATTCAGGTCCTGATGAATCCAGCGACTCTGTCAGATCTTGACGTGATGTTTGGTCTGAGCTTCCCGCCTGTAACTGCTCCACTTCTATAACCCTGTAAATTGAGATCAGAAAAGGATCAGAGGCAAACTGTTGTTTAATTTCCCCCTTTCCGAACCTAGGGGCAGTGAAGCTGATTTTCAGGCCCCAGCTGCTGCACAGGTTGGATGAAAGGATCAGCAGTAATGGTGGCTGTAATACCCAGAAGCCCCCGGCTCTGCAGAAAGTGCTCTGTTGACTCTGAGTCCTGCGCATGTGCTCATGGCCCCCGTGCTCTCCCTCCTGCTCTACAATCGCCCGTCCCGATCGGTCCGCAACACGCATGCTCAGCGCACAAAACCCCGCGGTTGGAACATCGGGCGCGCGTGCGGAGCCACAACATCTGGTACACGTGAGCGGCTCAGCTGGGGGCGAGTCGGTGTTTCGCCTCAGCCGCCAGGGAGGTGCGCATGTGCAGGACGACCCAACATTCTTCCCGTCAGCAATCACTCCCTCGTTTCTTTAATAAAAACAGAAAATGCTGGAAATACTCAGCAGGTCAGGCAGCATCTGTGGAGAGAGAAAGAGAGTTAACGTTTCAGGTCGATGACCATTCGTCAGAACTGCTTGCCCTTTAGCGTCAGCCAGTGGCTCAGTGGGCAGCACTCTCGCCTCTGAGTCAGGAAGTTGTGGGTTCATGGTCCCACTCCAGAGACTTGAGCACAAAAATCCAGGCTGACACTCCAGTGCAGTGCTGAGGGAGTGCGGCACTGTCGGAGTTGCCGTCTTTCGGATGAGATGTTAAATTGAGGCCCTGTTTGCTCTCTCAGGTGGATGTAAAAGATCCCATGGCATTATTTCAGGAAAGAAAGACTTGCATTTATATAGTGCCACCAGATATCCTAAAGTGCTTTACAGCCAATGAAGTACTACAATGAAGTAGTCACTGTTGTAATGTGGGAAAGAGCAGGGGAATTATCCCCAGTGTCCGAGCCAATGTTTATCCCTCAATCAACATAAAAAATGATAGATTATCTGGTCATTATCACATTGCTGTTTGTGGGAGCTTGCTGTGCGCTAACTGACTGCCACGTTTCCTACATTACAACAGTGACTGCACTTCAAAAGTACTTCATTGGCTGTAAAGTACTTTGGGACGTCCGTTAATGGTGAAAGGCGCTATATAAATGCAAGTCTTTCTTCCTTCACTGGTCTCACCAGCGACCTCTTCTGGCGGTTGGTTGATTGACAGCCGAGAGTCCGCGCATGCGCACAGGGAGCGGCGGTTTGGGTCAAGTCCGACACAGCGACCCCTCCCGGTTCGCAAGGGCAACAACCGCGCATGCCCAGAGGACACCAACCCCCCTCCCCCACTCGGAGCTGCGCCTCCGCCTGCGCACTCGGATCCTCTCGGACGGAGTCGGCGCGGGGCCATTCCGGGGAAAGGCCTTGGTGTCGGTTCCAGAGTCGCGATCGGTGACGCGAAGTGAGTTTTCTCCGCTCCGATTGGGTGGAGAATGGCGCGGGGTGGATCGGGAGAGAATAGAGAGAAATAGAAAAACCTCAGAGTCCGCGAGGCCCCGGACCGAGCGGCGGCACTTGGACGGTACACGTGATCTCCTCGGGGACACGTCACCCGGGCCCGCGGCCTAATTGACGGCAGCTTCCCACCAATAGGGAGCGAGCGGGGCGGGGCTGGAGGAGCGAGCCGGCGGCGGGTCCTCCAATCAATCGGGGAGCCCGAGGGGCGGGACTAGCGGCACCCAGTGGGTGGGGCTGGAGGAGCGAGCGGGCGGCGGGTCCTCCAACCAATCGGGGAGCCCGAGGGACGGGACTAGCGGCACCCAGTGGGTGGGGCTGGAGGAGCGAGCGGGCAGTGGGTCCGCCAACCAATCGGGGAGGCCGAGGGGCGGGACTAGCGGCGCCCAGTGGCCGGGGCTGGAAGAGCGAGCCGGCGGCGGGTCCTCCAACCAATCGGGGAGCGCGAGGGGCGGGACTTGCGCCGGCTGAGTGGGACAGAGGAGGCTGACGGGAGATTTAATTTAAATGAATTTAATTTCCCGCCTGCTCCAACCGACCACCCTGCAATGTCACGACGTCACCGGCGTGCACCGACTGACACTGAGCTCTCCACCAATGACCGAGGGGAGGCGGAGCCTGGAGGACCGACCGAGGGGCTTTGGTCCTCCAACCAATCGCGGCGAAGGAGCAGGCGGGACCTGGGCCGCTGCCATTTTGTAAAGCGGCCTGGTCAGAATCTGTGATCCTGGGAAAGTTTATTTTTCATGTTCCTTTCCCAGTTTACAGCTCAAACTAATTTTATTTTACAGAAGATACTTGTTTTAAACAGAGAAACATAGAAGATAGGAGCAGGAGTCGGCCATTCGGCCCCTCGAGCCTCCTCCGCCATTCAATGCAATCATGGCTGATCATAAAAAAAGCAGTTCGTTTTTAAATTGATGAAACAGAAACAAGAAACCCTGTGGAGCAAATGTGAGTAAAAATACTTTTTCTGCCTGAATTAATTTTTTAAATATTAATTTTCTGCGTTTTTAATTATTAATTTCAAGCACTTTAAGAGAAATAAGGGAGTGGTGGGGGTTCTCTTAAAGGGACAGGCGCTCTTTTTCTATGAGTTTTCATTAAAGGGACCGCGTCCCCGTGGATGACCAATTTTAAAGGGACAGCGTCTCCCTGTTTATAATGTATATTTAAGAGACTGACATTTACAGTAGGGCAAATCCCCTGCTCCCGTGAGTGCTTGGCGAGAAATCAGGTGCTGTTTGCTCTCGCCCCCTCCCAATTTTCTGCCAAGGGACAGAAAGCAGAGAGTAGTGATGAACGGTTTCTTTTCAGACTGGAGGGAGGTAAACAGTGATGTTCCCCAGGGGTCGGTATTAGGATCAATGTTCCCTCTTTTTTTGAGGTGTGTGGCCCCTTTAACGGGCTGCACGGCCCATTCAAATTTCCGCGCATGCGCGTTTATTCCATTTATAGGGCGGTGAGCCGGCTGCGCAGGACCTCCAGACCACTGCGTGGCTGCGCAACTTAACGTGAACATTGATTCAGACCACTGCTTTTTTTGATATATATTAATGACCTGGACTTGGGGATCCAGGGCAAAATTTCAAAATTTACAGATGACACGATACTCGGAAATGTAGCAAACAATGAGGATAGTAACAGACTTCAGGAGGATGTAGCCAGACTGGTGAAATGGGCAGAAACATGGCAGATTAAATTTAATGTAGAGAAGTGTGATGTGATTCACTTTGGTAGGAAGAATGAGGAGAGGCAATATAAACTAAATGGTCCAGTTTTAAAGAGGGTGCAGGAACAGAGAGGCCTCAGGGGGTATGTACACAAATCTTAGAAGGTGGCAGGACAAGTTGAGAAGCCTGTTAAAAAAGCATACAGGATCCTTGACTTTATTAATAGAGGAATAGAGTACAAAAGCAAGCAGGTTATCCTAAGCCTTTATAAAACACTGGCTAGGCTTCCGCTGGGCACCACACTTTAGGAAGGATGTCAAGGCCTTGGAGAGGGTGCAGAAGAAATTGACGAGAATGGGACCAGGGATGAGGGACTTGAGTTACGTGGAGAGACGGGAGAAGCTGGGGTTGTTCTCCTTAAGCAGAGAAGACTAAGAGGAGATTTGATAGAGTTGTTCAAAATCAGGATGGATTTTGAGAGAGTAAATAAGGAGAAACCGTTTCCAATGGCTGAAGGGACAGAAACCAGATTTAAGGCGATTGGCAAAAGACCAGAGGTGACATGAGGAAACATTTTTTTACACCAGTTGTTGTGATCTGGAATGCACTGCCTGAAAGGGCGGTGGAAGCAGATTCAATATTATAATTCAAAAGAGATTGAGGTAAATACTTGAAGGGAAAACATTTACAGGGCTTTGGGGAAAGAGCAGGGGGAGTGGGATTAATTGGATCGGTCTTTCAAAGAGCCGGCACAGGCACGATGGGCCGAATGGCCTCCTTCTGTGCTGTATCATTCTATGATGCTATTCTACACAGACACACACATACAGTCAGACAGACACAGATACTCACTAAAATACAGTCAGAGACACACTCACATTTTTTCTGCATGAACTTTTATTATTAATTTCAAAGACTTCACTAAAAAGGTAGGAGTGGTGGGCAGAGGGCTCTTAAAGGGACAGGGACCACATTGGTACCAACGACATAGGTAAAAAGAGGGATGAGGTCCTGCAGCAAGAATTTAGGGAGCTAGGTAGAAGATTAAAGAGCAGGACCTCAAAGTTTGTAATCTCTGGATTACTCCCGGTGCCACGTGCCAGTGAGTATAGGAATAGGAAGATAGAACAGATGAATGCGTGGCTAAAGAGTTGGTGCAGGAGGGAGGGCTTTAGTTTCCTGGATCACTGGGTCTGCTTCTGGGAAAGGTGGGACTTGTACAAGTCGGACGGTTTACACCTGAACCAGAGGGGGACCAATATCCTTGCGGGGAGGTTTGCTAGCACTGTTGGTGGGGGTTTAAACTAACTTGGCAGGGGGATGGGATACAGAGTGGAGCTATAGTAGGGGGTGAATTACAGCCAAATACGGAGGAAAAAACAAGTCAGCTGGGAAGGCAGAGCAAATATGTGAAGGCAAAAGGGAATATGGCAAGGCTGGAAGGCATTTATTTTAATGCAAGGAGTCTTGCAAATAAGGTGGATGAACTGAAGTTGTTGTTGAACACATGGGAGTACGATATTGTTGCTATCACGGAGACATGGTTGAGGGAGGGTCAGGACTGGCAGCTCAATATTCCGGGGTATAGAATCTTCAGGCGAGACAGGGGGTGTAAAAGGGGAGGGGGTATTGCAATATTAATTAAGGAGTCAATTACTGCTGTAAGGAGGGATGATATATTAGCGGGTTCCTCTAATGAGGCCATATGGGTAGAACTTAAAAACAAAAAGGGGGCAAGCACTTTGCTGGGAGTGTACTATAGGCCCCCAAACAGTCAGGGGGACATAGAGGAACAGATATGTAGGCAAATCTCAGAGAAGTGCGAAAATAATAGGGTAATAATAGTGGGGGATTTCAACTTCCCCAATATTAATTGGGATAGTCAGAGTGTGAAAGGCTTAGAGGGTGCAGAATTCTTAAAGTGCATCCAGGAGAGCTTTTTGAGCCAGCGTGTAGAAAGTCCTACAAGAGAGGGGGCGGTACTGGACCTAATTCTAGGGAATGTAGCCGGGCAAGTGGTGGAAGTGTCAGTAGGAGAGCATTTTGGCGACAGTGACCATAATTCGGTGAGATTTAAGGTGGTCATGGAAAAAGACAAAGACGGCCCGGAAATAAGGGTTCTAAATTGGGGGAAGGCCGATTTTAATATGATAAGGCAGGATCTGGCCAAAGTGGACTGGGAGCAGCTACTTATAGGAAAATCCACATCAAAGCAGTGGGAGACTTTCAGAAGGGAAATAGAGAGAGTACAACGCCAACATGTTCCCGTAAAGGTCAAGGGTGGTACCAACAAGCAAAGGGAACCTTGGATGACAAGGGATATACAAAAATGTATTAGGAAAAAAAGGGGGGCTTTTGGCAGTTACAAAAGACTAAAGACGGAGGAAGCCCTAGAGGAGTATAAAAAGTGCAGGGGCATATTTAAAAAAGAAATTAGGAGAGCGAGGAGGGGCCATGAAATAACACTGGCGAGCAAAATAAAGGAAAATCCTAAGATGTTTTATAAGTATATTAAGGGCAAGAGGATAACCAGGGAAAGGGTAGGGCCCATTAGGGACCAAAGTGGCAATCTGTGTGTAGAGCCAGATGATGTAGGCGGGGTTTTAAATGAATTTTTTGCATCTGTGTTCACTATGGAGGAAGACGATGTAGACATAGAAATCGGGCAAGGGGACTGTGATATACTTGAACATATTAGCATCGAGAGGGAGGAGGTACTAGCGGTTTTAGCAGGCCAAAAAGTGGATAAATCCCCAGGCCCAGACGAGATGTATCCCAGGCTGCTGTGTGAGGCAAAGGAGGAGATTGCAGGGGCTCTGACACAAATTTTCAGAACCTCTATGGCCACAGGGGATATACCAGAGGACTGGAGAACAGCTAACGTAGTACCATTATTCAAGAAGGGTAGCAGGGATAAACCAGGGAATTACAGGCCAGTGAGCCTAACATCTGTGGTGGGGAAATTATTGGAAAAAATTCTGAGGGACAAAATTAGTCTCCACTTGGAGAGGCAAGGATTAATCGGGGATAGTCAGCATGGCTTTGTCAAGGGTAAATCATGTCTGACCAATCTGATTGAATTTTTCGAGGGGGTGACAAGGTGTGTGGATGAGGGAAATGCTGTGGATGTGGTATACATGGACTTCAGTAAGGCTTTTGACAAAGTCCCGCATAGGAGACTGGTCAAGAAGGTAATAGCCCATGGGATCCAGGGTGCCTTGGCACGTTGGATCCTAAACTGGCTGAGTGGCAGGAGGCAGAGGGTGATGGTCGAAGGTTGCTTTTGTGACTGGAAGCCTGTGTCCAGTGGGATACCTCAGGGATCGGTGCTGGGTCCCTTGCTGTTTGTGATCTACATAAATGATTTGGATGAGAATGTAAAAGGTATGATCAGTAAGTTCGCAGATGACACGAAAATTGGTGGGGTGGTAAATTGCGAGGAGGAAAGCCTCCGGCTACAGGACGATATAAACGGGTTGGTCAGATGGGCGGAAAAGTGGCAAATGGAATTTAACCCTGAAAAGTGCGAGGTGATGCATTTTGGATGGACAAATAAGGCAAGGGAATACACAATGAGTGGTAGGACCCTAGGAAGTACAGAGGGTCAGAGGGACCTTGGTGTACATGTACATAGATCTCTGAAGGCAGCGGATCAGGTAGATAAGGTGGTTAAAAAGGCATATGGGATACTTGCCTTCATTAGCCGAGGCATGGAATATACGAGCAGGGAGGTTATGATGGAGCTGTACAAAACGCTGGTAAGGCCACAGCTGGAGTACTGTGTGCAGTTCTGGTCGCCTCACTATAGGAAGGATGTGATTGCTTTGGAGAGGGTGCAGAGAAGATTCACCAGAATGTTACCTGGGATGGAGCGCCTCAGCTATGAAGAAAGACTAAACAGGCTGGGGTTGTTTTCCTTGGAGCAAAGAAGGCTGAGGGGGGACCTGATTGAGGTGTACAAAATGATGAGGGGCATAGATAGGGTAGATAAAGAGGAACTTTTCCCCTTAGTAGGGGGGCCAATAACAAGGGGGCATAGATTCAGGGTAAGGGGCAGGAGGTTTGGAGGGGATTTGAGGAGGAACTTTTTCACCCAGAGGGTGGTTGGAGTCTGGAACTCACTGCCTGAAAGAGTGGTAGAGGCAGGAACCCTCACAACATTCAAGAAGCATTTGGATGAGCACTTGAAATGCCATTGCATACAAGGCTACGGACCAAATGCTGGAAAATGGGATTAGATTGGACAGGGCTTGATAGACGGCGCAGACACGATGGGCTGAAGGGCCTCTTTCTGTGCTGTAAAACTCTATGACTCTATGACTCTTCTTTTCAATGTGATTTTCATTAAAGGAACCGAGTCCCTCCTTGCGTGTGGAGGGCCAATTTTAAAAGGACAGCGTCTCGAAATCAGGTGCTGTCTGCGTGTGAACCACCTCCTCCCAATTTCCTGCCAAGCGATCCCTGCGGGCACCACTCCACTCTAGGAGTGGCTCCTAGAATCATACAGCACAGAAGGAGGCCATTCAGCCCATCGTGCCTGTGCCGGCTCTTTGAAAGAGCTCTCCATTTAGTCCCACTCCCCTGCTCTTTCCCCATAGCCCTGAAAATGTTTCCCCTTCAAGTATTTATCCAATTCCCCAGTGAACGTTATTATTGACTCTGCTTCCACCGCCCTTTCAGGCAGCGCATTCCAGATCACAACAACTCGCTGCGTCAATAAAATTCTCCTCACCTCGCCTCTGGTTCTTTTGTCAATGACCTTATATCTGTGTCCTCTGGTTACCGACCCTCCTGCCACTGGAAACAGTTTCTCCTTATAAGCTACAGCTATACAAAGCCCTGGTTAGACCCCAGAGAGTCATAACGGCACAGAAGGAGGCCATTCGGCCCATCGAGTCCGTGCCGGCTCTCTGTATACAATCCAGTCAGTCCCACTCCCCCGCTCTATCCCCGTAGCCCTGCAAGTTTATTTCCCTCAAGTGCCTATCCAGTCTCCCCTTGAAAACATTGAGTGTCTCCGCTTCCACCACTTCCGTCGGCAGCGAGTTCCAGGTCATCACCACTGGCTGCGTAAAAAAGTTTTTCCTCACATCCCCCCTGTATCTCTTGCCCAAAATCTTAAATCTGTGTCCCCTAGTCCTTGTACCATCAACCAGTGGGAACAGCCTTTCCCTGTCTAGCCTATCCAAACCCATCATAATCTTGTACACCTCTATCAAATCACCCCTCAACCCCCTTTGCTCTAATGAAAACAAATCCAGCTTCTCCAACCTGTCCTTGTAGCTAAGATCCCCCATCCCCAGAACCATTCTGGTAAATCTCCTCTGCACCCTCTTAAGGGCCTTCACATCCTTCCTGAAGTGTGGTGACCAGACCTGGACGCAATACTCCAGTTGTGGCCTAACCAGCGCTTTATAAAGGTTCAGCATAACTTCTCTACTTTTGGACTCAATACCTCTATTTATGAAGCCCAAGATCCCATATGCTTTGTTAACCACTCTCTCAATATGTCCCGCCACCTTCAGCGACCTACGCACATTAACTCCCAGGAACTCCCTGGAGCACTGTGTACAGTTCTGGGCACCGCACCTCAGAAAGGATATTTTGGCCTTGGAAGGAGTGCAGCGCAGATTGACCAGAATGTTACCCGGGCTCCAACGGTTAGATTATGAGGGAGAGATTACATAAACTAGGCTTGTGTTCCCTGGAATCTCGAAGGTTAAGGAGTGATTGAGGATTTTAGGATTTTGAAAGGAATTGGTAGAGTAGAGAGATAAATTTTTCTGCCGGTGGGGGAGTCGAGGACAAGGGGACATCACCTTAAAATCAGAGCCAGGCCATTCAGGAGAGAAGTTGGGAAACACTTCTTCACACAAAGGGTGGTAGAAGTGTGGAACCCTCTCCCACAGAAAGCAGTCGATGCCAGCTCAATTAATCATTTTAAATCCCAGAGCGATAGATTTTTGCTAGACAAGGGAGCAAAGGGATATGGAGCCAAGGCAGGTGGGTGGAGTTAAGACACAGATCGGCCATGATCTCATTGAATGGTGGAACAGGCTGGAGGGGCTGAATGGCCTCCTCCTGTTCCCATGCTCCTATTTACTCTATCAAAACCCTTCATGTTTTGAACACCTCTGTTAAATCTCCGCTGCACCTTCTCTGCTCCAAGGAGAACAATCCCAGCTTCTCCAGTCTCTCCACGTAACTGAAATCCTCTGTGTATTTGTCGTGGGGCAGCAGGTTATAGCAAACAGCTTTCTTAAGAACATAAGAAATAGGAGCAGGAGCAGGCCATTCGGCCCTTCGAGCCTGCTCCGCCATTCAATAAGATCATGGCTGATCTTCTACCTCATCTCCACCTTCCCGCCCGATCCCCATATCCCTCGAATCCCCATGAGTCCAAAAATCTATTGATCTCAGCCTTGATTATACTCAATGACTGAGCCTCCACAGCCCTCTGGGGCAGAGAATTCCAAAGATTCACCACCCTCTGAGTGAAGAAATTTCTCCTCATCTCAGTCCTAAATGGCCGACCCCTTATTCTGAGACTGTGACCCCTGGTTCTAGACTCTCCAGCCAGGGGAAACATCCTCCCTGCATCTACCCTGTCAAGCCCTGTAAGAATTGTAGATGTTTCAATGACATCACCTCTCATTCTTCAAAATTCCTGGGAATTTAGGCCCAGTCTCCTCAATCTCTCCTCACAGGACAATCCCCCCATCCCAGGAATCAGTCTGGTGAACCTTCGCTGCACTCCCTCTAAGGCAAGTATATCCTTCCTTAGGTAAGGAGACCAAAACTGTGCACAATACTCCAGGTGTGGTCTCACCAAGGCCCGATATAATTGCAGTAAGACTTCTTTACTCTTATACTCCAATCCTCTTGTAATAAAGACTAACATACCATTTGCTTTCCTAATTGCTTGCTGCACCTGCGTGTTAACTTTCAGTACCTCGTGTACAAGGACACCCAGGTCCCTCTGAACACCAACATTTCCCAATCTCTCACCATTGAAAAAATACTCTGCTTTTCTATTTTTCCTACCAAAGATGGTTGGAGTATAAAAGCAGGGAAGTCCTGCTACAACTGTACAGGGTATTGGTGAGACCACACCTGGAGTACTGCGTACAGGTTTGGTCTCCGTATTTAAGGAAGGATATACTTGCATTGGAGGCAGTTCAGAGACGATTCACTGGATTAATTCCAGAGATGAGGGGGTTGACTTATGAGGAAAGGTTGAGCAGGTTGGGCCTATACTCACTGGAATTTAGAAGAATGAGAGGTGATCTTATTGAAACATATAAGATTCTGAGGGGGTTCGACAGGGTAGATGCAGAGGGGATGTTTCCCCTCGTGGGGAAATCCAGAACTCGGGGGCACAGTTTCAGAATAAAGGGTCGCCCTTTTAGAACTGAGATGAGGAGGAATTTCTTCTCTCAGAGGGTCATAAATTTGTGGGATTCTCTGCCCCAGAGAGCTGTGGAGGCTGGGTCATTAAATACATTTAAGGTGGAGACAGAGAGATCTTGGCAAGATACGGGAGTGAAGGGTTATGGGGAGCGGGCAGGGAAGTGGCTTTGAGCCCAAGATCAGCCATGATCTTATTGAATGGCGGAGCAGGCTCGAGGGGCCAAGTGGCCTATTCCTGCTCCTATTTCTTATGTGCAAAGCGGATAACTTCACACTTCTCCACATTATATTCCATCTGCCATGTTCTTGCCCATTCACTGAACCTGTCGATATCCCTTTGCAGCCTCTTTGTGTCCTCCTCACAACTTATTTTCCCACCTAGCTTCGTATCGTCAGCAAACTTGGACACATTGCACTCGGTCCCCTCATCTAAGTCATTGATAGAGATTGTGAATAGCTGAGGCCCCAGCACTGATCCTTGCGGGACCCCACTAGTTACAGCCTGCCAGCCCGAAAATGAGCCGTTTATTCCTACTCTCTGTTTTCTGACCGTTAACCAATCCTCAATCCATGCTAATATTACCCCCAATCCCATGAGCCCTAATTTAGTGCGACAGCACCCTGGGAGGAAAGGGCACCTGCTCCTGATCGCCACCCACTTAACTTGACATGGTCGGACTGTCTACACCACAACTCCAGATATCCACAGCCATGCCTCAGCTGTCCAGAGCCTTGCTCAGGCCCCATCCGGAGGACTGCCTTCAGTTTCAGGCACCGCACCTCAGAAAGGGACACACTGGCCTCGGAGGGGGTGCAGGGCAGATTCACCAGGAGGACACCGGGGCTGAGAAGGTCTCGTTATGGGGATGGAACCATCGAATGAAACAGCACAGAAGGAGGCCATTCGGCCCACCGTGCCTGTGCCGGCTCTTTGGTCGAGCTCTCCAATTAGTCCCACTCCCCCCTGCTCTTTCCCCCTCGCCCTGTAAATGTTTCCCCTTCAAGTATTTACCCACTTTTTTGAAAGTTACTATTGAATCTGCTTCCACCGCCCTTCCAGGCAGCGCATTCCAGATCATAACTGGCTGTGTTTAAAATCGGTTTCCTCATGTCGCCTCTGGTTCTTTTGCCTGAAATCTGTGTCCTCTGGTTACCGACCCTCCTGCCACTGGAAACAGTTTCTCCTTATTTACTCTGTCCAAACCCTTCATGGTTTTGAACCCCTCTATCAGATCTCCCCTTAACCTTAGCCGGGCAGGTGGAAGGGGTATCAGTGGGAGAGCATTGTGGGGGTAGTGATCATAATTCAGTTAAATTTAGGGTAGTTCTGGAAAAGGACACAGATAGACCAGGAATAAAAGTTCTCAATTGGGGAAAAGCCAATTTTACTAAGCTGAGATGTGATTTAGCCAAAGTGGACTGGAAGCAGCTACTTGAAGGTAAATCCGTGTCAGAGCAGTGGGAGGAGCTAGTGAGGGCTCAGCGAAAGTATGTTCCCTTAAAGAAAAAGGGTGGGACCAACAAGTCGAGAGCCCCCTAGATGTCAAGGGGCACACAGGGTAGGTTAAAGAACAAAAGGGAGGCTTCTGACAGTCCCTGAGGGCTCAATCCCCCAGAATCCCCAGAGGAGTAGAGAAAGGGCAGGGGGGAAATTAAAAAGGAAGTTAGGAAAGTAAAGAGAGAGCATGAAAAAATATCGGCAGGTAAGATCAAGGAAAACCCAAAGATGTTTTATAAATACATTCAGAGCAAGAGGATAACTAAAGAAAGAGTAGGGCCGATTAGAGACCATGAAGGTAATCTATGTGTGGAGGCGGAAGACATGGGTATGGTCCGAAATGAACATTTTGTGTCTGTTTTCACAAAAGAGACGATGCAGACATTGCAATCAGGGAGGAGGAGTGTGAAATATTAGGTGAAGTAATCATAGAGAGAGAGGAAGTATTGAGGGGTTTAGCATCTTCGAAAGTGGATAAATCCCCAGGACCGGATGAAATGTATCCCAGGCTGTTAAGAGAAGCAAGAGAGAAACATAGAAGATAGGAGCAGGAGTAGCCATTCGGCCCCTCGTGCCTGCTCCACCATTCAATGAGATCATGGCTGATCATCCAAATTCAGTACCCTGTCCCTGCCTTCTCTCCATATCCCTTGATCCCTTTAGCCTTAAGAAATATATCTAACTCCTTCTTGAATATATTTAATGAATTGGCCTCCACTGCCTTCTGTGGTAGAGAATTCCACAGGTTCACCACTCTCTGGGTGAAGAAATTCCTCTCATCTCTGTCCTAAATTGCTTACCCCTTATCCTTAGACAGCGACCCCTGGTTCTGGACTCCCCGACCATCGGGAACATCCTTCCTGCATCTAGTCTGACTAGTCCTGTTAGAATTTTATAAGTTTCAATGAGATCCCCTCTCATTCTTCTAAACTGCAGCGAGTATAAGCCCAATCGACACAATCTCTCCTCATACATCATTCCTGCCATCCCAGGTATCAGTCTGGTGAATCTTCGCTGCACTCCCTCCATGGCAAGAGCGTCCTTCCTCAGATAAGGCGACCAAAACTGCACACAATACTCAAGGTGCGGTCTCACCAAGGCCCTGTACAACTGCAGCAAGACATCCTTGTTCCTGTACTCAAACCCTCTCGCTACGAAGGCCAACATACCATTTGCCTTCTTAACCGCCTGCTGCACCTGCATGCTTACCTTCAGCGACTGGTGCACAAGGACACCCAGGTCTCGTTGCACTTCCCCTTCTCCCAATCTATTGCCGTTCAGATAATAATCTGTCTTCCTGTTTTTGGCACCAAAGTGGATAACCTCGCATTTATCCACGTTATATTGCATCTGCCATGCTTCTGCCCAATCACCCAACCTGTGCAAATCATACTGGAGTTTCTCGGCATCCTCCTCACAGCACACACACCCACCCAGCTTTGTGTCGTCTGCAAATTTGGAGATATTACATCTAGTTCCCTCGTCTAGATCATTAATATATATTGTGAATAGCTGGGGCCCTAGCACCGATCCCTGCGATATCGCTCTATAATTCTTTAAAATAGGCTTTGCTGACTCGGCAAACCTTATTTGCTTTGCTGTTTTTTGGCTGACTAAATAAAAGTTTTTTTTGGCTGCATGCAGGTATTTAATTGAGTTAGTTCAGGCTTGCTGTCAGTCCTGGCCCTGGTCCCGCCCCTTCCTGCACCTCATTGGCTGACACCGCTGTCAATCGACACCACGAGGGGGAAGGGAGGGTGATTGACAGGTGGCGATTGATAGAAGCGCCTGCCCGCGCTGTGATTGGTGCAGGGGAAGGGAGGGTGATTGACAGGCGGCGATTGATCGAAGCGCCTGCCCGCGCTGTGATTGGTGCAGGGGAAGGGAGGGTGATTGACAGGCGGCGATTGATCGAAGCGCTTGCCCGCGCTGTAATTGGTGCAGGGGAAGGCAAGTGGGCGTGTCCAGGCGCGGCCCACGTGGGGGAGTCAAAGGCTGGCTGGAGCGCATGCGCAGCGCGCCTCGCACCGTTGGGAAGCTTTTCAAATATTTTTTTTTGTGAAACAAATGGAAAACACTCATTAATTCCCCCAACCTCCTCCCCTGTAAAGTGCGATTATTATTATTCTTGCTTTTCCTCATTTGTGTGGGGTGTCTTTTTTTTACCTTGCGGTGGCGTGCGCCGATCCAACCGACCCCTTGGCGTTGCGTGCTGGCGTCAGCGCGTAATTGGAGGGGGCTGATTGACGCGACGCGCCCGCCAATCAGGAGCGCGTGAAACGCTGGGAGGTCCGGGCGGGCTGACGGTCCTCCAACCAATGGCGGCGCGGGAGGGAGGGGGGCGGGACCTCGGTGGGCTGCGTGCGCCGCTTTCCTGCTTTCATTGTCTGCAGGAGCTGTTAAAGGGAAGGGGAGGAGGGGGTGGGAAAAAAAAACCCAGCTTGTGAGTGTTTATTCCTTTGCATTACCTTTATTGCAAGGCTATTCATCAACTGCATTCATTTAAAAATAAGTGAACCTTTTCTTTTTTTCACTTTTATCCAGTACAAAGAGCCCTGGTGCTGTGAACATTTTGGTGGGCAGCCACTTTTAAAGGGACAAAGACCAGCATTCTTCTCCCTCCCTCTCTCTCTTGTGAGTATTTGTGGTGGGTGAGAGGGTGGGGGGTGTGAGTCAAAGGGGACTGCGGCCCCCCTTTCAACAAAAACAATTGCTTGGCCATTTAAAGGGGAATGGGTGCCCCCCCAGGTATTTAAAGGGGCAGTGCCTCTTTCTTTCTGTATCGTGTAAGAGCAGGGAGGTTCTGCTTGAACTGTACAAAACACCAGTTAGGGCACCGCGTGCAGTTCTGGTCATCCCCATTGCAGGAAAGATGTGACTGTGTGCTCGAGACGGGAGATTTTTGAGGATGTTGCCAGGACTAGGGAATTTCAGCTACAAGGAAAGATTGAATACATAGAAACATAGAAGATAGGAGCAGGAGTAGGCCATTCGGCCCCTCGAGCCTGTTCCGCCATTCAATGAGATCATGGCTGATCATCCAAATTCAGTACCCTGTCCCTGCCTCTTCCCCATATCCCTTTAGTCTTAAGAAATATATAAGTACAGGAGTAAAGAAGTCTTATCCAATTATATAGGGCCTTGGTGAGACCACACCTGGAGTACTGTGTACAATTTTGGTCTCCTTACCTAAGGAAGGATATACTTGCCATAGAGGGAGTGCAATGAAGGTTCACGAGATTGATTCCTAGGATGGCGGGACTGTCGTATGAGAAGAGATTGAGTGAATTAGGACTGTATTCTCTTGAATTCAGAAGAATGAGAGGGGATCTCATTGAAACTTATAAAATTCTAACAGGACTAGACAGGCTAGATGCAGGAAGGATGTTCCCGATGGCGGGGGAGTCCAGAACCAGGGGTCACAGTCTAAGGATAAGGGGTAAGCCATTTAGGACAGAAATCAGGAGGAATTTCTTCACCCAGAGAGTGGTGAACCTGTGGAATTCTCTACCACAGAAGGCAGTGGAGGCCAATTCATTAAATATATTCAAGAAGGAGTTAGATATATTTCTTAAGGCTAAAGGGATCAAGGGATATGGGGAGAAGGCAGGGACAGGGTACTGAGTTTGGATGATCAGCCATGATCTCATTGAATGGCGGAGCAGGCTCGAGGGGCTGAATGGCCTACTCCTGCTCCTATCTTCTATGTTTCTATGTCTTAAAGGAGGATAGCGAGGCAGAGAGGTTCAGGGAGGGAATTCCAGAGCTTAGGGCCGAGGCAACAGAAGACACGGCCACTGATGGTTGAGCGATTATAATCAGGGTTGCTCAAAAGGGCAGAATTGGAGGAGCGCAGATGTCTCGGGGGGGGGGGGGTTTCTTTGGAACCGAGGAGGCTGAGGGGAGACCTGATTGATGTGTATAAAATTCTGAGGGGCCTAGATAGGAAGGACCTATTTCCCTTGACAAGAGAGGTCCACAACCAGGGGGCATAGATTTAAAGTAATTGGTCGGAGATTTAGAGGGGATTTGAGGAGAAATGTTTTCACCCAGTGGGTGGTGGGGGTCTGGAACTCACTGCCTGACAGAGTGGTAGAGGCAGAAACTCTCATCACATTTTAGAAGTACTTGGATATGCACTTGAAGTGCCGCAACCTACAAGGCCATGGACCAAGTGCTGGAAAGTGGGATTAGTGTGGATAGCACTTAATCGGCTGGCACGGACAAGATGGGCCAAATGGCCTCCTTCCATGTCATTCTTTTTCTATGATTCTATCGCGGGTGGTTGTGAGGCTGAAGGGAATAACTAAGATAGGGAGGGGCGAGGCCATGGAGGGATTTGAAAACAAGGATGAGAATTTTGAAATCGAAGCATTGCTTAACCGGGAGCCAATGTAGGTCAGCGAGCACAGAGGTGATGGGTGAACGGGACTTGGCGTTGAGTTACGACACGGGTAGTTTTGGATCACCTCAAGTTTACGTAGTGTAGAATGTGGGAGGCCAGCCAGGAGTGTGTTGGAATATCACAGAAATCACAGAAACCCCACAGTGCAGATAGAGGCCATTTCGGCCCATCGAGCCTGCACCGACACATATCCCACCCGATCTCCGCAACCCCTATACCAACACATATCCCACCCTATCCCCGTAACCCCACGTATTTAATCCCCCTAACACTAAGGGTCAATTTATCATAGCCAATCAACCTAACCCGCACATCTTTGGACTGTGGGAGGAAACCGGAGCACCCGGAGGAAACCCACGCAAACACGGGGAGAATGTGCAAACTCCACACAGACAGTCACCCGAGGCCGGATTCGAACCCGGGTCCCTGGCGCTGTGAGGCAACAGTGCTAACCACTATGCCACCGAATAGTCGAGTCTAGAGGTAACAAAGGCCCGGGGGAGGGTTTCAGCAGCGGATGAGCTGAGGCAGGGGTGGACACGGGCCATGTTACCGAGGTGGAAATAGGCGGTCTTTGATATGCTGCAGATATGCGGTCGGAAGCTCATTTCAGGGTCAAATATGACACCAAGGTTGCAAATAGTGTGGTTCAGCCTCAGAGAGATTTTAGGGAGAGGGATGGAGTCAGTGGCTAGGGAATAGAGTTTGTGGCAGGGACTGAAAACAATTGCTTCAGTCTTCCCAATATTTAATTGGAGAAAATTTCTGCTCACCCAGAACCGGATTAGAGATCGTGGAGGGGTCGAGAGAAGTGGTGGTGAGGTAGAGCTGGGTGTCGTCAGCGTAGATGTGGAAACTGAGGCTGTGTTTTCAGATGATGTCACCAAGGGGCAGCATTTAGATGAGAAATAGGAGGGGCCCAGGGATAGATCCTTGGGGGACACCAGAGGTAACGATGCGGGAGCGGGAAGAGAACCCGTTGCAGGTGATTCTGTGGCTACGATTAGATAGATAAGAATGGAACCAGGCGAGTGCAGTCCCACCCAGCTGGACGACGGTGGAGAGGCGTTGGGAGAAGGATGGAGTGGTCAACCATGTCAAAGGCTGCAGACAAGCCAGGAAGGACGAGGAGGGATAGTTTACCTTTGTCACAGTCACAAAGGATGTCATTTGATGAGACTTGATTTGACTTCAGGGCCAAGTCAGTGAGATGGATTGGGCTGTTTCTGGCCCGCTGGTTATTGTGGGCATGGCTGGACACCAGTCGGACCGGCTCTACCCTGTTGGTTCTTTGAGACAAAATTAGCAAAAAAAAACACTGCTTCCCCCCTTACCCTTTCTACACTCCTTTTACAGGGTTTTAGAAGTGGAGCATTTACAGACAGGAAGCTCAAACCAAACATCACGTCAAGATCTGACAGACTCGCTCGATTCCTCAGGACCTGATTCAATCGCTCCTCCAATCTGCTGGCACACCCATGAGTTCACACTGATGAGAGACCTTTGAAGCTCTTTCAGAACATTTAAAAGTCTACAAATACCTGAAGCGGGGAGAAACCCGGGCCCCGTGTGTGGGAAGGGATTCACTCAGTCATCTGCTCCAATGATACACCAGCAAGTTCAAACTAGGGAGAGACCTTTAACCCGCTCCGTGTGTGGGCAGGGATTAATTGCACCCTCCATGCTGCTGAGACACCAGCTTGTCCACGCCGATGAGAGACCGTTGACCTGCTCCGTGTTTTTGAAGCGATTCTCTCATTCTGCCACCCTCCTGAGACACCAGCTTGTTCACAGTGATGAGAGACTGATTAAATGTTCTGACTGTGGGAAGAGATTTAAAAGGTCCCAGGATCTGAAGAGACACCAGCTTGAGAGAGCAGGAGAGATTCTGTTCACCTGCTCCGTGTGTGGGAAGAGATTCACTCAGTCCTCGAATCTGCTGGCACACCAGCGAGTTCACACTGGGGAGAGGCCGGTGAAACATTCGGACTGTGGCAAACACTTTCAAATGTCCCAGGAGCTGAAGGGACACCAGCTGGAGAGAGCAGGAAAGAGGCCGTTCACCTGCTCCGTGTGTGGGAAGGGATTCACTCAGTCATCCCACCTACTGACACACCAGCGAGTTCACACTGGGGAGAGACCATTTAAATGTTCTGACTGTGGGAAGAGCTTTAAAACCTCTGGGGATCTGAAGCAACACCAGCAAGTTCACTCCAATCAGAGACCATTTACATGTTCTGTCTGTGGGAAGAGCTTTAAAAGCTCCAGGACTCTGAACCGTCACCAGCGAGTTCACACTGGGAAGATGCCATTCACCTGCTCCGTGTGTGGGAAGGGATTCACTCGGTCATCCCACCTGTTGACACACCAGCGATATCACACTGATGAGAGACCATTTAAATGTTCTGACTGTGGGAAGAGCTTTAAAACCTCTGGTGATCTGAAGGTACACCAGCGAATTCACTCCGATCAGAGACCATTTAAATGTTCTGACTGTGGGAAGAGCTTTAAAACCTCTGGGGATCTGAAGCAACACCAGCGAGTTCACTCCGATCAGAGACCATTTAAATGTTCTGTCTGTGGGATGAGCTTTAAATGCTCCAGGAATCTGAACGGACACCAGCGAGTTCACACTGGGGAGAGGCCGTTCACCTGCTCCGTGTGTGGGAAGGGATTCACTCGGTCATCAAGCCTGCTGACCCACCAGCGAGTTCACACTGATGAGAGATCATTTCAATGTTCTGACTGTGGTAAGAGCTTTAAATGGTCGAAGGACCTGAAGAGACACCAGCTGGAGAAAGAAGGAAAGAGACCATTCACCTGCTCCGTGTGTGGCAAAGGATTCACTCGGTCATCCCACCTACTGACACACCAGCGAGTTCACACTGTTCTGTAGCACAGGGCCCTGAGACAGCTAGGGTGACAGGAACGTGGAATGGTTGAATGTTTTATAAATTCTTGGACTGCTGTTTAATCTTTAAGACTGTTGCGCTGATGATTCCCTTCTTTTGACAGTTCGTGGTGTTACATAGAATGTACAGCACAGAAACAGGCCATTCGGCCCAACTGGTCCATGCCAGTGTTTACAGTCAGAATAAGGCGAATTTATAATGGGAAACAAGGAAATGGCAGACCAACTAAATGCATACTTTGGTTCTGTCTTCACAAAGGAGGACACAAATAACCTCCCAGAGATGCCGGGGAACATAGGGTCTGATGAAAGCGAGGAACTGAAAGAAATCAGTATTTGTAGGAAAATGGTGTTAGGAAAATTGATGGGACTGAAGGCCGATAAATCCCCAGGGCCTGATGGTCTACATCCCAGGGTACTTAAGGAAGTGGCCCTAGAGATAGTAGATGCATTACTGATCATCTTCCAGAACTCGATAGACTCTGGAACGGTACCCATGGATTGGAGGGTAGCTAATGTTACCCCGCTATTCAAAAAAGGTGGTAGAGAAAAAGCGGGGAATTATAGACCGGTAAGCCTGACATCGGTAGTGGGGAAAATGCTAGAGTCTATTATAAAAGATGTAATAGCAGAGCACTTGGAAAACAGTGACAGGATCGGACAAAGTCAACATGGATTTACAAAAGGTAAATCATGCTTGACTAATCTACTGGAATTTTTTGAGGGTGTAACTGGTAAAATAGATAAGGGAGAACCAGTGGATGTGGTGTATTTGGACTTTCAGAAGGCTTTCGATAAGGTCCCACACAAGAGATAAGCGTGCAAAATTAAGGCACATGGGATTGGGGGCAAGGTATTGACTTGGATAGAGAACTGGTTGGCGGACAGAAAGCAAAGAGTTGGAATAAACGGGTCGTTTTCCGAGTGGCAGGCAGTGACTAGTGGGGTACCGCAAGGATCGGTCCTAGGACCCCAGCTGTTCACAATATATATTAATGATCTGGACGAGGGAATTGGATGGAATATCTCCAAATTTGCAGACGACACAAAGCTGGGCGGGATGGTAAGCTGTGAGGAGGATGTTGAGAAACTCCAGTACGATTTGGACAGGTTGGGTGATTGGGCAGAAACATGGCAAATGCACTATAATGTGGATAAATGTGAGGTTATCCACTTTGGTGGCAAAAACAGGAAGGCAGATTATTATTTGAATGGCAATAGATTGGGAGAAGGGGGAAGTGCAAAGAGACCTGGGTGTCCTTGTGCACCAGTCGCTGAAGGTAAGCATGCAGGTGCAGCAGGCGGTTAAGAAGGCAAATGGTATGTTGGCCTTCGTAGCAAGAGGGTTCGAGTACAGGGACAAGGATGTCTTGCTACAGTTGTACAGGGCCTTGGTGAGACCGCACCTTGAGTA